>NC_134211.1:110441602-111066602 GCF_965140235.1 Caretta caretta
CCTCAACAGATTTCTAGTTTCTATGTGTTTTCCCATAAATCTCCCCTATCCTGTATTTTACCAATCTCTTTCCAATGAGATGCAGTTTGAGTAAAGCTCCAGCCACGCATCCAGTGTCCACTGGAAAGGTACTCTCTTTCTTGTATTCTTCTAAGGCTACGTCTACACTTAAAACTCCACAGAAGCATAGCTGCAGCTGTGCCACTGTAACGCTTCTGTGTAGACACTTACTACCTCTTCCATTGCTGGAGGTAATCCACCTCTGTGAGGCCTACCTTGCATTGTCTACACACGGGTGTAGATCGGCTTGACTTAGGCTTTGTCTACACTACACAGCTTTTAGCAACACAGCCATGTCAACACGGCCATGTCACTAAAAGTCGGGCAGTGTAAACACTGTCGGCATTTTTGCCAACAAAATACTTCCACCCCCTATGAGCAGGGTTCACGTTGTCAACAGGAGAGCGCTTGCTGTGGCAAAAATGCCACTTGCCGCGACAAAACTCTTGTCTTTGTCATTCAATTGGCAGTGTAGACAAAGCCTATGTCTCTTACGGGTGTGGATTTTTCACACCCCTGAGAGATTTAGCTATGCTGATGTAACTTTTCAGTGTAGACCAGCCCAAAGACTATATTCTCCTTCCTTTTTTCCTAAGTGGATGGCAGTCGGAAAGTCAAAATGTCAAGAATCCTCTTCCCATTAAAATCACATCTAACAAAAGCCAATGGCAGAGAAAGTGAGGCAGTGAGAAATGGTAGAGGAGCATTGAAATTATAGAAAACAACTTTATATAGAAGTGACTCAGCAGTGGGTGAAGCAAAGCAAAATCTATACATATAGTGAAATCCATTTGTAATTAAATCATTTTTTTTTCTTCACAAAATAACCTCACTATGGCCCTAGTTCTGCAATGAACTCTATTCAGGCAACCCCCCTGCAATTGCCCCATAACGAGAATTGTGCTGATTACATTGAAACAATCTGGTGTACTCATATCACTTGGGATTGGGGTCCCATTGTGGTAGGCACTGTACAAACACATAGGAAGAAACATTCCCTTTCCCTGAGGGTTTACTCATATGACACACGATCCAACAAGGGCTCAGTCATGCAAGATGCTGCTGACTACTCTGGCCCTGACCCATCAAAGCACTTAAGCCTATGCCTCACTTCTTTGGGACTACTCCCATAAGCAAAGTTAAGCACATGTTTAAGTGCTTTGCTGGGTCAGGGTCAAAGTGCTCAGAACTTTGCAGGATCAACCCCCAAGTAAGTATGACAAACAATAGGAAAAGAAAATGGAGAGGGAGGACAAGGGAGGGGATAATACGATCGCATGGCTACATACATTGGAGAACTCATAGAGAAAGCGTGAGGTCCCAGATGACTGGAGAAGGGCAAACATAGTACCTATCTTTGAAAAGGAGTACACAAGGAATTATAGACCGTCAGCCTACCTTTGATACTCAGAAAGATACTGGAACAAATTATTAAAGCATCAGTTTGCTCAAACCTAGACCATAACAAGGGGGTAATAGCCAACATGGATTTGTCAAATCGTGCCAAACCAATCTAATTTCCTTCTTTGACAGTGTAACTGGCCTACTGGATGGGGTGGGGGAGCTGTAGACATGTTCATATCTGGACTTAGTAAGGTTTCTGACACAGTCCCACATGACATTCTCATAAGTAAACTAGGGAAATATGGTCTAGATGACATTACTATAACCTGGGTGCACAACTGGCTGAAAGACCATTCTCAAAGAGTAGTGATCAATGGTTCACTGTCAAAATGGAAGGACATATCAAGTGGGGTCCCACAGGGTGCATCCTGATTCTGGTATTCAATATTGTCATTAAGGACGTGGATGAAGGAGTGATGAGTGTGCTTATAAATTTTGCAGATGACACCAAGCTGGGAGGGTTTGCAAACACTTTGGAGGACAGGATTAGAACTCAAAAAGGTCTTGATAAATTGGAGTATTGGTCTGAAATAAAAAAAAACATGAAATTCAATAAAGACAAGTGCAAAGTACCATATTTAGGAAAGAAAAATGTAAATGCACAAATACAAAATGGGAAATAACTGGCTAAGCAGCAGCATTACAGAAAAGGATCTGGAGGTTATGGTGGATCATAAATAGAGGGCCCTTCCAGCCCTACATTTCTATGATTGTATACTCTGCTCACAATTTGATAGTTTCAACTATCCTGAAATGCTTTTTAGTAAATAGGTCAGATCAGTTATTCCCCAGCTTCTGCAGCTTGCAAGACCCATCAAAAAAAAAATATTAAACCAACCTAATAGCTTTCTTTTAACAGAGTAACAAGCCTTGTGGATGGGGGGGGAAGTGATAGATGTGGTATATCTTGACTTTAGTAAGGCTTTTGATACTGTCTTGCATGACCTTCTTAAAAGCAAATTAGGGAAATACAACCTAGATGGAGATACTATAAGGTGAGGTGGTTGGAAAACCGTTCCCAGAAAGTAAGTTATCAGTGGTTCACTGTCAAGCGGGAAAGGCCTATCAAGTGGAGTCCCACAGGAATCAGTTCTGGGTCTGGATCTGTTCAAAATCTTCATCAGTGATTTAGATAACAGCATAGAGAGTATACACATAAAATTTGCAGATGATACCGAGCTGGGAGGGCTT
The DNA here is from genome assembly GCF_965140235.1 of Caretta caretta. Lineage (NCBI taxonomy): Eukaryota > Metazoa > Chordata > Testudines > Cheloniidae > Caretta > Caretta caretta. Next base: position 110,444,258 of record NC_134211.1, read on the forward strand.
GCAAGTACTTTGGAGGATAGGATTAAATTTCAGATTGATCTGGACAAACTGGAAAAATGATCTGAAGTAAATAGGATGAAATTCAATAAGGACAAATGCAAAAAACTCCACTTAGGAAGGAACAATTAGTTGCACACATACAAAATGGGAAATGACTGTCTAAGAAGGAGTACTGTGGTAAGGGATTTGGAGGTTTTATTGGATCAGAAGCTAAATATGAGTCAACAGTCTAATACTGTTGCAATAAAAGCAAACATCATTCTGGGATGTATTAGCAGCAGTGTTGTAAGCAAGACATGAGAAGTAATTCTTCCACTCTGCTCCATGCGAATTAGGCCTCATCTGGAGTATTGTGCCCAGTTCTGGGCACCACATTTCAGGAAAGATGTGGACAAATTGGAGGAAGTCCAGAGAAGAGCAACAAAAATGATTAAAGATCTTGAAAACATGACCTGTGAGGGAATATTGACAAAATGAAAACATGACCTGTGTTTGTTTAGTCTGGAGAAGAGAAGATTGAGGGGGGACAGGATAACAGTTTTCAAATACATAAAAGGTTGTTATAAGGAGTGAGAAAAATTGTTCTCTTTAACCTCTGAGGGTAGGACAAGAAGCAATGGACTTAAATTGCATCAAGGGTGGTTTAGGTTGGACATTAGGAAAAACTTTCTCACTGTCAGGCTAGTTAATCACTGAAAGAAATTGCCTGGGGAGGCTGTAGAATCTTCGTTATTGGCGATTTTAAAGAGCAGGTTAGACAATCACCTGTCAGGGATGGTCTAGAATAATACTTAGCACTGCCATGAGTTGAGGGGACTGGAGTAGAAAACCTTTCAAGGTCCCTTCCAGTCTTGCACTTATATAATTCTATGTTCTTTCTCCACTAGCCTTGGCATTTTCTGCTAGGCAAACTTTCATATTCTTAATGTTTCCAAGGAAGATTAAACTAATGTGGCTCATTTTGTTTACTCTTTATGTGTCACCAGGTCTGGAAACGCATGTATTTCTCAAACAACTGGAATTCTTTTAAGCTTGGGTTTGGTATTGGCAACCCCAAGCATTCAAAAATCATGAGTCAGGTGCCAAGATTGGCTTTAAAATAACATTTAAGAAAACATTTTGTGTTTTTATTTGTCTGCTGAGTTTTGGAGTTTTAGGGTTCACATTTTCAAGCTTTTCTCTGCAAACAGAAGGGCTGGAAACTTACTGTGTTTTTATTAAATGAACACTGATAGTCTCACATAATCACAACTTCATGAGCTGAGTCTTTAGGAGGGGAAGGATGGTACAGTGGTTAAGGTACTACCCTAGGATTTAGGAAGAGCTGGATTCAATTCCCTGCTCTTCCACAAGCTTTCTGTTTGACCACAGGCATGTCATTTAGCCTCTTTGTGCCTCAGTTTCCCCATCTATAAAAAGGAGATGATGGTACTTCTGTACCTCAGTGGGGTGTGTAAGGAAATACATTTAAAGTGTGTGCTGTGTTCAGATGTTACAGTGATTGTTGCCATATAAGTACTTTCGATAGAAGGAAAACAAAATACTTTGTGAAACTTGCAATAAAACTGCAAGTGTTGGCAACACTGCTGGATGCAACAGATGGTTGAAATAGATGCAGGTTGGGAGTTTGCAACAGTAAAATGAGCATGTGGCTAGTAATTTTTAAGAGGTTTCTATTTGTGAGGCTTTTAATTCTTTTAACTAATAGTCATTGTCAAGTGGGGTGTGCTGTATTTCTGTGGCATTGTGGACACAGTCTCTGAGTTTAAAACAGGCCCAGCACAAGCAATTTAAATTAGTGCTTCCCTGTCCTACATTGTTTGGCACAGCTGGCATTAGGCACTTTCCAGAGGGGAAGGGGGGAATGAAATTATATTTACAAATAAATGATAGTTGTTCCTAGTTAAAAATCTCAAGAGTGTGTGGTTACAGGGTTTTCTCCAGTAACTTTTGTAAAAGATACGGCATTATCGATCAGCTAACAGGTGAGGGGTTCAGCTCATTGTGTTGAGCTGATTCATTTCTATTGCACTAATTTAAGAACTGTTGTTTGGAAGTTTTGTGAACAATCGTTTGCCAATAAATTTAGGTTTTTTTTAAGCTGAAATTTCAGTTACTTTACATATTATTTATGGCATGCAAAGCATTGACCTAGTCCAGTAAGTCTTACTCGGTGGAACTATTCATGTGAGTAAAGGTTTGCAGGAGTCTATGCTGTATTTGCAACAGAGCTCTAAATCTTTACCTAACCAAATCTTAATGTTGCAGGAGGTGCGTATGAATATGTATATTCCTCACCCTGAATAGTAAGGATTAGACTAAGCAGTGGAATGTGTATGATACAAAAACAACCTAAGGTATAAAACATATTACAATTGTGCCTAATTCCAGTGTTTCTTTTTTAGATTCTGACAAAAATGTTTCCTAGAAGCTGGTTTTGATGTATAACCAGTTAAACTGAACAGTTTCTCTTGATATATGAACAAGTACAAATCAGCAGCAAAAGGTTACCACCTGCAGTTGATTTAAAGTAACTGCAGATACAAGGAGAACTAGATTGCTTTTCACTTGTGATAAAAAAATTTCTACATGTACAAAAGAAAGTTGTCACGTTAAAATCCAGGCCCAATTTCTTTGTCTACAGTGAGAGCAACCCCGGGCCCTTAATGTCATAAAAAAACAATCCTCGTTTTTTGGCACTTTTATTCTTCACTAGAACCACATTGAGAATTGCTCAGAGATTTGCAAGTCTGAGGATCATGTTATAATGCCTAAAAATATGTACAAATGGGTGCCCATCCCAACCACAGGTTAACTCCCTGCCTATGACTGTGTACAATCCTCCTCCTTCTCTGTCACTAGTATGCTTGTTCAAACAAGAAGCCAGGCCACTGTGGTGCCAGCTACCTCCATTGTTGTGACACTGCAGTGTTACCACTTTCTCCTCAGCCAGAGACCATGTGACTGTCCAACCCTGGGCCATGAACGCAAAAAATGTCTTTTCCATCAGTTATCTCATGGCTAGATACCACAGTGATCGGTACATTAGAAATACCCTATGATAGATCTGAATATCCGTCCCTCCAACAAATGTTGGCCCAAAGGTATAGATCTTTCACTCCTCCATTGGGAATTCCAGGCTGGAAGTTATGATCCAAAATCAGGGCTGGTCACTGTATGATCTACATACCAACGCGGGTCCCTGGTTACCTTCATCTTTAATTGATCAGTTGGCAAGAGCAAACAGGCCAAATGCCCACTTTTGTCAAAAAAGTGGGGTACCGGGGGGCAAGTGGTGAAACCAGCCCCATGCAGGGTGGGAGGCAGGGCTTGAGCAAGCAGCAACGCCAGCATCAGCCTCATGCAGAGACAGGCAGAGCTGCCAACCCTGCGTGGGGAGGGGGGCTTGGGCTATCAGCTGGGGCCATCCTAGCAGGGCTTTGGCCAGCTCCACACGGTGTCCCGTTTTCCCTTTGGGAAATATGGTTACCTTATCTTTAATATGGAGCTATGCTCCAGCATTTCCCAAAATTTTAAAAGTTGAGGGCCTTCATATGCCTTCAGTAAAATAAAACAAATTGTACCCCCACTTTTTGACTCTGCCATGTGTTGTTAAAGGCCTATCAAAGACGAGTTATTGGGGTAGTTCACATCTCAGAGTTGTTATTTCAGGCTGTCTGAAAACTCAGGCAGATGTTGCATTGGTTACACTAAGGTCACATTTTCAAGGTTTACTTCACAACCGTTAACAGCTAGGGACTTATTTTTTTAAATGAAATGTGAGACTCTGGGAAACAACTGAAATGCCCATCTGTGCCCTTGAGATGGTCCTTCATGCCACCTCCTCTGCAGGACATGCCACACACTTCGGAAAACACTGCTATATTCCATCTTGAGCTGAGGGGTCAGACTTTGAGAACCTGGCATGCTGGGACCTGTTGTCTTTGTGGGTCACACCTGCAAGTTGAGATTGGCTGCAGTCTTCTCCTCTAGGTGCAGCTCAATAGCTCTTAGTGGGGGCAAAGCTTAGGTTTCCTTGTTTGAAATCTGGTCAATTAAGTTTTCAGCCCCTTCATTATCAGGGTTTTCAGTTTCCTCTATAGTTGTCTTCTCTTGCCCTCCCAGGAATTAATTCTGTGTTTTGGGATGATGCCAAACCAGAGGTAAAGGCTTCCTTTCATTTCCCCATAATTAAGTATTATTGGCACTGCTGCCTTTTTTTATTTTGTTACATGTCCCCATATGGTCTAAACATTATCTTTTGTTGAAGTAGCTTACGGTTCATGTCAAGTGCTGAGATTCCTATATATATTCTCTCAGTTGTGAGTGTGTATTTGGCTCACTCAGACTGGCTAATAGCTGACAAAATGAGCCATAAAAATCAGCTACTCCTGCTGTCTTTCATGCAAGAAATATTTCTCCTATAAAGATGGAAATGAACATCAGAGGAAATAACTGTTTGCTATAATTCTACTACAAAAATTCATGAAACAGTCTTTCTTTGACTATATTTTAGAATGATCAGAACTTCTAACTGATAAGACTGCTCTTTTATATATAAAAAGATGCAAGAGAAATATTTACCAACTAATATTTCCATGGCAAGCATTAAAGAGCGGGGAGAAATGTAGCAGGGTGTCATAAATATAAAGGGAAGGGTAAACCCCTTTGAAATCCCTCCTGGCCAGGGGAAAAAATCCTCTCACCTGTAAAGGGTTAAGAAGTTAAAGGTAACCTCGCTGGCACCTGACCAAAATGACCAATGAGGAGACAAGATACTTTCAAAAGCTGGGAGGAGGGAGAGAAACAAAGGGTCTGTGTGTCTGTCTATATGCTGGTCTTTGTCGGGGATAGACCAGGAATGGAGTCTTAGAACTTTTAGTAAGTAATCTAGCTAGGTATGTGTTAGATTATGATTTCTTTAAATGGCTGAGAAAAGAATTGTGCTGAATAGAATAACTATTTCTGTCTGTGTATCTTTTTTGTAACTTAAGGTTTTGCCTAGAGGGGTTCTCTATGTTTTTGAATCTAATTACCCTGTAAGATATCTACCATCCTGATTTTACAGGGGGGATTTCTTTATTTCTATTTACTTCTATTTTTATTAAAAGTCGTCTTGTAAGAAAACTGAATGCTTTTTCATTGTTCTCAGATCCAAGGGTTTGGGTCTGTGGTCACCTATGCAAATTGGTGAGGCTTTTTATCCAACATTTCCCAGGAAAGGGGGGGTGCAAGTGTTGGGAGGATTGTTCATTGTTCTTAAGATCCAAGGGTCTGGGTCTGTAGTCACCTAGGCAAATTGGTGAGGCTTTTTACCAAACCTTGTCCAGGAAGTGGGGTGCAAGGTTTTGGGAAGTATTTTGGGGGGAAAGACGCGTCCAAACAGCTCTTCCCCAGTAACCAGTATTAGTTTGGTGGTGGTAGCGGCCAATCCAAGGACAACGGGTGGAATATTTTTGTACCTTGGGGAAGTTTTGACCTAAGCTGGTAAAGATAAGCTTAGGAGGTTTTTCATGCAGGTCCCCACATCTGTACCCTAGAGTTCAGAGTGGGGGAGGAACCTTGACACAGGGCATCACCGCCTAATAGATATGTGAGTTACAGCACAGGAGGGGGATTAACTAGAATCCTTCCATCAATTTGAAATGAGTCACAAGTGAAATAATTTCAGTTGTCACTCTGGCTCGGTCCTTGGTGGGGTGTAGACCATGATACAAAACAACCACACCGGTCATCATGGCTGGCAGTCATTTCTCAAGAACATCTTGTTCTTATTCAGAATATTTAACTGTGAAACATTCTCCAATACCATTTCTCACATTCACAGGTGCAGCTTAATACCATGGCAGCAGAGAACAGGACTGAGACACATTGCAAATAGATATAGGCCTATGTCTACATTGCAGTAAGATATGTGATTGCACCATGTGTAGCTAGATTAAAATTAGCTTGGGCACCAAGAGTAGCTGAGCTGTGGCAGCACAGGCTGCAGCATGGGCTAGCCACCTGAGTCCAAGCCCACTAGGGAGTCTGGATACATACTTGATTATTACATGGGCTAATTGCTCCATGTTGCCGTGGCTTCACTGCTATTGATACATGAGCTAGCTAAATTAAACTTACTCAGGTCTCTCTACACATGCCACAATCAAACCTCCGAATGCAGCGTAAACAAACCCTACCTTGCAAGTCAGTTAGCCACAAACTTCTGAACTTGATCTGAGGGTCAAATGCTTCAAAATATAGGTTATTTGTCCATCGGGGACTTTGATTCAACCCATTATAGAAACAGAGGTCAGCTGTGCGATTTGGATCTGGATTTGAATTTGGATTCAAGCCTTGCTCCCCCAGCGAAGATGAGGGCGGCATTCTTATCAGTGATTTTTGTCTGCGATTTCAAGATCTCAAGAGCAACACGTCACTGTTACTGGAGGATAAAGCAACAATTACAGTGAAACAGAGTGCAACACCTGCAAATCCTATAAAGTGCCATGGAGTGAGGCGGTGTGGTGCCCCACCACCCCGCCGAGGGAAGAACCTCCCCAGAAACCAAAGTGGGTGGAGCCAGTGGATCCTGCGCCTGCCCCCCCAGAGGTCAAGGTGCAGGACAAGAAGTATAAAAACCCAGCCCCGGAGCTCACTTGGGCAGAAGCTGTCGGAGTGGCCAGATGCCTGTGGCCTGGCTCCGGCTTGGGAGACTCCGCCAATCTGCGGCCGACCCGAGGACTGGCTGGACCGGCCAATGCCTGATGCCGACCATGGCACGGAGGAGCTGCCAAGCCTACCCGTCGCCACCTACACAAAGGAGCTGCCAAGCCTACCCGTTGCCGGCAATCCAGAGGAACCCATGGTCCTGGAACCCTCCGAGGACACCACACGGATCCAGGTACCCTACGAGGGGGAGTCCAGAAATAGCCTGGGGGCAGCTGACCCTAGTCTGGCTGCAACACTGCCAGAGCAAATGTCAGTGTGTTGCAGCCAGGATCCCCACTGACACAGCAGCAGGTCTTCTGTTGCTGCTAGGGCCCCAGGCTGGGATGCAGTGGAGTGGGTGGGCCTGCGTCCCCCTGCCACCCACCTCGTGGGTGGCAGTCTCCCCCTCTCCCTGGTCACTAAAGCCAGGAGCCTGGGCTTACCCTGAACTATTTGCTCAGCCACTGCCTGAGGGCCTGAGCTTTTGACTGTTTGTTTTCTGCCCCACCCTGACCCAGGGCCTGGGCTTATATTGAACTACTTGCGGGGCCCTGCCTGAAGGTCTGGCCAATAGACTGGGTATTTCCCAACCCAGCAGAGAGGGTGTAGTGAGGCGGTGTGGTGCCTCACCACCCCACTGAGGGACGAGCCCCGGCAGAGTTCTCTTACATGCCATACTGTTATAAGAAAGCACAGCCAAAAGAAAAGGCAATGGAGCAAATACCTTTAAAGTTAACCAGTGGCCAAGGCGACATAAGATTCGTATCTACTGCCATATTAACATAGGTAGCCAGCAAATGCTCTGCGACAGATTCTTGCTCAATTCCCAGCAGGAAGGAGTGCTTTAGGAGTGGAGCCTGCACAGGAGCCTGGACCCTGGGGCATTCTCTGCAGTAATGCTATTGTATGCTGTAGGGTTCTAGAATGCTGTTCGTATCTGTGGCCGTGTGATTTGTATTACTGTAGGAGAAAGCAGCATTTTTTAATCAAAGGAGGAATGTTCACCATAAGTAGCATGTTAGGAGTAGAGCTGATGGTAAAGGGAATAGGGTAGAGGGAGTGGAATTGCTGGACTGAAGGACTCCCAAGTGCCCCTCCTTCACTGCCTCTGCTGGTAAAATCACAGCTCATTGTAAGGAAGCCAAATCCCACAGAAGCAGTTGGGGCTCTTCATGAGTCATCCCTCTGTGCATCCATCTCACCGCGCTGAATGTTCTACGGATCTGAGGGGAGAGAAACAGCTGTTACCCTCTGAAGCTGCTTGCATCATCCAGTCTAGAGAGTGTCACTACCACTGTCCTTACAGCAGAAGTCACTTTCTTGACCCCTAGCTATGTCCCAACCTAGATAATTCCCAGGTGCCTGTTCTAACCAGTAGATTTAGTGCCTCCATAAATTGCTATTGGTTTTCTTGTGGAATGGAGAGTGTTCTAGTGGTTAGAGCAGGGGGATCGTTCTCAGGACTCCTGAATTCTAGCCTCTGCTCTACTGGTGCCTTGCTCTGTGACCTTGTGCAAGTCAATTAACAATTTGCTCATCTGTGAAATTAATATAATAAACTATAGTTACCCAATTGGAGTGTTGTGAGGCTTAATTAGTTAAAAACCTCATGGTGATTTTAAAACATTATTTTGTTTTGTTTTTTTTAATGCAAGGTGCTGTAGATGTGAAAAGTATTATTACGAGAGCTGGGTTTCTGAGTAACCCTGTAGTCTATGCAGTGCCTGTGATCAGAGTCACTCTGTTTCTCTTTGCAGTGTATTCTGGCCATTCCACTGGAGTTTACTGGCTCCAAGGAAGGACGTGCTGACCTTATCCACTCAACGGCTACTTAAACCAAAGCAGAGACATGATTCCAAACATCTGTCTTGGTTACTTGTTTACAAATAAGAATAGAAGAAAGAATAGCAAATATGGCAGGCAACCAGCTTGGCTTAACAGTGAAATCTTTGGTGATCTTAAACTCAAAAAAGGAAGCTTACAAGAAGTGGAAATTTGGACAGTTGTCTAGGGAGGAGTATAAAAATATTGCTCGAGCATGCAGGGGTGTAATCAGGAAGGCCAAGGCCAATTGGAGTTGCAGCTAGCAAGAGATGTGAAGGGTAACAAGAAGGGTTTCTACAGGTATGTTAGCAACAAGAAGAAGGTCAGGGAAAGTGTGGGACCCTTACTGAATGGGGGAAGCAACATAGTGACAGATGATGTGGAAAAAGCTGAAGTACTCAATGCTTTTTTGCCTCAGTCTTCACAGACAAGGGAGGCTCCCAGACTGCTGCACTGAGCAACACAGTATGGGGAGTAGGTGAGCAGCCCGCAGCAGTGAAAGAACAGGTTAAGGACTATTTAGAAAAGCTGGACATGCACAAGTCCATGGGTCCAGATCTAATGCATCCAACAGTGCTAAGGGAGTTCGCTGATGTGATTGCAGAGCCATTGGCCATTATCTTTGAAAACTTGTGGCCATCGGGGGAGGTCCCAGACAATTGGAAAAAGGCAAATATAGTGCCCATATTTTAAAAAGGGAAAAAAGAGAACCCTGGGAAACTACAGACCGGTCAGCCTCACTTCAGTCCCCGGCAAAATCATGGAGCAGGTCCTCAAGGAATCCATTTTGAAGCACTTGGAGGAGAGGAAGGTGATCAGGAACAGTCAACATGGATTCACTAAGGGCAAGTCATGCCTGACCAACCTGATTGCCTTCTATGATGAGATAACTGGCTCTGTGGATATGGGGAAAGTGGTGGATGTGATATATCTTGACTTTAGCACAACTTTTGATACGGTCTCCCACAGTATTCTTGCCAGTAAGTTAAAAAAGTGTGGATTGGATGAATGGACTATAAGGTGGATAGAAAGCTGGTTAGATTGTCAGGCTTAACAGGTAGCGATCAACATCTCGATGTCTAGTTGGCAGCCGGTATCAAGCAGAGTGCCCCAGGGGTCGGTCCTGGGGCCGGTTTTGTTCAACATCTTTATTAATGATCTGGATGATGGGATTAATTGCACCCTCAGCAAGTTCACAGATGACAATAAACTGGGGGGAGAGGTAGATATGACAGAGGGTAGGGATAGGGTCCAGAGTGACCTAGACAAATTGGAGGATTGGGCCAAAAGAAATCTGAGGTTCAGCAAGGACAGGTGCAGAGTCCTGCACTTAGGAAGGAAGAATCCCATGCACTGCCACATTCTGGGGACCAACTGGCTAAGCAGCAGTTCTGCAGAAAAGGACCTGGGCATTACAGTGGACGAGAAGCTGGATATGAGTCAAGAGTGTGCCCTTGTTGCCAAGAAGGCCAATGGCATATTGGGCTGTATTAGTAGGAACATCGCCAGCAGATCAAGAGAAGTGATTATTCCCCTCTATTCAGCACTGGTAAGGCTACACCTGTAGTATTGCATCCAGTTTTGGTCCCCCCACTACAGAAGGGATGTGCACAAATTGGAGAGAGTCCAGCGGAAGGCAACAAAAATGATTAAGGGGCTGGGGCACATGACTTACGAGGAGAGGCTGAGGGAACTGGGGTTATTTAGTCTGCAGAAGAGAAGAGTGAGGGGGGATTTGATAGCAGCATTCAATTACTTGAAGGGGGGTTCCAAAGAGGATGGAGCTCGGCTGTTCTCAGTGGTGGCAGATGACAGAACAAGAAGCAATGGTCTCAAGTTGCAGTGGGAAGGTTTAGGTTGGATATTAGGAAAAACTTTTTCACTAGGAGCACTGGAATGGGTTACCTAGGGCAGTGGTAGAATCTCCATCCTTAGAGGTTTTTAAGGTCTGGCTTGACAAAGCCTGGGCTGGGATGATTTAGTTGGTGTTGGTCCTGCTTTGAGCAGGGGGTTGGACTAGATGACCTCCTGAGGTCTCTTCCAACCCTAATTTTCTATGATTCTATTAAGTGATACCTGGCGCTTGAAATAACAAGATGGAAATGTGAATCCTTGAGTGCTCTCCTCTCTAGAGGCATCAGTTAGGGCACAATTCTGGCCTTCCTTGCAGGTACACAGTGGGCTGGAAAAATAGCCTCTTCTGTCCATCATGTGCACCTGTGTAAGAGCAGACTGGGTATGTACCCAGGCAAAGGGGTGCCTCAGAGCTCCAAGAGGGTGTATAAGTCCTTCCCTAGAGCTGGGTGGATGCTACAAAACCATATTTACAAGCACATGTACTCAAATTCCTAACAGCTGCTTAATTGGATCACTGCATCAGGCTGGCAGAGTTTGCCTGAAAATCACACCTGTTAGCAGGTGGTGAGCCCACTGGGCATTGCTGACTCACTGTTACTGCTGGCTTCTTTCCCCACACAAGTATAAAGCAAAGGGGGGCAGCCCTCAGGAAAAGCAAGAGTTAGAGCAGTGGGGGGATAGATTGATCCTGAAAGAAGAAACAGTCAGTGTAACCAGTCAGGAGGGGCAGCTAAGCCTGGGGATAAGAATGAGGCTTAGGCTGGGGTTTTGTGCAATTCTGGAAGTACCTTTGAGTAACTAACTCAGACCTTAGGAGGGGTGACTTCATTTTGGCTCTCAGTATGTGCAGTGGTGTTTGGAGGGGGCCGGGGGCACCACCTGCTTACTGTGCCCTGTCCAGTTGCTCTTGGTAAACATTCACACAAGCAAGTCTTTGTTTGCAGCAGTGTTAGGGGAATGGCCGTTCTTGGTACGGAGAGCCATGTTGGCAGGCGAGCAAAGACGCTTGAGCATGGACAGGCATCATCACAATGTATCATTCACTGCATGGTTTCTGTTTAAACAAATTCAGTTATAAAACCAGGGAGCCCAAACACTGTGTGACGGAGGTGACCAGTCACACAGGAGTAGTGGAAGAGAGCGGTTCGCAAACACCTCCTTGGACGCTTAGGCAATCTGAGCTACGGAGACTGGCACAGCAAGACAGTTGCAGTCAGGTCAGGACTAAGTTGTATTGCCAGCACGGCTCAGTCTGGCAAGTTCATATTTACCACACAGGCCTCTCAAACAGGACAATATCGCCATCCTAGGGGAAAAAAGACATAAGCAACAGAGGAAACATGAAATCCCAGTGATTTCACTTCTATAACAAAGATTTCCACAACCTGGAATGTCCTGATTCTGTATTCCTGATGGCACTGAATGAGGCAGAGGGTGATGGGGCATAGGGCTAGGAATCAGAAGATCTTGGACCCTGTTGGGGTTTCACCTTGCAATCCCTCTGATCTCAGATCTAATGATTTTCATTGTCAGTTCTGCACAGTAGGCTTGAGATTCAGGCCATTAATGTTGGGAGTTATGTAGAGGAAGCACCATATATGCAAGGTAAAGCCAAGTCTAAAATCTGGCCCTAATCCAATAATAAGATCCACACAGCTGGACTCCTGCATCCAGGCAGGAAGCCTTATTAACTTTACAGATCTGCCCATGGAACTCTCATTGCAGGACCATGGCCTCTGACAATAAAATAAGTGTGTGTATTGTCAATGGCTCACAACTGAGCAGGAAGGGCAGAGCGAGTGGGGTCCTACAGGAATCTGTCCTAGGTCCAGTTCTATTCAATATCATCTTAAAAGATTTGGATAATACAGCAAAACCTCAGAGTTACAAACACCTCCGGAATGAAGGCTGTTTGTAACTCTGATATGTTCGTAACGCTGAACAGAATGTTACGGTTGTTTGTTCAAAAGTTTTCAACTGAACATTGGCTTAATACCGCTTTGAAACTTTACCATGCAGAAGAAAAATGCTGCTTTCCCTTTATTTTTTTAGTAGTTTATACTTAACACAGTACTGAACTGCATTTTCCCCCTTTTTTTTTTTTTAAATCATCTCAGCTGCTGCCTGAGTACTTCTGGTTCTAAATGAGGTGTGTGGTTGACTGGTCAGTTCGTAACTCTGGTGTTCATAATTCTGAGGCTCAACTGTAGGATAGAGAGTAAACTTATAAAGTTTGCAGACAATACCAAGCTAGGAGGGGTTGCAAGCACTTTAGAGCACGGGATTAAAATTCAGAATTAATTTGTCAAACTGGAGAAATGGCCTGAAATAAATAGGATGGAATTCAATAAGGACAAATACAAAGTATGCGTAGGAAGGAATAATCAATTGCACAAATACAAAATGGGAAATGACTGACTTGGAAGGAGTACTGCAGAAAAGGATCTGGGGGTTATAGTGGATCTCAAAGTAAATATGAGTCAACAATATAATATAGTTGCAAAAAACATCATTCTGGGATGTAGTAGCAGGACTGTTGTAAGCAAGACATAAGAAATAATTCTTTCAGCCTAATCATCACTGATAAGGGCTTGCTGTAATACTCCGTTCAGTTCTGGGTACCAAACTTCAGGGAAGATGTGGACACATTGGAGAAAGTCCAGAGGAGAGCAACAGAAATGATTAACGGTCTAGAAAACGTGACCTATGAGGAAAGATTGGAAAAAATTGGGTTTGTTTAGTCTGGAGAAGAGAAGACTGAGGGGATGTGATAATAGTCTTTAAGTATGGAAGAGGTTGTTATAAAGAGGAGGATGCTAAATTGTTCACCTTAACCACTGGAGAACAGGACAGAACCTATCATCAGCACGGACGCATGTCCCCTGGAATGGTGGTTGAAGCATGAAGAGACATATGAATCTTTAGTGCATCAGGTACGTAAATATCTTGTGATGCCGGCTATAACAGTGCCATGTGAACGCCTCTTCTCACTTTCAGGTGACATTGTAAACAAGACGTGGTCAGCATTATCTCCTGCAAAGGAGCCTTCGGGCAGCTGCGGGCGGGCGGTGGGTGGGACTTGGGCTGGCCTCATGTACGGGGGAGAAAGGGGAGCCTCTGGGCGGGCAGGAGGCCGGAGGGGCAGGGGAGGGCCTCAGGCTGGCCCCGTGCCATGTCCCATTTTCCCTTTGGGAAAATATGGTCACCCTAGTGGGAAGGGATCCGCTCCCCGAGTTTTGGCCAGCCCTTTAGCTGTCCCTCCCCACACCTGGGATGAGTGTCTGTGAGGAAACCATTTCCCTGCTCAGGGGTAAATTTTTGCACTCCCCCAGAGCCAGGTTCCTCTCTGCATCTCAGCTCCTTGTGGCAACATCCCAGTTTTCAGGGTCAATGGAGGCAGTGACCTGGCCCCCCATCTGTTTAGTTTGCACTCTGTGTGATTGCCCTTGAGTGTGTTTGTCTCACACACAGCTGAGGTGAGTGGAGCAGCATTCACATCCTCCCTGTTCATTTTCATTCACATTCGCCATGAAGTGGTGACAGAAGAGGGACAGGTACGCTCTGCTCCATTCTTATTGAAACTTAGTTTTACCCCTCGTAATGATGCTGGCTCTGGCGGGACACAACGGAGAGTGCCACTTCAGGACAAATTGCTTAAAGCAGGGCAGTTACAGCCCAAGGCTGGGGTTTTTCCTCCTAAGGCAAACCAAACCAGCCAGACAGAGAGAACTTTGGTTTTGCCCCCACTGGCTAACCAAAAGTCACACAAACAATTCCCTTAGACACTCCAGTTTCCCAGTATCAGCACCAGTGCCACTCCTTATGGGGATGAATGGTTATGAAAACCAACACCCCAGTAAAAAAGGTTCTTCGATACCAAAGGACCAAGCTCCAGACCCAGGTCAATATAGAAATCGGATCTTACCCACAAATCACGCTGTTGCCAATCCTTTAGAGTCTAAAATCTAAAGGTTTATTCCTAAAAGGAAAAAGATATAGACGAGTGCTAGAATTGGTTAAATAGAATCAATTACATACAGTAATGGCAAAGTTCTTGGTTCAGGCTTGTAGCAGTGATAGAATAAACTGCAGGTTCAAATCAAGTCTCTGCAGGTTCAAATCAAGCTTCAGTGTAGCAAAGTCCCTCCAGAGGTATTAAGCAGGATTGAAGACAGGATGGAGATGAGGCATCAGCCTTTTATAGTCTTCTCCAGGTATAAGAACACCTCTTTGTTCTTACTGTGGAAAATTACAGTAAAATGGAGTTTGGAGTCACATGGGCAAGTCCACTTTGCTGAGTCACAAGGTGTATCTGCTTTCTCTCAATGGGTCAGCTGTATAGCTGATGGTCCTTAATGGGCCATCAAGCAGGCTAGGCAGAGCTGACACCAACTTGTCTGGGGTGTCACCCAGAAGCATAGCGCCAATATTCATAACTTTAACTACAAAAATGATACACACATATTGAAGCATAATCATAACCAGCAAACCATAACCTCTCCATAGACCCCTTACACGACAACCTGTATACAATATCTGCTGCAAATATATAACGGTTACAGATTATGTCAATAATGTCACACCCTTTCAAAGTGATTGGCTGCTTGCTGGATTTTGCAGCAGAGATGAACCCTAATTGAAACTTACAATTTACTGAGGGGTAAGTTCAGGCACATGTCTGTTGGTATATTGTATGCCCCAGCTGAGCTGGCTGCATGATTCCCTCCCTCCAGAGCACTGGTTCTCAACCTGTGGCTGCCTTGTGGCCCAATCAGCATACAGCTGCGGCCCATGTGACATCCTCCGAGCCATAACAAGGGCATGGTGGGAGAGGCACCTGCCCCAAGTGCAGAGCCTGGGGGGGAATGGGGCAGTGCAGGATTGGGCCCAGAGTCAGCCTCCCTGACAGGATCGGGCCCAGCCAGCAGCAGGAGGCCAAGGTGCTCAGCACCCCCACAACTCACAGGGTTGAAGGTCCAGTAACCCCAGCTGCAGCAGGTTCCCTGGCACTAGGACTGCAAGGGCAGGGTGGGTTGCACAGCTGGTAGGAGATCAACAGGTGCAGGGAGATGTGCAGGTGGCTGGGGTTGTGGGAAGGGGGGTGCAGCTGGTGCATGGGGGACACACCCTAGGTGAGGGACTGGTGGTTGGGGGCACTCCGTGGATGTGGGATAGATACTGGGGCACACTCCCTGGGTGGGGGGGTTTAGTGCTGGGGGCAGTCCTTCCGGGGACTGGGTGCTGGTGGCAGTTGCTGGGGGTGCATGGGGGAAACTCCCTGGTAGGGGAGGAAACTCCCTTTCCGGTAGGGGACTGGATGCTGGAGAGGGCAATCCCTGGGGGGGCTGTTCTGCCCTGGTCAGGGCACCCTTTCTCTGCAGGGCAGGCATGTGTTCCAGCCTAGTGTTGGGGGAGGGGAGGGAGGCGTGTATCTGGATGCTGGAAGGAGAGTCTGTGGGGGCTGGGTGATGGGGGCAGTCCCTGGATGGGGGTGCCCCGCACCAGCCAGGGCCCTCCATCTTTGCAGGCAGGCTCTGCAGCCACACTCTCAGCCCAGCCGTGCCCCCAGATATACAGGTAGTACATACATTGGGTGGACGCAGCACACAGAGAGCTGCATATGCGGCCCATAATGGTAAATAGGTTGAGAATCACTGCTCCAGAGACTCAGTCATGCAGTTAACTCTATCAAGCTGAGGTGCTTGATTTCTCTAGGACTGCACTTGCCCTCTGTGGACGGATTGGGCCGTTCGGCGTGATGTGACCCAGTTTGTTACAGGTGTGACACCGCATCTCCCTACCCTCCTTGGGTCCCTCTCAGGGGGTCTCCCTCCCAGTGGAGTAGGTCCTCTCTGCTGGATGGGTGTCTCTGTTTAGGACAAGTCCCTGGTCTCTGATCCCCCTCCATCCTTGTTATTGTTACATTTCTTATCGACCCCAGACTGGCTCTCTAGGCATTCTTCTGACCATCGGCCAGCTCTGTACACATCTATAGGATTTCTGTCTATCCACCAAGATTTTAGGTCAAGAGGGCAGAGTTTATAACACTGCTCCAAGCCCCTCAGTTCATAAGATTCATCAGCCATTGTACCTGCCCTTCCATTCCCCCATGTAATCCCTAAATTGGGTTGCAACTTCAGCATAATCCATATCCTCTTTTTTTCTGAAGCTCCTGAAATTTCCTCCTATCTACTTCTGGTGTTCATTTAAACTTCTGCAGGAAAACTTGCTTACAATGCTCATAATTTCCATGGTCCTTCCTCACTATATGACTGAAGGCATCCAGGGCCTTTCCTATCAGAAATGAGACAGATCCCAAAGCCATATTCTCGGTCACTTGGTTCAATTCACAACTCACTCAAAAGCATTTAAAATACATGTGTCATCCCCATCCTATAGCAGGGTAATAACTTAAAATCTGTGCTGCCCAAGGAACCAGTTATACGGTATCTGCCTCCCACTTACTGAATTGATGTGCTGCTGGCACATTCTCTCCAATTCCAGTTCATACTGTCATTGCATTTCCTGGACTGCTCTCGTCTGTTCCTGGTCAGCAAACTGTTTAGCGTCCGTGTGCAGCTTTTCTCTCTTGAACTGCAGCCTCTTCCATGCCAGCCTCTGCTGAATCTGTGAACTCAGTCTGGATGGGCCCCAGTAGCTACTCCAGTCACTGTATACATCCTGTTGTCCTCTTTTCCACTGCCCTCTGGGAAGTCATCCTCAAACTCTCCCTGCCCCTGCAGTTCCTTGGGGCACCCCCTTGCCATGCTAGTACTTGTTCGGGTCAGTTTCATGCAGCAAAGTCAAAAGAGCTAGCTTGTTAAGCTCCTTAGAGTCTTTCTTTCTTTCTTAGAATTGTAGGACTGGAAGGGACCTTGAGAGTCCCCTGCACTCAGGCCAGGACTAAGTATTATCTAGGTCATCCCTGACAGGTGTTTGTCCAACCTGCTCTTAAAAATCTCCAATGATGGAGATTCCACAACGTCACTATGCAATTTATTCCAGTGCTTAACCACCCTGACAGGAAGTTTTTCGTAATGTCCAACCTATTTAAGCCCATTTGAAATTTAAGCCCATTGCTTATTGTCCTATCCTCGGAGGTTGAGCTGAGTGTCTTCAACAGGAGTGGAAACTGCTCAACACCTTATGGCTGGGCCCTTACTGACATCAGCCAACTGAGGAATGCCGAGAAGAATCTTTACCCTCTTGTTAATGATAGACATCCTCGCTGTTTGTCAGGAGAGGGGCCATCTTTTTATGACATTGCAGAAAGTCAGTTAGGGTGGGAGGAGGAATTCTAGAAATTCTATTACTTTCTCCCCAAAAAGGAGAGCCACCGGGTAGGGCATGGATCTAAATAATATGGCAACTTTTAAATAATTAATTAGTGCTTCCTTATTTATAGGAACCATAAGAGTCTGTGTAGACTCCTTGTGACACACAAAGCAGCTGAGTGGAACTCAGGAGACCAGGGTTCTATTCTTGCCTCTGCCATTGACACGCTATATGATGGTGGGTGGTCAGGTAACCTCCCAGGGTATGTCTTCATTGCAGAGTTGACTCAGGTGATCACCTCAGTTAGTCTAGCTTAGGTGTGAACAACTCCACTGCAAAGCCGTACCTGAGTGTGTCCACATCACTGCGTCCACAGGGGTGCTGCATTTGACCATTTGTGTCACTAGGGCATCTGGGGGCATATCCCACAGTTCTTTGGGTTGCAGTGAGCTGAGCTGCTCTGATTCTTTTCCAGTGAATTGTGTCTGTCCTTCTGGGCACACAGGCGCCGCTGTGGGAAGGCTCTGGAGGACAACCAGCACTTAAGTGGTTTAGCCTGTGTCCTCACTGAAAAGTAGGTGTAAATAGCGCTCGAGTGTTCGCCTACACCCCAAAATGGGGCTGGCCTGAATTTAAAGCACTAATAAACTCAGATGAGACAGGAGCTAGGTTAGGGGCGACACCCAAGTAAAAGCGCAAGTTGGCTTGTCTTCACTGCAGAGTTCTCAGTGCCTCAGCTGTCCCAGATGGAAAATGGGATAATGATACTTACTCCACTTGGCAAAGCACCTTCAGATCCTCAACTAAAAGGTGCTGTGTAAGCAAATAATTTGCTAGTTGCAAACTGAATTCAGTTGATGGTGATATAAATGTATAAGTTTTTAGCTATGGGTACAGCAAATTGTTATAGATATGAGACCCCATTCAGCTATTACATTTATCTAGCAATAATTTATGTCACATTTGCATGTCCAGGAATGTAAATATGTATGTGAAAATATGCCTGTTTGTCACAGTGCTCACCATGTAGGGATTTAGTGAATGTGTCTGATTTTGATCCTATTCAACTTTGGGTTTTATGATTTAAAGACAACAAGCAGCTCATTCATCTTTCCTCCTGTATTCTAAAATGCTTAAGTGGATGTGCTTGTTCAAGTGACAGACTAAATATGAAGCTTAGAACTAGATCTACAGTACCAAAGTCAGCCCTGGAATAAGTAGGGATAACTCCCAATTTATTTCAATATGATTTACATGGTTTTACTGAATTTTGCGCATAGCGTGGGCAGGTTCTGTACCGTTTTGCTAAAGCAGCTCAGTCATGACCAAAAACAGACATGCTCTAGTGCGGGAACTGAGCAAAGAGAGATCACTTTGTCAGTTTATGTGGTAATTTCTAGGGCCGTCAAGCGATTAAAAAAAATAATCATGATTAATCACGCGATTAATCGCACTGTTAAACAATAATAGAATGCCATTTTAAAAAATATTTTTGGATGTTTTCTACATTTTCAAATATATTAATTTCAATTACAACACAGAATACAAAGTGTACAGTGCTCACTTCATATTTATTTCTAATTACAAGTATTTGCACTGTAAAAAAAAAAAAGAGAAATAGTATTTTTCAATTCACCTAACACAAGTACAGTAGTGCAATCTCTTTATCATGAAAGTTGAACTTACAAATGTAGAATTATGTACAAAAAAACTGCATTCAAAAATAAAACAATCTAAAATTTTAGAGCCTGCAAGTCCACTCAGTCCTATTTCTTGTTCAGCCAGTTGCTCAGACAAACAAGTTTGTTTACATATGTAGGAGATAATGCTGCCTGATTCTTATTTACAATGTCACCTCAACGTGAGAATCGGCGTTCTCATGGCACTGTTGTAGCCAGCTTTGCAAGGTATTTACGTGCCAGATGCACTAAAGATTCATATGTCCCTTCATGCTTCAACCACCGTTCCAGGAGACATGCATCCATGCTGATGACGGGTTCTGCTCAATAACAATCCAAAGCAGTGTGGACCGATGCATGTTCATTTTCATTATCTGAGTCAGATGCCACCAACATCTTGATTGATTTTCTTGGTTGATTTTCTTTTTTGGTGGTTCAGGTTCTGTAGTTTCTGCATTGGAGAGTTGCTCTTTTAAGACTTTTGAAAGCATGTTCCACACCTCGTCCCCCTCAGATTTTGGAAGGCAGTTCAGATTCTAGTAGAGTAGAGTGCTGTAGCTATCTTTAGAAAAACATCCACAATATTTAATAAATTTCAAGTGGTATTCTATTGTTTAACAGCGCAATTAAAACTGCGATTAATCACGATCAATTTTTTTGAGTTAATCGTGTGAGTTAACTGAGATTAATCAACAGCCCTAGTAATTTCACACCTGGTGCCTAAGGATTAGATTGATACTAACAAACTCATTTTACTTGTGACCTAACTGATTTCAAGCAGAAGTAAAATTAAAGGATGTTCACGTGTCTTTCTCTCGACACAAACACTGAAAACTTGATTGAATCAAGATAATATAGCAATGAGCCCAAGATATGAAGTGTGGCTCTTATTTCTGGGTCTAAACTTTCCCAAAATTCAGTAGAATTTGGATCTAGGATTTTGATTGCTCTACATTTAGGGACAAGGGCCAGCCATCTTATTCTGATCAAGATTAGGAAATGATCTGGCCTTTGTCAGAGTCTGGATATAGGTCCATTTTTTATATAAGGACATCTGCCTGGTCATATGACTGCACACGAGTGTGAACCATTTTGTTGATGGCACACAGATGTATGCACAGGGACATTCTAGTGACTAGTGATCATTCTCTTACTTCAGCACAAATAACGCTTTATAGTTTCTTTTTTGCAGCAAGTAACAGAACCAGGAGTGGCAGAAGGTCCCTAAAAGTGGGGGAGGCTCCAAAGGTGCCGAACTGTGGCCCTGCCCTCCCCCCACACTGCCCCTTCTTCCTGAGCCCCTGCCTCCCCACCCCGCTCCTTTCCCCTCATCACTCGCCCTTAAGGCAGTAAAAAATGGGGGAGCTATGGCCCCCTGGCCCCCCCCTTGTTCCAGCACCCCTGAACAGAACAGAAAATCAAAATCAAATGATGGCATGGGAGGTAGAAATAGAGACTATATGTTGAGGGAGAGCGAACAAATGGAATAGGAATGAATCAGTTCATGCATCAGGGTCCATAGAATTTGGCTATGGAATAAGAACACAAGAACAGCCATACTGGGTCAGACCATTGGTGCATCTAGCCCAGTATCCTGGCTTCTGACAGTGGTCGATGCCCTGTTCTGTTCATTTCCACTGAAGCACCAGGCAATTGTTGAGTGATCCATCCCCTGTTGTCCAGTCCTAGCATCCGCCAGTCAGAGGCTTAGAGATGTCCATGGAGGATATCTAATTCTTGTTTGAACCCAGTTATAGTTTTTAGCCTTCAGAACATCCCCTGGCAACAAGTTCCACAGATTGACTTGGGGTTGAATGTCTAAGGCATTGCAGCTATGTTTCAGAAAGAGGCTGAGAGTTGATACATTTGGAGGTTTACAACAGTGATTGGTACCAGAAACTTCTAGAACTGATTATCTACTCTCTAGGCCTGATTCTGATCTCACACTGGTGTGAATCATGAGTGAGAGTCCAGAAATCAATAGTTATGCTGGCTCCAGCAAGATCAGACTCAAACCAGGAGATGGAACTCTTTCCTCGCCCTACCCCCACCCTCTTTCAGGAAGCCAGAAATGGTGATGCTATCCAGGGGGATTGTCCCTGGCCCCTGTTTGGGGAAGGGGAAAGGCTCCTCCTGGCACCCTCTCCCGCATCCTTGTGTACCTATGTAGGGCCAGGCCCAAGGTAGCCCTTACCTTCTGAGATAACTAGTGGTACAAGTGGAATCCATTTCTACTCTGGCATGGGGGGCATGTGACCACCTCACATGACCCTCCATGTGACTCCTCCCCACCCCACCCCACCCTCAGCCTGGGGCCCCCATGCTCTCCCCGTCCCCTCCCCATGATGCACCCTCCCTTACATGGCCGGGAGAGGGGGACTCTGTCCTTCTTCCACTGTGCCGGAGAAGCAGGACGTGGGGCCATTGGGCGGTGCCTCTGCCTGCAGCTCCTCTGGGGTGGCTGCTGTCCCCCCCCAGCCCTGTCCTCCGGTGAGGCTGCTGTACAGATGGAGGAGACCCTGTGTGGAAGGGCTTGGGGGCGATACAGCTGGGCCGGAGCTGTGAGTGTGGGGCAGTACCAGCTATAAATATCTTGCTGGTATGGTGGACTGGACCAGACAGCCCTGCTTGCACTGCTGGGGATTACGTCAGGTGAAAAGTAGGTTCTAGTGACAAAGAAAGGGTAGCAGCTCCCTCAGCGGCCAGAGCTAATGCTGGTACAGCCCGGCCCCCATCCCTGCTATGGATGGTCAGGTTGTAATCCATGTGCCATACAGTCCATTGGCCCAGTTCTGGATTTCTCTTCTTTGCCAACTCAGGTTAATGATCCCATGCAGGCTGCTGCCTTTCTGCCCGCTCACCATATTCAGCAAGTAGCTGCTTCAGGCCTAAATTTTTCTAGGAGCATAGATATCAATTAGACCTATTTAATCTTTGAATCCATCTCTCCTACATGGGCAGGATATAGGCCCCCTAGGTGACAGAGAATGTGCCCAACAACAAGCTGACTGCACACTTGGCCTTAGAGAAGTATTTTTTGTTTCTGTTTGCTCTCCTTCCAATTTTAAAAGTCCCAAAAAATTAAAAATAATAGAGACGGGACCAAGAAATTCTGTGTCTTCACCTGAGCCAAAACAATAATGAGCTCCTATAATTTCAACACTTCCAGGAGCTAAGGAAAAAGAGACAGCGGTTGATGGGCCTCCGGGGTTCAGTCACCTGCATGAGCTGTTAGAATAGTGACCCGCAAAATTCACAGTCTAGTGTGAGGATCCTTTTAAAAGTACTGGCTTTGTTGATGATTCCTATGGGAAACCACCTTGCAGAGGGTGAGGCTGGGTAGAGAATCAATATAAAGAAAGGGAAGACAGAAGAAACAGCACAACAAAGGCCGTGTTTAGGCTAGACTTTTGTGAACTTTCCCACTGCTGCGGGTCCGTGGGTGGTTGTACTAGTGCAGTGGTTCTCAAACTTTTGGACAGGTGACCCCTTTCACACAGCAAGCCCCTGAGTGCGACCTCCCCCCCCTATAAATTAAAAAAAGTTTGTATATATTTAACACCATTATAAAGGCTGGAGGCAAAGTGGGGTTTGGGGTGGAGGCTGACAGCTTGCGACCCTCCCCCCCCCATGTAAGAACCTCGCGACCCCCTGAGGGGTCCCGACCCCCAGTTTGAGACCCCCTGGACTAGTGTATAGAGGGCTCCAGGAAGCTCTCCGCATTTAACCACTGTTATCCAGACATGTTCTGAGTGGGGCTAGACAACAATGGTTAAAATAGCAGTTGCTTGCTCTGATGCGGTGTATTCCCCATACTGGCCCTGAGATGGTAAATTAGGCTAGGCAGGCCTAATTAAGCAGCAAGTGAGGGAGAGATGTGGGCTCCTTGTAGCCTACTAATTAGGAGCAGGCTCAGCCAGGCAGGAACAGAAGGGGACTGTAAAAAGCCCAGAAGCTGCAAATTGCAAGGGGGGATGGTGCGGCTGGGCTGTAGTGTAGTATAGTGTAGTCATGTCCTTAGAGGAGGGTGTGTAGGCTGGCAAACCCAAAGCGGGAAGGGAGACCGTTACTGAGGAAGAAGCCCAGGGGAACAGCAACAAGGGCTAAGATAGCACAGGCTGCATGTTATAGGGTCCCTGAGCTGAAACCCAGTGTAGAGGGTGGGGCTGGGTTCCCCTAGCAGCCACTGGATAGTGGCACAGGGTGTTGGAGGTGTCACCCATACAACTGGTCTGGAAGGACTGTGATTTCCTCAGAAGGAGAGGAACTGAGTGACCTGGCCGGAGGGCCAAGCCATGACCCAGAAGCTGCTGCTCCAAGAGTGAGAGAGGCTGCAGACGGAGAGAAGAAGGTGGGTCGAGAGACTGCTGAGGGGGGTGTAGCACCTGGCAGAGCAAATCCCCAGGGTGGTTAGTAGGCGGTGCCATGAGTGGTGAAGGACCCCGTCACACTTGTTGACAGTGGTACTTCCAGGGGCAGAAAGTTATATGGGCCCATGGTGCCCGTGCTCCAGCAGTACTCAGGGCCTGGGGGCCTGGCTCCACCAATGTTTGGGGCCAGCTCTCTCCCCCAGCCCCACCTGCTGCCCCCGCGCGCCTCCCCTGAGTGTCCCTGCCTGGGCAGCGGTGGCTGCCCCCTGCAGCTCCGCACTGCGCTCTGCTCTGCTGGCTTGGCCGTCTCCTGGCATCAACTGCCGCCGCAGGGTCCTAGCGCCTCCCACATCACTCGTGCCAGGGCAGGCTGTCCCTGCCCTTCCGCCTTGGACGGATAGACCCTTCCCTTTTCTGGCAAGACCCTCCACCAGCACAATCCCCCTCCCCCACCTGCAGTTACCACTCCTGCCCCAAGCTGGGCAAGGGGCAGCCCCATCCCCCACCGCCAGTGAGGCTACAGTGAGGGGCAGCAGTAGGGGAGGAGGCGCACACGTGATGGCAGCCCCCCACCACAGGGAAGTGAAGGGGCTTCCTGGATCTGAGGGGGGCCTTAGGAGTACATGTAGTGACAATGGTTCAAGGTGAGTGTGTTGCCGGGGGGGGGGGGGGAAGAGGATTGGGGGGAGGCCTCTCTGGCCCCAGCCTGGGGTAGCCTGCCTGCTCCCCAAACTCCTCATCCTTGGCCCTGCCCCACCCCAGAGCCTGCACCCCCAGCCCTGAGGCCCCTCCTGCACTGTGAACCCCTCATCCCCAGTCCCACCCTGCAGCCCGCACCCCAAACCTCTTCCTAAGCCCCTCCCATTCCCCAAACCCCTCATTCCCACCCCCACTCCAGAGCCCTCACATTTTTACATTATTTAAAAATATATCAGCTTACAAGGCAGGTGTAAGGGAAGCAGGACTTGGACCCATTCCAGGCAACACCAAAAATTATATAAACCTGTCACCCCCGGGGTACTTCTGCCAGCAGGGCTGCACTTATGGTGAGGTGATGGCCACCACCTTTGCCTACACCAGGGGGTTGAATCAGGGACCTCTACTGCTTGAGCTAAAGAGGCAGGCTCTGTACCTGTGGGCTGTAACAGACTCACAACCTCTGTGTGTTAAACATACAGAGGGAAATGTAGCACAAAGATCACTGGGTTACAGTAGCAACAGTGGGCTAAATTCATCCTGGGGGTAATTCAACTGAAGTTGGTAGAGTTGCATCTGGGATAAAGTTATCCTCAAACATTCAAAACTAGTAGGGTTAGATTATGATCTTATTTCCATTGGTGGAGATCAGGAGTAATTATGTTGGATCATATTAAAGAAGTTCTGTATTAAAATCACAAATGAGTTTGATTCCCCATAGTTTAAATTCCAGGGTATTACTAATTAAGAAGTCTCTTGGTTTTTGGGACTGTTTCTCTCCCTCTATGTGTGAAACTTGCAAGCTGCTAATTGTGTTAGTACATTCTAAGACAGAGTCTGTTCTCAAAGCAATTCTTTGTAACAACAACTTCTCACACAGAGAGAGACTCAAAGCAATACTCTGTAACAACAGAAACAGCACCCAGAGACTCCCCGCCCTTTTGTTGTATTCATCTCGCTTTGTTAACAATTGTGATTAAAATAGAGATAGAGGATGTATGCTTGGTGTGGATAATAACTGAATGATCAGGGAGGTGCCAGCCTAAGAATCCAGTGTCCATTGGCTGAAGAAGGCGTCAAGTGGAAATAACCAGAGGACCCCCGGAGGGCAGACTGGAATCCACCCAACAGCCTCAAGAATGGGAGAACCAAAGAACAAGATAACATCTGGCAGCACGGAGCCGTCAGGAATGTGCCATCTGTTGATTGATTCAGCAACAGCATGATGAAGCAATTCCCATAGACTGGCATAGGAAGAAATTCCTATAAAAATGGACTCTAGAAAGTGAGAACTTTGGGGTCTGATTCTGCAAACCAACTTCCAGGAGCATCAGATGAGCATCTGACAAGGCCCTGCTCCCTCTTCATGTCCAGGCCACTAGGCCAGTGGCTTGGCATGAGCAACTTTAAGGCTGGTAACTATGATAACAACCTTGCAGAACCTGTGTGTGTGTGAATAAATATGAAATTGAATGGAATGTTATAGCTATAACTAACTGCTTACTATGTTTCTTTCTATATTCACAATAAATGTGGCATTTTGCCTTTTCCCCTTTAATACGATCTTGCTGGTTTTTATTTTATTGGTATAACAACCACACTTAGTTCTGTGGAGTTCGTTACCCCAGATTTACACCAAGGTACCTAAGAGCAAGATTTCCCCTAATGATCCAGTCATCATAAGTTAGTTTCTGTGAAGTTCATAAACCAGCTGCCTGATTTGCTAACAATGTGCTCGTATATTGTAATTGTGTGCTCTTTAAAGTGCAAAATTAGCAATAAAACAGAAGTGCTTTTTCATTATTCACTTTAATTCAACTTTTTCTGAATAGATGTGGAATGAATTCCTGTTCTGTTCTATTTAGGTTCTTAAGCCACGCTCGTCACTGTAGTATTTGAGTGCCTTCCAGTAGGTCACTTGCACCCTCCAAAAACTGGTTGACCCTACTAGTTTTACAATCTGCAGATGTGTTTAGGTGACAATTTTAAAATGGAAAGAATATCTGTACAAACCACATTCTGGGCGGCTGTGCTATGCCCAGAGGCCTCTTATTCCAGGAAAGGTTTCTCCCATCAGGCCTGGTGTTATGTGGCAAATGCTCTTAGTGAAATGAAATCTGATTATGTAGCTAGGGTCTCCTTTTTGTGACCCTGAAAATTCCATTAGTGAATTGCTATGTAAACTTCAGGGTTAAGTGTGACTTGTTTACATTAAGCCCCATTTAATACTGGTTTGGAAGCTATTAGGCCCCTGGTGTATATGTTAGATGGAACTTTCCTAATGTTATATAGATCCCATGTGCAAAGAGAGATCTGGTGATGTACGGCTCAAACACAACGCTCTTCAGCACTTTATATTTACCTTAATTTTTAACTAGAATGACTGACTAATCAGTAGAGACTTCATTTGTGGGAGTAGGGAGCAAGGAGCTGGGAAGCCAAAGGCCTACTACCCATTCCTAGTTATCCCATGGGATGGGCTGCCAGAGAGTGGGAATGGGGAGAAGGGGAAGTGTTCTCTCCCACTCATTCCCTATCCTGCCCGAGCAGAGCATGATGCACCCTCTCCACGGGCTGTGCAGCAGACACCCTGCTGTGCGTTGGTGGCTCTGCCTGATCCAGAATTCCTCCTGGAGATTCTAGCCCTGGCGGAGTCTCTCCAGGCCCCCGTCCAGTCTGCATGAGGCACCCAGGATACATTCAGCCCTAAGCAGAGGGACAGCACTGAGAACAATTCCCTTACCCATCTGTACAACAGATATTTCAGAGTCCAAAAGCTGTTTAGTGTCTACAATTTGGGGGGAGGGACAATGGAGAAAAATCTATGTATAAATCCAAAGCATGTTTCTGCTCTCGTATAAGGATGCACAGTGCACTGCATTTACCTGCATAATCTGTTTGTTCGCAAAAGAATGCAATCCCAGTCTGACTCAATAAAACCGAAAGATGGAACATGTCACGGGGCAGAGCTGTGTCATGAAAATTGCACTTTAACAGTGAGAAAAGTGTTATTAAAAACCTGAGAGCTTGACTGATATTGTAACGGCACTGGCCTGTATTGGGACTTAAGAGTGGTGCAATGCTGAATCTGCACAAGTTTTTTCATGAAGTTGATGAAGTGGAAATCCATCAACTTCATGAAAAAACTTGTGCAGATACAGATAGATATCATCTGCTGAATTTAGCTGTATGAAGTGCAATGCTAAACTGCCCTGGGTGGGTGGAGGTCTGGGAGTCACTGCATCACCCTGGCAGGGGAACTCCAGGAGACAGAATCCCTCCTGGAGTTACCCAAAACACAGGTGGGAGTGGTCACCCTGCTCTTGTTATAGAATAGTAGGGTTGGAAGAGATTCATCTAGTCCAACCCCCTGCTCAAAGCAGGACCAACACCAACTAAATCATTCCAGCCAGGGCTTTGTCAAGCCGGGCCTTAAAGACCTCTAAGGATGGAGATTCCACCACCGCCCTAGGTAACCCATTCCAGTGCTTCACCACCCTCCGAGTGAAATAGATTTTCCTAATATCCAGCCTACACCTCCCCCACTGCAACTTGAGACCATTACTCCTTGTTCTGTCATCTGCCACCACTGAGAACAGCCGAACTCCATCCTCTTTGGAACCCCACTTCAGGTAGTTGAAGGCTGCTATCAAATCCCCCCTCACTCTTCTCTTCTGCAGACTAAATAACCCCAGTTCCCCATAGCCTCTCCCCATAAGTCATGTGCCCCAGCTCCCTAATCATTTTCATTGCCCTCCGCTGGACTCTCTCCAATTTGTGCACATCCCTTCTGTAGTGGGGGGACCAAAACTGGATGCAATACTCCAGGTGTGGCCTCACCAGTGCCAAATAGAGGGGAATAATCACTTCCCTCGATCTGCTGGCGATGCTCCTATTAATACAGCCCAATATGCCATTGGCCTTCTTGGCAACAAGGCACACTGTTGACTCATAGTCAGCTTCTTGTCCACTGTAATCCCCAGGTCCTTTTCTGCAGAACTGCTGCTTAGCCAGTCGGTCCCTAGCCTGTAGCGGTGCATGGAATTCTTCCCTCCTAAGTGCAGGACTCTGCACTTGTCCTTGTTGAACCTCATCAGGTTTCTTTTGGCCCAATCCTCCAATTTGTCTAGGTCACTCTGGACCCTATCCCTACCCTCTGTCATATCTACCTCTCCCCCCAGCTTAGTGTCATCTGCGAACTTGCTGAGGGTGCAATTAATCCCATCATCCAGATCATTAATAAAGATGTTGAACAAAACTGGCCCCAGGACCGACCCTTGGGGCACTCCGCTTGATACCAGCTGCCAACTAGACATTGAGCCATTGGTCACTACCCACTGAGCCCTTAGGAGCAGACAGTATGCTGTCTCCCAAACAGCCACTGAGCTCTGCTGTCTGTCTGGAGGGACGAAGAGCCATGGCCCAAAATATGCCAATTCTCATTGCTGAAGATTCCTTACTGTGGTGTATTGAGGACTGTTTTGGAATTGCAAGCTGTCCCTTTAGGACAGAGGTCTCCAAAATGTGGGGTGTGCGTGCCCCCCTAGGGGCATGTGGACGAACATCCAGGGGGGCAGGGCAAGGTCCAGGCCAGTCCCCATGATGATGGGGAGGGAGCACTATCCAGCCCCTCTCTGCCCCCAGCTGCATCCCTGGCTCCTGGCCCCATCCCCATCCCCATCCCCAGCCTCAGTGCAGCTCTGCTTCTGGCCCTGTTCCAGCCCCAAGCCTCGGCTGCTAGCCGTGGCTCCATTCCCAGCCTCAGGGCAAGGCCAGAAGCGGAACTGCACTAGCTGTGGGCCTGACTGCCAGCCCCAAATGTAGCCCTGCTGCGGCTCCACTCCTGCCCCCAGTCTTGGCCCCTGGCCGTGGCCCCGTTCTTGGCCCCAGACCTATCCCCAGCTGCAGCCCCAGCCTCGGCCCCCTTACCCTTGTCTGCGTCCCACCCCCCGTTTGGAGCCGTGGCCCCACTCCCAGCCCTAGCTCCTAGGGGGTGCAGATGGGTAAGGCGAGGGGTGTGATCCTTTGGGGACTACTCCTTTAGGAGTAGAGTTTCCTGGTCCTGCTTGCAAGCAGTAGGACTCTGAAGGGAAGTGTGATATCTGGGCTTAGCTGTAGGCAGTTTAGATTTTGCAGTCAGCCAGCCGAGACTAAGGTGGGTTGAGTTGTGCCTCACTGTTTCAGGGAGAAGCCTGGTTTCTCCCTCTCTGTTTTGGGGTTCTTGTGTGGTTTTGTTCTGAATTTTAACAAACAAAGACGTGTTATGTTGCAACTTTCCAGCAAGAGTATTTGTTTTCCTCTGACTTATGTGTGTGTGCTGTGAACATAACAGTGCCGCAGAGTCAACTGAGAATAGGTGCAAGGGCTAGTAGCCTTCAGTAGCCTCCACATACAGTTGTGTGAGGGTGTGGCCCATGCCTCAGAGCATTGCTGATCTGAAGGCAGGACAGACCTGTTAAAAGATCGGCATAGACCAAAAATGTGACCAGGTGCACACATGTTATATTGTATTATGCAGTGTGCATCATGACATGCATGAGAAGTGTAATATAATGTGACACGGAGATGTGTGTATGTATTTTATCTACAGGAGCTCATGCATTATGCGTGTCTGTGTAGACACCTACAGTGAGAGACATGCAACACCTGCTCCCAGGGGCTGTGTTTGGAGTGGTAAGCCATACTCAGGCTCAGCAGCAGGTGGAGAGAGTGCTGCTCATGGATGCACTGAACAGCTTTATGGTCCCTGGGCTGGTTAGCGCAGGTATGCTGAATGTTTCAGGATCAAACAGTACAATAAATGCGCAATAAATTGAAATTGAAATGGTTCACTCCTCTAATACCGGTGGCTCGAAGGCAGAGGAGACCCTGTAGAGAAATCGTGTGGTGCAAGGTCTAGGGAGAGTGGTGTCAGCATGAGAATTCGGTAATGCTTGATGTCTGATTTGCAGAGCAGCAGTGGTGGTGGTTTTCTGGGATTGCTGTACAGAGGCTGTGAGGGTTGGAGAGAGACTGGGGTGCTGAGCTGAATTGTAGTTGGCTTTTGGCTACTGGGGAAGGAAGCGTCAGCCTCAGAATATTTGGCCATGGGTGGAAATAACAGCAGGCAAATCTCCTCTGTCCACAATGTGCGGAAGGCAGACCGACTTTGGGGGAATGTTCTGGGAGGAAAGGGGGGTCTGCATGAAATGGGGAACAAAAGACTTAACAAAAGACTTTCGGCTTAGTGGCCCTGAAAGAGCCATGTCATTCTAGGAAGGAAAGAGAGCTCATCCCTCTCTCCTTCAGGATACCACTAATTCCCATTGACCACTATGGTGCCCTGAGGGGGGAGAACTGGGTGCAGGGGCCCTGATTTCCCCATTGGGATTGGGAGTGTATGTGGTGTTGTGGGAGGGGAGGTGGTATCTTTATATCACTATTGTACCTCCTAGATCCTGGGAACCAGAACTGCTCCTGGCATAAATTAGAACAATCCAGGGGCTGTTGTATCTTATACTCTGCAACAGCAGCCCAGAATAGCCAAACACAGTGCGCTACATGTGCCTCCTCTTGCTGCAGCAGGGGATAAGGGGGAAGAATGTAGGGCCATCTTGCTGAGGGATGTGCTGACCGCCACTTCCCGCAGCCCCCATTGGCCTGGGACATCGAACTGCAGCCGGTGGGAGCTGTGATCAGCCGAACCTGCGGACACGGCAGGTAAACAAACCAGTCCAGCCCGCCAGGGGCTTTCCCTGACGGGCCGTGAGCCAAAGGTTGCTGATTCCTGGGATAGATGTTAGAAAGGAAGATAATTAAAGGAGAGCTCCCTGTTAAACATACCAGGGGAATAGCCTGGAATTAAAACTATTTGGAGCCAATTGTTAATTTACAAATAATAAATAATCTGTGTTCACATAGCAAGTCTCATCTCATTTACACACCATAGCCCTGACCCTGCAGTATGTGGACCCCTTCACCCACATGGAGTTCATTACAGCGTCCAGGCTGCCCATCCTAACTGGTTTAAATTGGCTTGACAGCCAGATGCCATGGAAACCCTCTATTCCTGCCAGGCTGGTAACCAGAGCTAAACCTTCCACATGATCCCCTTAGCAAGCTGAGGGTTAAAACCTTCCCTAAGGCAGCAAGAGACCCCCAGCTTCCATTGACTTGGCTTGTTAGCCTGCCCTTCAGGAAATTTCTATTACTTGAGGGTATTATCAGACTCAGAAGGCTAGCTATACAAACCCATTAGGGAAATGTCTGGGAAACATCATACAGGAAGCTGTGGGTGTTTTGCTTTAATACCATGCCCAGAATTGACTCTGAGCTGTAAGAACTTTTTATTTAGCCTCACAACACCCCTGTGAGGCGGTGCAGTGCTGGTATCCCCATTCCTTCACACAACTCAGTCTACCTGTGGAACTCGTTCCCATGGGATGTTGTGAAGGCCAAAAGTATAACTGGGTTAAAAAAAATTAAGTAAGTTCATGGAGGATAGGTCCATCAATGCTATTAGCCAAGATGGTCAGGGATACAACCCTGCTCTGGGTGTCCCTAAACCCCTGACTGCGAGAAGCTGGGACTGGATAATTGCCCTGTTCTGTTCATTCCCCCTGAAGCATCTGGCCTCACCCACTGTTGGAAGACAGGCTATTGGTCTAGATAGACCATTGGTCTGACCCAGTATGGTCATGCTAATGTACTTTATAGACTGGGAATAGAAGAACAGAGTGACTTGTCCAAGGTCATACATGAAGTCTGTGGCAGATCAGGGACTTGAACCAAAGTCTTATGCTAGCACCCTAGCCACTGGACCATTTTTCCTAATGTAATTATACTAGCTTGTTCCCACGCACACCCTGAAGTGTTGGGTTTTGATGTGAAAATTTCCTGTACACACACACTGAAAATGATGATCACTCTCCCACAGATTTCCTTCCTGCTCTATAATTTCCCCCTTGAAAGATGGGATCAACATGGCTTGGGGAGTGATGGTGCTTCCTTGTGTGACAGCACACTATTGGAGGAGGAGATGCTGTACCCTATAGAACACTGCGCTCCAGTACAGCAAACTGTCACTCTGAATTATTTAATGAAGGAAGCTGCCATGTCCATGAGTTTCTTGAAAGGAAAGTTTGCTGTGTGAGTACTGAGGTAAGCAGGTTTGCATGCAGCTGCCCACAAGAGGCCAGAACAGGTGCAGTTGTTGCATTAATTAATCAGCGATTCTGACTGCGTCAAAGAAAATCAAGTTAACAATAGCTGATGTGTAAGAAAGACCTAGGGAACATCGATGATCATGCAGTTCTTTAGTCAAACTAAGCCAGGAGAATTGTCTCTCTAATTTGCTCTTGCCACTTCAGATGCACTATTTTTAGGGAGCAGTGACTGGGTCGGGCCCTTCCAACAATGGCTAAACATTTAACAGCTGAAGGCGTAACAAATACATTTAATAAGGAACCGCCATACTGGGTCAGAACAATGGTCCATCCAGCCCAGTAGCCTGTCTTCTGACAGTGGTCAATGCCAGATTCTTCAGAGGGAATGAACAGAACAGGTCAGTTATCAAGTGATCCAGCATCTGGCAGTCAGTGGCTTAAGATATGTCTACATTGGAATTAAAAACCGAAGGCTGGCCCGTGTCAGCTGATTTGGGATCACGGGGCTCAGGTTAAGGGGCTGTTTAATTGCAGTATAGACATTTGTCCTCGGGCTGCAGCCCAGGCTCCAGGACCCTGCAATCCCAGAGCTCAAGTTGCAGCCTGAGCCCAAATTTCTATGCTGCTGTTTTAGAGCTCCTTAACCTGAGCCTGAGTCAACTGGCACAGGGCAGCCACGGATGTCCAATTGCAGTGTAGACATGCCCTTAGGGACACCCAGAACATGGGGTGCATCCCTGACCATCTCGGCTAATAGCCATTGATGGACCTATCTTACATGAACTTATTTAATTCTTTTTTGAACCCAGTTATGTTTTTCTGACCTTCATAAAATCTTTTCCTCTTTTCCAAGCTGAACAGTCCCAGTCTTCTTAATCTCATCTCATATAGAAACTGGTCTATACCTCTAATAATTTGTTTTGCCTTTCTCTGTACCTTTTTCAATTCTAATATCTTTTTTTCTTTTGAGCTGGGGTGACCAGAACTGTATGCGGTATGCAAGATGTGGGCATACCATGGATTTATGTAGTGGCATTATGATATTTACTGTCTTATTATCTATCCCTTTCCTAATGATTCCTAACACTCTGTTAGCTTTTTTGACTGCTGCCCATCGAGCAGATGTTTTCAGAGAACTAACTACAATGACTCTAAGATCTTTCTTGAGTAGTAACAGCTACTTTAGATCCTATCAGTTTGTATGTGTAAGCAGTGTCTGGATGAGCTCTCCCCTGACATCTCGTGGTGAGCTGTAGAAAAAGACTTAAGAAGCTGATCTCATTTGCATGGACACACCTACCCTGCCTAGGTGCTCAGCATGATGGAACTGTTTGCCCAAATGATCACTTGTGGCTGGTGTTGGATCCCTAGTCTCCTTGTTATTGGGGCAGGAGTAATAAAGTGCTGCTATCCTTGTTGTGTGAATCGAGGGCAGCAGAACTGTACTGGCCTACCCCAATGGAGGGACTCACCCTCAACTGAATAGCACTCACTAGGCAGGGGACATGGGCTCCTGTCATAAATATAAAGGGAAGGGTAAACCCCTTTGAAATCCCTCCTGGCCAGGGGAAAGCTCCTCTCACCTGTAAAGGGTTAAGAAGCTAAAGGTAACCTCGCTGGCACCTGACCAAAATGACCAATGAGGAGACAAGATACTTTCAAAAGCTGGGAGGAGGGAGAGAAACAAAGGGTTTGTGTCTGTCTGTGTGCTGCTCTTGCCAGAGACAGAACAGGAATGGAGTCTTAGAACTTTTAGTAAGTAACCTAGCTAGGTATGTGTTAGATTATGATTTCTTTAAATGGCTGAGAAAAGAATTGTGCTGAATAGAATAACTATTTCTGTCTGTGTATCTTTTTTGTAACTTAAGGTTTTGCCTAGAGGGGTTCTCTATGTTTTTGAATCTAATTACCCTGTAAGATATCTACCATCCTGATTTTACAGGGGGGATTTCTTTATTTCTATTTACTGCTATTTTTATTAAAAGTCTTCTTGTAAAACACTGAATGCTTTTTCATTGTTCTCAGATCCAAGGGTTTGGGTCTGTGGTCACCTATGCAAATTGGTGAGGCTTTTTATCCAACATTTCCCAGGAAAGGGGGGGTGCAAGTGTTGGGAGGATTGTTCATTGTTCTTCAGATCCAAGGGTCTGGGTCTGTAGTCACCTAGGCAAATTGGTGAGGCTTTTACCAAAACTTGTCCAGGAAGTGGGGTGCAAGGTTTTGGGAAGTATTTTGGGGGGAAAGACGCGTCCAAACAGCTCTTCCCCAGTAACCAGTATTAGTTTGGTGGTGGTAGCGGCCATTCCAAGGATAACGGGTGTAATATTTTGTACCTTGGGGAAGTTTTGACCTAAGCTGGTAAAGATAAGCTTAGGAGGTTTTTCATGCAGGTCCCCACATCGGTACCCTAGAGTTCAGAGTGGGGGAGGAACCTTGACATGGTGGCACAGTGGTGGGATTAACCTGAAATCATTTGAGATCCAGTTGAGATTTTTTGAACTAGAAATACAGATTTTAAAAAGGAAATTTTTTTTTCTTTGGAAAGAAAGTCCAGAAAGCAGCTTTGAAACTGAAAGCAGCTTGGTTTCTCTCTGCTTTGTGGCCAAGCAGAGACAAAAGGGGATTATCTTGTGAATTGCAGGTTTTCTTTGCCTGGAGGCAGGGTACTTAACTCCAGCAGGGAAATTCACAGTCTTCCAACCCAGAGGGTTTTTTTTCTCTTTTCTTCCTAAAAGTAAATAGGGGGTGTGTGTTCTACCCATTTGCTTTTTCTTTGGGCTGGGTAAGCAGGTTTCCAAGTAGTTGGAGGTTTTTTGCTTTAAATTGGGCCCAGAGCAGAGACAAGGGAATTGTCTTTTTCTGTAGGCTGACAATCACTATCAGAGAATAGGTATTCTATTGCAGCACAGCAAAATTTTACAGCCAAGTTTTGTTTGTTTATTTCTAAACCTCGGGTGTAAAGTTAGTTAAAAACAGAGAGGTTAGAATGACCAAATCCTCAGCTCGACTACAGCTGGAATTAGCCAAATTTCAGGCTGAGGAAAGACAAAGGGAACATGAAAGACAGATAGAACTCATGCGGCTGAAGAAGGAACAAGAAAGGGAGACAGCGAGAGAAGCAGAACAACACCAAGCGGCTGCTCACAGGAGAGCTATGGAAGCGAGGGACAAAGAACTGGAGGAGAAGGAAAAAGAGAGGAAGTATGTGGAGGAGATGGAGAAGATAAAGGCTCAGCAGAATATCCCAACAAACCCTAGTAATCCTTCTCCAAGTACCACTTCCCATCCCAGAAAGTTCCCCACCTACAAGGCAGGCGATGATACTGAGGCCTTCCTAGAAAACTTCGAAAGGGCCTGCCTTGGGTACAACATCTCTACTGACCAATACATGGTAGAGCTGAGGCCGCAGCTCAGTGGACCCTTAGCTGAGGTAGCAGCTGAAATGCCTAAAGAACACATGAACAAGTATGAACTGTTTAAATCCAAGGCAAGAGTCAGAATGGGGATAACACCCGAGCAGTCTCGTCGGAGGTTCAGAGCCCTAAGGTGGAAACCAGAAGTGTCATTTACCCGACATGCCTACCACATTGTGAAACATTGGGATGCCTGGATATCAGGAGCAAGTGTTGAATCTCCAGTAAATTTGCCCTTCCTAATGCAAATGGAACAATTCTTAGAGGGTGTTCCTGAGGAAATAGAAAGATACATCCTAGATGGGAAACCCAAAACTGTAACTGAGGCAGGAGAGATTGGAGCCAGATGGGTGGAGGTGGCAGAGAAGAAGAAAACTGGTCGCAGTTGGAGCGGAGACCAGAAGGGACCACCCCAGACCACACCCTATTACCGGGGGCCGCCCAAAGCCCCACCTACCTCCCAAAGAACCCTCCAGACCCCTTATCGTCCCACCACCCCGTTCTCCAGCAACCCTCCTCGCCCCAGTGACCCGTCAGCTGGACGATGTTTTAAGTGTAACGAGCTGGGGCATGTAAAGGCCAACTGCCCCAAGAACCCCAACAGATTACAGTTCATTGCACCGGAATCACACCAGAGGTCCACAGGCCCAGATACCTCCCAGATACCCTTGGAGCGGAGGGAAACTGTGAGTGTGGGTGGGAAGAAGGTCACCGCGTGGAGGGACACCGGAGCACAGGTGTCAGCTATCCATGCTTCCTTAGTGGACCCCAATTTAATCAACCCAGAGATCCAAGTGACGATTCAACCCTTCAAGTCCAACTCTTTCAATTTGCCTACAGCCAAGTTACCTGTCCAGTACAAGGGCTGGTCAGGAATGTGGACTTTTGCAGTCTATGATGATTATCCCATCCCCATGCTGTTGGGGGAGGACTTGGCCAATCATGTGAAGCAGGCCAAGAGGGTGGGAATGGTCACCCGCAGCCAGGCTAAACAAGCCGTGAGGCCTAGCTCTGTTCCGGAAACTTCTATCAGGACCCGGTCAGAGGTGATGGACCCGGACCCCAGGCCAATGTCTGCAACAGCAGTAGTGGATCCAGTCCCAGAGACCCAGACGGAACCAGTCCTAGAACCGGAACCAGCCGAACAACCAACACCAGACCCCGTGTCAGCACTGAATCCAGTACTTGCAACCTCAACACCAGAAGGCCCCACCGAACCTGAACTGGCAGCAGCCGATAACCCTACACAAGAGGCTCAGCCGGAGCCTGAATCCCAACATAGTGCACCAGCGGAGAGCGGTTCACAGTCAACAGAAACAGCTCCATCCCCTATATCGCTTCCAGAGGGACCAAGCCTAGGTCCACAATCCCATGAGGAACTGATGTCCCCAGCATCAAGGGAACAGTTCCAGACCGAACAGGAAGCAGATGAAAGCCTCCAGAGAGCTTGGACGGCGGCACGGAGCAACCCACCGCCTCTCAGCTCTTCTAATCGATCCAGGTTTGTTATAGAAAGAGGACTTTTATACAAGGAAACTCTTTCTGGTGGACACCAGGAAGACTGGCATCCTCAGAGACAGTTGGTAGTTCCAACTAAATACCGGGCCAAGCTCTTGAGCTTAGCCCACGATCACCCTAGTGGCCATGCTGGGGTGAACAGGACCAAAGACCGTTTGGGGGGGTCATTCCACTGGGAGGGAATGGGCAAGGATGTTTCTACCTATGTCCAGTCTTGTGAGGTGTGCCAAAGAGTGGGAAAACCCCAAGACCAGGTCAAAGCCCCTCTCCAGCCACTCCCCATCATTGAAGTTCCATTTCAGCGAGTAGCTGTGGATATTCTGGGTCCTTTTCCGAAAAAGACACCCAGAGGAAAGCAGTACATACTGACTTTCATGGATTTTGCCACCCGATGGCCGGAAGCAGTAGCTCTAAGCAACACCAGGGCTAAAAGTGTGTGCCAGGCACTAGCAGACATTTTTGCCAGGGTAGGTTGGCCCTCCGACATCCTCACAGATGCAGGGACTAATTTCCTGGCAGGAACTATGAAAAACCTTTGGGAAGCTCATGGGGTAAATCACTTGGTTGCCACTCCTTACCACCATCAAACAAATGGCATGGTGGAGAAGTTTAATGGAACTTTGGGGGCCATGATACGTAAATTTGTAAATGAGCACTCCAATGATTGGGACCTAGTGTTGCAGCAGTTGCTCTTTGCCTACAGAGCTGTACCACATCCCAGTTTAGGGTTTTCCCCATTTGAACTTGTATATGGCCGTGAGGTTAAGGGGCCATTGCAGTTGGTGAAGCAGCAATGGGAGGGATTTACACCGTCTCCAGGAACTAACATTCTGGACTTCGTAACCAACCTACAAAACACCCTCCGAACCTCTTTAGCCCTTGCTAGAGAAAACTTACAGGATGCTCAAAAAGAGCAAAAAGCCTGGTATGATAAGCATGCCAGAGAACGTTCCTTCAAAGTAGGAGACCAGGTCATGGTCTTAAAGGCGCTCCAGGCCCATAAAATGGAAGCATCGTGGGAAGGGCCATTCATGGTCCAGGAGCGCCTGGGAGCTGTTAATTATCTCATAGCATTCCCCACCTCCAACCGGAAGCCTAAGGTGTACCATATTAATTCTCTAAAGCCCTTTTATTCCAGAGAATTAAAGGTTTGTCAGTTTACAGCCCAGGGAGGAGACGACGCTGAGTGGCCTGAAGGTGTTTACTTCGAAGGGAAATGTGCTGGTGGTGTGGAAGAGGTGAACCTCTCCATGACCCTTGGGCGTATGCAGCGACAGCAGATCCAGGAGCTGTGCACTAGCTACGCGCCAACGTTCTCAGCCACCCCAGGACTGACTGAACGGGCATACCACTCCATTGACACAGATAATGCTCACCCAATTAGGGTTCAACCTTACCGGGTGTCTCCTCAAGCTAAAACTGCTATAGAACGGGAGATCCAGGATATGTTACAGATGGGTGTAATCCGCCCCTCTGAAAGTGCATGGGCATCTCCAGTGGTTCTAGTTCCCAAACCAGATGGGGAAATACGTTTTTGCGTGGACTACCGTAAGCTAAATGCTGTAACTCGCCCAGACAACTATCCAATGCCACGCACAGATGAACTATTAGAGAAACTGGGACGGGCCCAGTTCATCTCTACCTTGGACTTAACCAAGGGGTACTGGCAGGTACCGCTAGATGAATCTGCCAAGGAAAGGTCAGCCTTCATCACACATCTCGGGCTGTATGAATTTAATGTACTCCCTTTTGGGCTGCGAAATGCACCCGCCACTTTCCAAAGACTTGTAGATGGTCTCCTAGCGGGATTAGGAGAATATGCAGTCGCCTACCTTGACGACGTGGCCATATTTTCGGATTCCTGGGCAGACCACCTGGAACATCTACAAAAAGTCCTTGAGCGCATAAGGGAGGCAGGACTAACTGTTAAGGCTAAGAAGTGTCAAATAGGCCTAAACAGAGTGACTTACCTTGGACACCAGGTGGGTCAAGGAACTATCAGCCCCCTACAGGCCAAAGTGGATGCTATCCAAAAGTGGCCTGTCCCAAAGTCAAAGAAACAGGTTCAATCCTTCTTAGGCTTGGCCGGTTATTACAGACGATTTGTACCGCACTACAGCCAAATCGCTGCCCCACTAACAGACCTAACCAAAAAGAAACAGCCAAATGCTGTTCAGTGGACCGAAAAGTGTCAGAAGGCCTTTAACAAGCTTAAAGCGACACTCATGTCTGACCCTGTACTAAGGGCCCCAGACTTTGACAAACCGTTCCTAGTAACCACGGATGCGTCCGAACGTGGTGTGGGAGCAGTTTTAATGCAGAAAGGACCTGATCAAGAATTCCACCCTGTAGTGTTTCTCAGCAAAAAACTGTCTGAGAGGGAAAGCAACTGGTCAGTCACTGAAAAAGAATGTTACGCCATTGTCTACGCTCTGGAAAAGCTACGCCCATATGTTTGGGGACGGCGTTTCCACCTGCAAACTGACCATGCTGCACTGAAGTGGCTTCACACCGTCAAGGAAACTAACAAAAAACTTCTTCGGTGGAGTTTAGCTCTCCAAGATTTTGATTTCGACGTCCAACACATCTCAGGAGCTTCTAACAAAGTGGCTGATGCACTCTCCCGTGAAAGTTTCCCAGAATCAACTGGTTAAAATCGTCCTTGAGATGTGGAAAATATTGTTAGTCTTTATGTACTTGGTAGTATATTTAGAGATGCATGTGTCTTATTAACTCTGTTTTCCTAGAGCTCCAGGAAGAAATCCCAGCCAGTGTTTCACCCTAGCTGAGATTTGGGGGGCGTGTCATAAATATAAAGGGAAGGGTAAACCCCTTTGAAATCCCTCCTGGCCAGGGGAAAGCTCCTCTCACCTGTAAAGGGTTAAGAAGCTAAAGGTAACCTCGCTGGCACCTGACCAAAATGACCAATGAGGAGACAAGATACTTTCAAAAGCTGGGAGGAGGGAGAGAAACAAAGGGTTTGTGTCTGTCTGTGTGCTGCTCTTGCCAGAGACAGAACAGGAATGGAGTCTTAGAACTTTTAGTAAGTAACCTAGCTAGGTATGTGTTAGATTATGATTTCTTTAAATGGCTGAGAAAAGAATTGTGCTGAATAGAATAACTATTTCTGTCTGTGTATCTTTTTTGTAACTTAAGGTTTTGCCTAGAGGGGTTCTCTATGTTTTTGAATCTAATTACCCTGTAAGATATCTACCATCCTGATTTTACAGGGGGGATTTCTTTATTTCTATTTACTGCTATTTTTATTAAAAGTCTTCTTGTAAAACACTGAATGCTTTTTCATTGTTCTCAGATCCAAGGGTTTGGGTCTGTGGTCACCTATGCAAATTGGTGAGGCTTTTTATCCAACATTTCCCAGGAAAGGGGGGGTGCAAGTGTTGGGAGGATTGTTCATTGTTCTTCAGATCCAAGGGTCTGGGTCTGTAGTCACCTAGGCAAATTGGTGAGGCTTTTACCAAAACTTGTCCAGGAAGTGGGGTGCAAGGTTTTGGGAAGTATTTTGGGGGGAAAGACGCGTCCAAACAGCTCTTCCCCAGTAACCAGTATTAGTTTGGTGGTGGTAGCGGCCATTCCAAGGATAACGGGTGTAATATTTTGTACCTTGGGGAAGTTTTGACCTAAGCTGGTAAAGATAAGCTTAGGAGGTTTTTCATGCAGGTCCCCACATCGGTACCCTAGAGTTCAGAGTGGGGGAGGAACCTTGACATGGTGGCACAGTGGTGGGATTAACCTGAAATCATTTGAGATCCAGTTGAGATTTTTTGAACTAGAAATACAGATTTTAAAAAGGAAATTTTTTTTTCTTTGGAAAGAAAGTCCAGAAAGCAGCTTTGAAACTGAAAGCAGCTTGGTTTCTCTCTGCTTTGTGGCCAAGCAGAGACAAAAGGGGATTATCTTGTGAATTGCAGGTTTTCTTTGCCTGGAGGCAGGGTACTTAACTCCAGCAGGGAAATTCACAGTCTTCCAACCCAGAGGGTTTTTTTTCTCTTTTCTTCCTAAAAGTAAATAGGGGGTGTGTGTTCTACCCATTTGCTTTTTCTTTGGGCTGGGTAAGCAGGTTTCCAAGTAGTTGGAGGTTTTTTGCTTTAAATTGGGCCCAGAGCAGAGACAAGGGAATTGTCTTTTTCTGTAGGCTGACAATCACTATCAGAGAATAGGTATTCTATTGCAGCACAGCAAAATTTTACAGCCAAGTTTTGTTTGTTTATTTCTAAACCTCGGGTGTAAAGTTAGTTAAAAACAGAGAGGTTAGAATGACCAAATCCTCAGCTCGACTACAGCTGGAATTAGCCAAATTTCAGGCTGAGGAAAGACAAAGGGAACATGAAAGACAGATAGAACTCATGCGGCTGAAGAAGGAACAAGAAAGGGAGACAGCGAGAGAAGCAGAACAACACCAAGCGGCTGCTCACAGGAGAGCTATGGAAGCGAGGGACAAAGAACTGGAGGAGAAGGAAAAAGAGAGGAAGTATGTGGAGGAGATGGAGAAGATAAAGGCTCAGCAGAATATCCCAACAAACCCTAGTAATCCTTCTCCAAGTACCACTTCCCATCCCAGAAAGTTCCCCACCTACAAGGCAGGCGATGATACTGAGGCCTTCCTAGAAAACTTCGAAAGGGCCTGCCTTGGGTACAACATCTCTACTGACCAATACATGGTAGAGCTGAGGCCGCAGCTCAGTGGACCCTTAGCTGAGGTAGCAGCTGAAATGCCTAAAGAACACATGAACAAGTATGAACTGTTTAAATCCAAGGCAAGAGTCAGAATGGGGATAACACCCGAGCAGTCTCGTCGGAGGTTCAGAGCCCTAAGGTGGAAACCAGACGTGTCATTTACCCGACATGCCTACCACATTGTGAAACATTGGGATGCCTGGATATCAGGAGCAAGTGTTGAATCTCCAGTAAATTTGCCCTTCCTAATGCAAATGGAACAATTCTTAGAGGGTGTTCCTGAGGAAATAGAAAGATACATCCTAGATGGGAAACCCAAAACTGTAACTGAGGCAGGAGAGATTGGAGCCAGATGGGTGGAGGTGGCAGAGAAGAAGAAAACTGGTCGCAGTTGGAGCGGAGACCAGAAGGGACCACCCCAGACCACACCCTATTACCGGGGGCCGCCCAAAGCCCCACCTACCTCCCAAAGAACCCTCCAGACCCCTTATCGTCCCACCACCCCGTTCTCCAGCAACCCTCCTCGCCCCAGTGACCCGTCAGCTGGACGATGTTTTAAGTGTAACGAGCTGGGGCATGTAAAGGCCAACTGCCCCAAGAACCCCAACAGATTACAGTTCATTGCACCGGAATCACACCAGAGGTCCACAGGCCCAGATACCTCCCAGATACCCTTGGAGCGGAGGGAAACTGTGAGTGTGGGTGGGAAGAAGGTCACCGCGTGGAGGGACACCGGAGCACAGGTGTCAGCTATCCATGCTTCCTTAGTGGACCCCAATTTAATCAACCCAGAGATCCAAGTGACGATTCAACCCTTCAAGTCCAACTCTTTCAATTTGCCTACAGCCAAGTTACCTGTCCAGTACAAGGGCTGGTCAGGAATGTGGACTTTTGCAGTCTATGATGATTATCCCATCCCCATGCTGTTGGGGGAGGACTTGGCCAATCATGTGAAGCAGGCCAAGAGGGTGGGAATGGTCACCCGCAGCCAGGCTAAACAAGCCGTGAGGCCTAGCTCTGTTCCGGAAACTTCTATCAGGACCCGGTCAGAGGTGATGGACCCGGACCCCAGGCCAATGTCTGCAACAGCAGTAGTGGATCCAGTCCCAGAGACCCAGACGGAACCAGTCCTAGAACCGGAACCAGCCGAACAACCAACACCAGACCCCGTGTCAGCACTGAATCCAGTACTTGCAACCTCAACACCAGAAGGCCCCACCGAACCTGA
Source organism: Caretta caretta (assembly GCF_965140235.1). Classification (NCBI taxonomy): domain Eukaryota; kingdom Metazoa; phylum Chordata; order Testudines; family Cheloniidae; genus Caretta; species Caretta caretta. The sequence goes on from NC_134211.1 coordinate 110,487,650, forward strand.
ACTGGCAGCAGCCGATAACCCTACACAAGAGGCTCAGCCGGAGCCTGAATCCCAACATAGTGCACCAGCGGAGAGCGGTTCACAGTCAACAGAAACAGCTCCATCCCCTATATCGCTTCCAGAGGGACCAAGCCTAGGTCCACAATCCCATGAGGAACTGATGTCCCCAGCATCAAGGGAACAGTTCCAGACCGAACAGGAAGCAGATGAAAGCCTCCAGAGAGCTTGGACGGCGGCACGGAGCAACCCACCGCCTCTCAGCTCTTCTAATCGATCCAGGTTTGTTATAGAAAGAGGACTTTTATACAAGGAAACTCTTTCTGGTGGACACCAGGAAGACTGGCATCCTCAGAGACAGTTGGTAGTTCCAACTAAATACCGGGCCAAGCTCTTGAGCTTAGCCCACGATCACCCTAGTGGCCATGCTGGGGTGAACAGGACCAAAGACCGTTTGGGGGGGTCATTCCACTGGGAGGGAATGGGCAAGGATGTTTCTACCTATGTCCAGTCTTGTGAGGTGTGCCAAAGAGTGGGAAAACCCCAAGACCAGGTCAAAGCCCCTCTCCAGCCACTCCCCATCATTGAAGTTCCATTTCAGCGAGTAGCTGTGGATATTCTGGGTCCTTTTCCGAAAAAGACACCCAGAGGAAAGCAGTACATACTGACTTTCATGGATTTTGCCACCCGATGGCCGGAAGCAGTAGCTCTAAGCAACACCAGGGCTAAAAGTGTGTGCCAGGCACTAGCAGACATTTTTGCCAGGGTAGGTTGGCCCTCCGACATCCTCACAGATGCAGGGACTAATTTCCTGGCAGGAACTATGAAAAACCTTTGGGAAGCTCATGGGGTAAATCACTTGGTTGCCACTCCTTACCACCATCAAACAAATGGCATGGTGGAGAAGTTTAATGGAACTTTGGGGGCCATGATACGTAAATTTGTAAATGAGCACTCCAATGATTGGGACCTAGTGTTGCAGCAGTTGCTCTTTGCCTACAGAGCTGTACCACATCCCAGTTTAGGGTTTTCCCCATTTGAACTTGTATATGGCCGTGAGGTTAAGGGGCCATTGCAGTTGGTGAAGCAGCAATGGGAGGGATTTACACCGTCTCCAGGAACTAACATTCTGGACTTCGTAACCAACCTACAAAACACCCTCCGAACCTCTTTAGCCCTTGCTAGAGAAAACTTACAGGATGCTCAAAAAGAGCAAAAAGCCTGGTATGATAAGCATGCCAGAGAACGTTCCTTCAAAGTAGGAGACCAGGTCATGGTCTTAAAGGCGCTCCAGGCCCATAAAATGGAAGCATCGTGGGAAGGGCCATTCATGGTCCAGGAGCGCCTGGGAGCTGTTAATTATCTCATAGCATTCCCCACCTCCAACCGGAAGCCTAAGGTGTACCATATTAATTCTCTAAAGCCCTTTTATTCCAGAGAATTAAAGGTTTGTCAGTTTACAGCCCAGGGAGGAGACGACGCTGAGTGGCCTGAAGGTGTTTACTTCGAAGGGAAATGTGCTGGTGGTGTGGAAGAGGTGAACCTCTCCATGACCCTTGGGCGTATGCAGCGACAGCAGATCCAGGAGCTGTGCACTAGCTACGCGCCAACGTTCTCAGCCACCCCAGGACTGACTGAACGGGCATACCACTCCATTGACACAGATAATGCTCACCCAATTAGGGTTCAACCTTACCGGGTGTCTCCTCAAGCTAAAACTGCTATAGAACGGGAGATCCAGGATATGTTACAGATGGGTGTAATCCGCCCCTCTGAAAGTGCATGGGCATCTCCAGTGGTTCTAGTTCCCAAACCAGATGGGGAAATACGTTTTTGCGTGGACTACCGTAAGCTAAATGCTGTAACTCGCCCAGACAACTATCCAATGCCACGCACAGATGAACTATTAGAGAAACTGGGACGGGCCCAGTTCATCTCTACCTTGGACTTAACCAAGGGGTACTGGCAGGTACCGCTAGATGAATCTGCCAAGGAAAGGTCAGCCTTCATCACACATCTCGGGCTGTATGAATTTAATGTACTCCCTTTTGGGCTGCGAAATGCACCCGCCACTTTCCAAAGACTTGTAGATGGTCTCCTAGCGGGATTAGGAGAATATGCAGTCGCCTACCTTGACGACGTGGCCATATTTTCGGATTCCTGGGCAGACCACCTGGAACATCTACAAAAAGTCCTTGAGCGCATAAGGGAGGCAGGACTAACTGTTAAGGCTAAGAAGTGTCAAATAGGCCTAAACAGAGTGACTTACCTTGGACACCAGGTGGGTCAAGGAACTATCAGCCCCCTACAGGCCAAAGTGGATGCTATCCAAAAGTGGCCTGTCCCAAAGTCAAAGAAACAGGTTCAATCCTTCTTAGGCTTGGCCGGTTATTACAGACGATTTGTACCGCACTACAGCCAAATCGCTGCCCCACTAACAGACCTAACCAAAAAGAAACAGCCAAATGCTGTTCAGTGGACCGAAAAGTGTCAGAAGGCCTTTAACAAGCTTAAAGCGACACTCATGTCTGACCCTGTACTAAGGGCCCCAGACTTTGACAAACCGTTCCTAGTAACCACGGATGCGTCCGAACGTGGTGTGGGAGCAGTTTTAATGCAGAAAGGACCTGATCAAGAATTCCACCCTGTAGTGTTTCTCAGCAAAAAACTGTCTGAGAGGGAAAGCAACTGGTCAGTCACTGAAAAAGAATGTTACGCCATTGTCTACGCTCTGGAAAAGCTACGCCCATATGTTTGGGGACGGCGTTTCCACCTGCAAACTGACCATGCTGCACTGAAGTGGCTTCACACCGTCAAGGAAACTAACAAAAAACTTCTTCGGTGGAGTTTAGCTCTCCAAGATTTTGATTTCGACGTCCAACACATCTCAGGAGCTTCTAACAAAGTGGCTGATGCACTCTCCCGTAAAAGTTTCCCAGAATCAACTGGTTAAAATCGTCCTTGAGATGTGGAAAATATTGTTAGTCTTTATGTACTTGGTAGTATATTTAGAGATGCATGTGTCTTATTAACTCTGTTTTCCTAGAGCTCCAGGAAGAAATCCCAGCCAGTGTTTCACCCTAGCTGAGATTTGGGGGGCGTGTCATAAATATAAAGGGAAGGGTAAACCCCTTTGAAATCCCTCCTGGCCAGGGGAAAGCTCCTCTCACCTGTAAAGGGTTAAGAAGCTAAAGGTAACCTCGCTGGCACCTGACCAAAATGACCAATGAGGAGACAAGATACTTTCAAAAGCTGGGAGGAGGGAGAGAAACAAAGGGTTTGTGTCTGTCTGTGTGCTGCTCTTGCCAGAGACAGAACAGGAATGGAGTCTTAGAACTTTTAGTAAGTAACCTAGCTAGGTATGTGTTAGATTATGATTTCTTTAAATGGCTGAGAAAAGAATTGTGCTGAATAGAATAACTATTTCTGTCTGTGTATCTTTTTTGTAACTTAAGGTTTTGCCTAGAGGGGTTCTCTATGTTTTTGAATCTAATTACCCTGTAAGATATCTACCATCCTGATTTTACAGGGGGGATTTCTTTATTTCTATTTACTGCTATTTTTATTAAAAGTCTTCTTGTAAAACACTGAATGCTTTTTCATTGTTCTCAGATCCAAGGGTTTGGGTCTGTGGTCACCTATGCAAATTGGTGAGGCTTTTTATCCAACATTTCCCAGGAAAGGGGGGGTGCAAGTGTTGGGAGGATTGTTCATTGTTCTTCAGATCCAAGGGTCTGGGTCTGTAGTCACCTAGGCAAATTGGTGAGGCTTTTACCAAAACTTGTCCAGGAAGTGGGGTGCAAGGTTTTGGGAAGTATTTTGGGGGGAAAGACGCGTCCAAACAGCTCTTCCCCAGTAACCAGTATTAGTTTGGTGGTGGTAGCGGCCATTCCAAGGATAACGGGTGTAATATTTTGTACCTTGGGGAAGTTTTGACCTAAGCTGGTAAAGATAAGCTTAGGAGGTTTTTCATGCAGGTCCCCACATCGGTACCCTAGAGTTCAGAGTGGGGGAGGAACCTTGACAGAGAGACACAGACCCTTTGTTTGTCTCCCTCCTCCCAGCTTTTGAAAGTATCTTGTCTCCTCATTGGTCATTTTGGTCAGGTGCCAGCGAGGTTACCTTTAGCTTCTTAACCCTTTACAGGTGAGAGGAGCTTTCCCCTGGCCAGGAGGGATTTCAAAGGGGTTTACCCTTCCCTTTATATTTATGACAGCTCCTAAAGCCTAATTGGGGTGGACTGGACTGCACCTGATCTTGTTTTGTTTTGTTTTGTTCCTAGATACTATTTGACCTGTCCTCTCTCCATGGTATAATAAAAGCTAACTTAAACACAATTGAGAGTCTTGTTACATACTGCAGAGCTGAAGTCACTGATACCTAGGTCTAAGTATTAGACCTACTTTGGGACACTGTCTCTGTTGCAAGAGACTGCTCCACTAACAGCTGAAATCACTGAGAGCTGTGTTAAGTATGGGGCGCCCCTGGAGACATCTTGGTGAGTGGGCAGCTGATGGAGAGGTGTGGGGGGGTGGCTGGTAGAGAGGCATGACCAGCAGGGTGGCTGGTGGAGAGTTTTGGCAAGCGGCCAGCAGAGAAGCTGGTTGAGAGGGCCAGAGCAGAGCCCCCCCAGAGGCAAGGCAATCAGCTGTTGGGGCAACGAGCGAGTGCCCAAGCAGTACAGCATGTCAGGTGCCTCCTTACCCACCCGCTGCCTTCCACACAGGGTGGGAGGTGAACTCTGTGGATGAACCTCTGAACTCTGGGGCTGCACTGGCCAAGGACAGCAACTGTGAGTGGGGTACAGAGAAGGGATGGGCACGTTAAAGGGACTTTTGGGTTGTTGGACTTAAGACCCTGAGGGGAAAAGGACACGGCGCAACTTATTTGGGGGTGGGTCTTTTGCTCATGGATTTTGTTTATGAGCCCTAGTTGCGGTGTTTTCCTAAATTAATGCTGAGTTAATTCCCTCCTTTTATTAAAAGGTTTTGCTACACTCAGACTCTGTGCCTGCGAGAGGGGAAGTATTGCCTCTTAGGGGTGCCCAGGGGGTGGAGTGTAATTGTCCCAGGTCACTGAGTGAGGGCTTGAGCCGTTTTTTTGTTGTGTTGTTGAAAAGAAACCTCTAGATTCTGAACCTGGCCCTTGTTGCTGCTGGCTTCACCTGGCAGAAGGGTTACGTATGTATAGTTGGGATTATGTTTTCCAGTGTGCATTACTTTGCATTTATCAACGTTGAATTTCATCTGCATTTTGTTGCCCAGGCACAAAGTTTTGTGAGATCCCTTTGTAACTCTCCGCAGTCGACTTTGGGCTTACCTCTCTTGAGTAATTTTGAATTGTCTGCAAATTTTGCCACCTCACTGTTGACCCCTTTTTCCAGATAATTTATGAATATGTTGAACAGCACAGGTCCCAGTACAGAGCCCTGGGGGACCCGGCTATTTGCCTCTCTCCATTCTGAAAACTGACTATTTATTCCTATCCTTTGTTTCTTGTCTTTTAATCAGTTACTGATCCATGAGAGAATCTTCTGTCTTATCCCATGACAGCTTACTTTTTTTAAGAGCCTTTGGTGAGGGACCTTGTCAAAGGCTTTCTGAAAGTGCAAGTACCCTATATACATTCGATCACCATTGTACACATGTTTGACCCCTCAAAGAATTCTAATAAATTGGTAAGGCGTGATTTCCCTTTACAAGAGCCATGCTGACTCTTCCTCCACAAATCATGTTCATCTATGTGTCTGATAATTCTGTTCTTTACTATACTTTTAGTCAATTTGACTGGTAATGAAGTTAGGCTTACCAGCCTGTAATTGCCAGGATTTCCTCTGGAACATCGGGTTTTTTGTTTTTTGGTTTTTTTTTGATTGGCATTACATTAGCTACCCTCCAGTCATCTGGTACTGAGGCTGATTTAAGTGATAGGTTACATACCACAGTTAATAGTTCTGCAATTTTGTATCTGAGTTCCTTCAGAAATCTTGGGTAAATACCATCTGGTCCTGGTGACTTATTACCATTTAAATTATTGATTTGTTCCAAAACCTCCTCTATTGACACCTCAATCTGGGACAGTTCCTCAGATCTGTCACCTAAAAAGAATGGGTCGTGTGTGGGAGGCTCCTTCACATCCTCAGCAGTGAAGACTGATGCAAAGAATTAATTTAGCTTGTCTGCAATGGCCTTATTTCCCTAGAGTTCTCCTTTTAGCCTCTTGATTGTCAAACAGACCCACTGATAGTTTGGCAGGTTTCCTGCTTCTGATGTACTTACAAAAACTGACAGCAAATTTTTAAAAAATCTTTTACTAGTTGCTCTTCAAATTCTTTTTTGGTCTGCCTAATTATATGTTTACGCTTGACGTGCCAGAATTTATGCTCCTTTCTATTTTCCTCAGTAGGATTTGATGTCCAATTTTTAAAAGATGCCTTTTTGCCTCTGACTGCCTCTTTTACTCTATTGTTTAGCTATGGCGACACATTTTGCTTGTCTTGCTACTTTTTTTAAATTTAGGATATACATTTAATTTGAGCCTCTATTATGGTGTTTTAAATGAGTTTCCATGCAGCTTACAGGCATTTCACTCTTGTGACTGTTCCCTTTAATTTGTTTAACTAGTTTCCTCATTTTGTGTAGTTCCCCATTTTGAAGTTAAATGCTACTGTGGTGGGCTTCATTGGTATTCCCACCACCACCACAAAGATGTTAAATTTAAATATATTGTGATTGTTATTACCGAGAGGTTCAGCTATATTCACCTCTTGGACCAGATCCTGTGCTCTACTTAGGACTAAATCAAGAATTGCCTCTTCCCTTGTGGGTTCTAGCACTAGTTGCTCCAAGAAGCAGTCATTAGTAAGATTTTTTTTTAAAGTGTCAGATTAATAGTCCTGGAGACTGGAATCCTCTTTCTAACCACAGAACAGACACAGCATGGGCAGATGTGGTACAAGCTTTATCATCTCATAGCTGCCCTGCCTATGTGCCTCAACCCAGAACTGAATGGCCCACTTCTAGGAGTGTGAAGTGGCTGTTTGTTCTCTAGGCCTGTTCCCCCACTTTGATGAGACTGTCATCAATTATGTTGGTAACTTTTACAGTGTGGATACCTGTCCACTAAGGATTGGACAGACACCACCAAATGACTTCACACAGACTAACAAACAGACACTGATGATGCATAAAATTTGAGACTTTGGGAACACAGATCTTTGCATCCTAACAATTACACTAAAATATACAATAATTCTTTAAGCCATACGCACAATGGGCAAATACTTTTAAATGTGATATATCTTTGATAGGGAAAATATTTCCCTCAAAGAAGTCACTAAATGTTTACACTCTCAGTGGAACAAAAATAGTTCAGATGATGAGTTCCCAGGCTACATCAGCAACTAAGTACATTCTGGTAAACTACTTCAATCACGTATTAAAACTTCGCATCAAAAGTTAGAACAGGAAACTAATTTAGAAGACAATTGAGTTTGAATAATAAACCAGTCTGGGGTAATGTTCTTAGCTCATCTGGATCTTTAAGGAGGCAGTATTCCAAAACAACTCATCTTACAATTAAAGATTAAATGAAATAAGGTTCTGTGACTATTTCAGAAGATCTAACTTGGCACAAATAGAATGCATATAAAATTTTTCATTAGTAATAGTAAAAACCAGTAATTTGTGATTTGCACAGATAAAACACATTTAAAACCAAAAAGGCTTTCAAAAGAGCTTGTCTTTTCTCAGTTTGTGAGGTTGGTAAATGTCCTGATGATGATTATTACTATTAAGGTTTTGGAAGGGACTACACTACACTTCGATAGTGCCTTTCATTTGATATCAGGGTGTTTCATGGAGATACCAATAAAAGCTGTCTCAATTGTTTTTTGAGGTAGGATATACAGTGGACTTTTCACTCCTCTCTGAAGTGCAGACAACCACCTCTTGGGTGGAGTATTGTTTCCTGTTAGCCATTTACCTTCTGGCTTTCTTCCAAACTTAGATCTTCCATATGGCAACACACATACTGTTGCTAGATTCCTGGCCTCTCTACACAGACTCTCTCTCATTTTAATGAGCCATCTTTTGCATCTATGACCTTTCATCTCAAGGTCTCAAAGCACTTAATGGTGAATATTATATCCCTACCTTATAGTTAACAAAACTTTGGCACAGAGCAATGGAGTAAGTTATTTATTATTTGTATTGTGGTAGTACCTAGTACCACTGTGCTTGATACTGCACAAACATGGAACAACTCCAGCCTCTGTGCCAAAGAGTTGACAATCTGATTAATCTGCACAGTTAACTCTTGCCATTTTTTTTATTGTGAAACTCACAATAAATATGTGGTGTTTTACTTAAAGCCCCAGCTCCTGGATTCATGTGAATATGTGAGAATCTCAGCTTTCATTTTTAAAACAAGTGTGTTTCTAGTCCTTCTGTCTGCAGAGAAAAGTTTGAAAATATGACCCAAGTGTACCCTAAAGTTTTAAAAAAAACCAAAAGGCACATAAAGAGAACACAAAATGTATTTCCAAGCCAGTCTCATGATTTTTGAACATTTGGGATTGGCGATACTGTTAAATGCATGCTGCAATTTTTAGCTAAAATCATGACTTTCATCTGAGATCACAGCTTCATTCTTGATGCATCAATTAGCAATAATAGATCTGTGGGAGACTGAGATCATATTTCTAGGACTAGTGCTCCTGGATGTGCAATTGTGGTAACTATAGTAGCATGCTGCACTGAATTCTAAAGAACATTCTCTTTGGGGGGGGTTCAAAGTAACTCTGTAGGCATAATACAAAATGCGACCAATTCACTGTCGTCTAGGGGGACTGCAGCTCCATTCTTTCCTATAGGGAGACGGGAAAGAGACGAGGCGTGTCCGTATCAGAGGTGATGCTAGAGAGAAGTAGAGATGGGTCCTGAGTTCCAAAGCTCAGAGGGGTCTGGCTCCAGGGTTTTGGTTCAGGTCCCATTTGTAAAAAGGAAACAGACTAGCGATATGGCATCATGTCCCAGGTGACCAGGCTTTTTACAATAACTTACCCTCCACTAGGTGATACAGCCAGAGGTACCAGTACTGAAGAGATCAAGGTGGACTGAGGACAGAACAACATCTGAAGCAGCCAGACATTCTCTGGAAAGGCAAGGCAAGTGTGAAGTTAGTTAGTTAATTAGTACCCATTACACCTCTGGCGTTTAGGGCAGTGACAAAGTTCCTCTACTCCTGTCTGTTTCTGGCAAGTCTTTCAATGGTTCCCCAGCTGTGCCCCAGGTTTTTCAGCTCAGCTCCACAGCTCTATGCCATGTTGTTTTTGGGCGGCCTTGTTTTTGCTTGCCTTCAGGTGTCCATCTTATTGCTACTCTGGTGATGGAATCAATTTCCATCCGAAGCACATGACCGATCCATCTCCAACACCTCCTGGTAATGATAGTGCTCATATCTTCTTGGCAAGTGTGAAGCTGCTCAGTAAAGAGAAATGGCTGCAAGGTCCTGGAATAAAACCCTGTTCATTCTTGGAGGGTGTTTCTGTGCCTAAATGTTCCTTGCAAGCCTCTCTCTCTTCTGAGTGCTACATACTATCTATTGATCCAGCTATTGCAATTTTTACACTAGGTGGAGCCTCAGTTTCCTAGAGATTTAGTTCTCTTCACAGTCTCTTCTGTTCTGTTCTAGATAGATTCTTGTATCATGTTCATTGCCATAGTATCTGACAATCTTCTAACAGTGCATTAAGCAATGTGACTAGCATTCATCAAGTGCTGTTTGTTCTCTCATCCTCTCCGCAAGGAAAGAACTGTATGGAATGGAGTCTCTTGTTTTGGTAGGGTGGATTGTTTGTCTTTTTAAAATATTCATGTTGCTATGTTTATGTTAGAGAAGGCAAGGTAAAAGAAAGGTGCCTTGCACTTGGAGTGAAAGGTGGCAAGGTTTGTGATGATCCCTCAGGTCCTGGGAGTGGTCATTCCACAGTCTCAGGCCCTCCCTGGGAAAAGCTCTGTCTCCCGCACAGATGAGCTTTGCCCTTGTTTGCAGAGAATTCCACTGTGCTAGAGGAGTGAAGTTGTCAACCACAGTCTTCACCCCAAAGCTTTAGATGGTCTCTTAGATATTCTGGGTCCAGGGCATGGAGCACCGTGAAGATAGGGACTGAGATACTGAAGATGATTTGACATTCTATGGGAAGCGAGTGGAGAGAGTGGAGGATATGTGTAATGTGCTTGCAGTAGCCTGTGTTGCTGAGGAGATGAGCTGTAGTGTTCATGCTAATTCCTGAAATCTTGGGGCGGGAGGGTTGTTCCTGCTATCCCAGTCACATCATTTACATATTTTATTCACTCTTAAGCCTCTTATTCCTTTATTTGTGTCCATAACTTTTAGCTTCCTCCTTGTGTAAATCTGACCTTGTGGCCTATGGTAGAGATCTGAACAGCTGAAGCCAGCATGTGGAGTCTTGTACCCTGCATGCTGTTTCCTGGACAGGGAGACAGTGAGCTCACACTATTGGAGCTTACTGTCCCCTGGTACATCTGTGCCTAGTGACACATGCAAGTAACAGAGAGAATGTGATGCTGTTGTAAGTTTCTCCACAGCAGGGAGGAGTGCTGGCAGTAATCCATTTACAGTATGAATGTGCCAGCTGAGTATTTCAGCTTTGCACCAAAATTCTCTTGCTACCTCCAAATGAAATCTGATTGTCCATCAAAATGCATTGTGCTTGGCGAATTTTCAGTGTCCCTGCGGAGCAAGGGTGAGGGGGAGTTTTCTGTAGCTATATAGTGTACTACTGTTTCCACAGAGAAGACACTGCTCTCCTAGGGGTGCAAATCAGGAGCAACTCGAATTAAGTCACGGGAATTACACCTCAGTGTGAGGCTACATCTGCATTTCATCTTTGAGGTGTGATTCCCAGCTCTCATAAATGTACCCACACCTGCTCAGCTTGAGCTAGCACCTGAACATAAGAATGGACATACTGGGTCAGACCAATGGTCCATCTAGCCCTGTATCCTGTTTTCCAACAGCGGCCCGTGCCAGATGCTTCAAAGGGAGTGAACAGAACAGGGCAATTTATCGAGTGATCCACCCCATGCGTTCAGTGCCAGCTTCTGGCAGTCAGAGATATAGGGGCACCCAGAGCATGGGGTTGTGTCCCTGACCATTTTGGCTAATAGCCATTGATGGACCTATCCTCTCTGAACTTTTCTAGTCCTTTTTGAACGCAGTAATACTTTTGGCCTTCACAACATCCCCTGGCAATGAGTTCCACAGGTTGACTGTGAGATGTGTGAAGAAGTACTTCCTTATGCTTGTTTTAAACCTGTTGCCTATTAATTTCATTGGGTGGTTCCTGGCTCGTGTGTTATGAGGAGGAGTAAATAATGCTTTCTCCACACGATTCAGCATTTTACAGCCCTCTGTCATAATCTCCTCTCAGTCACCTCTTTGCTGAGATTAACAGCCCCAGTCTTTTTAAACTCTCCTCATATGGAAGCAGTTCCATACCCCAAATAATTTTTGTTGCCCTTCTCTGTACTTTTCCCAATTTTAATATATCTTTTTTTGAGATGGGGTGGTCAGAACAGCATGCAGTATTCAAAGTGTGGGGGTACCATGGATTGAATTTATGGGTATACTTATGGTCTTATGTTCTTAGAGCTAGGGAATCACACTTCTCTGCTCAAAAGTAGATGTTGCCTGAGTGAGAGATCATGCTCCATATACTGTATATTTCGTGAGAAAAGCTGAGTCCCAGAATACAAGGTTCTGCATCCACTTCTGCACATGCAACTGAGACTTTGAGAATGGGTGTGCCTTTTCCATGAGCAACTGGCCTTTTTTGTTTTCTTGCTGCAAGTGTAATGAATGGAAAACAGGGCAGTGCCCCCTTCTGCAGACACTATCAGCTGTGAATTAGAGGCTGACTGAGAACGTGGCCCAGCATATCATAGCTGCTGAGATTTGTTCTGCTCCATGTGACATCTCATGCAAATTCCTGAATGAATGAATTTGCATAATTAACAACATTTGCATATTACCACAGATGTAAGCTTATCATCAACACACCCTGCCCTGAGCAGTGGTGAAGGAGCTGCACAAAACTTGGCAGCTCTCGCTGGAGTGGGTAGGTGGATAAGTACTAGAGGGAGTCTGAGTGGGTAGCTAGCTGGGTGGCTACTGGGGTTGGGGGTGTTACTGGAGAGTAGGTGGGGGCTGGTGCTACTGTGGGTTAATGGGCTGCTGTGGGAGTGGGTGGGTACTGTGCTGCTGCAGAGCAGGGTTCTCTTGTGAGGGTAGGAAATGTTGGGCTGCTACTGCTGGGTAGATCGGTGGAGGTACAGTTGGACTCCTGGAGTCCAGGGGGCTGGGAGAAGCCTAGTGCAACTGGCTTCAGGGGAAGGGAACTAGGGCAGGTGTATTGGGCCCCTCCTCTTTGACTGTGCCTCAGCCACCTTCTCCATCTGCCACCGCCTCCTCCCGGTTGCTTGTTCCTGGCCCTGGGTCAGTACCTTGCTTGCTCAGCAGGTGCCAAAGCAGTCTCCAGCCACCAACAGCTAGAAGTGCAGGTGATGCCTGCAGATGTCCCTCAGCCAAGTCGGGCATGTGAGGATCCAGTTGGCTGTGGGACCGTGTGACAGGGCTGCCAAATGTGTGAGATATTCCAGGGCTGGCAAATGTGTAAAACTGACATGTGACTATGACAGGGAGACTTAGGAGAGGAGAATAAAGCAGACAAGGGAGTGTGTCTGTAAGCAGGAAAGAAGTTAAAACATCAAGGGTCAGAGTCTGATGGGAATATTTGCCTGATCAGCTGCAATACTTGACCCTGTGATCGTGAGAAGATGAGAAGATCATGAGGGCCAGCCATGGACATTATAATTAGGGACATTTGAGGAGAATCCCCTTTCCCACCCCTTTGCTCCACTTGAAATTTGAGATGAGTTGGATCTGTGTAGTTCATCTCTAGAACAGGGGCTGGTGGCAGGACAGAGGGAAATTGGATGTGGTGTTCCTTTAATCCACCTCCCAGTCAAAACCCAAATTGTGGGGAAGGCTTTTGGCAGAGACTGAATGGGGACTGAATTCACTAAATCAAAAGGCAGAGTTCTCATATCCCACTGGGACAGCCAAAAAGCCACTGCTGCAGAGAAGTGGTGTAAAGAAAGGAAGCACCAAGCAAAGCCTGCTGCAGCCTGGTGACCGGTTTCTGGTACATTGCATGAGGGTAGAAGTGCTAGAGGGGTTAGAGTAAATGTTGGCAAGGAGTGGGAAGGCCCAGACTCTGCTTGACAGGCCCACTCCAGAAGGCTGTGTGGTTGCTTTTAGAAATACTTTGAAATATTGAGACACAAATAGATCATATTTCAGAGATAAGAGCCTGTTCTTCTGCTCCATAACATGGTACAATGTGAAGTGTAAACTGCAGTCCATAATGACCCATACAACATAAGTTGTCCATTGGAATAAAAATATTCCACTATTGATAGCTCATCTGGACATCACTTATTGCAAATGGCTTATATATAATGTACTCATACAGTTAAGTGTTGGTTGAGCAAAGCCTGCTTAACCCCACAAGTCCAGGCAAACACTCAAGGCTAACTCTCTGCCTGCAGAATGCTTTAGGAGTTATAGTTACAAAGAGTTTTGAGAGGAAAGATTAAGACAAATGTACAAAACACACAGACTGCAGAACAATCAAGTTGCTCAGGGGGAGAAGTTGATTACTTCTCTTCTCTACAACTCTCATTGCCACAGGGAGAGCGCATGCCTTTTGTCTACTGGCCCAGGGCCTAAAAAAGAAAGTGCAATCACACCCACAGGCAGTGACTTCCTTTTCTCCTGCCCTCTTCCTGCCCCGCTCCAACTCAGAAATATTAATACAATACCAGCTGCTTTTGGTGCTGCTGCCTAGAATCATCTCTGTGTTTTCTTCAATAGCAAGGGAACTGGAAAACTTTTTTAAAGCAGTGCTTTGAGCCAGGCTTACTACAGTGACTGACTCTAAATCCCACTTGGTACTGGCAACAGGACCTCTTCTCCAGAGCTGGATATTCTCTCTTGTCTACAGTGAGGGAAAACTGAGACAAAGGCAGTTCCTACACTAGGAGCACTTCACCAGTATAGAAATCATACCCGCAAAGCACTCCCAGTGTGAACAGAACTGCATTGTCAAAACAGTGCTTCATACTGGTGCAGGAAAATCATCCCATGAGTGAAACAAGCTGTACAGGTACAAGTGCAGTTTTGCCTGTATAGTGGCATCTGTACCAGGGGTTGCTGCTGGCACAGCCGTGTCCGTCAGGGATTCCACCTCTTCACATCCCTGACCAACAGAGCTATGTTGGCAGAAGTCTGTGGTGTAATCTGCAGGCTTGGATTTTCAAAGGTGCCCAAGGGAGTTAGGTGCTCAACTCCCATTGAATTTCAGTGGGATTTGGGCACCTACTTCACTTAAGCTGCTTTGTGTAATTTGCTAAACGTTTCTTAGCCCTGGTCTACACTACGGGGTGAGGTCGAATTTAGCTGCGTTAGGTCGATTTTAAAATGAATGCATCTACACAACCAATCCCATTCTGTCGACCTAAAGGGCTCTTAAAATCGACTTCTGTACTCCTCCCCGGCAAGGGGAGTAGCGCTAAAATCGACCTTGCTGGGTTGAATTTGGGAAAGTGCAGACGCAATTCGATGGTATTGGCCTCCGGGAGCTATCCCAGAGTGCTCCAATGTGACTGCTCTGGACAGCACTTTGAACTCCGATGCGCTAGCCAGGTACACAGGAAAAGCCCTGGGAAATTTTGAATTTCATTTCCTGTTTGGTCAGCGTGGCGAGCTCAGCAGCACAGGTGACCATGCAGTCCCCCCAGAATTGCAAACAAGCTCCAGCATGGACCGAAAGGGAGAACCTGGATTTGATTGCTGTATGGGGAGAAGAATCTGTGCAGGCTGAATTCTGATCAAAGAGAAGAAATGCTAATATATATGCCAAAATCACGCAGGGCATGGTGGAGAGAGGCTACAACAGGGACACACAGCATTGCCGCGTGAAAGTTAAGGAGCTCAGGCAAGCCTACCAAAAGACAAAGGAGGCAAACGGTCACTCCAGGTCAGAGCCCCATACATGCCGTTTCTATGATCAGCTGCATGGCCTTCTAGGGGGGACCCTACCACTACCCCACCACTGTCCGTGGACACCTGCAAGGGGGAAGTCTCATGCAACAGGGAGGAGGATTCTGTGGATGAGGAAGAGGAGGAGGAGAATGAGCAGCAGGCAGGCAGTGAATCCGCTCTCCCCGGAAGCCAGGACCTTTTCATCACACTGGAGCCAATACTCTCCCAAGGCGGGATCCCCGACCCTGAAGCTGGAGAAGGCAGCTCTGGTGAGTGCACATTTGTAACTACAGTACAGGGTTTAAAAGCAATAGTGTTTAATGTTTGATTTGCCCTGAAGAATTGGGATGCATTCGCGGACAGTATAGCTACTGGAAAAGTCTGTTCACATGTCTGGGGATGGAGCGGAAATCCTCCAGGGACATCTCCATGAAGCTCTCCTGGAGGTATCTGAAAGCCTTTGCAGAAGGTTTCTGGGGAGGGCTGCCTTATTTCATCCTCCACGACAGGACACTTTACCACACCAAGCCAGTAGCAAGTAGTCTAGAATCACTGCAGCACAAAGCATGGCAACGAATGGCCTGGATTTTGGTTGCATTCAAGCAACATTCAGTCCATATCTTTCTGTATTAGCCTCAGGAGAGTGATATCATTCATGGTCACCTGGTTGAAATAGGGCAATTTTTGTAAGGAAACGGTAAAAAGACCCCGTTCATGCTGGGTTGTTTGTGCTTGGCTAAAAGGGGTCATCCCAGAGAATAGCCACGCGGTGGGGTGGGGAGAGGTGTGTGCTGCACATCCACTCGAAAACCGCAGCCCCTCCTTTTAAATGTGAAACCCAACTGGCATTGCTTGCTATGGGAAAGGATGGCGCTGCAGTTTGAAACCATTCCCACATGTTATGAAGGCATAAGAAGCCAACCAAAAGGCTTACCATGGCTGCCTGGAAACCAAATTCTGTTGCCCAGCTGTTTGTGATGTGTCACCATACCGGCAGGCGCTCAATATAAAAGGCAAAATGCGACCTTGTACCTAAAGCACATGTGCTGTCTGCTGTGAATTGCTTGATTCACTGTGAAAGAGTCTCTTTTTTGTTCTCAGAAATGTATCATCTTAAATTTTACTCTCCCTTTTTATATCCCCCCAGGTGCAAATGTTTCCCCCTATCATCTCCGTTCCTGATCGCAGATTAGAAGGTGAAAAAAACGCACTCACGATGACATGTTTTCTGAGCTCATGCAGTCCTCCCGTGATGATAGGGTACAGCTTAATGCATGGAGGCATTCAGTGGCAGAGGCCAGGAAAGCATTAAGTGAGCGGGAAGAGCAAAGGCAGGAGGTGATGCTGGGGCTAATCGGGGAGCAAATGGACATGATGAAGCGTCTGTTCGAGCTGCAGGAAAGCCAACAAGAGCACAGACCCCCACTGCATCCATTGTATAACCGCCTGCCCTCCTCCCCAAGTTCCATATCCTCCTCACCCAGACGCCCAAGAACGCGGGGGGAGAGGCTCCAGGCACCCAGCCACTCCACTCCAGAGGATGGCCCAAGCAACAGAAGGCTGTCATTCAAACAGTTTTGATTTGTAGTGTGGCTACAATAAGCAATGTGGCCTTGTCCTTCCCTCCTCCTGCACCCCACCCCACCCAGGCTACCATGTCAGTTATCTCACTTTTTTTTTTAATTAATAAAGAAAGAATGCATGGTTTCAAAATGATAGTTACTTTATTTCCTTTGCCAGCTGTGGTCGAAGCGGGGAGGGTGGTTGGCTTACAGGGAATTAAAATCAATAAAGGGGGAGGGTTTGCAGCAAGGAGAAACACACACAACTGTCACACTGTAGCCTGGCCAGTCATGAAACTAGTTTTCAAAGCCTATCTGATGTGCAGTGCACCGAGCTGTGCTCTTCTAATTGCCCTGGCATCTGGCTGCTCAAAATCAGCCGCCAGGTGATTTGCCTCAACCTCCCACCCCACCATAAACGTCTCCCCCTTACTCTCACAGATATTATGGAGCACATAGCAAGCAGCAATATCAATGGGAATGTTGGTTGCGCTGAGGTCTAATCTAGTCAGCAAACAGCACCAGCAAGCTTTTAAATGTCCAAAGGCACATTCTACCACCATTCTGCACTTGCTCAGCCTATAGTTGAACTGCTCCTTACTACTGTTCAGGCTGCCTGTGTACGGCTTCATGAGCCATGGGAGCAAGGGGTAGGCTGGGTCCCCAAGGCTAACTATTGGCAGTTCAACATCCCCAACAGTAATTTTCTGGTCTGGGAAGTAAGTCCCTTCTTGCAACTGCTCAAACAGCCCGGAGTTCCTAAAGATGCGAGCATCATGCTCCTTTCCCGGCCATCCCACACTGATGTCAGTGAAACGTCCCTTGTGATCCACCAGTGCTTGCAGCACCATTGAGAAGTACCCCTTGCGGTTTATGTACTGGTTGGCAAGGTGGTCTGGTGCCAGGATAGGGATATGCGTTCCATCTATCGCCCCTCCACAGTTAGGGAACCCCATTGCAGCAAAGCCATCCAGTATGACCTGCACATTTCCCAGAGTCACTACCCTTGATAACAGATCATCAGTGATTGCACTGGCTGCTTGGATCACAGCAGTCCCCACAGTAGACTTGCCCACTCCAAATTGATTCCCGACTGACCAGTAGCAGTCAGGTGTTACAAGCTTCCACAGGGCTATTGCCACTCGCTTCTCAACTATCAGGGCAGCTCTCATCTTGGTATTCCTGCGCTTCAGGGCGGCGGAAAGCAACTCGCAAAGTTCAACGAAAGTGGTCTTACGCATGCGAAAGTTTCGCAGCCACTGTGAATCATCCCATACCTGCAACACTATGCGGTCCCACCAGTTTGTGCTTGTTTGCCGGGCCCAGAATGGGCATTCCACTGTATCAACCAGCCCCACTGCTGCCATGATGTCCCAATTGCCACAGCCCGTGCTTTCAGGAACATCTGTGTCCATGTCCTCATCACAATCGTCCTCGTGCTGGCATCTCTTAGCCCGGTTCTGCACATACTCCAGGATAATGCGCAAGGTGTTTACAATGCTCACAACAGCAGTGGTGAGCTGAGCAGGCTCCATGCTTGCTGTGGTATGGCGTCTGCATGGGTAACCCAGGAAAAAAGGCACAAAATAATTGTCTGCCGTTGCTTTCAGGGAAGGAGGGAGGGAGTGAGGGGCGACTGACGACGTACCCAAAACCACCCATGACAATGTTTTTGCCCCGTTAGGCATTGGGAGCTTAACCCAGAATTCCAATGGGCAGCAGAGACTGCAGGAACTGTGGGATAGCTACCCACAGTGCAACGCTCTGTAAGTCGATGCTAGCCATGGTATTGAGGACACACTCTGCCGACTTAATGCACTTAGTGGGGACATACACAATCGACTGTATAAAATTGATTTCTAAAAATCGACTTCTATAAAATCAACCTAATTTCATAGTGTAAACATACCCTATAGTTAGAACAGCTTCCCTTTTCTAACCACTATGCAGCAATCCTGCTCTGCCACACCTGTATGACTTTGGCTTCTAACAGGTCTGACTTGTATCAGCTGGTGCCCCAGAGAGCAGTATTTCATTAAAGTTGCTGCAATAGCAGCTGCATGTGTGGAAACTAAGACCCTGTGTGCATCAGAAAGGCTTTGGCAGTACAGCTGTAGTGGCCAAGCTTCCTAGGAGAGGCACAGCTTATATTGGCAAAGTGCTTTTGCCAGTACTGCTTATAGCAGTTCCCTGCAGAAAATTAAGCTATATTAGCAAATGCACTTTTTATTGTATCAGATAGGCTAGTGTAGACACAGTTATACTGGCATAAATGTTGTGCGTGCACACCCACACCCACACCTCCCGCAGCCCCTCGACATTACTATACTAGCAAAAGGTTCTACAATAGTCCTGGCCTAAAAGAGGTGGGTGAGCAGGAGAAATATTCTATCATTTAAAGGAGTAGATCACTCTCCTTCCCTACTAGCTAGGGAAAGGGCTGTGTATCTCTGCTTCCTGCAGCATGACAAGCATGGGGCCTTGCAGTGATGGGATCCAGACTGATCTTATGATACTAATATATGCCAGCGGCTCTCAGGCTTTGGTGACCTGTAAGACACATCCTCGTCTCTCTAGACCTTTACTAGTCATCAATCATTTCAGGGCCTGATTCTCCTCTCACTTGCACCAGTTTTTCACAAGTGTCTATTGGCGGGAATTATGTGTAAATGCAAGAAGAGTCAGGCTCTTGTGTGTGCCGTTAGCCTAATTCCAGTATGCTGAAGTGTCCAGATTTTTTTTTTTTTTTAATTTTTGGCCTTTGTCACAATGAACCACATCTCATACTGAAAATTACTGACAAGACTCGTGGGGGTCCAATTCTCATTTCCACTGAAACTGCTTTCCACCACTCTGGCAGTGCAAAGGGTCTTTTGAGTAGCCCCTCTGAATTCCTCTCTGTCCCTCACTGAAATGCACTGGAGATGTGCTATGGCTTCCATTTTTGTGATATTTTTGTGATATTCCAGGAGTCCCCCAAGCTAGTTAACAAATGTCACCCTAAAATTCATTTGCAAATTTAACACCATTAATTTGGGCTTGAATAGGACTGGGAATGGCTGGCTCATTACAAAAGCAGCTTTGCCTCTCCTTGAATTGACACCTCCTCATCTATTATTGGGAGTGGACTACATCCACCCTAATCGAATTGGCCCTGTCAACACTGGTTCTCCACTTGTGAGGTAACTCCCTTCTCTTCATGTATCAGTATATTTATGTCTGTGTCTGTAATTTTCACGCCATGCATCTGAAGAAGTGGGGTTTTTACCCACGAAAGCTTATGCTCAAATAAATCTGTTAGTCTTTAAGGTGCCACCAGAGTCCTCGTTGTTTTTTAATATAAGCAAGATTCATTTTGTGGGGTTTCTGCTAAAAAGGTGAGCCAATCACATCTGTTGCACAATTCCTGGGGGAAAAGGAATATTTAAGGTTTCCCTTTTGTTTAGGCCATGGTTCTCCAGACTATTGGGTCTGATTCTCTTTGAAAAGAAGCTCCGAGCCTGATCCTCCTGCTCTTTGATACCCAGGCAAATGTCATGAACCTTGTACAACCTTGTACAACCTTCTCTGTATGTGTATATATATCTTCTTACTATATGTTCCATTCCATGCATCTGATGAAGTGGGCTGTAGCCCACGAAAGCTTATGCTCTAATAAATTTGTTAGTCTCCAAGGTGCCACAAGTACTGCTGTTCTTTTTTAGAATAATAGAAATGTAGGGACCCCTGGGCTGAGGCAGGTAAAACTAAATCATCTCTGATGGGTGTTTGTCTAACCTCTTCTTAAAAACCTGCAATGATAGGGATTGTAGAATTTACCTTGGTAGCCTCCAGAATTTAACTGCCCTTACAGTTAGAAAACTTTTCCTAATCTCGAATCTAATCTGTTTTGCTGCGGATTAAGCTCATTGCTATTTGTCCTACTTCAGTGGACATGGAGGTTAATTGATCACCATCCTCTTCATAACAGCCCTTAACAGATTTGAAGATAGTTATCAGCTCTTCCCCCTGCCCCCAGTCTTCTTTTCTCAAGACTAAACATGCCCAGTTTTTTTTAATCTTTCCTCATAGGTCAGGTTTTTTAAATCTTATCTTTTTTTGTTAATCTCTTCTGCATTCTCCAATTTGTCCACATCTTTCCTAAAGCGTAGTGCCCAAAACTGGACACAGGACTCCAGCTGAGGCCTCACCAGTGCCAAGTAGAGTGAGACAATTACCTCCCGTGTCTTACATGCAAAATTCTTGTTAATGCACCCCAGAATATTAGACTTTTTTGTAACTGCATCACATTGTTGACTCATACTCAATTTATGATCCACTAGATCCCCCAGATCCCTTTTAACAGCATTACTGCCTAGCTGGTTATTCCCCATTTTGTAGTTCTGCATTTGATTCTTTTTCTTTCCTGAGAGTTTTACTTTGCACTTGTCTTTATTGAATTTCATCGTGTTGATTTCAGACAACTTCTCTAATTTGGCAAGATCACTGTGAATTCTAATCCTGTCCTCCAAAGTGTTTGCAACCCCTCCCAGCTTGGTGTCATCTGCAAATTTTATAAGCATACTCTCCTCTCCATTAGCCAAGTCATTAATGAAAATATTGACTAGTACCAAACCCAGGACTGACCCTGCTGGACCCCACTAGCCATATCTTCCCATTGACAACTACTTTTTGAGTACGGTCTTTCACCTAGTTGTGGTCCCACCTTAGAGTAACTTCATCTAGACCTCATTTCCCTAGTTTGCTTATGAGAAGGTCATGTGGGACTGTGCCAAAAGCCTTACTAAATCAAGATGTATCACATCTACAGCTCCCCCCCACCCATATCCTATGGAATATTCCAATTAGTGTCAGATGTCACACATTGCACTGGCCCAATGTGCAGCTTCCCAAGAAGCTTTGTCTTCTTCCAGGTGAGGCATGCTGACCTGGAAGATCTGGTCATAAAAGATTCCCTGGCTTTTTTCAAAAGTGGAGATATTAATCCTGCTGTCCTGGTCAAATTCCAGCATAGGAGGAATGTAATTAGCTAACTAAAACCTTTTGATACCAGCTGATATAACTGCTTTTTGTCCTATCCTGTTATCTGTTTTTGCACAGTTGCTGCATTCACCCCAGAAGCAGCTACACTTCACAGGTGGATGACTATACCAATCCATACCCATGAAATCAGTTTGCTACCCAGGGGAAGAGGCATCTCTTAGAAGCAGAGGCTGTAGGAGTGGAAAGGACCTCCTGGGTCTTCAACTCCAGTCCCCTGCTGTCAGAGGCAACTCCATCACCTCTTAAAGGCATCTTTTTTGGTACTGTTTATTCAAAGTGCCTCAGTCTGTGGACAAAGCAGAGTTTAGCCCTAAAGACAAAGGGGAACCAGCACTGTAACTTAATTGTGTTCACCAGATCTCTACAGCGTACTTTGCTTATTATGGAATAAGCAGCACTATAGAGTAAGCTGTTATCTATCTCCTTTCCTATTATAAACAGCCAGCCCACCACATTACACTCACACGGAGCCTCTATTTTACTTGTTAGCAGGCTGCGTGTCACATCAGTTCCTCAGCAGCTGAAGGGATGAAATGCCAATAACTTATGGAGATGGTGTTTCCTCTCCTTTCCTCCCCAGGAGTGGGGCTAGTAAATTGACTCTAGTTACATCCAGACTAACTCCTGCTTCTCTTGGGGGTGATAATCCCCTCTGTGTTTGGCATTTAGCTAAGAAACTATCGAGCTGGTGAAAGGATTTTTTGTGTAGCTCTGCCACGATTCACTTCAGCTCACTTGGCTGAGTGCTATCAATGGACGCATGCTCAGGTCGTTCTCTGTCAGATCTTATTGGCCTCAGAGTGCAACTCCTCACGTGTGTGAGGTTTTATTTTCAACACCGCAGTGGTGTGGCCTACTTTGACATGCTTGTGTTTGGCACAGCAGCTCTAGCTGTCTTCCAAGCAATGCTGATGAGAGACAGCACATTCCAGGGGTTCGGTTTTCCCATTACGCAGAGCAAAGGCATTCCTGGATTTCTTTCAGCCACTGTAATGTCAGGCTGTCATGTTTGTCAAATCCACTAGAGGGCAATATGATCTGCCCTGGGAGTGAGAGTTAAATGCTACAAGGAGTCCGGTAGCACCTTAAAGACTAACAGATTTATTTGAGCAAAAGCTTTTGTGGGTAAAAACCCCACTTCTTCAGATGCATGGAGTGAAAATTACCGACGCAGACATAAATATACTGACACATGAAGAGAAGGGAGTTACCTCACACGTGGAGAACCAGTGTTGACATGGCCAATTCCACCAGGGTGGATGTAGTCCATTCCCAATAATAGATGAGGAGTTGTCAATTCGAGGAGAGGCAAAGCTGCTTTTGTAATGAGCCAGCCACTCCCAGTCCCTATTCAAGCCCAAATTAACAGTGTTAAATTTGCAAATTAATTTTAGTTTTGCTGTTTCTCCTTGAAGTCTGTTTCTGAAGCTTTTTTGTTCAAGTATAGCTACTTTCAAATCTGTTGTTGAATGTCCAGGAAGATTGAAGTGTTCTCCTACTGGCTTTTGTCTGTTACCATTCCTGATGTCCGATTTGTGTCCATTTATTCTTTTACATAGGAATTGTCCGGTTTGGCCAATGTACGTGGCAGAGGGGCATTGCTGGTACATGACGGCATATATAACATTAGTAGACATGCAGGTGAATGAGCCTCTGATGGTGTGGTTGATGTGCTTGGGTCCTCTGACGGTGTCGCTCGAGTAGATTTGGGGACAGAGTAGGCAACGAGGTTTGCTGCAGGGCTTGGTTCCTGGATTAGTGTTTCTGTGGTGTGGTGTGTAGTTGCTGGTGAGTATTTGCTTCAGGTTGGGGGACTGTCTGTAAGCAAGGACTGGCCTGTCTCCCAAGGTCTGGGAGAGTGAGGGATCGTTCTCCAGGATAGGTTGTAGATCACTGATAATGTGCTGGAGAGGTTTTAGCTGGGGGCTGTACGTGATGGCCAGTGGTGTTCTGTTATTTTCCTTGTTGGGCCTGTCCTGTAGTAGGTGATTTCTGGGTACCCGTCTCGCTCTGTCGATCTGTTTCCTCACTTCCCTAGGTGGGTATTGTAGTTTTAAGAATGCTTGATAAAGATCTCGTAGGTGTTTGTCTCTGTCTGAGGGATTGGAGCAAATTCGGTTGTATCTTAGGGCTTGGCTGTGTGGATCGTGTGATGTGTCCTGGATGGAAGCTGGAGGCATGTAGGTAAGTATAGCGGTCAGTAGGTTTCCGGTATAGGGTGGTGTTTATGTGACCATCACTTATTTGCACTGTAGTGTCCAGGAAGTGGATCTCTTGTGTGAACTGGTCCAGGCTGAGGTTGATAGTGGGGTGGAAATTGTTGAAATCCAGGTGGAATTCTTCAAGGGCCTCCTTCCCATGGGTCCATATGATGAAGATATCATCAATGTAGCGCAAGTAGAGGAGGGGTGCTAGGGGACAAGAGCTGAGGAAGCGTTGTTCTAAGTCAGCCATAAAAATGTTGGCATACTGTGGGGCCATGCGGGTACCCATAGCAGTGCTGCTGATCTGAAGGTATAAATTGTCCCTAAATCTGAAATGGTTGTGGGTGAGGACAAAGTCACAAAGCTCAGCCACCAGGTGTGCCATGGCCTCATCAGGGATACTGTTCTTGACAGCTTCCAGTCCATCCTCATGTGGAATATTGGTATAAAGAGCTTCTACATCCATGGTGGCCAAGATGGTGTTTTCAGGAAGATCACCAATGCATTGTAGTTTCCTCAGAAAGTCAGTGGTGTCTCGAAGATAGCTAGGAGTGCTGGTAGCATAGGGTCTGAGGAGAGAGTCCAAATAGCCAGATAATCCTGCTGTAAGAGTGCCGATGCCTGAGATGATGGGGCGTCCAGGGTTACCAGGTTTATGGATCTTGGGTAGCAGAGAGAATACCCCTGGTTGGGGCTCTGGGGCTGTGTCCGTGTAGTTTTGTTCCCGTGCTGTAGCAGGGAGTTTCTTGAGCAGATGGTGCAGTTTCTTTTGGTACTCCTCGGTGGGGTCAGAGGATAGTGGTCTGTAGAATGTGGTGTTGAAGAGTTGCCTGGCAGTCTCCTGTTCATAATCCGACCTGTTCATTATGACTACAGCACCTCCTTTGTCAGCCCCTTTGATTATCTCAGAGTTGTTTCTGAGGCTGTGGATGGCGTTGCGTTCTGTACGGCTGAGGTTATGGGGCAAATGATGCTGTTTGTTCACAATTTCAGCCTGTGCATGCCTGATACTTGTCACCATGCAAGTTAAATGCTAGTTCTTCTGGAGCATGTGGGGAAATTATTAAAACTAGAGAGAGACAAGGTGGGTGAGGTAATATCTTTTATTGGACCAACTTCTGTTACTGGAAGAGACAAGCTTTCAAACTTCACAGAGCTCTTCTAGAGTCTAAGTTTATGAACATGGGGCCTTCCTTTTTCAAGGACTGAAGTTGCTTCAGTGCATTCGCAGGATGAATAGAGAACAACAACAGAGTTTTGTAAAAACTACAGTGTCTGGAGGGGTGGGGGTGGGAACTGTGTCAGTCAGCTCTAGGTTGTCCCAGTGTGTCAGATAACTTGCGTGATGAGAATTGCTGGTATAAGCAGGGGGATGTGAGCTAATTACTGACAGTAAAATGACACAAGAAATCTACTCTCAGTGACTACAGCTTGCTTCACTAAAATGGCAAGAAAATGCAGGTGTAACAACTGTTTGTCCTTGCTCTGACTAAAAGAGCCTGTGCTGGAATAGATCAATACTTCCAAGGTGGAACAGTGGTGGTGGCTCTTTCTAAAGGTTAAAATGGCAGTCTAGTTCCACAATAAAATTGACAAGTGTGACCA
The DNA here is from genome assembly GCF_965140235.1 of Caretta caretta. Classification (NCBI taxonomy): domain Eukaryota; kingdom Metazoa; phylum Chordata; order Testudines; family Cheloniidae; genus Caretta; species Caretta caretta. The sequence goes on from NC_134211.1 coordinate 110,513,190, forward strand.
TAAACAGTGGTTACAGAAATCCCTGATTTCTCCCCCATTGCAGCTGTGCAAGCTACTGGCTGTCCTGTAAGGGAGGGGCTGCATGGCAATGGGAACGCCCAGAGGCGTTCTACCTGGGTGGGGTGGGGGATGGAAACATCTGCAATCACTAAATGTGTTTGGTCACCAAGCTGTGTCACCTGCATCTCTTCTAGCTACAACCAGCCTTCTGTTGTGTCCACACAGCACTTCCTATATGTCCTCTGAGTGTGTGCACCCCTACCCATCACACTGCCTAGCTGTGCTTGTATCAGTGCCTTCTGAGACAAGCTGCACAACCCCAGCCAGCTAGTGTATCAGCAGGGGCCAGTGTCCTGAGGATGCGCACGCAGAGTGGCACCAGCAACATGCAGGGCTGCTTTTATTACCTGTATTACGGCAGCACCTAAAGGCCCAGGTCAGGACTGGGGACCACTTCTACAAACACGCTGTAAGCTTTTTATGGCAGGGATCATCTGTCACTATCCACGAGCTGCAACAAGTGGATGGACCAGGCAGGTAGAAGGAATGGGGATGGAGGGGCTAGAAATGGTAATAAGAGCCATACACGCAGAGGAAGTCCTAACATCCGGCGATCTGGGAGGAAGGGGGACTGGGTATCCTGGTTGGGGGTTGTATCAGGACAGAGCAATGACAATCACAGTGACTTCGTTATAGGAACGTGCTGGGCTAGGGCTCCAGCAACAGCAAGCTCTGCCAGCTTCCATGGCTACTTACCAAGTAACCTTAGTGCATGGTCATCAATCATGTGAGAACCAGCTGGGCCATTAACTGGTTACAAGTTGGATCAGCCAGCCACCTCTGCACCCTGAGGGAGTGCACCTTGGAGTGGGAACGCTTCCACCCTTCAAAAGCACACAGCCTGTGCTCCCTTGGCACGAGCTCATTCCCACTGCCTGGAGTGAGAGAGGGGCCATGGCTCCACCCACGCCCACCCCCCTCACTTCATCTTTATGGAGGCGGGTGCTGTGGATGAGTTGTGATCACCGGTCCTAGTTGACTAAGAATTGGTTGACTAAGGACTGGTCCAGTTGTTACTTAGTCCTGCCTGGAGTGAAAAGGTCTGGACTAGATGACCTACTGAGGTCCCTTCCAGTCCTACACTTCTATGATTCATTTCCTATTATTTTTTGTTACCCTGTCAAGTCCATCCCCCACCTTGACCTGTTTGTTTGTCTCCTCCACCTGTTACATGTCACTTCTTAGACTGTTAGCCATTTGGGGCCAGGCCTGTCATTTGTTAGATGTCTGTACAGTTTCCAGCCCAACTGTGCCCTCTAGACTGGTACCTCTAGGCCAGAGGTTCTCACAACAAAATTTTTGGCGGCCTCAGAATTGCGGCCACCAACTCTTCCTGGTGGCCGCTCTGACAATTTTTCCCGAAATAATTAACTTTAGGAAAAACAAATATGCACGTATACATGTCCAATTCATTGCAATTTATTTATGTAGGATTTTTTTTTTGCAGACTCAATAATAAAAATAACGTACAGTTGTCTCTATTCTTCACTGGACCTAAACAAATTAGAAACACAAATAAGGTGCTATGCATGTTCTTGTCTTTTTTCTTCCTGTTTCATTTGCTTTGTTGTTGTTGTTGTTGTTTTAAGACTTGCTAGCTACTAAGTCTGCTGTGAAAAGGGATATTAACAAACATACAAATATCACTTTTCACAGCAGACTTACTCATCTTCGGGGACAAATTAAGCCCTGGATGGGGGAGGTGGGTATGGACGCAGTGGGGACCGGGGACGATAGGGCACTGGGGGAGGCAGTGGAGGCCAGGGGTGATGGGAGGATGGTGAGCTCGGGGCCAGAGCCCACCACCGCACAGCCTGGGAAAGCACCTCGAAGCCTCGTGGCTGGAGCCTGCCACCAGCCGTCCCAGAGCTGAAGCCTGACCCCACCACCCCCAGGAAGATGGGGAACTCACTGCCTGCTCCTCCAGCTTGTGTGTCTCCAGAGGGAGGCGCGGCCCAACCACTGCTGGCAGCCCTGGGGGAGGGGCTGCTGCTCCCCTCCCCCACCTTCCCAATCACTGCCCAGGAGGGTGTGGTCGCAAGAAAAGCCCCTGGTGACGGCATTTGAGAAACGCTGCTCGAGGCACCACTGCTCACTCTTCCACATGCTTGCCCCCCTTCCTTTCACACCCTAGCCCATAAGAACTACTGGTGCTAGGCAGGCTGGGTCTGGCGACCCATTGTGGGATTGGAATGTTGTTGGTTTAAGAGGAAAGTTTTGTGTCAGTGTCAATGTGAAACTCTACACAGAGAGCCCAGTTCACATTGGCTTTCCTGCATCGCTGAGGGGAGCTAATTTGCTCGGTACTGCCTCCTTTTTTTCTCATGCTGAACCATTCCTGAAATGTGCTGCTTCCTCAACAGATTGAATAGCCAAAATGTTCCTGAATATTTTGTTGCTATTGTCTGAGTGGCTCCTCCCTCTCTGTTTTTCTGTCCATGCATGGAAGGCTGGAAGAACGCATCTGAGCGAGCAGATCTTCATCTGTCTCTTGTGCATTGTCTTAAATGCGGAAGGCAGCAGGTTTTGGAAGTGGTCCCAGAGTTTGCGTTCATCCACCTGTCAGAGTTTCTGTAGGACTTGCTGCCGCGTTGCCATTCTGCCTGAAGTCCTTCCCTCCTGCCTTCCCTCCTGCCCCCTTGGGTATAAGTATGTGTGAGATTCAGTTAACACTTCCTGGATGTTAGCAAGAGGGCCAAATTTAATTTCAGATCAATATGTCAAGAGTAACAAGAAGGGTTTCTTCAGGTATGTTGGCAACAAGAAGAAAGCCAAGGAAAGTAAGGGCCCCTTACTGAATGAGGGAGGCAACCTAGTGACAGAGGATGTGGAAAAAGCTAATGTACTCAATGCTTTTTTTGCCTCTGTCTTCACTAACAAGGTCAGCTCCCAGACTGCTGCGCTGGGCATCACAAAATGGGGAAGAGATGGCCAGCCCTCTGTGGAGATAGAGGTGGTTAGGGACTATTTAGAAAAGCTGGATGTGCACAAGTCCATGGGGCCGGACGAGTTGCATCCAAGAGTGCTGAAGGAATTGGCAGCTGTGATTGCAGAGCCATTGGCCATTATCTTTGAAAACTCGTGGCGAACCGGGGAAGTCCCGGATGACTGGAAAAAGGCTAATGTAGTGCCAATCTTTAAAAAAGGGAAGAAGGAGGATCCTGGGAACTACAGGCCAGTCAGCCTCACCTCAGTCCCTGGAAAAATCATGGAGCAGGTCCTCAAAGAATCAATCCTGAAGCACTTGCATGAGAGGAAATGATCAGGAACAGCCAGCATGGATTCACCAAGGGAAGGTCATGCCTGACTAATCTAATCGCCTTTTATGATGAGATTACTGGTTCTGTGGATGAAGGGAAAGCAGTGGATGTATTGTTTCTTGACTTTAGCAAAGCTTTTGATACGGTCTCCCACAGTATTCTTGTCAACAAGTTAAAGAAGTATGGGCTGGATGAATGCACTATAAGGTGGGTAGAAAGCTGGCTAGATTGTCGGGCTCAACTGGTAGTGATCAATGGCTCCATGTCTAGTTGGCAGCCGGTGTCAAGTGGAGTGCCCCAGAGGTCGGTCCTGGGGCCGGTTTTGTTCAATATCTTCATAAATGATCTGGAGGATGGTGTGGATTGCACTCTCAGCAAATTTGCAGATGATACTAAACTGGGAGGAGTGGTAGATACGCTGGAGGGGAGGGATAGGATACAGAAGGACCTAGACAAATTGGAGGATTGGGCCAAAAGAAATCTGATGAGGTTCAATAAGGATAAGTGCAGGGTCCTGCACTTAGGACGGAAGAACCCAATGCACAGCTACAGACTAGGGACCGAATGGCTAGGCAGCAGTTCTGCGGAAAAGGACCTAGGGGTGACAGTGGATGAGAAGCTGGATATGAGTCAGCAGTGTGCTCTTGTTGCCAAGAAGGCCAATGGCATTTTGGGATGTATAAGTAGGGGCATAGCGAGCAGATCGAGGGACGTGATCGTTCCCCTCTATTCGACATTGGTGAGGCCTCATCTGGAGTACTGTGTCCAGTTTTGGGCCCCACACTACAAGAAGGATGTGGATAAATTGGAGAGAGTCCAGCGAAGGGCAACAAAAATGATTAGGGGACTGGAACACATGACTTATGAGGAGAGGCTGAGGGAGCTGGGATTGTTTAGCCTGCAGAAGAGAAGAATGAGGGGGGATTTGATAGCTGCTTTCAACTACCTGAAAGGGGGTTCCAAAGAGGATGGCTCTAGACTGTTCTCAATGGTAGCAGATGACAGAACGAGGAGTAATGGTCTCAAGTTGCAGTGGGGGAGGTTTAGATTGGATATTAGGAAAAACTTTTTCACTAGGAGGGTGGTGAAGCATTGGAATGCGTTACCTAGGGAGGTGGTGGAATCTCCTTCCTTAGAGGTTTTTAAGGTCAGGCTTGACAAAGCCCTGGCTGGGATGATTTAACTGGGAATTGGTCCTGCTTCGAGCAGGGGGTTGGACTAGATGACCTCCTGAGATCCCTTCCAACCCTGATATTCTATGATTCTATGATTCTATGATTTTACAATATTTTATTTTTTGTCCTGTGTTTTCTCTTAAGTGAGTTCTACCTGCCCAGAATTTTTCTGTATCCAAAATTCCAGCTAAAACTAATCTCTATATAATCTGTGTATCTTTTAATGGGCACAAGAATGCCAGTTATACAAGTAAAAGGAGGACATTTTTCCGAACCCACAATTGCTTGCTCAAAAATTACCAATTTTCACCCAAATCCAATTTTATTATGCCCAGTTTGGCCTAGCAGATAGCAGTGCATTGACCTGACTGCTAGTGATTGAAATAAAGCAACAGAACAAGTACTTTTCACAGACTAGAAGTAAACAAATGGGAAAAAGTAAAATAAAAAGCCAGGTCTCTGTCCCTTCACAACTCAATAGCTCAGGTTTTTAGTACTATCTGTATTACAATAGCACATAGAAGCATCAGCTGAGACTGGAGCCCCATTTTGCTAGGTGCTGTATTAATGCAGTGAGAAACAATCCTTGCCCCAAAATGCTGACAGTTGAAACAGGCAATGTGGGGGACAGCGGCGGGGGACAAAGGTACAGAGAGATGAAGTGACTTGCCCAAGGTCAAATGGCAGGCCATGCTTTAGAGATATGTTTGATATAATATGAGATATTTAGAGACGCTCCCTCATAAGGTTTCAGAGTAACAGCCGTGTTAGTCTGTATTTGCAAAAAGAAAAGGAGGACTTGTGGCACCTTAGTGACTAACCAATTTATTTGAGCATAAGCTTTCGTGAGCTACAGCTCACTTCATCGGATGCATACTGTGGAAAGTGTAGAAGATCTTTTTATACACACAAAGCATGAAAAAATACCTCCCCCCCCCCTCTCCTGCTGGTAATAGCTTATCTAAAGTGATCACTCTCCTTACAATGTGTATGATAATCAAGTTGGGCCATTTCCAGCACAAATCCAGGTTTTCTCCTCCCCCCGCCCCACACACATAAGGGGCAGTATTATGAACATAGGAATTTAGAGATGTGCCCTAGAAGCTGAGGTTGAGAACACAATGTAGCTGTGTACAGCAGTTCACCACAGAAGCTCTCTAGTTTGTTTTATTAAAAGTTTTATTCCTTCCTCATCCACTGTTTTGTTGTTTAATGAACCCCAAGATCATTACAATGCAATCTTTGGTGTTTTTCTTGAAGCCCCAGTTGGCAACACTGGTTAGGGATTTCACTAGGGCCTGCGTAAGCCAGATTGGGGTAGGGTGACCAGATGTCCCGTTTTTATAGGGATAGTCTTGTTTTTTGGGACTTTTTCTTATATAGGCGCCTATTATCCCCCACCCCCGTCACGTTTTTTCACAGTTGCTATCTGGTCTCCCTAGATTGGGGTCAGGTCATATGGGCGATACAAACTGAAACCGATACTGCTGTTTATGAACCTGACCCATAAGGTTTCTATCCTAAGTCCCCAAGAAAAAGCCCATCTCCTCTCTCTTCCCTCATGTCCTTTCACTCCAGGCCTTGACACTCCTTTTCTGTTTTGGGGTGGTCCATGCTCCTGTCCCCTACAGGGCTTCCAGGGTCAGGTGACCTCCTCTAGATCAGTGGTGCTCAATCTTTCCAGAGTACTGTACCCTTTTCAGGAGTCTGATTTATCTTGTGTACCCCTAGTTTCACCTCACCATAAAACTACTTGCTTACAAAATCAGACAAAAATACAAAAGTGTCACAGCACACTATTACTGAAAAAAATGCTTAGTGTCTAATTTTTACCATATAATTATACAATAAATCAATTGGGGGTATAAATTTTAAACTTACATTTCAGTGTATAATATATAGAGCAATATAAACAAGTCATTGTATGAAATTTTAGTTTGGACTGACTTTGCTAGTGCTTTTTATGTAGCCTGTTTTAAAATTAGTCAAATATCTAGATGAGTTGCTGTACCCCCAGGAAGACCTCTGCGAATCCCCCGGGGTATACATACCTCTTCGCTGAGAACCACAGGTCTAGATCTTCAGGAAGTGCCCGGCAACTGCTTCTCCAGCAGTCCTCTGGTGTGGGACTTGCTAAGGGCTGCTGCTTTTCCCAATTAATACCAGAATACTGTACACAAGCAGATCTGAGTCCATCCAGCAGAGGGAGCAATATATCCTAGTCACTACAATAGCAGGTTGATTCACAACAAAAAAGCCAGCCATCACAGTGATTGAGTGCAGTTACAAATGTAACTAACTCAGCCACAAAGCATCATACAGTTCAGAACTCACCACTCAGCCCCTTGACTTTATTTAAATTAGCCTCCTACAGTTACCCTCTCATACTGACTCAGTGAGAACATACCCACTTCCTCTAAATCTGCCTTTATAACCCAAGCTACAATTTGCTGGTTAAAAATCATATTTCACCACTTTTAGCCATTGCATTTTAATAGGAACCTGTCTTTTTCACTAGTTAACTGTGATAAAGGGATGATTGCATGCCCCAGGTTTCTGCATGAGCCTCAGTCTCTGCATTTCAGAAGCACAGACAGAGACAGCATCTTGTAAAGCAAAACAAAGGGAGCACTCCTCTGATTTGAAACATCAGTGTTCTGCATTCTTTTTTGTGTTGCAGCAAAGAAAGCAAAATAAATAAATCTCTGTTTGTCTAGAATGATAAGTTCACATCCATCTACAGTACTTTTATTGTAAGACTGTGTATTATATGTAAGTACCTGAGCATCAATGAATGAGCTGTCTGTTGTCTACTGGGTCGTAGGTACAGTTTATAGTGTCTTTATCTATCCATATATTCTGTCCTACTACTTTGTTGCTTTCTGATTCCAGCCAACCTCTTCCCCTTCCCTGCCTCCCACTGCCCCTGGTAGTGGAGAGAGCAAACTGCTCCTTGTACTGCCTCATTATGGCATATTGCTAATAGTGATGAAAGAGGTGCAGCTTGCACAGCTCCTGGAGACAGAGCAGTGTGTCTACAAAATACCTTTTCTTTGTCCACCTGCCTGATCTATAAGAGTTGGGCCTATCTATTCAGGTTCTTATACAGCACTTATCTCTGTGGTACCCCAGTGATCACCTTGTCCTTTGCATTCTTCATCATCATAGAGATCTGAAAACTCCTGCCCCTCCCCTATTTTCATTATTTTATCCTCCTATGCTCAAGCCCCTGTCAGGACCGTCATTCACAGCAGCCAAGAACAGTTAAAAGTGTTCCTTCATTTGCTGTCGAGGTGAGGTGGCTATTCAGTGGCATGAGGCTCTCTCGCCATTTCCCAGTGCAACACCTCCATAGCAATCTCAGTACCTACCAGCCTTCCGAGTAAGACCCCACAAGCAGTTTTTTTCCCATGGTGACATCCAGCAGCATTGCCACTCAGCTCCTGGTCTTCGAGTCTTATTTCCCTTCAGTATAGGAATTAATTACAGTTAGCAGGAAAGGTGAGGTTCACTCAGTCCTGTGCTGAGCACACCTGAGAAGTGATTTCAAGTGCTGGCAGCAAGTTGAAGGCTCCATGCCGGGACAGAGCCTGTGAAAATCATAACCACACTGAGCACTTACATAGCAGATCTCAAAGTGCTTTACAAAGGAGATCAGTGTCCCCATTTTACAACTGGGGAAGCTGAGGCTCAAACCTGGGACGTGATTTGCCCAAGGTCACCCAGCAGGCACTGATTCCCATTCCAATGCGCTAGTCACTAGGCACCGCTGCCTAGTGCAGTTGGTTGGAAACTTTGTGTCAAAATCCAAATGTCTGTCAAAAACTTTTTTTGATGCAACAAAAATTTTCATGGTGTGTGTCAGCTTTCCTCAAAATGTCTTGTTTTTTCATCAGCAAACTGAGTGTTGATTTTTTTTTTTAAACTAAAAAAAAATCAGCATTAGAGATTTAGGTCTTTCAACAAAAGGTCAAAATTTTCCACTGAAAATGTTGTGAAAAAATAATTTTGTTTCCAACAAAATGTTCTGGGGGAACTACCCCCCATTTTCCAGCAAGCTCTGCCTAAGAGCAATGATTGAAAAAGGGTCTGTAAGGAGTTGGTGCTGCTGGCCTTCTCCCCGAGCCCCAGATGGCCCCAGTATTTCCATAACACATTCCATTGACCCTGTTCCTGGCACCCAGATCCCTTTCCAGAACTCTGCCTTCTTGGCTGGCAGCACCCACGGCTGTTGTTTATCTACCTGCTCAGTTAGCATGGGCTATTTTTCTTTAGAATTGCTTCATACTGGAACACTATGTATTTTAAATGTCAGTACATCAGGCAGGCTCTGGGTTGCTGGTTCCCTCTCCCTCCTTAGCTCTAACTTTAGAGCGTGTGGTGGAATGGCTCCCTGTGCCTAGCCCTCGTGAAATTTGGCTACGTTTTTGTTTGCTTGGGGGCGGGAGGATTGGACCTTAGTAACACTGAGTCTGAACCTGCAAAGGGCTGCAATGGTGCTTTGTCCTGAAGCCAAAGACAGTGCTCAGCACAAGATTGGGCCCTCCTGTATTCCTGCCACACAGAGACTCAGCTGAAGCAAAGATTTTCTGTATTTCATCACTGCACCCAAGAGAAAGTGCCTCCTTGGGGGAGCAGGGGGAAAGGCAGAGAGCACTTTAAAGGAGCCTTATGGTATTCCTTCACCCACCTTGCTGTTAGATTAATGACTATGCTCACTCTTCTATTGGGAATCTTGCAGCAACATTGCTGCATTGTGGTATTTGCATGATGTGACCTTTAAATTAGTGCAGAAGAAACAAAGAAATAACATGCTGAATCCCAGGGAAAGAATCAGTATTAGGGATATGCTGATAAAGTTGTTTCCAGTGACACGAGGTAGGGGTGGGAACTGAAACCAAATCGAACAGCTGAACTCACTGTTGGCTCAGGTTCAAGTCAGCTGGTGACAGGTGTGGTGTTGGGGAAGAATTGGGATGGAAACCTAATAGCAGTCAGATAACTAGTGTGGTGTAACTTGTTCAAGGACAACTGTAGTGAGTAGTGGCAATACTTACTTTATTTTTTAAGTACACCTAGGGGCATATTAAAAACTCTGGGTCTGATCTGGCAAACCCTCCCTTGTGTGGGTTGTTCTATTGCGTAAGATTATCAGGATCAGCTGAACTGCACTAGGAGCAGTGCCAGGGTTGCAATGATCATTCTAAGCCACTTTGGTGGCCCCTGGATCCATTGGCTGGTGGAGCCTAGTCCCATCCCCACCATGAGTTAATGAATGTTGAAGGATGTTCTTACATACACCCACCTGTGCACAGCCCCAACCGCCCAGTCCTCCAGCCAGGGACAGAGAGAGCACAGGGCATATTGTATTAATTTTGAAGGAATATATGGGCCGAAAGGGTCAAAAGGTGTTAATGTGACCCTCTTATTGTCCAACATTAAACAGGATTAAACAAGGTTTGGGGTCTGGTATACAGAGATCTCAGCCTGATGGCAGACATACCATTAAAAATATTTTAACCTTTTCTTAAAGATACAGAGAAAAAAAGGAAAAACAGTTAAAGCATTTGAAAGATAAAGTATTAAGTAGGGTTTTATTTCTTCTTTTCTTTCCCTCTAGCTGGGGAGAGTTTTAAAAGGACCCTCCTCTCCCATTTGACAGTTTTTTAGATGGCATTAACTATTGCAATAATTGTCCTTTTTAGGAAAAAGAGAAGCCAGTTGAGATGGGCTGGAGCTGTTATTGCTGCAATCTGATTCCTTTTCGTAAAAGACAAAACAAGGCAAACACACACAAGAGGGGAGAGGAAAGAACAGCAAAGCTAGAAACTGCAGCTTCTGTTTCCGTTTGTATTCACCGCCTCACAGCCAGGCTCTGGCCTGGCACAAGGTATTATTACTTCTTTGAGACCTGGAAACTTGTACCAACATTGGGTTGTTCAGGGCATTGCTGTTAGCTGCTTTTTTCTGGTTTCACTCTTAAAGCAGTTTTGCAAAATACACAGTCTTGGCCAGCTAAAAGGAGAGAGACAGGACAAAAAAGAAATAAGGGGGAAGTGAGCAGGGGAGAGAGGAAAAGGACACACAAGGGAGGGTAACAAAGTCTCACATGCCAGGTGGTGGATGGGCTTTATCTAGAGCTGGTGGAGCTGGCAAAGTTGAGTCCCTTTCTTTGGCCTAGTCTGGTCAGGACACAATTTAGGATTAGGACAATGAAGGCCCAAAGGTGTCATGGTAGATTTTGGGAAGCCAGGAGACAGTGGGGGTGGCAGCCAGGATGGTAAAGCTTGCTGCAGCTGTTGTTGGCAGACAGCTGCTTCTTCTGCTAATTTTTCCCTAAAAGTCTTTTCTTAAAAAAAAAACAACCCCAAAAGGGAGTGATGGGTGGAATAGCCCATCCCTTGTTATTTTGTTTACCAATGAGACCTAATATCCAACACACCAATTTTGGTTTATTAATTTTTAGTCCCATACTCTTCTTGTTTACCAGGCATGTTTTTAAAGGGGGTTCCAAAGAGGATGGATCTAGAATGTTCTTAGTGGTACCAGGTGACAGAACAAGGAGTAATGGTCTCAAGTTGCAGTGGGGGAGGTTTAGGTTGGATATTAGGAAAAACTTTTTCACTAGGAGGGTAGTGAAGCACTGGAATGGGTTACCTAGGGAGGTGGTAGAATCTCCTTCCTTAGAGGTTTTCAAGGTCAGGCTTGACAAAGCCCTGGCTGGGATGATTTAGTTGGGGATTGGTCCTGCTTTGAGCAGGGGGTTGGACTAGATGACCTCCTGAGGTCCCTTCCAACCCTGATATTCTATGATTCTATGATTAACAAAGTCTTTGAATTATATTATTAGGCCTTTTTGTTTGTATTAATTCAGGGTTTTTTTGTTTTCCTTTTGCACCTTTTCCCATTAACATTTATTGTTATAGGTTATTGTGAGACTTTATGAACTTCTGCTCACTTTTCATACTTGAGTTTACAATTAGGGTAAATTTGTAACCCCAATTATTACAATGTAAACCTTTTCTTTTACAAACCAATTCACGCTAGGATTGGACAATGGTCCATAAAATTACAATTACTAAAATAAAAAACGTATTTTAATTTAAGCACATAGAAACAAAGAAAAAGAAAACGGCATTTGGTTATATTTTAAGGTTTGCAAAATTTTTATTCTTAAATTGGGGCTTACAAATTTTATGTGATTAGATGTTACAGAAATTGCAGTTAAACCTTCCAGATGTTAACAAGCGAAGGACTTACAACTGACTCTATTTGCTGCTAAAACAAACCCTGAGCTGCTGCTGTTATACGTTTGTAAGATATTTAAAAACAAACCAGCTTTTATTACTTCTTTGGCTGTATGCCCAGAATGGGTAAAACTGGAAAAAACCTTTTACCCTTCTTTTTGCCATTCATACATTTAACGCAGTACCTTTGCACAAATGGTGACAATTTTACATACTAGTGGTTAAACTTGCTTACTTGGAGAATTTTTTAGCCCATATGGCATTTTTACCCCAGCATATTGCCTTTTTTTTTTTTTAAACAAAAAAGCAATAAGATGATGTTCCTTTGGAAGCACTTTTGCATTGATGAGCCATTTTCAACCCCACAAAGGCAGTAAAAATTTGCAGGCATTTTTAGTCTCTGACAGACCCTGCCCACCTGTTTCACCACTGACATTTGTGTGGACAACATGGCCATTGTGGCAACTTAACCCATCATGGGGATTTAACCTGCAACACTAGCATCAGTCTGTTTTACGTGCACAAGGACAACGATAACAAAAACCGCTGACATCAAAAACGAAACAGGAAAAAAATTGTAAAACAACAACAAAATTGCAAAAACAAGAAGGAAGGAAAACATTTCAGAAACAAAACAGTCACCAAAATTACAAAAAAGTTTGCAACAGCTTTTGTTTCAGGTGGTTTGAAACTTAATTTACAGGTAATGCAGGAGCAGCCCTGAATGAAGCTGGCATGTTGTTAACAAGGTTGGGAAGAAGGGTTACCCATGACGTTATTTTAGTAAAAGTCTGCTATAGCAGCTTAACCTTTAGCAACTTAAGTCTGCTTTAGCAACAATTTGTAACACTTTATTTTTACCACTTTTGCTTTTTCTTAAAAATACTTTTTTCTTAAACTTCTCAAAATTATTACCAGTTAAAGAAACTACAAACCTTAAAACAAAACAAAAAGCATTTATTTAAAGGTTACAAAAATAATAACTTTAAAACAATTGTTCAACTTATTTTTGAAGCAAAAAACAGTGCTTTGCATGCTTGTTCCAAACAAGCTTAACACATTTCAGGATTTTAAAACAAACTTTTGTTTTAAACCAATTTTGAAAACAATTGCTTGTTTGCTAAGATACCAGCTCCTGCGTATCTATTAACCCTTTAGACCCGGCCTGGGATGCCAGAAATTTTGTATTAATTTTGATGAAATATATGGGCCTAAAGAGTCAAAGGTCTTAACATGATCATCTTACTGTCCAATATTAAACAGTGTTAAACAAGATTCAGGGTTAGGCATACAGAGATTTCAGCTTGCTTAGTACCATGGCAAATACACCATTAAAAATCTTTTAAACCTTTTATTAAAGATACAGAAAAGAAGGAAAAACAGATAAAGCATTTGAACTGTAAAGTATTAAGTCAGGCTTTTGTTTTAACAACATTCCTTGTTTACTTTCCCTCATCTGGAGAGCTATCAAAAGGAAACCCCGTTACTTGATAGTCTTTTAGATGATATTAAGGATAATAATTGTCCTTTTTGGGGCTATGACAGAGTGCTAACTGTAGCACCCTGGTCACTTAGGTAATTGCATAACAGAGAAGATTACAGATTGAACTGGTGGCAATTAACTTCTTCTGGTGGAGATTGTTGATGACTGGGCTAATGAGCTCAATAAGGGAAGATATAGAATTAGCAGGAACAGGTGGTAAGAGGGGACTTCAGAGAGTGAGCTGGGTGTGGTAGAACAGGTTGGGTAGAAGGTGTCCCCTGACACATGCCTATGCTATGTTCTGCTATGCTGGGAATGTAAAGATAGATATGAGGAAAAGAAATGGATTTGTGTAGACTGAGTAAGAGACCACCCAAATGGGCCATGCAGTGTGGCACAGTGGGTAGCTGAGGGAACACTCTGGGATAGGGGGAAAATGAAGTTAGCTGAAGCTGCTGTTCTTGAAGTCTGTGTGTGTGTCCTAAAAGATAAAGCAAGGCAAATATGCACAAGAGGGGAGAGAGATTTTTTTAAAATGCAGCTTCTGCATTTTATTTGTAACCTCGGTGTGGGAGAACCATGTGTGTGGCACATAGTCTTGTTAGCCACTCTGAGATCTGGCACTTGTACCAACACGAAGCTGGTTGGGGTATTGCTGAGAGCTGCCTTTTTCTGGTTGCAGTTTTGCAAAATACACGTTCTTGGCCAGACTCTTATTAAACAGAAGGCAAAAGGACAGAGAGATATAAAGGGAGAGAGACACGCAAAGAGGTAAGTGACAACGGCTCACAGGTAGTGGTTGCAATTAAGCCGGTGGAGGTGGTGGTGTTATTTGGGTTCCTCTTTTTGGCTTGGTCTGGTGAGGACATCTCTCAGAATCAGCACAATGAAGGCCCAGTGGTGTTGTGGTAGTCTCTGGGTTCGCAGGAGATAGAGGTGTGGCAGCCATGAGTGTAAACTTGTTGCAGTGGTTTTTGGCAGATAGCTGCTTCTGTTGCTAATTTTCCTCCAAAAGCCTCTGTTTTTTATGAACTCCAAAAGGGAGTGGATTAGCCCATCACCTCATTATTTTGTTTACCAGTAAGACCTAATATCTGACACACTTTGCTGTATCGATTTTTCTGTCCCACATGTTTCTTGTCTATCCAGCATGATTTTAACACAGTCCTTGAATTATAAAAATAGGTCTTTTTGTTTTTATTAATTCAGTTTTGTCCCTCTTTTGCACCTTTTCCCATGAACATTTATTGTTGTAGGTTATTGAGATTTTTATGAACTTTTACTCACTTTTCACAGCTGAGCTTACAATTAGGGTAAACTTATAGACCCAATTACTATAATATGTACCAGGCATGTCTCCTTTCACCCAGAAATACCTCCTGTGTCAGGGTTTGGAAATGAGGGGGTGGTGTGAGCCCCTATACCAGCTCCAACCTGCTACAGGGTTTATATTGCAGACTTGCATTAATAGATATAGCAGCTTCTGGTGAATACTCACTACTGGCAAGTGGGCACCTCAGTGAAAAGGGGCCTTTTTCCTTCAGCATCTGAAAGATGCTCTCTCCATGGCTAGACTGCCAGGGAGCTTCTGTGTGCTGTGTTCCACTTGTGCATGCACAGCTGGTTCTGGGTGAGAAAATAGACATGCAACTGTCTTGCATAAGCAAAAGCTGCAAGGTCAGCTCAGGTGGAGGGGGGGAGCAGAGTATGTGATTTATGCTCACAAGTGGCTGTGCACAAAATGTTCCTATTTTGGGGAGCAAAAATGGTTACACCTACAAAACTAGAAGGCCAGTCTGAAAACTTGGCCCTGTATATGGTGACTGTAACTCTAACTCTTCTCTCCCATTCATTTCCTATTTCTCACCTCTCTCTCCTGCGGGGCTTTCTCTTACAGAACAAGCCTATAGAATTTAATAGAGAGTGATACATTTTCTACAGGCATTTTGGAACATCCTTTGGCTTGCAATAGAAAATTATATCCCTGATATGGAACTCTAGGGTAGTTCAAAAAACCTAAAGGAAGGTTAAGCATTTTTTTTTTCTTGGCTTGCATGGGTATTTAGTTTCATGTTGATAGCACCCTGTTGGTTTTACTCCCTATTAAATTCATTCAGCTGCCGCTTTGTACCCATTCGTTTCCCAGAAGAAGCTATGTGTTTTTTCACTGGTAAACCATCCCTAAATCAGGCAAGAAGCTCCCCTAATCCTTCAGATATACAAATATCTGTCTCCGCTTTTCCCTGTAGAGGAAAGCCCCAGTCATTAGCAAATGAGCTCTTGAGCCTTCCCAGGTATCTTAGAGAAAAATCACAAAAGAGGGGACAACCCATCTTTTCATTCTAGTTCCTCCACTTCTAAGCCTCAGCCTCCTCACAGTGTTTGCCCTCTGGATCCTACCTGCGTATCTGTTGCTAAAATCCACTGCTACAGTACGGATGTATTGTGTGGTGCTGGCTGCCTTTTGCTTGGAGACTCAAGATCACTGTGGCATATGTAGCTACAACATTTCAGATGCCTTCATTTTCTATTGCTCTGTGCCAGGAGTGGGTAAGAACTCTGCTGGTGTATGGATGGGGCAGCCATTTTGTTCTGAGTCACTGCTTGTAATGGAGGAGAGGGGCAACCTGCTCTAGTGAGGAGACTTGACCTTGATTTGTTCTTGATTTTCCTTTTGCTAAATAAGTCATTTTAGATTGACTGTATAAGATTGCTCCTTATGTGGGGGGAAACCCTAACCAATGACTATCTCCGCACTCTCCTATCACCTGATGGGCTTTCTTTTATGGAAAAATCCTATAGAATTTAATTATTCATTTTCTACAGGCATTTTTGAACATCCTTTGGATTAAAATAAAAAATTATACCCCTGCTATGGAATTCCAGGGGTGGCTCAAAAAACCTAAAGGAAGGTTAAGCATTTTTTTCTTGGCTTCCATGGATATTTAGTTTAGTTTTTGACAGCACCCTGTTGGTTTTACTCCCTATTAAATTCAGTCAGGCTTTTTCAAGGGTTTGGAAGCTAGACTTCTGCTCCTTTCCCCATCCTGAGCAAACTGTATATTTTTCAGTGGAGAGGACATTTATTTCAGATTAAGCAAAACAACAGAAAACAAATATAAAGTGTGTGCGTGTGAGAGAGAGAGTGAGTGTGAGCGTGCCGGGGGCGGGGTGGGACAGCTCAGAGTGAGGAGGGAATTACACATTTACTTGCTCTGAAACATTCTGTATCTTAACTGACAGCACAAAATGGCTGCCTCAGGACTGCCCCTGTGAGAAGCCTGGAGGGGAGCTGGATGGGAATTTTCCGACTCAACATTGTTCCTGTCAAAAGATGCTGATTTGTTGAAACTGTTGCCAGGAAAGGACAGTTTTGATGAATATTTCAACTGGAAATTTAAAAAAAAAAAAAAAGGTTTTGAAATAGCCTATATCTATCTATCTATATTTTTTGACATTTTTGAAATGGAAAAATCAGTTGTTCCTATTCAAAGTAACTTTTTGTTTCAAAATTTAAACTAAATGTTGAAGGTTTTTTTTTATTATTATTATTTAAAAGCTATTAACATTGAAACAAAACATTCCTAAATTATCAAAATGAAATACCAAACCGAATATATTTTTGGATTTTTAGTTCACAAACATTTTTAAGATTTTGGATATTTTATCCTGATTCACAATGGGAAAATTTTTTTGATGTCTCAGAATTATTCATGAGATGGGGAAACTCACTTCCTCCCCAGTTCTAGTGGAGCCTCTTCTACATGAAAAACAGCACAGAGAACAGAATAACATCTGTTATACAACTCCAGATACCACACTACTCCTCCACCCCCGCCACCATGGGAGTGCACTAAATTCCCAAGGGGTCATGTGTCCCCTTCCTTCTCCAGTTTTAACTAGAACCAATTAAAACCATATTTATATTATTGACATAAATAAAGCTGTTGGTGCTTTAATTAATATTGAGTCTTAGTAAATTAATTCCAAGATGTATAAATACAACTCTGCTCCTAGGTCATGCTATCTCTGGGCCTGAAGCTGGATGCCGGCCATAACAAGGACAGGAGGGTGAGTTGAGAAGAGAGCGGCAGCCTTAACTCTGGAAATTCTTGCTATTGTTTCTTTCTCCTTCATGAGGCTTCAGTAATATTGGCTGATGTGTCAAGATTGGGGTGTCTTCAGACTCTCCCTCTTGTGGATACTGAGCATGGCTAGTCCTTCCTGGGCATGTGCAGAGTGTTTGACTTGGGATTGAAGGGGTCCCAGTCGTCCAACTGTGGAGCCCACCTAGGGCTGGCAAGTGAAAAAAGCCCTGTGATCTGAGCACGGAGGAGGAGAACATCACTGGGAGAGATCTGATGTCTGAAGGGCTGTCCTGCTGTTAATTGCCTGACCTCTTTCTCTTAATTGGGGGGCCTCCCACTGGGGGTGCTCTTCATTGTCATGGCTGCACTCTGTCTGCATGTATGTTCTGTGGAGTGACACACACACACACAGCACAGAGAGAGGTTAGCTTCTTGAGCTGAGAGGGGATTCAGTTCTACTGACAGTAGCGCACTCAGCAGAATGCTCTGAACGCTCCCCTTCGATATAGTGAGAGGGGACAGGAGGGAAAAATGCCAGGGGAAAAGAATGGTGGGGGGACACAGAGCAAAAATGCTGTGGACTGAGGGAGAGAGCAGAAATGATGGCAGGGCAAATAGATAAAAGAACTAGGGGGCATGAAGGGATGGGGAGAGAGGGGTATGTGTATGAAGAGCCAAGGAGAATGGGGGAATACTTGGGAGTGGGGAAAGACAAAGTGAAGGGAAAGAAACCAGAGGTAGGTGGGGCCGGGTAGAAATGGAAGGCCAAAGGTGGGCAAAATGGGGATTAGAGGGGGAGAAAATGTGGAAGTGAAAGAGAATGAGTTGATTGTGAGACAGAGGGAGACATTTTTAAAGAAGAAATTAAGAGGAAAACAAGAGTGGTCAAAACAGAAATATGTGAAAAGTTTGGGTGTGAGTGGGAGGAGAGACCAAGCGGGGAAGAGAGGCTGAATGTGAGAACACAGATAGGGAGAAAAGAGCAAATGTCTTGAAAAAGGAAAGCAGGTTTTTAAGGAAGATAAAACTGCCAACTCGTGAATATGGAAAACATCTGGAAGATGGTTCTGAGGTTGAAACATGGCCAGTGAAAGGCAGGAAAAGCAGAATCCAGGTCCTATAAAGGAGGAAGGGAAAAGTAAAGAGACAGAACCCAAATCTGCGGACACTTATTGAAAGAGCTTGCAGCTGGGTTTTCTTTTCTTTAATAATCATAGACTCAGTGAACCAAATCCTGATCTTGCACTGGAGCAAACCCAGAGTAATGCCATTGATGTTACTCTGCAGTTACACCTATGTATAGGTTTCAGAGTAGCAGCCGTGTTTAGTCTGTATTCGCAAAAAGAAAAGGAGTACTTGTGGCACCTTAGAGACTAACCAATTTATTTGAGCATAAGCTTTCGTGAGCTACAGCTCACTTCATCGGAATGCATCCGATGAAGTGAGCTGTAGCTCACAAAAGCTTATGCTCAGATAAATTGGTTAGTCTCTAAGGTGCCACAAGTACTCCTTTTCTTTTCACTATGTATAGTTGCAATAGGACCAGGGCTTAGCCAGGCAGAGAGAGAACCACATTTGTCACTGAATGCTGGTGCTTTGTATCAATAGTGAGCATTGGCTGGCTGAGGGCTCCTGAAATCCTTATGTAGGTGACCTTTCTAGTGGAGGGCACTAACACTGCATGTACTCTTATGTCCAACACCAAAAAGCACAAGCTCTGCATTTACACCTGCTGTGATAACCTTTGCTCCCTAACCCACCTCAGGTGTACAGGGTATAAAAAGACCCTCTCCACCTGCTATACCTGACTTTGCCCAGGGCCCCAGTAACAGTGGTGATCCTGCTGTTTTAACTTGGCTTTGCAAAGTAATATTCTAACTATACATTGACAGAACAGATCCACTGGCGTATGCTGCTGATGTGTACTAGCACTTGTGCTGACTGCATAACAGAAGGGCTTTGCATAATATTCTTATGACAGCCCCTCTGGAGCCAAGCCTCTGTCTGCAGGTTGAAAGGCTGCATACAAGTTTATCTACTGAGCTGTAAATCTCTCAAAAAAGGGGTTTCTGCAAAGGAGCAGGTTGCACACCTTTAGCGGTTGTTGTCCCTATAGAAGAACTGGTAGCACAAAACTGCAGTCCTATTGATATAAGAACAGGATTCTTCTAGCCCTCAACTGTGTCCTGTTTTCTTTCTAGCTTTTGGAGGCTGTCTCCCAGCACTCTTCCCCAGCTGACCAGAGGTGGGTGCATGAGTGAACATCCTTGAGGGAACTCTCTCTGTGCCAGCTTCTGTAATCAGGGTTACACAAGTCTCTCATGTATAAAGGGATGAGAGACTTGGTCTGCTGGGTAACTACTGAGTCTCTAAGGTGCCACAAGTACTCCTTTTCTTTTTACTGAGGCTATTGACATTTCATGTACCGGCTGGCTGTAAATGGAACTAACTCAGATGTGATTTAAGGAAAGTACAGCAGTACCTCACCATTATGAACAACCTTGGGTATGGAGGTTGTTCATCAATCTGAAAGGTTCGTATCGCCTGAACAAAACATTACGGTTCTTTCAAAAGTTAACAGCTGAACACTGACTTAATACAGCTTTGAAACTTTACTATGCAAAACAAAAATGCTGCTTTTAACCACCTTAATTTCAATTAAACAAACACAGAAACAGTTTCCTTACCTTGTCAAATCGTTTTTTAAACTTTCCCTTTATTTTTTTTTTAGTAGTTGCTCCTTCCCCCAAGGAAGGCTTGGCTGCTGCCTGATTGTGTACTTCTGGTTCCAAAGGAGATGTGTGTTTGACCGGTCAGTTCATAACTCTGGTGTTCATAACTCTTGAGATTCTACTGTAAGTGTATGAGTTATTGGCTGGATAGTACTGCCTTCATCAATATGCATGGACATAGACAACTGGGTTTTTCTGGGGGGTGGAGGGTTGAGGACAAAGAAACTTCTGTTCCAACTTCAGTATTTCATCTCATTTTATTAGAAGTGGACAAATTTAATCATGGTCTAAAATTACTCATTAAAGCATTTCTTTTTTAAAACATAACAAAATAATGCCTTACAAATCTGAAAAAGTCTCAAACAAATATCTTCATCCCGAATTACTTTAAATGGATGCTTCTGCAACATCTGTAAGCTGTAAGTTATCAGTTTTATCCTTGTGTATATGTAAAAATAATATAGCAGTTGATCTGTGATTGTTCCATTGTGGATTAAAGCCATATTTTAATATAACATACAACACTGAAACTGTGCTCACTTACAGCATTGGGTGCTAGTACCATCCAAATTTTGATCTAGTTCATTACTTTGGAAAAGTTTGGCTTGACTGAGCAAACAGATATTTTTACAATTTTTCTCTAAGCTGTCAGTTGTTGATCTTGGATTTCAATGCAATAATGTTTTTAATTACTGATACAATTGCCTCCACTGATGTAGTGATTGTATTGTACATGACCTCTTCATGAACATTCATGTTATAGACCACATGAAGTGGTATAACTTTCATTTCCCTTCTTTGTATACCACAGTCCAGAAATGTTCTCAGAAATATCCCTCGGGATATTAAGCCATGATTTCCATCATCTCATTCTGAGTAATTGGACTTGTGACTTCTTGTCTCAGAACTTGGCATTTCTCATGGTCTTTTGATCAGTCCACGGGCTAGGTGGTTGGATTCTGATTTTTCATGTCGCTTGTTGTTGGCTGGAGGTGTTGCACTGAGTCATACGGAGGGGAAAGGGAAGAGGTGTTGCTTTATACATCAAGAATATATACATGTGTTCTGAGGTCCAGGAGGAGAGGCAGACCAGTTGAAAGTCTCTGGGGGACGATAAAAGGGGGAAAACAGGGATGATGTGGAGGAGACATTTCTAGAACAAATAACAGAAATATCCTAAACATGAGACCTGGTAGTAATGGGGGACTTTAACTATCCAGATATCTGCCAGAAATGTAATCTGGCAAAACACAAAATGTTCAATAAGTTCTTGTAATGTATTGGACAACTTTTTTGTTTCAGAAGGCAGAGGAAGTAACCAGGGGGACAGTCATTTTAGACTTGATTCTGACCAACAAGGAGGAAATGGTTGCAAATCTGAAGGTTGAAGGCAATTTGGGTGAAAATGTTCATCAAATCTATCCTTTCATGATTCAAAGGAAAAGGAGTGACAGTAGCATAATAAGGACAATGGACTTTTTAAAAAGCAGACTTTAACTAACTCAGAGAACTGGTAGGCAAGGCCCCATGGGAAGACAATCTAAGGGAAATGGAGTTCGGGAGAGCTGGTAGTTTCTCAAAGAGACAATATTAATGTAACAGCAAACTATCCTGGTATAAAGTAAAGATAGGAGGCACAGTAAGAAGCCAACATGGCTCCATCAGGTCATTTAATGACCTGAAAATGAAAAAGGAATCCTACAAGAAGTGGAAACATGGACAGATTGCTAAGGTTGAATAGAATAGCACAAGCACGTAGGGATAAAAGCAGAAAGGCTAAGGCACAAAATGAGTTACAGCTAGTAAAGGACACAAGGATAGGCAGTGTGTGTCGTTTTCCACTGGGGAGGTTACAGAGCACCGGAAACTCCCTAGAAGGCCCCGATGAGGCCTCTTCCCCTGAGCCCCCCCCGACTCCCAAAGCCCTGCCCTCGCTCTGCTGCCCAACCCCAGCCTTATTCTCTGCTGCGGGGCTCCTCACTGCCCCCCACTTCTTTGGCTCCTCCCTGCTCTCCCAGGTTCCTTACTGCCCCCTCCTCAGGGCTCATTCTTGCCCCACCATGCCCCCCAGGTCTCAGTCCCATCTTTTCCCCCCCACTCACACTCTGTGAGGCCCTGGGGAAGGGGAGAGGCCCGGGCTGCAGCAAGGGGAGGCAGAGGAACTTCGGGGTACAGCTGCCCGGGGAACTCGTTTTACACCGGAGTCAACCTCCGGAGGCAGGAGCTCCATGCATGGTGTGGTTCATTCACTTCCCACTGCTGAGGGGTGCTGGGCTCCAACCAAGCCAGGGAAACACCATTTCCCTGGGTCAGCATTGAGGGGAGCTGGGCATGGGCCCCCAGGCTGTGCTGGCAGTGCGCTGTCCTGCCCCGGGCTTCCTGCCTGGCTGAGCACAGTGATGTGGACAGCGTGGAGACATGCCTGCTGGAGCCCCGCTCTGGGAGCAGGCAGGTGGGAAGAGACTGAGTGGGGGCTGGGCCTCGGGGGAAGAGGCCGAGCAGGAGCAGTTGGGGCGGAGCGTGGGCGGAGCCACAGTCCAGGCACCAGTGGCTCCCCTACTTCTAGGGAGCTTCTGGCGCTCCTGGCCGATGCGAAGGCGGCGGGCCTCCAAAGGGAGGTGAGCTGTGCCACGTCCGGCATTTGCCCCTTGTGTGGCGAGCCTTTTTTATTGTGGGGGAAGCTTAGCATCCCCAAGCCTCTTGTACGCACCACCCATGGACACAAATGGCAATAAGAAGAGGTTCTTTAAATACATTAGAAGCAAGAGAAAGATGAAGGAAAACGTAGGTCCTCTAGTTAGTGTGGAAGGAGAACTAACTGTGGATGACATCAAGAAGGCTGAGGTGTTTAAATGCCTATTTTGCTTCAGTCTTCACTAAAAAGGTAAACTAGAAAGACCAGATACTTAACACAGTATTCTCAACAAAGGGGAAGGAATGCCAGCCAAATTAGGGAAAGAATAGGTTAAAGAATATTTAGATAAGTTAGACGTATTCAAGTTGGCAGGGCCTGATGAAATGCACCCTAGGGGTATGTCTATCCTGCAATAAAAACCTGAGGCACTGAGTCTCGGGGCCTGGGTCAGCTGACTTGGGCTCAAAGGGCACAGTCTGAGGGGCTATAAAATTGCAGTCTAGGTATTTGGGGTCTCAGAGCCTGGGTTCTAGCCCTGAGCCCGAACATCTACACTGCAATTTTATAGCCCTGCCCCCCCAAGCCCTGTGAGCCTGCGTCAGCTGACCCAGGCCAGCTATGGCTCTGCTGCCACTTTTATTGCAGTAGATGTACTCTGTTTCAGCTAGTTCCTGTAGTACCATAATCTCAGAACTGTTAGTGGTATCTTTGAGGATGGGTGAGATCCCAGAGGGCTGAAGAAGGCCAGATACAATACTGATCTTTAGAAAGAGGTCCTGAGGAATTCTAGACCAGTCACTTTCATACTTGGAAGGATCCTGGAACAAATTATTAAACAATCAATTTGTAAGCACCTAGAGGATAATAGGGTGATAAGTAATAGCCAATATGGATTTTTCAAGAACTAGTCGTGCCAAACCAGCCTTATTTCATCCTTTGACAGGTTTACTGGCCTAGTGTTTGGGGGGGGAAGCTGAAGACACGATATATCTTGATATTAGTAAGCCTATTGACACAGTCTCACATGACAGTCTCATAAGCAAACTAGGGAAATGTGGTCTAGATGAAATTACTATAAGGTGGGAACACAACTGATTGAAAGACTGTACTCAAAAAGTAGTTATCAATAGTTTGCTGTCAGTCAGGAAGGGCATATCTAGGGGGTCCAGCAAGGGTCAGTCCTGGGTTTGGTACTAGTCAATATTTTCATTAATGACTTGGAAATGGAGAGTCTGCTTATAAAATTTGAGTGATTCTGAGATGGGAGACATTGCAAACACTTGGCAGATAGGAATAGAATTCAAAATGATCTTGCCAAATTAGAGCAGTGGTTCCCAGACTTGTTCCGTTGCTTGTGCAGGGAAAGACCCTGGCGGACCGAGCCAGTTTCTTTACCTGCCGCGTCTGCAGGTTTGGCCGATCACGGCTCCCAGTGCCTGCAGTTCGCTGCTCCAGGCCAATAGGAGCTACTGGAAGAAGCGCGGGCCGAGGGACATACTGGCCGCTCCTTCCAGCAGCTCCCATTGGCCTGGAGCAGCGAACCGCGGCCACTGGGAGCCGCAGTCGGCTGAACTTACAGACGTGGCAGATAAACAAACCAGCGTGGCCTGCCAGGGGCTTTCCCTGCACAAGCGGCGGAACAAGTTTGGGAACCACTGCATTAGAGAATTGGTCTGAAAACAATAAGATGAAATTCAGTAAAGACAAGTGCAAAGTACGTCACTTAGGAAGGAAAAATCAAATGCAGAACTACAAAAGGGGAATAGCTTGCCAGGCAGTAATGCTGCAGAAAATGATGTGGTGATAGTGGATCACAAACTGAATGAATCTACAATGTGATGAAGTTTCAAAAAAGTCTAATATCATTCTGGAGTATATTAACAGGAGTGTCATTTGTAAGACATGGTATGTAATTGTTAGATTTGGCTCTGCATCGCCTCAGCTGAAGTGCTATGTCGAGTTCTAGATACCACTCTTTAAGAAAGATGTGGACAAATTGTAGAAAGTCTAGAGGAGAGGAACAAAAATGATAAAAGGTTTCGAAAACCTGATCTATGAGGAAAAGTTATAAAAACTGGCCATGTTCAGTCTTGAGAAAAGAATTCTGAGGGGGAGCCTGATAAGTCTTCAAATATTTGAAGGGCTGTTATTGTCCATGTCCACCAAAGGTAGGACAAGAAGCAGTGGGCTTAATCTGCAGCAAGGGAGATTTAGGTTAGATATTAGGAAAATCTTTCTAACTATAATGCTAGTTGAGCTCATAGGTGGCAGGTGAAGCTTCCCCTTGGGGAGGCTAGCCCCCTGCCCTGCCTCTTCCAGCTGAGGCCCTACTCACTGCTCTCAGCCCTCCCCGCTATGGCCCTGGCCACAGTGAGAGGAGGGGCCTGAGAGCTCAGCCCTCCCCCTCCCAACCCTGGGCAAGGCAAGGGGGCTGAAAACTCGGTCCAGGCCACGAAGGGAGCTGAGAGCTCGCCCCCAGCTGGAACCATGGAGGATGGGTGGAGCTGTCTCAGCCCTGGCTGGAGCTCTGAGCTTGGAGCCCCATACCTGTTTGACCCCTTCTGCCTGTGGCCCTGCCCCATCCCCGTTCCACCCATAGCGCCCCCCCCATTCTCCCTCTTCCCCCCGAGGCATGAGGTTTAGGGAGGCTCAGCCTCTATTATGCGCTGCCCATGGTTGAGCTCTGGAATAGGTTTCCTAGGGAGGTTATGGAATCCCCTTCACTGGAGGTTTATAAAAACAGGTTAGACAAACATATGTCAGGGATGGTTTAGACTTACTTGGTCCTGCCTCAGTGCAGGGGGCTGAACTAGATGAGTTCTTGAGGTCCCTCGCAGCCCTACATTTCTGAGATTCTATAATTTTATGCTCGGTCTTTAAAGTTGACATGGTTTTCAGTTTTGGATAATTTCTTTTTGCCAGCTATTTCTGTTCTAAATCAAATGTGAATGAGTGACTGACTAGTTTTAATCTGCTGCTCTGCACACCCGAAGGAATTGTAGACATCTTTTGGAAACATTTGCAGCCAAAATTCTCACCCAGTCAAACCACCAAATGTTGCTAGGCTCATGATAAAATCAAAGAAGTTGGCAACACTGAATCTCCTGACCTATGGCATCATATCAGTGATAGAATTCAGTCCTCCTGAGCAATTGGGTGTGGACAAAATAACCTGCACCACCCTGCTTTAAAGTCTTGTCATATTGGGAAATAGATTTCCTACCATTTTAAGAGACGAGGTGAGTGAGGTAATATCTTTTACTTTTAACTTCTGTTAGTGAGAAAGACAAGTTAATATCACTAATATCTCTCTAATACCCTAGAACTAACATGGCTACAACTACACTGCATACAACAATGCACCCTATCTATTTTACAGTTAGATATCAAAATGATACTTTTGCCTATTCAGTTTCCTCTTTCTACTCTTCCACCCTTGTGACTTTAATGTTGATCCAGGCTGTGACGTTCCCCTGTCATGTTATCTGGGCTGGTGATCTGCTAGGTCACTCCAGTCCTTGACTCTGGGAGCCAGCCTTACCATGCTCTCCTGTGAGAACCCCTACTCGTGGGCTGTTCACGCACAGCCTCTGGCATGTATTCTGCTCCTCGGATTGTGCAACCAAATGACACTAGGTAATATCTCCAGTCCCAGACACAACCCTAGGAACCTCCGTCTTGCAGTGTCCAGTTATGCCCGCTGGACACTGCAAGCTTATATGAATTTTTCTATTTAACAAAGAAATTGATATGGACCAGGCTTGTTATCCCAAGGGGAGTCTCTGACATGCTTCAAACCAAATGCACTGCTTCAGTAGAATAAACAAACACATTTATTAACTACAAAGATAGATTTTAAGTGATTATAAGTCAAAGCACAACAAGTCAGATTTGGTCAAATGAAATAAAAGCAAAACGTATTCTAAGCTGATCTTAACACTTTCAGTGCCCTTACAAACGTCAATGCTTCTCACCACAGGCTGGCTGGTTGCCCTTCAGCCAGGCTCTCCCTCTCTCTTCCACCTCCATCTACAGACATCACCACCAAGTGACTGAAGTGCTGATCAAAGGGGAGAGCATGGCAAACGTCTCTCCCTTTTATCATGTCCTTTCTTCCCTCTTGGCTTTGCTCCCCTCCCCCCACTTCAGAGTTAGGTGAACATTACCTCATCGCAGTCCCAAACTGACCAAAGGAAGGGAGTGACTCACTCGAGAGTCCAACAGATCCTTTGTTGTTGCCTAGGACAATGTCCTTTGTTTCTGTGAAGCTGAGCTGGGTTTGTCCCACACCTGCTCTGATGAGGTGTGAACTGCCTCTCTGCTTCTGGAGAGTTTTTGCCTGGGCTTGCTTTAAGCCATGAGGACACATTTTCATCCTCATAACTATATATATGAAATTACAACCTATAACATTACTATAACAATGATTACTATAACATTACCATAACAACAATGCTCAGTACATCATGAGCCTTCCGAAGACACCCAACATGATAAACTTTGCATTAGATACCACACAATCATATTATAAGGATGAACATGGGGGTGCTGGGTGTTCCCCCTCTCCCCCAAGGTACAGAATGTCACACAAGTTAAAAATATTTATTGGGGCTCATCTATGCATACAGCCCACTCTATACCTAAACTACTTTGGGGGAGAGATAGCTCAATGGTTTGAGCATTGGTCTGCTAAACCCAGGGTTGTAAACTCAATCCTTGAGAGGGCCATTTAGGGATCTGGGGCAAAAATAAGGGACAGTACTTGGTTTGGTCCTGCTTTGAGCAGGGGGTTAGACTAGATGACCTCCTGAGGTCCCTTCCCACCCAGATATTCTATGACACTGTAGGATCTTATTGATACAGTCACACAAGCCTGCCATAAATTGATTATTATACAATGCTTGCTGTGTGGGTGTGTGTTGTGCATTACAGTGTATACCTGACCTGCAGTGTCTCTTGTTTTAGGGAATAGCTGCTGAAGTTGGCAGGCCTCTAAGTTTTCCTTCATTTTCCTTTAAATGGGCCCCAGCTTGTTCTAAAACAGTCAGGTGGAATCTTTCACCCTTTTGATCTAAACTATTTTTATAAAAGAAAAATTGACATCAAATACTGATTTTCTTTCTTTTTTTTTTTAATACTGATTCAGCTTCAAACATTCTTTTGTCATTGCAATGGTGATTTCCTCTTAAATGGCAATATATAAAGAATTGAAGAGGATTTACGTGTGTGTGTGTGCACATGCGCACCTCTAAGAAGCTACTCAGGGTCTTTGAAGCGGCATGATGTCCATCCGTGATGCAGGATTTCTTAAAACACTTAACTGACAAACATAAATACGGTCTTCTAGTCTCTCTCACACATGCTTGTGTTGTGGTTCACTGGTATGAATTAAATTCACTGCTGCTCATGGCTTCAGTATCCCACTAGTACGGCTTCTGGAAGAGAATTTTAATGGTGCCTGTTGAAGTGCAGAAAACATTGTGGCATTCTGGATTTATCTCTGCAGGGTGCAGCACACTTCTTAGTTAGGAAACTAATACCTTTCATGATGCTGAAAAGAAATGAATGAGTGAAGTGTGGAAAATGATGGGGGCAGGGATAGACCTACCCAGTCTTCAAACACCTGTTTAACTTGTATCACATCAGACAGACCCCATGTATTGCAGACATGGAAGAGAATTCATCAATTACAGAAGAGTACAGTAATTTGAGCAAGGCACTGGAAATCTTTGGCTTACAGAGGCTGTTACTTGATATTCTGTATTAATCACTCCCATCCTTCTAACCAGACAAGCAGTATAGATATTCCCCCTCCCCTCAAATCTCACTGTGTCAGTAGTCCCTGATGGATTGTTTTGCTTCCTGACAAACTGATCTTTCACTTTCTTTTGACTCGGAGGCAGCAGTGGTTCTTCCATATACCAGACTGGCAATAAGAGGATGATGAAAGAGCATAGGTGCTCTCCTGCATAGCCAATATACAGCAACAGGTAAAATTTATAAGGCATCTGACTAAGATATGGAGGTAGGCAGTGCCGTTGGGATAATATTAGATTTGAGCTGGAATAAACAATACTAATGCATATTGATTTTGAGAAGCCTCCACTGGCGATAATGTTACTGGACAATCTATACCCGACTTGGGTTCTAGTAGAGCATTAAGATTTGTGGCTGTTTGATTGTTGTCCCTAAAATACACTGGCAATCCTTCTAGGAGGCAAACAAGAGTTGCAGAAAACATCCCTTGTTCCCCTGTGGTCCTGGAAAGCCATCAAACTGTTCAACATGCGGGGCTGAGAAATTTAATTTCAGATCTTGGCCAAATTTGGATGCCAAGTATCATGTTGGCAAAGACAGTTCTTTCATCCTGTGATTAGACTGAACCCAAACCCGCATCATTTCTAGAGCCAAGCATCATTCAAGATACAGCTCTGATGTGGTGTGATGCACCATTAGCCTCATCCAAAGGGTGGGGCTTAAGGGTAAGAGTGACTTCCTTTGCACATTATGATTCATAGATTTTTAAGGCTAGCAAGGATCTTCCTCCTGCATAACAAAGGCCACAGAAGGCTGAAAATAAGTGAACACATACTGGTTTCTGGAAGCAGCTTTGTTGGCATAGGATATGAATGCTAGATTGGTATGAAATAGCTTTTCTTGGCAGTGTTTTAGAAACAGTCTCACTGGGGGGACAATCCTGCTCGGCACGAAGTACTCCCCACTCATGAGATGCTCCCTTTGGAGGAGGATGGGAAGGCTAGGCAGCCCCCTTTAATCTGCCTTTTTAGAGATCTCAGATTAAGTAGACATGGGTTCCCCTTGCCATCACCAGTCCTGTATAAGTTAAAAGCCGCGAACTTGGGCTTTAAAGTATTTATCAGCAAAACTGAACAAAGCCACACTAGATACCTGTGATGCTGATGGACCTGAATGAGGGTGAAAAAAAAATCACTATTTCAGGCCCTGAAGCAGAAGTTTGTTTACCTGTTTCTGTGCATAGCTCCCAGCTGGGCTGGGTCTACGCTAGACCCTTTCTCCCTATGTGAAAAGAAAAGGAGTACTTGTGGCACCTTAGAGACTAACCAATTTATTTGAGCATGAGCTTTCGTGAGCTACAGCTCACTGCATTCATCATCGTGAGCTGTAGCTCACGAAAGCTCATGCTCAAATAAATTGGTTAGTCTCTAAGGTGCCACAAGTACTCCTTTTCTTTTTGCGAATACAGACTAACACGGCTGTTCCTCTGAAACCTCTCCCTACGTGGACATTACATTCTCTCTACATTTGATGACTGGCCATTTATCACCCCCATCCAGATTCACCGTGAAGGCAGATTTGCTGCTTGGCTTGTAATGAACATGCTCACACAGACTGAGCATGCTCAGTAACACTGCTGAAGCCGGCTGCCCTCGCTCTGCTCCCCCCACTGTCAGCAGGCTCTGGTCCCCAGGCACTGCCTCAGGAGCATGAGCTGCAGCTAGGACAAAGGTGTTCTCTTGAGTACCTGCTGAAAATAAAGTTCTACACAAGGCTGAAAGCCAGGAACCTTTTCTTAGAAAACGGGCACAGTCAACAAGGGTGCTTACGCTGTAGCCTTTTGTAGAGGCATAGCTATTTTGGTTAGTGGTGGGATTTTTTTACCAAAATAATTATACCGGTACAACCCCTAGTGCGATCACAGTTGTATTTGTATAAAGGTGCCTTATACATTTTAGCTGACTCCCCTTTCCATATGGGAACAAGCTATACCAGCATAATCATACTGCAGCCACACTGCGGGCTTTGTAGCCCTTTAAAGATCTACTGCTTTAACTGTATCAGTATAATTAATGTGATTCTATGAGGTGGTTTATAGTCTTCTTTGTTCAGCATGGGTGAAAATAAAAAATTAAAATAAAATATAAAGGGGGAAATAAGCAAACCTTGTCCGTACTCTTGCGCTAGCAACATACAATGAGGCCTTATCCTACCAAGGCTGCCTACTGAGCATGACTCTGACTACACAGTGTTGCCAGCTCTTGTAATTTTATTGCAGGTGTTGTGATATTTGGTATTTTTCCTTAAAGCCCCAGCTCCTGGAATCATGGAAGTGTGAGAATCTCAGCTTTCATTTGAAAAAATTAAGCAAGTGTAAAAAGCTGGCTCATCACCAGCCCATGAAGTCCCCACTGCCACACCCAGAGTCTCTTTCCAGGCCCAATTTTATTTCCCAAACATAGGCAAAGCACAAAAATTGTTCCTCGGCCCTCCCTGGGCTACAGCTTCAGTACACTTTCCCTTTTGCATCTCTCTGTCCCTCCCACTTCAGGGCTTCCTGCAGGATTCTTTCTTGCTTTTTCACTGAGCACTGAGGTGGCCACTCGCGTGTTCCCAGAATATCAGACATACTGGTACTTCGGGGCACACCCCCGCCAGCATGACCCGCCCCTGCCAGCATGATGCTCTGTGTGAGGTCAGGCCGCATGGGGGGGCACCATCTTTAAAAGCGCTCCACCCCCACTGGCATGCCCTCCTACGCCGTATGGGGTGTGTGTGTGTGTGCCATTTTTAAGAATTGGAGGGGGCAGTGCATGTGTTTCCTATCCAATACCGGACAAACTATGTCCAGTACTGGAAGGGGGACAAGCATCTCAAAAGAGGACGGTCAACTGGACAAGTCAGTGTCCTCCCTCTTGAGCACGGCCTCCCAGGGCTTTCTCCCTGGAGACTCTCTTTCCCCAACAGTTTCCCACTGCCTCCCCTCCCAAGGGACTCTGGCAGCCTCTCCCAGGGAACATCCTGCTGCTCCCGCACCCCTTCCTTACTGGCAGCCTGGCTCTTTATAGCCCCAGTTGCTGACCCACCCCGTTCATTGGCCAACCTGGGATCACCTGTTCTAGCACAGCAAAGCTGGGCCTGCTTCATTTTGCCAGCCACCTTTTGACAGCAAGATTCTAGTGCTCCTGGTTATGGAGAAAAGATGGACTATGGGGCTCTAAAAACTCAGAGTCAGAAGGCAAATACCCAACCCCAAAAACTATTTTAAATCTCCTAATTGCTAAGCCAATTTCATGGTTTTGCGGGGCCTGACTCATGATTGTTAAATTCTTGTGATTGGCAATACTGCCACTGTGAGTAATTTCCATAAAGTCAGTGTAATAAGCCTGTGTTGATTCCCCGATCCAGGGCTGATCAGTCCCAGCCGTGGCCTAGTGCAGGGAAATCATCCTAGGTGCTGTTCTAACCTATACCAGGAGGTCCCCAAAAAGTCCACCCACCAACTGGGAAGCTAGATAGAATGTAGCACTTCCAGTATTGCCAAGTGTTCAAAAATCTGAGTCAGGCCCCCCAAAAATCATGGTATTGGCTCAGTAATCATGAGAGATTTAAAAAAAAAACAAAAACACACAATACATTTTGGGTTCTTTTTAGTTTCTTTTTCTTTCTTTCTTAACCTATAGCATGCCCTTGGATCCTGTTTTCAAGCTTTTCTCCATAACCATGAGAGCTTTTGAAAAATGAAAGCTGCAATACTTTCCTAAGCACCAGCTCATGGAGTCATGTGCATTAAGAAAAACATCTAATATCATGAGACTTGCAATAAAACAGCAAGCATTGGCAACAGTGCGGTGGTTTTCTAGACTCACTCCTCCCTGTCTAATGGGCTTTCCCCTCGGGCTGGGGGGTGAGGCACTCTGGCTCTGGGCCAACTGAGATTTCTCTAACACTGCAGGAATTCTCAGCCATGCAGATCTAGCTGCTTCCTGGACACTTTGTGCGACCAAAAAGATACAAAAGAGCTGCCACACACCAGATAATCTGTTCTGTTTTTCTAAAGTTCTTACTGTAAACAGGGAGAAATTATTTTAATTTTTTGTTCATAATTTCTTTCATAATCTGATCTGAAGAAAAGGTTTTGCTTTTGTTGGTCATGAGGGTGGCACAGCACAAAGAGATTAAAAAGAGAGGATGTTTATTCAGCAAGCAGTAACATGCAGGTTAAAACGTTGAATGGTGGAGCTCTCTCCTGTAGCTTTCATTTTAATTTCTGTTTTTAAATGATTGATCTTGGCTTTTCTGAAGGTACTTGGAGGCAAGCCATGCTGCATGTGTGTCTTGTTGTTAATGTGCCACTATGGCTCGTTATCCACATCCAAATCCCTCCTCCAAACTCTCCTTTGCTGTGATGCCTACAAAAAACTTGACAACAACCGCTGGTGTGCAGAGACCACCATGCTGACCAATTTCTCCTTGTACTCCCCGTCTATCTGGCTATCCATCTGTTGTCTTTTGGTACGCTCCTAGGGACCATCTTTTTATTGTTTCTTTGAACAGGGCCTAGCATAATGTGGTCTTGGACCATGGCTAGGGCTCCTAGGCACTACATGAATACACGTATGTCAGTAACATAAATAAGTAAATACATAACTTTAATAATAAAATGACACATTCAGTGCTATTCTAATTTGAAAGTGGCCAGGGCTTGAAATTCCTAATATGCTCCCGGACAGGTCATTCTTGAGTAGGGCACCGGTTTTTGAGAAGCACCTGGCCACTGGTGTAACTAGTGCCATTTAACAGGACATGACACTTTCTACCCATACTTCTTGCACCTGTCCCCAAAAGTGGATAGTATCTTTGTGTTCCATTTACAGGTAGGAAAACCGGCACAGGGACTACAGGTGTTTTGCCTGAGGTCACTCAGGAAATCAGTGGCAGAGTCTGGGATAGAACTTGTGTGCCATTACGGGCATTTTTTTTTTTTTTTTGTCTTCAAACACAAGGCCAAATTCTATCAGGCATTGCACATATTCATCCACCAATAAATTCATGCCTGAAGTCAGGACCATGGGGACGAAGGGGCCTCTACTCTAGCTTCTCCACTTCCACCTCCTCAAAGCTGCAGGGAGGTTGTTTTATGGGCCTTCTCCAGCAGGCATTGTAGAGGGGGCCAGGGCTCTTTGCATAAATACCTAATCAATGATTCCTGGCTTGGTTTGGAGAGGAGGGAGGTTGTGTGTAGGACTGTGCACTGGAAGAGTCTGCCTCCTGATGTTTGAGGTACTGGAATGGGGTTGGGAATACTGATAAACATTTCAAGGGTAGTTTGTTTTCAGCTAGGATTATCAGATGGTATTATGAAGGGATTAGCAATTGGATGTTTGACACAATGGCCTGAATTCAGCACTGATCTGCCCTCCATACAATCCCAGAGACTTCCATAGGATTACAGGGGGTGTGAGTCAGCACTGAATTGGTTCAATACACCGTCTCCAGGGGTTACACTGTACTGTATGGTGTGTGGAGCTTGCTACGTTAATATGAAAGTGATCAGAAATGCATATAAAAGTCACTGTATGCAAACAAGTGTCAGTTTCCCATTGGTCATTACATGCTTGTTCTAATGTTCCTTTAAAGAAACACCAACAGGAGCCTGTTTGGAGTGTCTGATAGCTAGAGGGGACCCTGCATTTGGCTCTGCTTGTTTGTTTTTCAGCAGCCTTTACTTATACTTGTCTTGCTGTGGTATGCAAAACTCAATAAACACAAACAGCATGCAAAAAGGAAAGGCCTGACCTTTCTGCCCTTCCTCGCCTGCCTAGTCCCATGGATTCTACAGGGGAAAGGGCTGCGAGTTCAGACTCAAAATAAGGCCCCTGGCCCAAACCTTGCAGAAGATGGCTATGATTTGAGGAAAGCCGAGCACTCTAGAAAACGTGCACAGAAATCACAAAGTTGAAGGACTAAGTCCTGCAGACCCTGGTGTACAGCCAGGTCAAAGCCCACCACCATTGCAGAATAGAGAGGGAAGAGGTTCAGACAAAGCCTGCTGCTTTCCCCACAGAGTTTTGTACTTGTACTCTGTGCTGCATGCACCCCTCTCACCACGCCCCAATATACCCATATCTCCCTCCTTCTGCAGTGGTGCATGAGCATGCAGAGTGCCCATGGGTGGCAGGTGAAGCTTCTCCTAGGGGACGCTAGCTCCCTGTCCTGCCTCTTCCACCTGCGGCCCTGCCCACACTCCACCCCAGGCCCCGCCTCCTGCTCCCTCCCCCCCCACTGCTGCTCGCTGCATCCCTCCTTTCCTTCCCCCTCGAGGCCACCACATCCTTCCTCTGCTCCACCCTCCTCCCGTGTGAGGCCCTCACCACTTGTGATCTCCATGTTCCTGCCCCCCAAGGCCCCCGCCGCTCCTGCTCTCCGTGTCTCTCCTCACCTCCACCCCTCTCCTCTGTAGGGGTGGGGGATAAGGAGTGATGCAGTGAGCACTGGGCGGGGAGGTTTCGAGGGGGTGGAGGAGTGAAGGGACGTGGTGGGGGAGGGGTGGAGGGCAGGAGGGAGGCTGTGGGTTGGGGGGTATCATGGGGTAGGGGATGTGAAGAGGGATGCAGTGGGGGTCTCACGGGGATGGAGGTGGAGGAGAGGAGGGACATGGTGAGTGATGGGGATCTCTGGAGAGAGGGGGTAGAGTGGGGGAGAGGAGCAAGGAGGGACTCACCAGATAGTGGTGGGAGGTGGAGACCTCGGGGAAGAGGCAGAGCGCAGGCGGGGCCCCCACAGTCCAGGAATCTGGCGGTGGGTTGGCAGCGGCTGTGCCGGGGAGGCTTAGCTCATTTTAGACTTAAAGTATATGATTTCACCTATGCGTTTAGGGAACCCCCCCCACCCCCAAAACAAAACAACAATAACAAATAAACCTAAGAACTTCATAGAATCATAGAATATCAGGGTTGGAAGGGACCTCAGGAGGTCATCTAGTCCAACCCCCTGCTCAAAGCAGGACCAATCCCCAACTAAATCATCCCAGCCAGGGCTTTGTCAAGCCTGACCTTAAAAACTTCTAAGGAAGGAGATTCCACCACCTCCCTAGGTATCGCATTCCAGTGCTTCACCACCCTCCTAGTGAAAAAGTTTTTCCTAATATCCAACCTAAATCTCCCCCACTGCAACTTGAGACCATTATTCCTTGTTCTGTCATCTGCTACCACTGAGAACAGTCTAGATCCATCCTCTTTGGAACCCCCTTTCTGGTAGTTGAAAGCAGCTATCAAATCCCCCCTCATTCTTCTCCTCCGCAGACTAAACAATCCCAGTTCCCTCAGCCCCTCCTCATAAGTCATGTGTTCCAGTCCCCTAATCATTTTTGTTGCCCTCCGCTGGACGTTTTCCAATTTTTCCACATCCTTCTTGTATTGTAGGGCCCAAAACTGGACACAGTACTCCAGATGAGGCCTCACCAGTGTCGAATAGAGATGAACGATCACGTCCCTTGATCTGCTGGCAATGCCCCTACTTATACATCCCAAAATGCCATTGGTCTTCTTGGCAACAAGGGCACACTGTTGACTCATATCCAGCTTCTTGTCCACTGTAATCCCCAGGTCCTTTTCTGCAGAACTGCTGCCTAGCCATTCGGTCCCTATTCTGTAGTGGTGCATTGGCTTCTTCCATCCTAAGTGAAGGACTCTGCACTTGTCCTTGTTGAACCTCATCAGATTTCTTTTGCCCCAATCCTCTAATTTGTCTAGGTCCCTCTGTATCCTATCCCTACCTTTCAGCATATCTACCTCTCCTCCCAGTTTAGTGTCATCTGCAAACTTGCTGAGGGTTCAATCCATGCCATCCTCCAGATCATTAATGAAGATATTGAACAAAACCGGCTCCAGGACCGACGCTTGGGGCACTCCACTTGATAGCGGCTGCCAACTAGACATGGAGCCATTGATCACTACCCGTTGAGCCCGACAATCTAGCCAACTTTCTATCCACCTTATAGTCCATTCATCCAGCCCATACTTCTTTAACTTGCTGACAAGAATACTGTGGGAGACCGTGTCAAAAGCTTTTCTAAAGTCAAGGAACAACACGTCCACCACTTTCCGTTCATCCACAGAGCCAGTTATCTCGTCATAGAAGGCAATTAGATTAGTCAGGCATGACTTGCCCTTGGTGAACCCATGCTGACTGTTCCTGATCACTTTCCTCTCCTCTAAGTGCTTCAGAATTGATTCCTTGAGGACCTGCTCCATGATTTTTCCAGGGACTGAGGTGAGGCTGACTGGCCTGTAGTTCCCAGGATCCTCCTTCTTCCCTTTTTAAAGATGGGCACTGCATTAGTCTTTTTTCCAGTCGTCCGGGACCTCCCCCGATTGCCATGAGTTTTCAAAGATAATGGCCAATGGCTCTGCAATCACATCCGCCAATTCCTTTAGCACTCTTGTATGCAGCGCATCTGGCCCCATGGACTTGTGCTTGTCCAGCTTTTCTAAAAGTCCCGAACCACTTCTTTCTCCACAGAGGGCTAGTCACCTCCTCCCCATGCTGTGCTGCCCAGTGCAGTAGTCTGGGAGCTGACCTTGTTCGTGAAGACAGAGGCAAAAAAAACATTGAGTACATTAACTTTTTCCACATCCTCTGTCACTAGGTTGCCTCCCTCATTCAGTAAGGGGCCCACACTTTCCTTGACTTTCTTCTTGTTGCTAACATACCTGAAGAAACCCTTCTTGTTACTTTTAACATCCCTTGCTAGCTGCAACTCCAGGTGTGATTTGGCCTTCCTGATTTCACTCCTGCATGTCTGAGCAATATTTTTATACTTCTTCCCTGGTCATTTGTCCAATCTTCCACTTCTTGTAAGCTTCTTTTTTGTGTTTAAGATCAGCAAGGATTTCACTGTTAAGCCAAGCTGGTCACTTTCCATATTTACTATTCTTTCTACACATCGGGATGGTTTGTCCCTGTAACCTCAATAAGGATTCTTTAAAATACAGCCAGCTTCCCCCTCATGTTATTCTCCCAGGGGATCCTGCCCATCAGTTCCCTGAGGGAGTCAAAGTCTGCTTTTCTGAAGTCCAGGGTCCGTATTCTGCTGCTCTCCTTTCTTCCTTGTGTCAGGATCCTGAACTCGGCCATCTCATGGTAACTGCCTCCCAGGTTCCCATCCACTTTTGCTTCCCCTACTAATTCTTCCCGGTTTGTGAGCAGCAGGTCAAGAAGAGCTCTGCCCCTAGTTGGTTCCTCCAGCACTTGCACCAGGAAATTGTCCCCTACACTTTCCAAAAACTTCCTGGATTGTCTGTGCACCGCTGTATTGCTCTCCCAGCAGATATCAGGGTGATTGAAGTAAGTCTCCCATGAGAACCAGGGCCTGCAATCTAGTAACTTCCGTTAGTTGCTGGAAGAAAGCCTCATCCACCTCATCCCCCTGGTCCGGTGGTCTATAGCAGACTCCCTCCACGACATCACCCTTGTTGCTCACGCTTCTAAACTTAATCCAGAGCCTCTCAGGTTTTTCTGCAGTTTCATACCGGAGCTCTGAGCAGTCATACTGCTCTCTTACATACAATGCAACTCCCCCACCTTTTCTGCCCTGCCTGTCCTTCCTGAACCGTTTATATCCATCCATGACAGTGCTCCAGTCATGTGACTTATCCCACCAAGTCTCTGTTATTCCAATCACATCATAATTCCTTGACTGTGCCAGGACTTCCAGTTCTCCCTGCTTGTTTCCCAGGCTTCTTGCATTTTTGTATAGGCACTTCAGATAACTTGCTGTTTGTCCTGCTTTCTTAGTATGAGGCAGTTGACTTGATCCCCTCTAAAAAGAAAGGCAGTTGAGTAAATGTTCATTGCATTTTACAGAATGCATGTGTCCAAATTTTAGTTTATAAATTACTTTTAAATGTATGCTGTAGACTCCTATAAAGGGGTTTATAATAAAAATGCGGACATTATTTAATTATGCAGCACAAATGATGCCATTATAATAACTGTGTTTTAGATGGAAAAATCATTATCAAGATATATTAGTACTGGATATAAGAACCAGTACTAATACAGGCAATATATGTACAGTGCATTTGTTCAGGCTGGTACCTTTAGGTTATTCATCCTTGCCATGTCTCTGTGGTGCTCACATAGTTTATTGCAAATTTTCATTTATTAAGAGATTATCTGACTGCAGTTTGTTTTATTATATCGCAGATGATAATTGAACTCTAAATTAGCTGTAAGACCTCTGTTAGAAATGGGCCGAATAGGACTTCTTCATAGGAAGCCAAATACTAAACAATGGTTTCTAGTCAATCAAGAGTGAAATTCACTCATGTATGGAGTGTGTGTAAGGTCCTCCAACACTGTTAGCCATCTGTGTGTGGATGGTGGTGTGGTCTGGGGTTATTAGGATGTATACCAGTACTGGGGAACTCTAAAAAGCAGGTCTTTGTACCAGCCTTAAATAGGCCAGCCCATTGGGCCTTGGCTAGAAAATGGACAGATGCTGCTGAATCTACACATATGTAGACAGTGTGACCCAAAAACCAGGCAGAGGAACAATGTCCACGCTGCCAGCCCAGATGCTGGACTGGTGGCTGTAAAGTTGCTGTAACAGAGCGTGCCCATGAGTCAGGTGTAAATTAGAGCTGATCAGAAAATAGATTATTTGTTGTGGTGAATTTTGACTTGAAATTTTTGAATTATTGAAAACCAGTGCTTATTTTGACCTGAAATATTTTGGTTTTTGGCAAAAACAAAAACAAAAACAAAATCATTTTTTGAGTATTTGGTTTTTCAACTACATATTAATATTTTTCAGGGAAAACAGACACTTTCTGTGAAAATGTTTGTTTAATCAAAGCCCAGACTTTCCATGAAAACAGTTTTGATGGAAAATATTTGAACAGCCCTAGCTCAAATCCATTGTGCTGTCTCTGCCATAGAGTTCCCCCTCACCGATGTTGTGTAGTTTGGCTCTGTGGGGGAGGGGGAGGAGGGGGAAAGGGTGATTACAGCCCAAATCAATATGAAGATTGAAGAAGACAAAGCAGTTGTGGAAAAAAATATTTCAGCAAAGTATTGAAGATGTCACTCTGTTGAAAATTCATAGGATGTCTATTGCAATTATTTCATTGCTATCAATGGAGAAGTATATTATAAGACTAAAAATAGATGAAAAATCAGAACCATATTGTTTTGATCCCAAATTCATGTTTAAAGGAAGTAATCATTGGCAAAATCCTCTTCCCAACAGTGCTGTGATATTAGCTTTGGTTAACACAAAAAATGTTTGTGTTAACCATCAAATACATGAAGAAGTAATGTATCAATTAACGTCCCAAGCTGGGCAAATAATTCACAATGAATAATTTACTTGACAAAAATCCTAACTTGTTCTATCACAAATTGTCTGCAAGCAAATCCTAATAATCTTGAGTGTATTTATTCATAACTATTCCCTAAATTTCTGCAATTAATACTTGGCGATTTGTGTGTTATCAAGCAGTTAGCTGTGAGTATTTAACATTTGAGCTGTTTTGATTGGTCAGACAAGTCACATGGTATGAGTCGGTACCATGATGGGATGAACTTAGCTGCTAAAATCAGGACTCTGGTGTTGTGATTGATTGTGCCTATTAATTCAGAAATTGCTTTCTGGAAATATTGTACAGCATTTGTTTTAAAATTCTGTGTTTCTGAGAACATTCCTGCCAGTAAGCTTATTAGCTGGAACTTTCACATAAGGCAAGTACAAATGGAGCTCGAACACAGTCCACAAGAATTCATTTTAAAATTCAAACACGTACTTGTGGACAACGTTTTGCAGTATTTCTCCAGCTTTACTAACATCAAGAGGCCATGTGACCAGAGCTGGTTGAAAAAATTCAGATGAAAAGTTTTTTCATCATGATTAGCCCATTTCTTTAAATAAAAATGTTTAATAGAAATGGTTCAATTTCAACTAATTTCTGATGAAACCAGGCAGAGTTTTGAAACCTGCTTGGTTTCCTTCCAGCTCACTAACTGACTCCTCTGTAGCCTGGACTTCCAGGGTCCATGTTAGCCCTGCAATGCAAACTTCCCTAGAGCTGGGGATCCCAGACTTTCCAGGGTCTGTGGCTCTGGGGCAGCCTGCCATGCTGACTGCCTTGGAGCTAGAACTCCAGAGCTTCCTGACTCCCAGGCCAGCTGGGTAGCCCAACTCCCGGCAGGAGGCTGAAGGAGGACCAGAAGCCTGGATGTCCCAGCTGCGTTGGGAGCCTCAGAACTTGGGAACCAGCACTTTGGGGTGCTTTTTTGGAATGCCACATAATCAGTAAAGATGTTTAACTCCTGAAAAGAGGGCTTTACAATGGGAATGCCTGACACAACTTTGTGTATAGTGGTGCTATAATATATACTTTTGTGACATATGTTTAAGTAAATTTAAAGTACTGTAAGTGGCACCTGAACTAATGTAAATACATGTAAAATGGTTATCATCGTTTTCACTCTGGTGAAAGTCTTGAAAAGAACGTGGAGGAGGGCAGAGTAAATGTTATTAGCAGAGTCAATGTGGCAGAATAATAACACTTTCTGAGAGAGTATCGGGGACAATGTAAACACAGTGGAGAGGAAACAGCATCTTAAAGCTTTAATTGTGTGTTTTGGGCAAAAGTAAAGTCAACTGGGCCATTTCCAGTATAAAATCCCTGTATCCAGTACTAAATAGCATTAGAGTCTAAATAAGGATTTGAATACAAATGCCTTCAACTCCAGCAAGATACCGAGACTAAAGGATCTGTTCCATGAAACACAATATCTGCAGCCTATGTGAAGGGGAATCCCAGATCTGCTCTTTTTGAAGCTTAAATCTTGATTCAGGGTGCAAAAATTGCACAAGTCCCTACAGAACTCTGATTCTGGGCCTTGGCGAAGATTCACTGCTCATCCCCACTTGACTATGACTGAGCCGGAGGTGTCGCCATTTGCCACACCTATGTATGGAAAGCTGCCCACAGTGATGTCAATGATGCAAGAGTGATTCAGCTGAGAATGCTGAGGAAAAACACTGAAATGAGGACATGAGGGATGGCTCAGAAGCTGGCTAACACAAGGTGTTCTTAAAGGAAAATGCACAGAGTTTGGGCTTATGTTTTCTCTCACTCTGCCAAAAGGCACTGAATGTTGTGGATTATGTGGGCTTTATCCAGTAGGGAAACTCTTTCTCTGCATAGCACATGACAGCCCAAGAGACAATGACCTATCTTACATGTATTTTTTCTAGTGGTCTGTGCTTCATGCAGTCAAAACTGCTTCTTTAGCAGAACAAACACACACAGGGCTACCACTTTTATGAATCTAGACATCACACACCATATCGTTTTGCCTCACCACTTTTACACATGTATCTGAGTTCATTTGCTTTGCATGCACAAATGTGCACCATTTGTAGTTTAAATGAGTCAGCAGGAGGCCTAGCTCACACATTTGGGAGATGTCTAGACTAGCAAAATTGTGTTTTTTAAAAGATGGTAGCTAGCTTAGTTTAACCAACGTACTTTAAACACCTGGTGTAGGCAGGACAACCTGTATTTTGACCAGTGTCGGCTGATTGAGATAAAACCTAGGCCTTCAGCTGGCTAATACTCATGAAAATACAATGTGTTCTGCCTATGCTAGGCATTTAAAATGTGTTGGTTAAAACATATTTTAACTTTTCTCTTATTTGAGACTTACTCTAGTGTAACCCATTGGTCAGTGTGTGGTACAGATCCACCTCTGTGCCTGATCTGCAGACCATATGAGTAGAGTCG
The DNA here is from genome assembly GCF_965140235.1 of Caretta caretta. Lineage (NCBI taxonomy): Eukaryota > Metazoa > Chordata > Testudines > Cheloniidae > Caretta > Caretta caretta. The sequence goes on from NC_134211.1 coordinate 110,555,423, forward strand.
GCCCTTGCAGGTTTTATAGGGTCCCTGGCTCTGGGTCAGCTTCCCTGACAGACTGCCTTGGAGTTAGGGTCCCCAGGGCTCCCCAGCTCCTTAGCAGCTCGCCAGGTGGGCTGTCGTGGTTCCAGGGCTCCCTAGGACCCAGAGGACTTGGGGGCACCAGCTCCCCAGTGAGATGGTGACCAGTTCTCCATCTGGCTGGCTACCAGGGGAGCCAGATGGCTGGTTCCCCATCTGCCTGGGTGCTTGGGCTGCCCTCCTGGAGTGGAGGTGGATACTCAGCTCCTTGGCTGCTGGCCAGGAAGCCAAGCAGCTGTTCTGTGAAAAGTTCTGAGATTACTGTTTTTCGTTCTACTACAGAACTAATTTTTTCCCAAAAATCTTGGAAATTTTTGCAAAACGAAAAATCTCACTCCAGCTCAGCTCTACGTATAAATCTGTTATAGCTCCAGCAGCCTAAGGTGAGTTGTCTCTTTATCTCAAACTGTAACAGCTCCTGCTTTTAGCTCTGGACTTCCCCAGTTTAATCCCCAGTGTGTCAACCAAGATGGCAGCTGTTACACTGTCACTCACAAGATAGGTGCAATGTCACTCTTGTGTAATCCAGGTTGAGTAGGTAAATGTTCTTTGGCCACAGTTCCTCTTCACTCTTCAGCTTGTTGTGTAACGGGTGGTTTGTGTCTAGGAGATAAGATAGTATATACGGTGTCCTGCTGGGAGGTATATCACGTTGCAGGGAATCATGGCTATAAACAGCCATGGTGCAGGTTATAACTCTAAGTCTGTCTGTAAGAACACACAACTTGTTTTTGGGCAAGAAGGGTCCAACTCCTGTTTTTTCAGTTATATTATTTTTGGGGGGAATAGGGAAAACCAACCACGTCAATTTTGGATCTTTCTGTTGGGGGCTGTCAGGACAAATCACCATCTCCCATAAAGTCTGCAGGAAAGCTGCACATAACTTAATAATGACCTTTGGTATTAGCTTTGCATGCAGCCCTTCCCAACTGATGAGCCTCAGAGAGGAGTGGAGGCCCAGAGGCTGCCAAAGGCAAGGTGAGGGGCTAGCAGTTCGGGTCTGGTGCTGTCAGGGTATGCTGAGGGGTAGTGCAGAGGCATTGGGCTCCAGTGGCTGCCCTAACAGCCATGCATTTTGCAGGATGATCCTCCTATAAACTTTTCACTCAGTGTAAACAATCCAGTGGGAATTCTGTCAGGGGAATCTCTACTTAGCTATTTCTATGGCCACCATTGACATACTATCTAACACCTCCAAAACATTAATGCATATAGCCTCATGACATCCCTGAGGACCGGGGAAGTAGTATCCCCATTTCACAGAAGGGGAATTGAGCACAGAAAGATTAAATGACCTGACCAAGGTCACACAGGAAGTCTGTGGTACAGCTGAGAGTTGACCTTGGACCTGCTGAGTGCTATTCTAGTGCCTTAACACCAGATCATCCTCCCTCTCCTCACTGGGTTTGCAGACTCCTATATGGTTTCACCAGGGGAAGGGATGAGACGGGCTTTAATCAAATCTGTGCTGGGATCTTGTATGCTACTGCTGTCTGCTTCCTATTTATTTGCACATGCTTTGACCCTCAATCAATCTGAAGTTGCTCTCAGACACCAGTGCCATGCTCCAGGATTTTGATTACCCCATCTATCAGTGTCAGACTTAAAGGAACAGGAGGTAGACAGACAACTGTTGTATCAGGGCTGCAGACAGAGCTGGGACCCTGAGTTTGTCATTAGAGAGAAGGTCCCCATTGGTGGTGGTGGGAAGCAGAGGGGGAGCACAGGGCACCCACTAGTGGTGGGGGGGAGTCGTGGGGTGGGAAAGGGGTGTCAATCTCCAGGGGTGAGGCCTGAGGGAGCAGGCAGTGAGTGTAGGAGGAGCAGCTGAGGGGGAACAGTCCCTGGGGCAAGGATCCTGAGGGAGTGGGAGCTGAAGAACGGTGGGGGGCAAGGAGCAGCTAAGTGGGTCTTGGGGTCTGTTTGTCCTCAGAGAATCAGGAAGCACTCTCTCATCTCTCTGGGAAGAGACTGGGGACAGACCCTTCTCATCCAGAGCCATCTTGTCCACTAGCAGTTGCACCTTCAAGGGAAGGTGAATGTCCATTGCTGTGCTGCAAATTCTGCCAGCAGGTGCTGAGCTCTTGGGGGATGAAGGCTGTGCTGTTGGCCAACAAAGAGATGGACCTGTACGCCTCCAACATCCCACCCACCAAGTAAGTCCCCTTCAGCTACCACCAGCGAGCATCTCAACAGCTGACTAATGTTACAGTAGTGCCTAAAGACCTTAATGAGTAGGAATCCCTCATTGTGCTCAGCACCATACAAACCAATAAGAAGGCCCAGTTCCTGCCCCACAGATCTCAATCTAATCCTTATAATTCCATATGGCAGACAGGCAAGTAGTAGTATTCCCAATTCACAGCAACAGGCACTGAGGCACATCACAATTTTTTTTCTCAACTTTAAAATGTGGAATTTTCTTGGTGTTTGGTTTTAAATATTTTCCTGTGAGAACTGCAACTCAATCACTGCAGTGTTGTGTTTATGAGCCTTCTGGAAAGTAACTAGCCTTTAAACAGAAGTGAAAGTGACTTGAAAGTGTCAGTTTGACTCCTGTTTAAAGTCAGTTTCTAGTCTATTATTATTTGTGGTAGATAACACCCTTAGAGCCCCAGGCAGGTGCAGTATAAACTCATGGGGCCTTGCACTAGTAGGATGTTTCCAAAAGTTAAATGATCTATTCCAAGCTTGGTGAACTGCAAGAAGTAAGTAGCCTAAATGATAGAAAGTAATCTAGATTTTTCTTCAGTTGTTTCAGTTGTTGTATTCAAGAGTTAGTAACAAAGTAAGAATATACATTAAAATTTTAAACGGAACCAGTGTCCCTTATGTGACTTTGCCACAAGATGTCAGAACATGTTAGTATTAGAACTGGAAATGTATCTCAGCCCGGATCCCCATTCTGCTACTCCACCCTCAAGACTGCACACTCTCCTAGCTAATGGCTTAGATGAATGGATAATAAGAATGTTCATTGGCATATCTTGTACATCCAGCCTGGCAAAAATAAATGTTGGTTTTTCTTTAAAGTCCAGTTGTGGTCAGAAAAGCGGTTCTGTAAAAATGTTACCACAATGAAATACATCTACTTTCTCTGTTTCAAGTCAAATCTATTTATTTTATGGATACAAACATGTTTTTATTCTTAATGGTGCAGGAACCAATATCAGTCAAGGAAAGCAAACTGTATTCTTTTTGGCCTCATACATGAACAGAATTGTTGAATGCATTGCTGGTGAAGATGAAAGAAGCAGAAAGAACCCAATTTGAATTCAGAGTTAAGCAAGGATAGGAATTAAAAAAAAAATTCTTGTTAACTGATTAAATTTAATCTGGAGTCAGAGAATGAATAACTATGTGTTAAGGCTCCAAAACTGATACCTCAAGGCTTGGAATTGGGAATATCTTGCTGTATTATCCCCTGATTGTTCTAAATTTACATATAAATTTAAAATATGGCTTTAACTGGTGTTTGTGTGTATATATATATATTTCTTTCTTTATATAGGAATTAGATACAGTGCTCCTGTCAGCTAATTTCTAAGTTATCTGCAAACAAAAAACACCAAAAAACCAACAACCCCAAAACCAAAAAATAACCAAGCCCCAAAACAAAAATAACCTAGAGTTTTCAGGTGCCTAAGTAATCCCTGGAATCACAGGTAAAGTTGCCTCCCCCCCTTACGAAAGTCTGAAATGGTGCCCCAGTTGGGAGTTGTTTGAGTGTGTCGGGGGGGGGGGGGGGGGCGGTTCGTTCAGTTTATCTTATGTGGCTTGGGAATGGTCTTAAACTAAACTGAAAAAAGTCACTTTTATACTGGCATAAGAGTGTCCAGATCGGGGAGTTATATGAGTTTAACTATACTGGTATATTTATACTGGTATAACTGATAAAACTTTATTGGGTAGACAAACTCTGTCTCTGCAGAAAAAGGGGACTTAAGCTCCTAGAAGCACCCAACTGACTTGAACATTTTACCCTTTGTCTTGTTCAAATTTTTTTTTTTAAGAATTCACTTAATTTTCTGTTCCCCTAAACTCGCACCCTTCCCCAGCCCCAAAGACATAACCTTAAATGTAATCATTAGTTGGAACAACTGAAGCCCTTAATCTGGTGCAGATGCCTAAAAAGGTTGAAAGCCCCTGGTATAGATAGCCTAAAATTGCCTTGAAGAGCTACGCAGTTGCTTGAAGTAAGTAAAACTAAAGAACTGCAAATGATTTCCAAATCTGTATCTGTTATTTCTCCATAAAGAATGTTAAAGCAACCTTAAACAGATAAATAACTTACAAAGTTGAGTGGTTTTTTCCTTTTCCTTCTTTTTTTTTTTTTAAATATCCAATTGCAGATGGACCAGAACTCCATGGAGCTGAGAGATCAGTCCTGTCCTTTCCTTGGTGCAATTACATGACCACTTTAGGCTCTCAGGCATGTGAGGAAGGAGAAGAAAAACAAGATGTGCAAGGATGTAAGTCAGGCTATAACCATGAACACCTAATCAATGCCATCAAACAGCTGTCAAAGGAGATGCTACCATCTTCCTTGTTGTTGAAAGGCAACCCAAGAGTCCCTGAAGACACAGTGTCTGGGACATGTAGGTGAGAATTCTTCAATCTCTTCCTCAAATTTCAATCCTTTGGATGTTTGCCTACAGAGAGGGCAACACCAATAAATTGCATTAAATATAAATTAATACAGTAGAAATTTTTCCATAGATATTCTAGATACATCACTGTTATTGCCCATCTCAGAAGACTCATTGGGTGATGACTTACCATCTCCTCTTTTATTGTCCAGTTCATGAGTTAATCCTTCTGGCTGCCATTTGAAGCTGTGGGCAATTAATAATTCATCACTGTATGCTGAAAGCATATTGTGTTGTGTGAAAGAGATGTAATATCAAAATATATAAAATAATTTCTGGAGTCATTGATTTGACCTGCTCTCTCTTTCTCTTAGTCTTTTGGTAACGTAAGGAGTGGAATTTGAGCGTTATTACACTAGGGTTTTATTAATAGGTTAGTGACTGTAGAAATAAAAACAACAAAATCTATGTGTATAATTTGAAGGCAAACTCTCCCCTCCATTAATCCAGCCTTAAAGACCTGCTGTAAACAAATGCATTTCAAGGGAAAGTTGCTGAAAAAACAAAATCCATTTTTGAAAAAGTAAACAAGATACAAATGTCTGTCTAAAAACTCTAAACTTTGAGTTGTTAGGGGAAAAGAACAATTTTATTAATTAGGTGATCAATTATTGCCATATTAGGATACCACTTCTTGGGCTGGTCCAGTGCAGCTTGTGTTTGTTTGGGATACTTTTATTATCCTCTTTGGCCATCAATAATGAAATTGTTCCGGTGAGTTATTTAATGTAATTGCTATAATTCTCTAATCTGAACGTTTACATCAATGTTTTGGGCTGATTACAAATACATTCACCATATTTTATCTATGTTGATTTTTCAACATCTGTACCGATTGTGTTCTGAAATAAACAGCCATGCTTGAGCTGTGAGAGTTTGCTCGTATTTCAAACTTTGTTTCCAATCGTTCAGTGGTTCTCAACCTATTTATCATTGTGGGCCGCATCCACTACTACCTGTATGGCCCTGAGGATGTCACATAGGCTGCAGCTGTGTGCTGATTGGGCTGCAGGTTGAGAACCACTGATCTAGGCCTAAGAGTATTGCAAAGGGATGGAGTATCAAATGCACTTTTCCCTTTATGGCTATAAATCAGACCCTTAATTCTACAGTGTAAACTCTCTCTAGTTTGCTATGTAATACCACCACTTTCACATACATCTTCCAAACATGTAATAAACATGTTTATCGCAGTATGGGATATGCACCAATTGCTATCACTCATTAATGAGTGCACAATTGACTTGCACAACCTTGAACCACACTGTGTGCGTGAAGTATGAATGAGAAGTAAACAGTTTGTTTCTCTCTCTGTTCTTTTGCACAGAGCAACCTGTTAATATATGTGTTATAAATAAAATGTTCCTGTGACAGAGACTTTAAAGAGCCATTTTAGGGTGCATGCAACCTCTTTGCTTATGTCACATATAGGACTCCAGACTTGAAAACTGTCCATTGCCTCAACTGGAATCTGCTGTTCCCATCAACATTCCCTCCTGCCTCCTTCCCCCAGCCCACCTTTGCTCTCTGAATTAGACAGCTGAATTTGAAACAGATTTACTTAAAAATGCATACAAAAGGGCATGGGGTGTATTAAACTTGAGAAGGATGACAGTGCCAGTCTGACTCATGGTTTGCCAGTCATAAAATAATATCACTGGTAACTCATGTAGCTACTTGTTTGCTCAGCAATGAACCAATGTGTTATGTACCCTGTATGTGCATTGCACTCAAACAGCTGGAAAGCACAATTAGCATAAAATTGTGTGTGTTCTTACATATAACATCACATTGGTATTCTTGCTGTTGAGATCATATTTGCTTGCTGTAAGGAGCCATCTAGTGAGGGTTTACTGTACATAAAAGTGAAGAAACTGTTTTTAGCATTTTCATCTATGCCTGGAACTCTCTAAGTAAAAGTGACCAAACATTTTATTTTTGTGTCCTAATTCTGTAGTCCTAACTATTGCAAACAATAACATTACCATGTAGGAGTGGTGTGTTGTACTTAGTAATCATGTGGTGACCTTTCCTCTTTTTAAGAAATACCAGATCATAAAATATATACTTGATCTGATTCAGACTTGGCATTACTCCACTGCCTTCACTGGAATTGCAACAGGTTTGAATTTGGCCTACTGCCTTTAATTTCCTTGCCTGAGCATTTTAGTAAACACGTGTGGAGCTCCAGATACACCGTGTGCCTGCCCACTTGAATTTCCCTGCCAGACCTTGAAATTATTATTTGCATGACAGCAACACCTAGAGACCCCCACTGTACTACATGCTGTACAAACACATAGTCAAAGACAGTCTCAAATTGCTTATAATCTAACTAAAGAAGACAGACAATGTGGGGGAGAAGGAGGCAAAAGGCTGAATTATCATCTTATTTCACTGATGGGGAGCTGAAGCACAGAGAGATTCAGTGATGTGCCCTAGAAGATCACACAAGGAGTGTATGGCATAGCTGGAAATTTACCTCAATCTCCTGAGTCGTGATTCAAGGCCTTAGCCAGTTAAGACCATCCTTTCTCTCTTACATAAACACAGGCAACATACTAGTCAGTCATTTGAACAGCGATCACTCTTGTTTAATTTTTTTCTTTAAAAACTCCCAATGAAATTAAACAGAACAAAAACGCTACAATACAGCTGAGAATGTCAATACAGCAAAAACAGGAAACTCTAAGTTAATGCACCCACATCAACAATGACACAGCTATGTTGCAAATCTATATTGTTATCAATTTAACAACCTACAGTGTACTGCAAAATGCTACTGTAGACATGCTATTAAATACTAAACTGTTAAGTCTGTCATGAGAATGGAAGTGCCTTGCCTGCTCACTTGGGGGGGGTAGGGGGGGGGAGTTGAGACTTTTTGCTGCGCCCCTGGAGGCCCAATACAGAATGCACATCCCTGAGATGGGGGAAATACAGATGGTTTGAAGTCACCTTTGTGCAGGAGCAGAGCTGATCTGTGTCTGCTGATTCGTGTGTGTGTGCGAGGGGTGCAGAGTGAGGGCAGCAATCTTCAGCAGTGTTACTGAGCATGCTCACTACAAGTCAAGCAGGAAATCGGGGGAATGTGACCCTGTTTCTTCTCCCCACTCCACGTGTTGTCTCTGCTCAGTAATCTGGACTGTTCTGGGGTCTAAAACAGCATCCTGTGTAAATCAGAGCTGTTTTCCCATGCCCTGCTTTACCCTAGCAGCCTTAGGGCTGCTCATGGGACGCTCCACAATCTGAAGCATTCTGGAATCTCCCTAGAGGGGTTCACTAGGGACAATCCTCCTTTGCCATTTGAACACCTCTTGTGGTGGGAGTTTGCAAGGGGGTAGCACAGAGCCACTTACAGTAGCCTTATGTTGTGTCTGCACTGGGGGGGATTCTCCCCTGGCTTCTTGCAGATAATGCCAGCTCCTGTACTCTACCAGAGTGGGACAGAGCGGCTGGGCAGAGGAAAGTATCTGACCCTAAAAAGATTATAATGCCTCAGACAGGGACATTGTTATGTTTTTCCATGCACAAAGAATAACCAGTCTAAAGCTGGGACTATTTTAGATAGAATCAAAAAAGTCTCTATGGAGAGCACAGTGTGTCTCTCCTCTGTACTGACTATAATTCTGAGAACAAAATGGCTGCTGCAGAGTTTTTAGACATTTAAAGGTGCAGTACACAGTAGACAAAGCCACTCCCTTTTCATAGCTACATTGTACACTGGTATAGTTAAAGTGGTGCAACTTTTGTGTGTAGACAAACCATTAGCCTACAAAATTCACCCATTGTTCCATAAAGAGGACATCACCCTGAGTTATTTTCTACCTGTCAGTAATTTTACACATTATTCCTGGCTATTTTAGAAAGTGCAAACAAAGAGCAGTCATTAAAAAAAATCCATATTCTAATAGGGTAAACAATACTTGATTGAATACCTAATTAATTTAAGAGGGAGAATTTAGTGGCTGTAACTAAAAGTTTAAAAAACAGACAAACAGAACCGTGCAAAATGTATTTGTTATGATAATTTCATCACAGATTTTAAAAGTTTAGTTTTATATTTGCAATTTGTGAGCTGAGAGAATCAGCTGAATTCAGTCAAATTGGTTTGTTCTTTGTCTATCTGTGGTCACCATAGCTACCATTTCAATCTGTTAACATATGTGGTATTATTTTGTTCCCTTCTCTTAAACTCTTTATTCACAGATGCTGTCAAGATTTCCCTTTGTACATATCTGATCTGTTTGTGCCAGATTTGGCTCTGTGCCTTTTCAAATGAGAGTCTTAGAGATGGCTACTAAATGATTAGATACTCAAATAGTACAGCAATGGGGACTAGGTATAAGCACCTAGGTAGAGATTCTACGTCTATGATTCCAGTAGAGAGCAGTGGGTCCTGGGGAGAAATACATTGGGAAGACAACATAGGAGGTCTCTCTTTTGCTTATATGATCTATAGATGTAGGCCTTTTTAGGTGTGTTGGGCCAGAACTTCAGCTGGTGTAAATCAGCATAGATCCATTACATTCAATGGAGCATCACCAATTTGCACCAGCTGAGGCTCTGCTCCTGTAATGGGGTTCATTATAAAATTGTTTTGTCAGGAGCCTAGCGCTCAAGGGATGTACAGTTAATACATCTGAACAAATAAACAAATGACATTTGATATCTTCTATTTTCTTTTTCTACTTTCAGCTCCATAGAGCAGGTTCACACTGCCACTGAATAGTGGTGTGTATCTGCTCTGTACAGTGTAAACGATCAGCAGTATTTAGCTGATATAAAATTATTCAGATTTCAAATCTGAACTGGCATAGCATGAAAAATAAGCTGTTTTGTGAATGGGAAGACAATTAAGGCAACTTGTTTTTCTCTTCTGGCAGTGTAAGAAGCAGGTAACAATCCTGAGACTAGTACATGTACTATACAATTTGTAATATGGAAGCCACAGGGAAATCAATCAACCTGAATATATACTGAGAGTTCATTTTCAGAGTGAAGCTCTGGCTAGAATTTTTTTCCCTTTCATGTAAGGCTTTTTAAAAACCCTTTGGTTAAAAGCACATTGGGCCTGATTTTCAAAGGGACTGCTGAGTGCCCACACCTCCTGTTGACTTTAACAGGTGTTGTAGCTGTTCAGAACTTCTGACAATCAGGCCCCTAACTCTAATTCATGCAGAGAGTAGCTGGAGAAGCTGTCTCTGAAGCAGTATTGTAATGAGGGGTTAATTCAATTCTGTCTGTCTCTCCTTCCTGCCTTTCAGTATAGATGAAAGAGTGATGGGGAGTAACATTATCTGCACCAAAAGGGAAATTTTGATTTCCCAATCCTACCTTCCCCTGAGCAGGGATGATATCATATCACGACTCACAGTAAGTCACAGCTGCTTTTCCAATATAAAGCCTATTTTGGAGGATTCCTAGCTCAGCTATAAAAATTCACTGAGCATGTGTGAATAGAAACCAAATTGACAATACAGACCATAACAGCTCTGAAAGGGCCATTAGTGCCTGTCATGTGAAAACTCTATTTTTTAAAGAACAAGTATTATTCACATTTACACAAGAGACAGTAACTGCTCCTTTTAAATCACTACTGCCTATCAGAGAAACAGACCTGAAGAAGAGCTCTGTGTGACTCTCAAGCTTGCCTCTCTCACCAACAGAAGTTGGTCCAATAAAAGATATTACCTCACCCACCTGGCCTCTGTATCAGAGAAACAATCAGAACCAATACCACGATACATAGAAACACCGGGGGCAGATTCTTGTTCTTGAATAAACTGATGTCAAACCAGAGTATTTCCATTGTTCCAGTGGAGTTATGCCAGTTTTATGCCAGTCACTTCAGATTTACACTGATGTTATTCTGATATGTGATAGTGATAAGCATGGTATAAATGTTTAGCTAGATACATAAGCCCCTTCGTTTTCAGTTTCAGCCCATTCCCAGGTGTTTCAAAAAGTAGTATTGGTTTTCTTTCCAATTTTCACCCTACCTTTGTATCATTCAAATATATTAAATAAAATAACTTGTTTTATTAGGAAAATGCAATATATTGCATGAGATATATGTATTACGATAATACATTAGCCTGTGTGTATATGCAAACCTGCCTGTTGAAGTAAGGCTATGTATTAGTCTAGAAGATACACGCAGTAAATAAACTGGCATGCACACAAGCTCTGAAGTGCATGCGCATCTGCACGTACTGATGAATCTCACACCCACCACGTATACATTTCAAGCAGTTAGTAGATAACAGTTTAAAGGTCTGACACACTAAAATGAGAAGAAAACAAAAATCTGTATCAGAATATGTTTCAGAACCCAACGAAGTATTCAGAAGTTTTAAAAAAACAAAAACAGGACAAAAGGATTAAGCGTATGCGCTGCAAATTATTAAATCTAAATATTTACAGGCTATTAGTTCGAAATCTACAACAGTAAATTGTTTATTCAAATTAAAAGTTTTATCTGGAGATTAGAGATATATGGTTTTCTTAAACTCAGAAGTGGCATTGTGTTTTGAGTTCTGTTTTAGTTCTGCAGCAAACCACATTGAATTCCGTTCATGAAAGCATTAATCTATTGAATACTTTTCCCCCCTGTGCTTCTGTCCACCAAAATAAACCCCGATATTTACCCAGAAAAATTATTAATAGTTTTTTGCACCGATTTTCACATGGTTTTGTTGTTGTAGTAATAAACACCGATACATTCCTGGCAAAAATTAAATAAAATAAAAATTGAAAATGAAGGGCCCAGTAGAAACATCAGAAACTGGTCCAACCCTCCTTGTTTCCTGAGATGAAGCTCCACAACAGGTTGTTGTGAGAGTATCACATTTTATCAGAAAGAACCCAGTATGCAAGAAACAACATTTTACCCGCATGCTTGCTGCTTTTGTGGAGCATGAGAGAAATATCTAGTGTTTTCAGTCTTAAATGTAAAAAAATGTAAGAAAAAGAAAATGTAAGGAGTTGATGAAGTGAGCTGTAGCTCACGAAAGCTCATGCTCAAATAAATTGGTTAGTCTCTAAGGTGCCACAAGTACTCCTTTTCTTTTTGCGAATACAGACTAACACGGCTGTTCCTCTGAAACCTGTAAGGAGTGTGTGGCCATTTGTTTTATTGTGATTTTAAAAGATACTGTCATCACATTTTCTTAATTTTTAAATTGTTCCTTAAATGCTGATAATCCCTCGGACATTTGACACTAAATCAAAGTTTTACTGGTTTATCTTCTCTCGGCTTGCATGCGTTTGAGGTTTTCTTTAGAAAATAGCACTGATGCTTTTGCTTCAACACCTCTCTCCTGCAGGCAAGACTTTGGAAACAGATTTACAATAAGGGGAGGGAGGAGAATCACATTTTGACCCTACAGTCTTGACAGCATGCCTTAGAGTCAACAATTTGGTCATAGAAACACTGGGCCTGATTCAGTAGAGTCACTCCCAATATAAATCAGAACAGCCCATTGTTCTGGGGCCTATTTTTCATGTAGATTCCATTCACTCTTACAATATCTTCCTTGCTCCTTCTACATTTTTGGTGTTTTGTAGCAATTTCAAGTGACTGTCTAATGCTTACAAAGGGCCAGATTGCCACCTCCTACAGAAAAATCCGTGGGAGGAGAGAAACTCAATATAGTTTCCCTTACTTTCCTTTCCCTCTGATGGGAGTGGATGGGGAAGCAAAAGGGGTTGTGGTTATAGGAAGCCCCCCATCCTCCCAACTACACAAATCAGAAGGCCTTTAGTATGGATTTAGGAGCTATCCTCCAGGTACAGCTGCTGCTCAGCAGGACCCCCCTTCCTGGTTCCTATTTGAGCTACCCTGCTGTTGGCTACTCAGTAAGCAGCTGCAAAGGAGGCCCAGAGGGAGGTAATGGAACTCCCAGCTGTTTTACTTCCTGGAAATCTGTACAGAGCTCTCGTCTGTGCCCTAGAAATCTATGGAGCCCCTTACTTGTGGTGATCCAGTGGTAAGACAGTTGCACAAGAGTGGAATCTGAGTGGTTGCAGAGATGGCACTCCTCTCCCTCTGTGCTAACTTGCTACTCCTCACATGTGGATCTTTGCAACAAGATCCTGGCCACTGAAAGCACTGGAACTGCTCAACTATGAGAGGATAGTACATAGGAGTTTTTACAGTGAGTCAGATTAATGTGCCATCTCGTCCACTATCCTTGCCACCAAAAATGGTCAGTATCAGATGCTTCAGAAGAGATGTAAGAAACCCTGCAGTAAGTAGGCAGTTCTAGGATATCAGCTCCCTGAGGAAAATTTTCTCCCAAGTCTCAGTAACTCAAGATTGGTTTAAACTCTGATGTATGAGGGATTATATCCCTTCCAAATCTCTTTTTTAAATTAACATTTACTCTGATAGTTATGGATGTTCTTATAATTCACACAAATGTCTAATTGCCTTTTGAATCCCATTAAACTCTTGGCCTCACTTATGTCTTGTTGCAAAGAGTTCCACAGGCAAAGCATGTTCTGTATGGAAAAGCATTTCCTTTGATCAGCTTTGAATTTGCCACCTTTCAATTTCATTGGTCAGGCCTATGTGATGTTCAGTATATGCTCCGTTGCACTAGACGGTGTGGTATGAAGATAAAGACGTTGGCTGAAATCCCAGTCTTCAAACTCCCATTGCCTTCAATAGGGCCAGAGTTACACTCAGGATCTCTGTATGTTGTTATGTACTATTGAAGGTAGGGTGAAAATGTGTATTGTAATAAAAAAGTTTATGAAAAGATAGTGATGATCCTCAAGGTCACTTGTTACAGTAGCCTGCACTAAATGGGCTACTTAAAAGAAACCATTTGCATTTTGCTTAGCCCACCAAGGCTGGTCTATGCTGTGAGATATATTTGAAAACATGAGTTTTTCATTTGAAATGTAATGCTTCTGAAAGGTGCCAGATTGAAGCCTGAAGCCCTCTGTTTATCTATAGATCAGATTAAAACAAAGATGGCAGCCATGCAAGATTCCTCACTGTGACTAGCTAATGTGCCTCAATCCCGACCTGGCATGAGCACCTCTGGAGGGGAGAAGATACCACTCTGTGTGTACATTTAGTGCTTCGTTTCTCTGCTGAGGCATCCAGCCCGGGCACCAGTGTATGTGATGATATGTGGAACTTCTACCTCGCCTAACTCTGGTCCTTGTTTCATTCCCAGCATTTCCCCTCTTTTCCTATCCCCAAAGCATCTCCTTTGGGCCCTCCTTTTTTAAACTCTCCCATTGTACTGTCAACCACCTCATCTTCTTCACTATTGCCCATCTGCAGGGATCAGGCGGGGTAGGCGGAGAAGGTGGTGGTACTCTTTCAGCCTCTGCCCCCAGAATAAACTCCACCCATGTGATTGGCCAAAATAAGATGCCATACACAATAGGTTGTGAAGATGTTCAAATCATTGTATAATTGTGTCGCTGCTTCGCTCCAATGGGTTCCTTGAATCTGGCTCTCTCTTGGTAAGGCTTGAATAGGCCTTGGGCACTGCTACACTCCTTGGGCTTGGCTCCATCTTGATTGGGGAATAAAATAAGTGGTGGCTGTGACGCTGGTAGACTAGGTGCCAGCTCTTGCCAAGGCTTTAGGACTCAGTCAAGCACTGACAAATTCATTGCTGGAAACCAAACTGTTTCACCTGTGCGTTAAGATGGGTATTGAACTTATAAAAATGTGTTTAGACTTTATTAAATGCTTGTAAATTGCTGCATAAATTAATCTCACCTATGATATCATTGTCACATGCTGTAAGGTAATTGTGGTGGGGCAGCTACCCCACCCCCATGAAAGAGTGGACCGGGGCAGGCCAGTGCAGCTGCGCAGTCTGGCAACCATAGGGAAGGGCCTGCGGGGAGCCAATCAGGGCTGAGCTTTAGGTGGCCAATCAGGGCCAGGCTCAGCCCTATATAAAGGCTGTCCAGGAAGGGAGTGGTCAGTCTGTCCTAGACCTTTGTGGGGAAAGGTCTGTCTCCTGAGCAGGAGACCAGCACCTAGGACAGCGCTGTGCTGGGCAGGCTTGGGGAAGCAGAGGAGAGCTCTAGCTTGATACCTGCCAGACTGCTGACCCTGAGTAGAAGGGTCTAGAGGGTGCAATGGGGTCAGAGGGAAAGTGACCCAGGAAAGACTGAAGGCAAGGGGAGAGAAGGAGGGCAGGGAGGCTGCTGTTAGAGGGTCTTTAGGTCAGGAGCCAGAGTAGTGGGTGGGCTGGGGTCCCCCTGCCCCCTTGTGCTACACCGGGCTCTGGAGCAGTGGCTGAGTCAGGTTGCACCCTGCCCCCTGATGTAAGAGGGGCTAGACTTGGGGGTTGTGGCAAGCCACTGAGGCCTGTGCAAAGACTCCTGATAACATCTCCCCCTCACCAAGAAGGGGGTGAGTGTGGACTTGGGGGCACTGCCAGAGGGCAGTATCCTGAAGAGGATGCCGCAAGCTGGGAGCAATGCGGGTCAAGATGCCAAGCAAGGGCAAGAGACGGACGGGACACCACTGGCAGAGGGTGCTCTGCATGAACTGAGCTAATTCCCTGACCGAACAGCAGGAGTGAGTCCCAACTCTGTCACAGTAATTAAGTTTTTGCTTTATAATTTTTTTTTTAAAAAGTTTGCTCTGAAACTGAATCTAGTCAGGAGGGATCATCTTCTGCCCATCAAGAAGGCTGATCAAAACTAAATGGGCCACTGAGACATCACAATAAGACTTTGTTAGTTGCCCCTTCACACCCATGAAGAGTCTGCATGCAAAATGGCTTGTCCCATCAGCCTGAGTTCTGGAAGAAGGAAATAAAAATAGCTGACAAAAAATCCCCTTCTTTTGTTGTTTGGACTCTTGCAGAAGCAGAAATCTCCAGAGTCAACCTGGGTTAGCCTTAAAAAAACATTCAAAACTGACAAATTATTACAACACTTTTTTAAAACCATAGACTGTAACTCATTTGTCTATATATGCTTGCCTGCTTTAACCTTGTAGTAACTCTCTCTCATTTCTTTTCTCAGCTAATAAATCCTGAATTAGTTTACTATAGGATTGGCTACGAGCACTGTCTTAGGTGGGAGAGCTAAGGCACAATTTGACCTGGGGTAAGTGACTGGTCTCTTGGGACTGGAAGCAACCTGAATATTTTGTGATCTTTGGTGTAAAGCAGCCATTTATCACTAAGTACAGCTTGCCTGGGTGACAAGATAGACTGGAATGCCCAAGGAGTGACTACATGGTAAGACTGTCCTAGTGCTTTAGGAGTTCACACTTGTTACTGGGTTGGTGAAATCTAATTATAGCCCATACAACCAGTTTAGGGCCTCTGTCCTGCTTCTGGACCATCTGCACTGTGGCTGGCACTCACGGTCATGAGTCACTCCAGACAGCGTGACATAGGCATCTCCCAAATACCACCCATTTTTGTTATCAAAATGAAATATTACTCCTGGGAAATTGTACGGCTTTGAGACCCTCCATCCCCTTTGTTACCTGAGCAATTTAATAGTTAGCAATATTTACATTTAAATTATCTTCCCTGGGCATCTGAGTTAACACGCTACTGAAACTGAATGCCATAGCTCAAACCTCTCAGTGCCATTGCTTTCTGCATGGTTACAGAACTGGGGTACACTTGGCTCACATTTCGGGAGCTTTCTCCACAACCATAAATAAAGATGGTTTATCTAGCTGAGGAGCTGAGCTGTGTCAAGATAAACACTTTATTATGAACAGGAACTGTGCACAGAACTGAGAACAAAACTTCCTACTATGTGTAGCTTCAGACTGCTATTGCCCTTCCCTGGGCTTTTGTTCCAGCTGGAAGTGTCACAGGAAACCAAAGACTCTGCCTAGAGCAGGGGCTCTCAAACTAGAGGTTGGGATCCCTCAGGGTTTGCAAGGTTATTACAATGGGGGGGGGGGGAGGTGAGCTGTCAGCCTCCACCTCAAACCCCATTTTGCATCCAGCATTTATAATAGTGTTAAATATTAGTGTTTAATTTATAATGGTGGGGGTCACACTCAGAGGTATGCTATGTGAAAGGGGTCATCAGTATAAAAGTTTGAGAACCACTGGTCTAGAGGGTACAGGAAATATGGCATCTCTGCACTTCTGGGAGAACATATTTTATAGCACAGAGATTTGATTAAGAACATAATGGCCATACTAGACCAGACCAAAGGTCCACCCAGCCCGGTATCCTGTCTACTGACAGTGGCCAATGCCAGGTGCCCCAGAGGAGTGAACCTAACAGGTAATGATCAAGTGATCTCTCTGACAAACAGAGGGTAGGGACACCATTCCTTATCAATCCTGGCTAATGGACTTAATTTCCATGAATTTTTTGCTATTAATCCAGTTCTCTTTTAAACCCTGTTATAGTCCTAGCCTTCCCAACATCCTCAGGCAAGGAGTTCCACTGGTTGACTGTGTGCTGTGTGAAGAAGAACTTCCTTTTATTTGTTTTAAACCTACCCATTAATTTCATTTGATGGCCCCTAGTTCTTATATTATAGGCACAAGTAAATAACTTTTTCTTATTCACTTTCTCCACACAACTCATGATTTATATACCTCTATCATATCCCCCCTTTGTTTCCTCCTTTCTAAGCTGAAAAGTCCTAGCTTCTTTAATCTCTCCTCACATGGGACCTGTTCCAAACCCCCTAATCATTTTAGTTGCTCTTCTCTGAACCTTTAAAAAAAAACAAAAAACTGAGATTCTGGAGAACAAGATAGTAGCTTCCTAGAGGTTTCAAGTGGTGTATGGGCAAGAACCAGCTGTTTCTAGGCCTTGCCTATCTGCCCCTCACCTTCCACCTGGCACTTCCCTGACTTCCAGTCCATCAAAGTATATGACTTCTCTGCTGCTTTCAGCTCTCTCCTCAGTTGTTAGTTCACACAATTATCTCCACCATTCTGGACTCCTTTGCTCCTCTCTCCAGTCTTAGTCTATCACACTAACCCCCAACCATATTCCCTTGGCTCCTGCTCTGCTGAGAAAATCCCATCACCCTGCTGATTTCATCACAAATTTCTTCTTTGTGTATGTCTACACTACAGCACTGTAGCACCAGAGTGTAGGCACGACCTACACTGGTGGAAGGCGTTTTTCCATCAGAGTAGTTAATCTTCCCCTCCAAGTAGTGGTAGCTAGGTTGACAGAAGAATTCTTCTGTCGACCTACTTGTGTCTACACTGGGGGTTAGTTAGACCTAACTGCTGCTAAGTGTGAAATTTTTCACAGCACTGAGTGGTGTAGTCAAGTTGAACTAATTTTTAAGTGTAGACTGGGCCTTGATTTCAATGGGAGTTAGGTGTGTAGTGCTTTTGAAAGTCCCACCAGGCACCTATAGTGTATATTTAGGCATCTAAATACCTTTGAAAATCTGGCCCTTAGCCACCCAAATCCCATTGAAAGTGAATAGGAGGAATTGGGCACCTAATTTCTTAAACTGCTTTGAAAATTCCAGCCTAAATCTTGTGTAAAGCTGCTGTCATGGAGCTCTAATATAAGAGATTAGAAATCAGCTTCTGATCTGCTTTCACAGTGACCGAACACCTATAGAAAGAACCTTAATGTTTGTTTTGAGACATCTTGTTCAAGGTTTAAAGTTTTTTCTGATTGTCATTTAATGTGCAGAGACCACTCCCTGCCATGCTGACCAACAATGAGACACTATTGACTTGTACTCCCTGTCTATCTGTTGTCTCTTGCCTTTTACTTAGATTTACTTGGTCAGGGACCATGTTTTTGTTCTGTTTGAACACTGCCTACAACAGTGGGGCCCTGGTCTCTGCCTGGGGCCTTAGGTGTGACGGGAATATGAATAATCTGTAGTAAATCCGTATACAGACTAGGTAACTATCTTTTCTACTCTGAGTGACCAAAATTATCTCATTTGCTGCAGCAATGCCATTGCTAATATATGTACCTGGTTTAAACAAGAATATTCAAATACATTATACATATGGTGAGAGCTGCTTCTCAAGACTGAGGAAATTAGGAATGGTTTTCTTTTAAGTGACAACCATGTGCATGTGTAACTTCAGTATCACCTTCATGGACCATCCAAACTCTTGACCCTATAGAGGAGCAGAGGACTTTGCTTGGTAATAAAGTCTATCAATGGTACTTATCTGGCCCCCGCACCACTGTAGTATACGAACATCTTGCATTCTGTAATGGATTTATTATCTCAAAACACCTGTGAGCTAGGGTAGTGTTATCCTCCCCATCTTACAGATGGGGAACGGAGGCATACAGAAGCTAAGTGTCTTGGAGATTGTCATGCCGGCAGCCTGTGGCAGAGAAGGGAATTGCACTCAGGTCTCCAAAATCCTAGGCTAGTGCCCTAATCACTAGATCATCTTTCCTCTCTAACTACAGTTAATAGTTTGATTATGTAATGTATATGCTGCTTGTGGGCCTAAATCAATCATTGCTAATAAAAAGGGTCTCATTTATTGACTGGCCGTAGATGAACCCTACTGCTTGGCAAAACTAATCGCCCACTTTTTCAAAAGTTATTTGAAAAGAAAACCTACTAATATACCCCTCAGTGAGAGACTATATAAAATGGAGACCAGTATGTTTACAAAGAGGGGAAGATTTTTTGCTTTGGTGTCCTCGCTGCTGAGCAGAAGATGAACCATGTTTGTTTACTTGTGCTCCGAAGCCCCAGTCAAGATCAGGGCCAGTTTGTACTAGGAAGAAGCCATGCCTGCTCCAGGAAACTTATTATCAATTGTCTGACTGCATGTGAACACACACCTGAGCCAACTCATAGCCCAACTGACTTCAGTGGAGCTCTGTGTAGGTACATAGGTGCACCTGCATGCACTCAATTGCAGGAGCAGGACCTAAAGCCCCAATCCTACAAGCTGAACAATGTGGACAGAACACCCTGTCTGAAGGGGTTCCTGCTGAAGTCAGGGAAGTTTCTGTGCCAGCTCAAATGTCAGCCCATGCAGATCAGCTTGCAGGATTGAGGCCTAAGAATGGTAAAGTTTTCCTAAGATCCAACTGTATCAAGGGCAATTGGGGGTAAACTGCAGGAATGGAATTTGTGGCATTAAACTTTTCTTTCTTGATACATGGTGGTATTCTTGGGGCCGAAAGTGCATCCTCTTATTTCTGTTAAAAATACTGTAGTGTGTGTGCAGTTCCTGCCTGCACGTTTATTGACACTCTGGGCAGAGTTTTCTATATTGTTTGGGAAGGATTTTTAAGTTTGTCCCATAGGACAAAAATCACAAATTGTGACTGTTTTATTCTCGCAAAGCTTAAAACCTTTTGGTGGGAAGGGATGTGGGGGGATGGGGCAGGAGGGTTGGAACAAACATAAAAGTTTAGAAAACATGAGTGATGTTACCATTGTAGCCCTCAGGGTTCACAGGGAAAAGTTTAGAAAAGTGCAGCGATGTCTGCAGACAGCTCAAACAATAGTTCTGACCAACATCAGCTGCGCCATTCATCTTGGTGGAACATTAACATGGACACTCACTGCTGTAACATGGACCCCATGTATAAACTCTTCTGCTTGGGTGGGTAGAGGGAGTCCCCCTTATGCAGGACAGATCTCAGGCTTGGGGAGGGACCACAGCCTGTGGAAACAGGAATGGTAATGGGTTCCCCATCATCCCAACAGCTGGCTCTTGTGTGGGAGGCATCTGCCACTTCTATTCCAGTAAAAACAACAAGGAGTCTTTGTGGCATCTTAGAAACGCCCAAATTTATTTGGGCATAAGCTTTTGTAGGCTAAAACCCACTTCATCAGATGCATGGAGTGGAAAATACATTAGGCAGGTATAAACACACAGCACATGAAAAGATAGGAGTTGCCTTAATAAGTGGGGGTGGTCAGGGCTAACAAGCCAATTCAATTAAGGTGAAAGTGGGCTGTTCTCAACACTTGTCAAGAAGGGGTGAGTATCAGCAGGGGGAAACTAATTTTTGTGGTGACCCATTCATTTCCATCCTTTATTCAGGCCTAATTTGATGGTGTCCAGTTTGCAAATTCCAGTTCTGCAGTTTCTCATTGGAGTCTGTTTCTGAAGTTTTTTGTTGAATTGCCACTTTTAAGTCTGAGTGTCCAGGGAGATTGGTGTTTGAATGTTGTAATTGATGTCTGATTTGTGTCATTTATTCCAGGGGTGGGCAAACTTTTTGCCCCAAGGACCACATCGGAATGCAAGACTGTATGGAGGGTCAGGTAGGGAAGCCTGGCCCCTGCCCCATCCTCTCCCTCCCACTTCCCACCTACCATCCAACCCCCCCTGCTCATTATCCCCTGACTACCCCCTGGAACCCCACCCCCTATCCAACTGCCCCTGTCTCCTGATTGCCCTCCAGGACTCCTGCCCCATATCCAATGCCCCAGCCCCTTACCATGCTGCTCAGAGCAGCATGTCTGGAGCCACCCACCTGGCTGAAGCCAGACGTGCTGCTCATGTGGTGGCATAGCTGCAGGGGAGGGAGGACAGTAGGGAAGGGGCCAGGGGCTAGCCTACCCAGCAAGGAGCTCAGGGGTCAGGCAGGACAATCCTGCAGGCCAGATGTGGCCCACGGGCCATAGTTTACCCACCTCTGATTAAGTCTTTTGCATAGAGACTGTCTGGTTTGGCCAATGTACATGGCAGTGTTGTAGCTGTGTTGGTCCCAGGCTATTAGAAAGACCAAGGTGGGTGAGGTAATGTTTATGGGACCAACTTCTGTTGGTGAAAGATGCTGTTGAGCTGCACAGAACTCTCTGAAGAGTTCTGTGCATCTCAAAAGCTTCTCTTTAATCAGCAAAAGCTGGTCCAATAAAACATTTTACCTCACCCACTTTGTCACTTGTATTCTGTGCAGGGGTAGGGACATATGGGACTTAATCCTGCCCCAATTCAAATCAGTGGGGAAACTCCTACTAAATGCTACTTAATGTAAGTGTAGTACAATTGGGTCGAGTTAGAAAATTGATTCTATAAAATTGAGCAAGTGTTTGAACAGTCAATGATAAAATATTGATGTATTTTTCCTAAAATACATACTATAATATAAAACCATATTAATTTTGAGTCCTAATTTTGAGCATAGTCACCAAAGGTGACATAAGAGAACAGAAAATACAAAATTAGACCCTATAAAGACTAATGCACATGCTTAACTTTGAGCACATTATTAGTCCTGAGTTAAACAGATCTACTGAAATGTGTAAACGGAAGCATATGCAGTAGTCTTTTCAGGCTTGGGCCCCAGTGTCAACATAAACTCCTTTTGAATCCAACTCAAACTCCTTTTCAAAAGAAAATCAGAAGCTATTCCCACCACCCACATTTCTGAAGTAGAAATACTGGAGCCTAGACTACAGAAAAGGATAACTAACATTCTGCCAAGTTTGCATTTCTATCTCTCATGCAATGTGTGTATTATACTGTAGAACTAACACATTTTGCACCAAGAAATATTTGCAGATGCTGTCAAGCTTCCAGGATAGCAGCACTTATTATTCCCGTGATTTAGAACATTCTTTTGGAGAGGAAAAAAGTAGAACCAGAAATTGCTGTTGTGAAATTAGTTTTTTTTTAAACTTTTACTGCAAAAATAACCATTTTTACAATATACTGGAGAATAGAAAACACTAGATTTTTTTCTAGATGTGCACATATATACTGTGATTATATTTATATAGATATATATAAAATCAACACACACTATATGTGTATCTATATATTAAGACTCCAGGATTGTCACTGTGGAGCCTACAATGTCTTAAGTAGTCTGAAATAACGGGAACAGCTACAAGCCTAGTTGAGAGCTACTTTTGTTTGAATCTGGTGATATTCTAATCACTGGGATTAGTAGTTTGTTACTGTCCAATTTTTGTTTTGACTTTATGAATTACACCTGTGCAAAACCACAGGCTTGCAGCTACTAATGTGTACTAATTTTGAGATAAATATATACTGATTGTACAGTAGAACCTCAAAGTTACTAACAAACAACCTCCATTCCCAAGGTAAGTCTGAAATGTTTGTAATTTTAAACAACTTTATTTCAAAAGTTTACAACTGAACATTGACTTTTCACTGCTTTGAAACTTTACTATGCAGAAGAAAAATGCTGTTTTCCCTTTTTTAGTAGTTTAACACAGTACTGTACTGTATTTGCTTTTTTGGGGGGGTCTCTGCTCCTGCCTGATTGTGTATTTTGGATTCAAAATGAGGTGTGTGGTTGAATGGTCAGTTTGTAACTCTGGTGTTCATAACTCTGAGGTTGTGTATATATAAAATGTATACATTGAGGGCTGGTCTACACTAGAAAACTAGATTTACCCAGCTACATCGCTCAGGATTGTGAAAAATCCACATCCCCATCCCTGAGCAGACCTAAGTCCCTATGTAGCTAATGCTAGGGCATTGAGAATTCTTCCGTCTATCTAGCTACTGCCTCTCGGGGAAGTGGATTTACTGCAATGACGGGAGAACCTCTCCTGTCACTGTAGTATGTCTACATTGATGTGCTACAGCTGTCCTGCTGTAGCGTTTTAAGTGTAGACATAATTTGAGTATGTGATAGAGATGAATATAGACAAGAGGACACTATTCTGAAGGAAGCTGGTATATATTTCACAGGGGCTGGTTTATATATTTATCCTTCAAGTTTCAAGGGAGAAAGTAGTTATGAAAATTAAACAAGACCCTCTTTGATATAAGATAAGCAGCTATCTAGAAGTAAAATTTTGGGGTTGTTTACATGGGGACACTTAGGCCTGGTCTACGCTAGAAAATTAGGTTGATAACTACATTGTCCAGAAGTATGAAAAAGCCACACTCCCTGAGTAGCATTGTTAATTTTACCTAAACCCTTGTGTATACAGACTAGGTCAACGGAAGGTATGTTGTAGTGTGTTAAGGGCTTGTCTTCACTACTGGGTAAACCGAAGTTACACTGCTACTCTCCAGCTACATGAATAATGTATCTGGAGTTGATGTTGTGATGGGTCTGGTCACAGAAACTCCCTCAAGACTGTCACTAGATGTGCTGGGATACCGCTGAGAACAACCCTCCTGCCGGAACAGGCACCCCTCCACTCCTGTCTTACTGAGTTAGACACTCCAGTCAGCTTCAGCCCAGACCCAGGGGTTGGGCCACACCTCTCTGCAGTTCACTGAAACTGAGATCCACTCAACTCGGGGGCTTCTTAGTTAACAGGGACTTTCCCAGCACCCTGTATTCAATCTTTCTGGGAGCCTAAACCCCAAATGAATTCACTTAGCTGTGTCTAAAGCTTATAAAGGGTAAACTCATAAACGGTCTGCCCTCTAACACTGATAGAGATGCACAGCTGTTTGCTCCCCCAGGTATGTATTGCTTACTCTGGGTTAGTTAATAAGCAAAAGTGATTATATTAAATAATAGGATTTCAGTGGTTCCAAGTAATAACAGACAGAACAAAGTAAGTTACCAGGCAAAACAAAACACTAGTCTAAGCCTAATATAGTAGGAAACTGAATACAGGCAAATCTCTCACCCCAGAGATGTTCCAATAAGCTTCTTTCACAGACTAGACTCCTTCCTAGTCTGGGCCCAATCCTTTTCAGACCAATGTTGTGGTTTATGGCCTGGATTCAGCAATTGCTCTCACCCCCATAGTTAGTCCTTTGTCCCAATTTCTTTCCAACATCTCTTTGGGTTGGAGAGGCCATCCCTTGAGCCAGCTGAAGCCAAAATGGAGGAGCTTCTAGGGCCTTTTATATTTTGTGGGCAAACTCCCCTTTGTTCTTCTGTGCAAAATCACAGCAACAAGATGGAGTCTGTAGCCACTGGGTAAGTCAAATGTCCATGAATGATTCAGCTTTTTGCAGGCCAATGCCATTGTTTACATGTTAGCTGGAATGTTCCCAGAAATGCTCAGATGTTGATTGGCATCTCCCAAAGTCCATTGTCAGTTAAGTGTTTCTTGATTGGGCACTTACTCAGAATAGTCCTTTCTCAAGAAGCTGACCAAATGCTTCACTGATGCTACTGAGAATCAAACACATGGATATACATAGCCAATATTCATAACTTCATATACAATGATACACAGACAGCATAATCATAACCAGTAAAATTACAACCTTTCCATAGACACCTTACTTGATCCCCTTGGTAAAAGATTTGGTGCAACTATAGGACTTTGGTTGCAACCAAAGTCCTATATGGTCACAGTTCATGTCAATAACATCACAGCTGTAGCTTAAATCAACTTACTCCTTCCACTCTCCCATTGACTTACCTTACTCTTCTTGGGGAGCTGGAGTACCAGAGTTGACCAGAGAGCACACAGCTGTTGATTTAGTGGGACTTCACTAGACCTGCTAAATCAACACCCACTGTATTGATTGCAACAGCATGGATCCCCTCAGTAGTGAAGACAAGCCCTAAGTGTAGACAAGCTCTAAGGAAAATTAATCCAAATTAACTTTTAGACTCTCCCACATTAAATACCTTTGTAGACACATTCAGAATTATATTGGCCTTAATTCAATTTTGTTAAGTAAATAAATTTTGAATAAGAGCATCCACACAGTCCTTAAATCCCTCTTTGGATGCTATCATTCAGAATTGAGGTGGTCTTAATTTGGTTTAGTTAAATTCTTCCTAAGTGAATTATTCACACTCCTAATCAACATAGCTATCCTGGCAAAACTGAGCAGTGTACTCTGCCTTACACTGGACAGGTCTAATCAGTAAAATAGTAAACAAGCCAAATTAAAAAACAAAAAACAACCCAAAACCACTATCTTGATCAGCAGGCTTTCTCTCCCCTTTTCAAGTTCCCTCACATTTAAATGAGGGGTGGGGGAGGTGGGGTGTGACTGGAGACAGTTTGTCTGACATTCAGATAGCTGCAGCTAGTCAAATTGCAGCTTTAATTGTGCTACTGACCAATAAAAGAATAGCTGCTGCAGGAGGTAATTTGAATTAGTAATAGAAGGTACAACCCATCCTAGATTTACTTTTATCTCATGCTACTGTACTGTTCAAATAGTAAATACTCTTACAGCTTGTGCATTCCAACTCTCTCTCTCTGGCAGGGATAGTCCCGACTTCTTTTTGCAAAGTAGGAGTAAGTGTCGTCCCCCCGCCCCCCCCCCCCCCAACCCTCATTCACTGATAGCAATTCAGTGGAAAAGGGAGAGAAAGGAAAAGTGCTCTTACTGCTTCACTTCTTTCTCCCTGCTTGTTTTGTCCTCTCACTCGTTTCACAGCCCCTGCCCTACCAAACTGGTTGCTGCTATTTTGATACTGCTGTTGCACCACTCAGTTTAGGATCAGACCTTGTGGCAGGCACTGTACAAATGGGTATGAGGAGGAAAGTCCCTGCTGCTGATGCTGCAACTGCATCCGTGTGGATCGATTCCTGCACTCCTGTGAAGCCCAGGAGCAGAAAAGGGGACTCTTTGTGGGCTCAGATTTTTGCCTGAGCAGAGCTCCTTGCAGGATTAAGGCTCAAAACCCCAGTCGTGCTGTTGAATCTGCAAAGGCAAAAGTGTCTGCCCACGTAGCTGTTTGCAGGTTGGAAGTGGAAGAAATGTGGAGTGTGATATGTGGTTTGTGAGCCATATGGGCTGTCAGGGCCCCATGGGGGAATCCTCAGAAGAACAGTTTTCATAGGAGCAAGCCCACTGATGTCACAAGAGAAAGCTCTACAGGGTCAGACGCTTACACTACAAACTTCTCATGGCAAGGACCTTATTTCTATAAGAGGTAAGGCCCAGATCCTTAAAGGTATTGGGTGCCTTTGAGGATCTGGGACTAAGAACATGACCCTGCAGACATGCATGAGCAGTTTTCTGGGACAGCTCGTGTGAACAAAGCTTGTCACGTGGGCAAGAGTCTGCAGGATTGGCCCTCAAGGGCCTGATCCTGCTATCAGCTATGCAAGGACTGATCCCTACGCGTGGGTGGTACCCTGCTGACTTCAGTACCGGTCGGCCAGCATCAATCTCCCTCCACCTTTTTATTGTGTTTCATTAAACTCTGTCTGTTGCCCATTGTCCCCTGGCCAGGCGCCTGCTGCTCAGGTGGGTGGGGTAGCGGCTGCTGATTTGCCCCCCCCCCCCCGGCTAATACCCTGATCTTCCCTCCCCACGCGGCGCCACCGAGGGGGCAATTTGGCCAACTCCATCAATTGCAAGGACTTTTCCTCCTCGCCCGGCCGAACTCCTCTTCCCGCTCGAGGGGCGACTCTGCCCGGCCAAAGCCAGGGCAGGTCTCCCCACCCTGGTCCCCGCGTCGCCCCTCCCCCGCGGGGGGCCGGCCCCAGCCCGGGGCCACTTTGTAGCAATTAGTTTCTCTCTTTGTATGGGGGTTCCATTCAAACTGAGCGGCGCGTTCCGCGTAACCTTCCGCCAAGGGGAGGAAAATAGTCCCCAGCCCCGAGTGCTGCTGAGTTCAAAGCACGAGGTTTGGAGCCCCCTCGCTGGGGCCCCTCCGCCCCATCCCCTTCCCCCCTCTTCGAGCCCGTCCTCAAAGCTCCCCGCGCCTCCGGGGCCACGGCGTGAAACTCCCCCACTTCCCTCCCCGCTACAATGTAGCCTTGGAAGGGGATGTATCACTGGGCGTAGAGATTGCAAAACCCAACCACGTACAGCGGGCGATACGCCTCCACCTAACCTGACAAACGGAAGCGCCGGGCCGGCTTGATGGACGGGGTGGGGCGGCCAATGGCAAAGGCACCTGCCTCCCAAAATGTGGGGGCCGCCAATGGGAGGGCGCCGGAGCGGAGGGGGAGGTGGGGCCGCGGCCAGGCAGCAGCGCAGGTTGACGAGCGTCCCAGTGCAGGGAAGTGCAGCGCTGGGATGAGCCTCAAAGTTGTAGCCCTCGCCGTGCAGGGGTTTTAAAGCGGCCGCACACTGAAAGCGCCTCAGCCTCCCTCTCGCCCCCTCTTCCCTCCCCCGCCCCTAGCCGGGGGCTTTACCAGCAGCTGCTGCTGCTCCCAGGCTCCAGCAGCCCCTTCTCCCCCCCCCCCCCCGAGTTAACTCTGCTCTCTCTGCCAGTTTCACCCCCAAATGCCAGCCATGATAGAGAAGGGCCCAGAGGTCTCAGGGAAAAGAAGAGGCAGGAATAATAACGCCACTGCCGCCACCAGCGCCAACAATAATGGGAATAATAAAAGTTTGGCAGCAGCAGCACCCAATGGAAATAGCAGCGGCAACTCCTGGGAGGAAGGCAGCTCTGGCTCCTCTAGTGATGAAGAGCATGGTAAGTCCGCTGAAGTGGGAGCCTCAAACTCGCTCCGGGATTTTCTCTGTTAATCTCTCTCACACTCTCTCTCACACACACACACACACACACACACAAATCAATGAAGCACGCTCTTTCTAATCCGGTCTCTCTCTCTCTCTTTGACATCTCAGCAGGAGGCGGCATGAGAGTTGGAGCCCAGTACCAAGCCGTGGTTCCTGATTTTGATCCGGGTGAGTTATTTTGTCTCCAGTGTCTCCTAAGGATTCAGCACCATTGTGTGAGTGTGAGTGGGTTAGGAGCCTCCAACGGCTGTGTGTGTGTGTGTGGCTGGCTGGAGATCTGACATCCTGCGTTTGGGAGTTGGGGTTAGTGTGTGGATTGATCCGCTGGACATAAGACTGTTTTATTGGGGGGTGTGGGAGAGGTCACTTGGTTGCATTAGATTTCTGGTAATTAAAAGGGGAGGGGAAAACCAACAACTTTTGTGTGTGTGTGTTCACCCTGCTGTCCAAGGGAAGAACAGCAACAAGGGGGGAACGTGTAGGGGAAACGTGCCTCTAGACTGGGGGGGGGGGAGGGGGAGAGGAGATCTTTCCTTTTCCATGAAATAGAACCAAAACTATAGCTATAGATCTATTTACGTCCCTCCTCGCCCCCGCCCTCCCCCAGGGAAATATGAATATCTCAC
Organism: Caretta caretta; assembly: GCF_965140235.1. Classification (NCBI taxonomy): domain Eukaryota; kingdom Metazoa; phylum Chordata; order Testudines; family Cheloniidae; genus Caretta; species Caretta caretta. The sequence goes on from NC_134211.1 coordinate 110,584,052, forward strand.
TCTATGGCACGGAAGCAAGAGGGATTAGCCGTGCTACTTTCTCTCCCCCCCCCCCCTTTTCTCTCTCTCTTTCTTCAGGTGTGGTTAGTTTCATATTCATGACGATCGGGTTGGGATCTGGGTCTTTAGGAGAGTAGCGTGGCACTAATTAAAAGGACTTTCATCAGATTCCCTGGCACTAATATGAAATCGAATCCTTTAGTGGGTTTTCTATCCCCCTACCCCCAGTACTTTTTAAAAAATACACCACCACCCCCAAAACGAGACATTCAGGGCCAGAGAAAAACCACGATTCTCCCCCCCCCTCCCGCCCCCCCAACGGTTAATAAAAGAAGTCTAGATGCTTTTCCAGAGGGCGCTTTGCAAACAGGGAGAAAAGCAGGGAAGCTGATTTGGCTAGGAGAGACCGTAAATGGCAGTTAGATTTCCGCTCCCCCTCCACACGATTTGTATGTTTGTGGGTTCGACCATAAGGGTAGAAATAAAAAAGATGAAGTCACAAATGCCTGTTCCTCTTTTTGAAATATATTCGATTATGGCTGTTTTAGGCAAACTAATGTGTCTGTTTTTTTAAAAAAAAATTCTTAAAAAGAACCAGTTGGTTGCCAAAATGTTCCACATTCCATCTATTCTGCTGCAGTTCTTTGTAAGCTAATTTAAAGTGGTATGGGAGAAAATTGTGAGCAAACAAAGGAATTGTAGTTGTACTGGAAGGCATGTGATTCAAACAATTTAGTATAGATGTGTCTACAGCTGTGTGTGTAGAGGTAGACTGTTGACTTCCTTAGTTTTTAAATGTGTTTTTTAATTGTTCTTTTGTAACTGTTGGTTAAAGCTAGTGGGAAAACCCTCCTACTGTCTGGAGGTCTTAACACTTGGAGTTTCCTCTTGCGTTTCTCAAACTTCATTGAATCCTCTGTACCTCTTGGCTTAAAAGAACAAAACAAAACACAGGACTTGAAAATAACAATAGTTCATTTCTCAGAACAAACCAGAGTAACTTTTGCTGTTAATTGACTTATTAGATCAATCTAAATTCTGAAATATATATTCTTGAGCTTCTCGGTGCAGAGGATGAAGATGTTTTGGGTGCCTTTTTATTTAATGGAATAGGTTGGTTTTTCTCTATTTTTTACACTGTTGCAGTCTCTACAAATCAATTAACTTATGTATTTTTTGTGGATACTCAGGTTGAACATCTTTTTAGTTACAGCATTTCATATAGTTATTTACAGATTTTATTTGTATTGTCTCTCTCTCCTGTCTTCTTCCTGGGTAGACATTTCTCCTTGGTTCTTCCGATTGACAGAATAGGATACAAGGTCTCTCTGCTCATGGAAACTCCATTTTTGGGTTGACCACTGGGGGAAGGGCTTATTAGGGAGCAATTGACTCTCTTTTTCATTCTGTAGGTCAAGCACAACATTGCTGTAACATACATGGATCCTACTGGCTTCTAGCCAAGTGTTACAACAATACTTTACGCTTTTCGTTGAACCTTGCAAATCAATTCTCTAGCTTACCTCATTTCTCTACTAGAGTGACTTTTTTTTCTTACTGCTGTGACTGAACTGAATACATTTAGGATTGTATTTATTTTCTTCTAGTTTTCAGTTAATGTTGTAGATTTACGTATGCAAAAGTTATTGCACTCATTACTGACTCATCTTTCTTCCCAGTGGGGTGGGAAGTGTATGACATAGCTGGAAAAATAAATTTAATTTACACAACTTCAGTGGAAGTTCAGCCTGAGTAAACAATGCAGTACTTAGTCCATAGTAGCCTGATAGAAAGTAAATAAGCAGACTTTCATTGACTTCAATGGACTTTGAATTGGGCCCTTATTGTGGAACTAATTTTTAGACATAATTAAGAGTTTAGTGTATACTCACATCTACCTTCTACTTAAGTAGATTGGAAAACTAATGCTAATTTTTACCAAACTATCTTGATAGTTTTGCAGTTAACATTGTTCACAAAAATGTATATTTTCTCTTCTGAGCATCCCTATTCAGTTTTTAATTTGATTTTTTTTTTAAATAATAGTATGCATTCCTAAATAACTGTACTTCTGGAATATAATGCCAGTCAAACTTGACCTTTCAGCAAAAAGTGTAAATTTCAGCTATCTGGAGTCTATCTCTCTTAACCCTAAGCAATTGTTTGGCCTAGAAATTCTTATGACTACTACATTCAAACAGCACAGTGTTATAATAATGCACAATGACTGTAGGTTCAGTTTACCAAACATCCTATTTCTAGTAGGGAAGAACAAAGGATTTGTAAAACCTGCTGGTTCTTTGCCCTGGCCTATGCTGGGACTCTAGGTCAGGGGTGGGCAAACTTCGGGGTTGTGAAACTGTATGGAAGGGTGAGTAGGGAAAGCTGTCCCTCCCCAAACAGCCTAGCTCCCACCCCCTATCTGCCCCTCCCACTTCCTGCCTCCTGACTGCCCCCCTCAGAACCCCCAACCCCCTTGCTCTTTGTCCCCTGACCACCCCATCCTGGGACCCTCCTCCCCTAAGCGCTCCCCTGGGACCTCACCCCCTATCCAACACCTCCCTGTCCCGAGTGCCCCCCCCCACCTCATCCACACCTCCACCCCCTGACAGCCCCATTGGGACTCCCATGCCTATCCAACCCCCCCCCCCATCCCCTGACTGCCCCCCGGGACCCCCCCGCACCTTACTATGCTGCTCAGAGCAGCAGGAGCTCGCAGCCCCACCAGAACCAGCCACACTGCCCGTGTGCCCGGCAGGAGCGGCAGGCCAGAGCGCTGGTGTGCAGCGGCATCACGGCGGGGGGACAGCTGGGGAAGGGTTGGGGGCTAGGCTCCCCAGCTGGGAGCTCAGGGGCCGGGCAGGATGGTAATTTGTCCACCTCTGCTCTAGCTGGTGCATTGGTACAAACCCCTAGTATAAACAGTGTCTCCTTACCCCTGGGTAAACTGTGCCAGTGTAAAACTGTGTGTACACTAAGGATCTGCACTATTGCATTGGTACTGGAGGCTGAAACCCAGTACAGAACAGATTTTTGCATCATGGCCATGATTTTAGAATACGACTGTAAATGCTTTTAGCTACAGTTCGGCATTAAAGTTAAGTGTACCTTTGATATATTTATTATTAATCATGTTCATTACAGAAGTTTTATGTTTATTATGCTAGTGCCTAAAGACCAACCAAGAATGGGGCCCTATTGTGCTAAGCATCATAAAAACAGATTTCAGAGTAGCAGCCGTGTTAGTCTATATTTGCAAAAAGAAAAGGAGTACTTGTGGCACCTTGGAGACTAACAAATTTATTGGAGCATAAGCTTTCGTGAGCTACAGCTCACTTCTGAGCTGTAGCTCACGAAAGCTTATGCTCCAATAAATTTGTTAGTCTCCAAGGTGCCACAAGTACTCCTTTTCTTTTTTCATAAAAACAGAGTAACAGACAGTCCCTGCCCTGAATGCTTACAATCAAAATTAGTATAAGAAGCGGAAGTAGCAGTTCTGTTAGTCCAGTCTGTTTCTTGTGTGTGTGTATATATAAAAATACTATGCACATGTGTGAGGCAGTTATAGTAAAGAATATTAAACTAGGAAGGCTTTTCAGAACTACGTTCTGCAAAATATAGTGAAGTTGAGCAAGACAGTAACAAGATGTTGATTCAGATTTCGTAATTACATTAGAGCTAGATCAGACCAAAGAGGCAGTGAATACTGTACAACATGAAATCAAAAATTAAGGTTTCCTTAGTTACTCTCTGGATTTGCAATGACAAACTATCAAACAGAATAAACACAAAACTACTAAAAAGTGCGCAGAGAACCCCTCACCTTTTGGCTAATCATAGGGTTAGAAGGGACCACTAGGATCCTCTAGTCTAACCACCTCTAATGGTTTAGAGGTTTTCAGTAGAGCTGGGAAAAATACTAAGACTAGAATGTATATTTTTAGATTCCTTTTGGAGCCAAAAAATAACTAGATTTCCTTCTGAATTAAAGTGGCCTTCTGGATGATCTTAAATTTTTCTTTAAAATTACAATGGCTAAAATTGAATGTGGCAAGGGCCTGATGATGATCTTTGTGATTCTTGAAAGCCAAGGACATGAGCCTGCAAATACTTACGCATGTGGAGCAATAGTCTTTACTTTGTAGCTCCTTGAGTTCAGTGGATTGGCTACTGGCAGTAGGACATCCCTGCAAATCTGGATATCCACATCCATGGTCCATTTTTGTGGATTGGATATGGATACAAATTTTGTAGCCATGCAGGGATCTAAGGACTAGGTCACATGGACAAAGTTTTGTAGAATCTTTCCTTAAATTAGTACTGGTCCCTTTCTCATCCTACCCACCCAATGGCCCAATGTAAGGTATTGCAACTACATGTTGCTTTGATAAACCAGGTCTTGGTAGCTGGACACAGCACTTGCCTCTTTTGTCTTAAATAGAAAAGTAAGTTTTTAATTGTTCCTAAGTGTGTTATAAATATTTATATATTGATGATAAGTTTTGCTGTTTGGCCTTGAGTTAATGAATACATTGAGAAAAGCTGTCCCTCCCCCACCATTGCCCTCTTTAGTAAATATAAAGAATTGTGAGTCAAACGTTTGACTGCTAGCTGACAGCTCTAGCAAACAATACTTGTTATCAGTAGGCCAGCATATATTGTGAGTTCTCCATTTGAGAAACTGAGGATTTAAAAAAGAGAACAAAAAGCTGTGTGTACTTGTGTGTTTAATGGAAAAACTTAGTGAAAGGGAATGTTTTGTGTCCCAAAGATGAATAGAAATCTATTTTATTTTATGTGGGGGGAGAAGGAGGGGTGTACTAGCAAAAAACATGCTTGCTACTTGACCCTGATTGCTTTCTGCTTGTTCATCTTGTCTGTGCTGAAATATTGTAATATAAAAAGGAACCTAGTTACTTTTTTTTACCCTTTTGCATGGCTAATCACTTTTAAGTAAGATTTAGGTTTCAATGACTTTGAAAAGCATTATAGAATTTCTTGACGAGAACAACTTGTTCCGAATCTATAAATACAGAGCAGATAGAAACGATTTTTCCTGTGCAATTCTCCTTCTCATGGCTGTAGTGCAACTAAGTACCTTTCATGTCAATTATAGCAGTACAAGTATGAGCCAGTTCTTTACCTCCAGACTTCTGTTATGTCCAGTCATCTTCAGAGAGAATGCTCTTGTTTTCTTTCCGGTAGAAGTGAACTCCTGACAAATGACTGGTTAATCCAGAGGGTGCCCTAATTCAATCAGATCTATGATGGAGATGCCAGGGGGAGGTAGAGAGGGAGAAGCCATCTATGGATTGCTTACAGGAGAGCTGGCCTTCACCAGTCTCTTGCCTGCTGTACTACAAAAATAAATGAATAAAACCAGAGCACTCTTGATCTAGGGAAGTATTCCTGTTAAGGGACGAATTACTGTAGCACCCTAGAAACATCTGGATCCAGGGACACAGAAGGTGGGAGAAACGCTTACTGTGAGGAGATGCCATTTGAAATGCTGGAGGTCTGGGAATGCACCCCACTTTGGTCATATAAACACCCAAATGTTTCCTTTGCCTCCTGGATGGCCAGGTCCCTGCTAGTTTGCTGGCAGCTGATTTGATTTCTTTAAAGCTTTGAGAGACTTGGTCAGTGCAATCTTGCCTCAGGGAGACTCAGCTCATACTGCCCGTAATACATTTGGTCCCAGTAACTCTCGGAAGTTGTGGGACCATGTCTAGGCAGGGAGGAAGCTTGGGTGCAGCTCCCTGGCAGTTAGGCATTGGTCGTCCATCTGGAATGAGAGTGAAAAGTATAATGAACTAGATGGTTCACCTTGTTTCTCTTGGTATAGCTTCCCTTGGCATTGCACAGTGAAGTGAGTAGCCCAAAGATGCTGTCTGTCACTTTGTTGTGCAATGCCAAGAGGCCTCTCCAGCAGTCTTGTTACTGGAGGTCATGAGGTCCCCTAGTGAAATCAGCCTGACTCGTGCAGTATTTGCAAAATAAACTTGTCACTGCGTCATCTTTTGATGAGTGTATTAATGGTGGGACTGACTTGATAGTTATGCAAAGTGGATCCTTTGTTCTAACTGGTCTCTGCCACTTAATGAGTTGCTCTTAAAACTTTTGTTTTCAGCCTAGTTTAGTGTTGTGACTTGGCCAAGTGAAAGGCTTAGAGCTCTCTGTGATTAGTTCTTAGCTCGGAAATCTTGCCTCTGATCAAGGGGAACTGTACAATGCACTTACGGTGGGCTCTTGTCCTGTAACATACCTTCAGAGTATTATAACTGGATGTGGTTTGTAAAACACTTCAGCTGCGCAGTTGAACTTCTGAATATCCATATTGGTTTCTGAACAGATGCTAGGCAAGTGCAGCTGAGGCAGCTGGTTCTCTGGAAACTTGTTCAGTTTAATTTTTAGTAATGTTCCTAATTTTGTGATACTGTGGCATAGATTTTCATGGTGCTTTACAATTATAAAATAAGAAGAATTCTAAGTGCTGAGCGGCCTGTAATGTAACTTAATTAGAATGACTGGTTACTTCAGTGGACCTGTAGCAAGGAACCTCCAATTGTGAAAGCAGAACTGGATTTTGACCTCCTTATGAAATCTTTACCAATTTGCACATTTAGTGCTCTTGTACATTTTGAGGTTTTGAGCCTCTCTATACAAATTAACTAAAACAAATGGCAAACTGTGAAAGTCCGTGCTCTTAAATATGTTTGTGTGTTGGAAAATATGAAATTGACTTTTGAACTAAAATTTTCTCAAATAATGAACAGGAAATACCTCCTTGCAGTGTAATTTAGACTCTATTTTAAATTTTGAGAATAGCCCTTTTTCTTTTTTGTTTTGTTTTTAACTTTCCTTTTGGAAACTTTCTTCTATTATCTTGAACCCATAATGCCAGTTGTGCTGAAATGTGACTGATCGTGATGTGATTAACTTCTTTTAGTATGGTAGGTACATTGAGACCAAGCTAGTGTGTCTAACCTGCTCTGCCAAGCATCTTCAAACATTCAGTGCTGCACAGCAGCTAAACTCGTTGAACTCTGCAAAAGGAAGTACTAGTAAATGGAGTTTCTTACATTGATGGGGGAGAGGGAGTGGGAGGCTGCAATGGACGGATAATATCTAATCACAAAGATCCCCTGTTCAGGGGAAGATCTGGTGTATACTCGTCTGGTCATGGTGCATTAGGAGCTTCCACGCAGGATGCTACTGGTATTCTCTTTGTTCTTTCAGTGGGGTGGCAGCAGTGTTGAAAATGAACAGTGTAAGGAAGTGAGTTGGTGTCTGTAGTAGAAGTGCCCCTACCCCAAGCTCCTCCTCAGTATGGAGAGGTTTCACAGATGATATTCTCATAAGAGATCCTCTGTTACTTTCATAGTATAGCCTTCTAATTTAGAATCTAACCACGTGCCACCTGTGGCATCTGTGCAGTTATGCTGTCTATAGGTATCTGGATTATGGCCATTATTGTACGGGTCTGTGTCTGTATACTACAGATTGATATCTGAGTCCATTTGGACTTCGCTTTACACTGATTTACAGATTTTTTTTTTTTTTTTAAATCTGGATTTAAATATTGGGCATTAAAAAGTTTGTATATACCCTTAAAACATTGTTCTCTTAGATATTGTATATTTAGTCTGCAAAAACATGGGCCAATGAATAATGTGTAACTATAGCAATTCTGCTTATATTAGCCCAAGTATATATTGTTATGTAAGTGACTGGCTGGCTTCCTTCCTTGTTAGAAAGAATTAATCATTGCAATTTGAAAAAGCATGGACTGTAGACTCTCAACCCGGTGGAGATCCTATAAACAGTGAAAGATTAAGATGGAAATGTTGCTAGAGGGAAATGTTCTCATCTTGGGGGAACAGTCAAGTCAGGATTGGAGGAAAAGTCTGGATTCATAATTCAAATGTTTATCCGCCTTTTTTTCCTCAAGATGTGAACTGAAATGGGAAATTCCTTCCACTCCCCTGCTTTCTCTTTGGGCCCTCTAGTCTCATTGCCTTTAGCGTGAATCAAGAGCACTCTGGCTTGGGCCCTTCATTACAATTTTTGAACTTTTTAAAGAAAAAAAGAATGGAACACTAATAAAGCTGTTAGACCATGCTGTTTCCAAACAACTTTGACAAGTGGCCTTTGCTACATCTTTTGTGTAGGCTGCTAAGGGTTGCATAAGGAGCTCATGGCTGTCTTCAGTCATGCTGCGCAACTGTAGTGTGAATTCACTTTTAGCTTTGAAAAACAAACAAACACTTTCAGCATTCCTCAGAAGCCAGTGGGCTCAATTGCTTCTCTAGATGACAAACCACTAATATTTTACAGGCTCTAATGCAGGGGTTCTCAAACTGGGGGTCGGAACCCCTCAGGGGGTTGTGAGGTTATTACATGGGGGGTCGCCACCTGTCAGCCTACACCCCAAACCACGCTTCGCCTCCAACATTTATAATGGTGTTAAATATATAAAAGTTTTTAATTTATAAGGGGGTCACACTCAGAAGCTTGCTGTGTGAAAGGGGTCACTAGTACAAAAGTTTGAGAGCCACTGCTCTAATGGAAGGCTGTTCAGAGCAGTTTTGGGGATGTAGAGGTGGGCTGTAGTGGAAAATGTACCAGATAGCATTCATACCTTCTTGGTACTGTTTTCTGTCTCAGAATCTTAAATATGTCTCTAATGGGACCCCTTTCCCTGATATCTGCAGCTGCCACTGCTCTGTTCATGACAGTAGCCATGGGAACACAAGTAGGATGATATGAGTTTATAACTTCAACTTGTTGCTAGGCAGGCTGCCTCAGTGTTGGTATTAAGTAGTCTTAACAACAACAAAAAAATGTGTTCTGATATTCCACCTCATTGCGTGTGGGAAGAGGACTTTGTTCTTAACTGGCTCTGGATTTTCTTTGTCTGATAGATGGAAAGATAAGGACGGGCACAAAACAGCATCTGGACAGTAGCACGTGTGGTGGCTCTCTGCTTAAGGTTGGGGAAGGGGTTGTTGGGGGAATGGATGGACGTGACCTCAGTTAGTGACCGTACATGTTAAACTTTTTTAAAACAAAGTACCATATGACGGTGATACATCACATGTGAAACTCAAAAACACACAGTATAAAAGGCATTACTTGTGTAGCCTAAGAATTGTAATCAGTGTTAAAAATACATACTACTAAAAACAGCATACACTCTAAACAAAGGTCATTGGCTCCACATATCTAAGGAGTTTAGAAATATCTTTTTTGCTGTGAAAATATAAATTGTGACTCAGGCAAGATAACCCGGTATATTAACTTTAAAGCTGCAAAGGTTTCTAATTAATACTAACAGAGTTCACATAAATGTACCTTACAAAAGTTTGGGTCCAAATATATTTGTATATCCAGTTCTCCTATCACTGAAATGCAGCATCTCAAACTTAGGATTCAGAATTCTTCAATCAAAAGGTGAGGGAAATTCAGTACCTGAAGTAGTGCAAGGGATTGCTCCCTGTTCCATCTTCAGTGTCTGTCATAAGATCTGAGAAGCACAGAGAACCCATAATTCTGACCAGAGTTAATAGGAGTTGCTGGTACCTCTTAAGCTCAGACCCAAATATTTCTTCTCTCTTTTTTCGTCTACTCAACCTTTGTTTCATGTATTGCAGCAGTAATCGGTTGCACTCTGGCTACTTGGGTGTGTGTGTGTGTGTGTGTGTGTGTGTGTGTGATGCTAATGATGCAACAACCATCACTCCCATTCTAGTAATCCTTTCCTAGAGGTGTCCCCAACTAACCCCTGGTCATCCCTTTCTTAGCAAAATCCAGCCTCTTAGCTAGCTTCACCTCTCACAGCAACTTGTCTGAAAGTTGCTCTTCCAGCTTCTACTTCCTTTGCAGTGGTTCAGCTGTACTTATTTGCACATGACCTGTAACTCCCTACTGTCCGAAAACTGGGTGCCTGGTTTACCTCAGGTACTCCTGTAATCAGCCCTGGTGCCCCTCTCCCCCCCCCCCCCCAAAGAATTGCCATGCTTGTGGCATGTCCTGGCCATTCTTCTGATTGCTGCTGGTAATACATCCTCCTCCATTATGTCTCTAGGTCTTCTAGCTATTCCGTGATCTTGTTCTCCTTACCCCAACCTTAGGACTTGTGTTTTCTAGTGTATTTCCTGTACTTTTCAGTCTTCCTGTCCCTCACTGTGTTTTCTGCCTTCTTTCTCCCCTCCCCCATCCCATGGGAACTTCATCTCTGCACCTAATCTATTCCACAACTATTTTTAAAATCCCTCTTGTGACCTCTTTCTTCTGGTTGATGACTCAGAGCCCTCTGTTTAGGGAAATAAAAATAAAACAAAAACTAGCAGAACTTTGTTTGTATTATCACAGTGCCTGGAAATCCCCGTCATGGACCTGATGTTAGGTGCCATACAAACACAGAATAGAAAGATGGTCCCTACCCCAAAGCGTCTACAATCTAAGTAGATGCTTATCGATTACTCCTGTTCTTTCCCCTCGCCTTTGTCTGAGCACCTCCCAGGTACTTCAGTAGTAATATCGATGTGCCTTCCCAGACTGTACAGGAAATAGTTTATCAACTTTTTGAACAGGATTTTTTTGGGGCGGGAGAGGAAGTGGGGATGGACAAAAACACACCTCGTGGGAGAAGCCAAGTCACAGAAATGGTTCTGAGCATGGTTAGGTCTGTGGATGTTTAACAGGAACTGGACCTATGCTGTAGAAATTACCCCCTCTCCCCCGGCACTACATTCCCTCTCCTGGTCTGTAGCTTCACTCTTCCGGTGGTTTGTAGCTGCCATGAAAGCCATGGCTGTGGGGAAAGAGTTGATCTCTTGGGTAGCTAGGGGCACTCCCATGGAGCGCTCAGATTATCAGGGCAGAGACCCTGAAGTGGATTCTATCCCACAGCCGTAGTCGCGGTGATTTCATGCAATTGCGACTAGATGTTTGTTTCATCATTCTCGTTCTGATAAGGCCCTGCCCAGAGATGTCCCAGTTACCGGATTGCACCCCATTCTGGCCATTTGAAGATTGATGTGTGTGTTTGTCCTCATGGCAATTTGGGGATCCAATAGTATTAAGTCCAAATGGACCCCAAGGCTGTGATAGATGGAGATGTTGATGAGCAGACCAACTCTTTTTGAAGCACCTTCTCTCCAGCATTGCCTCAGTCTTGGATAGGTTCAGCTTCATCCATTAGTAGCATGTAGCTCCATTCTCCCACCAGCTTCCCTCGGCATTATATAGATATTGAATAATATGGAGGAGAGATCCTGCAGGTGAGAACTTTGGAGGTGTAGGAACAGTTATCAGCATAACCCTCTGAAGTCAAGAGGGGAGACATTTTGTTGATTACATGGCAACTACTTTAATGGATTTCATTCTTCATATATTCACCCTGAGAAACACAAGTGTGTGTACCTCTTGAGAAGCAGTCAACCTGTTACTCCTAACTTTGTGCAGTAATTAAGATAATTGAGGGGACTATAAGATCCCTCCTTCCTCCCCAACCGCCCCCCAAAAGTTTCCTGTTTGCTCTGGTTTGAATTTTGAGCAACTCTTTTTCTTTCAAAAACTTTCCCTAACCTGTTAGACATAGATTCTTTAAAGTGCAAGCAAATGCCATCCAGCACCCCATCCAATGTTCTTTATGTCACCAAGCCTGTTTTGTCTTACAGTTGCAGTTTCAGGTGAAAAATGACTTGTGTCAACTTCCACCGGAACAAAAGCCACTAAGGCTGTAATTTAAAAATGCTGCGGTGTTGAATGTTGGCTATTTGGTCACTCTGGTACAGCCAGGCAGCACTCTATAACAGTGGCTCTCAACCTTTCCAGACTATGTGGACCCCCTTCTGCAGTCTAATTTGTTTTGCCTACCCCAAATTTCACCTCACTTAAAAACTACTTGCTCGCAAAACCAGCCATAAAAATACAAGTGTCACAGCACACTAAAACTGAAAAATTGCTTGCTGTCTCATTTTGTCTGTATAAAACTTTAGATTGTACGGTCTTTGCTAGTGCTTTTTATGTAGCCTGTTGTAAAACTGGGCAAATGCTAGATGAGTTGATCTACCCTCTGGACGACCTCTGCATATCCCCAGGGGTACATTTACCCCTGGCTGAGAACCAGGGCTCTATAATATTCAGGTTCTCATCCAGGAGCAAAGATGGACAGTTAACGAATTTGTTTTATCTTTATAGGCATATTAGAAAAAGTATGGTTTATGCTGATGTGAAGGATGGACATAAATGATTATAAAGCTCATTTTAATATGTCTTCTAAACCAGAGATTCATAGGCTTCAAGGCCAGAAGGGACCATTCTGATTGTCTAGTCTGACCTGTATAACACAGGACAGAGCACTTCACAAAAATAATTCTGAGAGCAGATCTTCTAGAAAAATATCAAACTTGATTTAAAAATTCAGTGATGGAGAATCCCCTATCATCCTTGCTAAAATTTTCCAATGGTTAATTACTTTCACCATTAAAATGTGCACCTTATTTCCAGTCTCAATTTGTCTAGCTTCAACTTCAAGCCGTTGGATCATGCTATACCTTTCTCTGCTAGACTGAAGGCCCCATTATTAAATATTTGTTCCCCAGATAGACAATTATAGACTGCAATCATGCCATCACTTAACTTTCTCTTTGTTGATCTAAATAAATTGGAATTCCTTGAGCCTCTTACTGTAAGGCAGGTTTCCTAATACTCTAATCATTTTTGTAGTTCTTTGCTGAACCCTCTCCAACTTCACAATTTAAATAGAATGTTGATAACACCAGAACTGGACACAATATTCTAACAGTGGTCGTACCAGTGCCAAATACATTGGTAAAATAGCCTCTCTGCTCCTACTCGAGATTCCCCTGCTTGTGCATCCCAAGATCATATTAACTCTTTGGTCACAGCATCGCAATGGGAGCTCATGTCTAACTGATTATCCACCACGACTCCCAAATCTTTTTCACTATCTACTTCCCAGGATAGTCCTCCATTCTGTAAGTGTTACTTGCAGTCTGTGTTCCCAGATGTACACATCTACGTTTAACCGTATTAAAATGCATATTGTTTGCTTGCGCCCAGCTCACTAAGTGATCCATACCACTTTGTGTCAGCAACCTCTCCTCTTTGTTATTTACCACTCCTCCTATTTGTGTGTCTTCTGAAAACGTTATCAGTGGTCTTATGTCTTCTTCCAGGTCATTGATTAAAACTGTGAAATAACATAGGGCCAAGAATGGATCCCTGCAGGATCCCATTGGAAACAGAGTTGCTCGATGATGATTCTTCATTTACAATTACATTTTGAGACCTATTTGTTAGCCAGCTTTTTATCTATTTAATGTGTGCTATACTGATTTTATGTCTTTCTAGTTTTTAATCAAAATATTGCGCGGTACCAAGTCAAACTATATTACATCAAAATTTTATCAACAAAACTTGCAATCTTATCAAAAAAAGATCTGTTTTCTATAAATCCACAGTGATTTGCATTAGTTAAATTACCCTCCTTTAATTGAGTCCCTTAGCAACAGCTCCATTATCTTGCCTGGGGTTGATGTCAAGCTGACAGGCCTATAATTACCTGGTAATCCCATTTATTCTTTTTAAAAACTAGCAGAACAACATTAGCTTTAGTTCAGTGTTATGGAACTTCCCCAGTGCTCCAAGACTTATTGAAAATCAACATTAACAGTCCAGCAAGATTCTGAGCCAGCTCCTTTAAAACTCTTGAAGGCAAGTTATCTGGACCTGCTGATTTTTAAAAATGTTTAACTTTAGTAGTGTGTGTGGGGTTTTTTTTAACATCCTCCAGAGATACTAGAGGTTCAACAGTCAAAGATACATTAATACATTTGCAACTTGTGCCTTGTCTAAGTTATTGCAAGGTAGTGTGGGAGTGTATTCAATCAAAACCCTCTCACCCTAACAAAAAAATCTTTAGAAGTAGGGATAGCAGTTTTTTTTAAATAATGTCAACAGACAGTATTGATGTTTTAGTTTTTAAGCATATTTAGATCTAAATTTTTGCAGAGGCAGTAAATTATGGGGCGGGGAGTTGAGCCAATAATTGTTTAATGACAATTGAGATTCAGAAGGTTAAAGCTTTTTATAATAATTAAAACAAAAATTTAAAACATCACATGTCCAAGTACACAAAGTGAGTATCCTTAAAGTCTAAAAGTTGTCAAGCAGCATTTTTCTTACTTTGCCTGTTTGTAAATTTTGATTATTGGTGATGGGAATAGTTTTTCCTTGCTTTGTGTGTATAGTGAAATCAACATTTAGTGATAAAAATCTAATCCTTCCAAGTTTATTTAGGGGTAATAAAAATATCCTCCTGTTGCAGCCAGGGAATTGGGATCTGCTAGAATCTTTGCCGTTCTGAAACTCCCTGAGAACTCTTTACACCCCCTCATCAAGACCTTGTGTTTAGACTACTGGGGCCTGCATGATCACAACCAGACATCCTTGTCCTGCACCCAGATGTCTCCCGCTAAACATTGACTGACTAGATTATGTGGAATGCTGCTTTATCTGATTATCTCGTACTCAGCGGCTTCAGTAGGAATTGTTGCTGCTTTGCCTGGAGCAAGCCTCTAGAAAAAGCACTGGGTCATCTTTGTCTAGGGGCAGAACTAGGAGGCTGTCAGATGAAGTAGCATCGTTTGCGAACCTGTTTTCAGTGGCTGTTGGGGGAGTCTGCAAGGCCATCGCACAAGAACTGAGGGTTTGAATATGGTGGCTATTGATAATTTATCTATAGGACTTACAGCTGTTGCCAGCCCAGAACTTGATTGTCTCAGGTGGATGTTAGTTGAAGAGGGTGGTTTTTATTCTTGTCTTTGACAGTTGGTTTTATTCTTTCCTGATGTATTTTCAAATGGCTGTTCTTTACTTTAGACGGTCATGTTGCTATAACCAGGGCTAGGAAAATCTGCTTGATGCTTAAAAGCCACAGTAGAAAGCATCTGTGCTGTTGTACACCCTGCAACTTAAAGGGATAGAACAGTTGGGTGCTGCTCATGGTGTACTGGTTGCAGCAGTGGGGGAGAGTGGCTTTGTATCATTGCTATCATACTTTACCCTGGCCTCAATATTCAGGCTGCTGCAAGAGGATGTTACTGCTACTCAGATCCCAGTGAATAACTTCTGCCCTTTCCCCAGCAAAGTTAAACTGACTTGATTTTCTGTCTTTTGCTGCTTCTCCCAGGGGTCTGAATATCAGCAGTGGGGAAAAAATAACTAGTCAGTCTTGGCTGTGTTTCAACTTTGTAAAACTGAGTGACAACAGAGGCACTGGAGCTGTTGTCAGACTTAGGAAGACAGCTATTTATTCTTTCAGATTTGGCAGGCCATCTCTGCAAACATGAGGGCTGGAAATTGAAGCTGGTCAAAATATTCTCTCTCTATATAGGCAAAATGACTTACTACTTCTAGCATTTCTCCTTCCACTCTGGTGGTTGATTTTTTGGGACGTTGATAGCCATATATTTTGTGTCTCGGTTGTTGATAAGCCAAATTGTTTTGGGACTTTTCTTCCATTAAATGATGTGTTGAACTAAGGAGGACAATGTCATGAACAAAAACAGGGTCATTCAATTGTGCATTGTTGTTTGTCCATGAACACTTGTTTGGCAAAACTTTTGCATTTTTCTTAAAACTATAACAGAGTGGGGCTTTTTAAAAGGCAACCCATAAAACCAAAACAAGACCTTAAGCGTCCCTACACTGTTCAGGTAACTCTGTTTCTGTGCGAGATAAGCATTGTTCTCTAGCCAGGAGTTATGTATAGATGGCATCTGCCAGGAGAGCTTGCAGTCTTGATTAGATGTACGGTGCCTAGTATGATTGGATTATTGTTTGGGGCGGGGGGGAAAGGCAGAGGACATGATCAAGGTCTCTAGGCAATACCATTCTAGAAATAGTGTTAAACTTTTTATTAATTATCAATATCATAAATTACCAATACCATAAACACTAAAAGTGTGTTGTGTTTTTTTTTTTTTTTTTAAAAACCTCCTCTGTTCAGATCCTTACTGTGTCTCTAGCTTTAGACAGCAGTCAGTACTGGCTAGAAACTGAGTATCAAAATCCTATTTTATTAACCAAAATGGCCACTGGAGCACTATGATCATAGAGCGATCAAGTGTTTAAGTAGCTTTGAAATTTTGTTGTGTGATTGTATAGAGAGAGCTGGGGGGTGAGGCAGAATTGCTTCTAGGCTTTATGCAAATTGCAGTCATTCTGTTGCTCAGTTTTCAACAACTTTTGAGTGTTCTGAAGATGCTACAGAGACTTCTAAAGAAGCAATTTTTTAAAAAAAAGTCTGAAATCTCAATTTGGCGTCCTCATTACTGTATTAGAGTTAAGAGCTGGCAGCTAAACTCTGTTGCTTTGCTGAGGCTAAGATTAAATGACCCTCTGGATGCCATAAATGTTAAACAAAGAAGCAGGAATAACAGCCAGGCTGCTCTTTCTCTTCCTGCTTTGCCATATTTTGGCAAGGCTTTGTAGGCCAGAAGGGAAAGGCGTTGTAAGGGGGGAGAGGCCAGTGACCATGCAGAAATGAGGCATGCGCCAAAGGTGAGTGACACTGGAGAATTAAAATGCCAGAAGAGAGGAAATAGGAAATCATATAAGCAAATGAAAGGACAAAAGCGACTGCAAATGGAAAATGCATTCCTAAAATCTATCCTCTTTACCATTTGCTTCTAATGATTCAGCTCCTCTTTCCCTTTAACACTTTCGTATTCACTTGTCTTGTTCCAGGTATTCTGAAAGAGTACAGGGATTGCACTCCATTGAAATGGCAATACAGATCCATCTTTATTTTTGACTTGGAGAGCAGGGTCCCTCAGTGAATTTGTGGTGGGAACTTACTACATTTTCTCTTTGTATTAATTAAAAAAAAAAAAAAAAGTCTGGGGGGAAAGTTTCAACATGGCAAGAATCTTTATAAGGTTTGGAGCGCATTTTGTACCTAGTGCTACCTTTGAAAGCCTAGATTATGAAATAGTAAACTCAAATCTTTTCCGGTCTATAAACCAAACCAAAACATACAACAAACTCATATTATCAGAATCTTTCTTATTACGGTGTCCTAGTTCTTGCTTTCACAAATGCATTCTAAATCCCATTTTCCCCAGGGTTCTCTGTTTGGTTTCCATCTTCACAAAAGATAAGGGTTGAGGAGATCGTTCTTCTTAAGACTAATTGGTGCAATCCCCCTTCCACTGGTGTTTTTGGATCCAAACCTTAGACCCGTGAATGTTGGCTAGGGCTTGGCACCACATCTGGGTGCTTCAGACACTTTAATTTAGCAAACTGCCAGTGAAGCACGGTCTGATGGTTTGAGCACAGGGGCTGGAGACTGAGTTTGCAAGTGCTAATCCCAGCACTCTCTCTGACTCTCTGGCCTTGTGCAAGTTGCAGCCTTTTTGTCACAATTCATCATCAAACGTGCGTTGTCTACTAAGGACTGTTGCACCAGCCAGAGTGATCTCAGTTGATAGCACTTCCCCAGGCATTGTGTAGAATGGTCACAATTGCCCCATCTTAATAAGGGAGGGATAGCTCAGTGGTTTGAGCATTGGCCTGCTAAACCCAGGGTTGTGAGTTCAATCCTTGAGGGATCTGGGGCAAAAATTGGGGATTGGTCCTGTTTTGAGCAGGGAGTTGGACTAGATGACCTCCTGAGGTCCCTTCCAACCCTGATATTCTATGATTCTATTAATCTTTAACCCATCCAGTGTTGCACAGCTGCTGTGAAGTTTAAATAGGCCTGAGGTGTCTTGGACATAAACATCACTATAGAAATGCTTAGAGATTGAAAAATCTTATGGATACAATATTTCTTCTTCTTTTGGGGGGTGGAGGGGGGAGGGAGGAGCGTAAGAGACTGTGTCCCACCAGTAAAATCTGGAAGGATTTGGGGATTCTTGACAAGATGCTCTTCCCAAAATCACTTTTATGGGGGAAGGGGGGTGGGAGGTCAGGTGGGGGATGATGGGAGGGCAGTGTCCAGCTTTCCTACTGGCCTAGTAGGTGACTAACAGATCTGAAGCCGTCTGTCTGGCATCTGTAGAGCTCTCTCCATCTTAGAGTCTCCTGATTGTGCGGGTTAGCAGCTGCCTGTTACTCGTCCATCCAGTAGCCAGGAGGTTGTGACTTTGTCCATCCTGGGCATTTGGCTTGGTTACAGCCATAGGCGGTTTGCTTTTGTTATAGCTGCACCAGTGGAAATCTCTAGTGTAAACAGGGCAAACCTGTTTAAGCTGCTGTTTGCATGATAGAATGAGGCAGCTTACTCTAGAGTCTAGCAGAGGAACACTCCACTGAAGCAAATAAATTTCTCCACATTAGGGTTTTGCACTGGTGCAGCCACCAGTGGCTGGCTAATGATGAGTGTGACCAGGGCAAATACAGGTGTTTCTACCTCTTCCCCAGCCTTTCTTTCTTCCAGCCCGCACCCACGTTTCTGGGCATCTCCTTTCCCATAATAGCTTTGGTGCCCCTCCCCACAGCTGCTCAGGTCTTTCCCAAGCAGCAGCTGAAACCCTGTTCATGATAATACTTCTAAACTTCTCTAAACAATTAGAGGCATGTTGACTGTAGCCCATTACAAATATCACAGGTCAATGTTTGTCCACCTAAGTTTCTGCCATCATTTCAGTGTCTTGTATGTCTGCATCTGTCAGGCTGCCCACCCATGTTTGCATCCATGCATTCTGGGAAAATCTGTGTAGTTAACCCGTAGTGACTCAACCAGGGATATGGTGACTGTAAGATGTGTACACAATGGCATGAGCTGGGTGTGGCTATCCCAAATGCTCTGTCCCACCAAGGAGAACGGGGAGGAAGATCAAGCTTTAACTGATGCCTCATATGGCTTGGGATTCCCATCTATGCTGCAGAAAGTGTGGCTGGACCGGTCCCAGGAAAGCAACCATAGCAAGGGCAAAACGCTGAGCTGCCGTGGCTGCTAACTGACTCTTATCTCCACCATGGCTTAGTGAAATCAACATTTCTCCCAGTTTCACTACTTTCTGCAAGGCTTTATACACACTCTAGGCAGTGTCACCACCTAGCTCCACACTACTGCTTTCCCCAAGCAACTGCTACTGGGAACAGCAGAGGAGCTGTCTGCTTGCAGACTCAGGCACTGCGCCAGTTCAAATTGGGAAGGCTTTTCCGCCTCAATTGTGAGACTCAGTCCTGGTCTACACTAGGACTTTAGGTCGAATTTAGCAGCGTTAAATCGATGTAAACCTGCACCCGTCCACACAATGAAGCCCTTTATTTCGACTTAAAGGGCTCTTAAAATCGATTTCCTTACTCCACCCCTGACAAGTGGATTAGCGCTTAAATCGACGTTGCCGGCTCGAATTTGGGGTACTGTGGACACAATTCGATGGTATTGGCCTCCGGGAGCTATCCCAGAGTGCTCCATTATGACCGCTCTGGACAGCACTCTCAACTCAGATGCACTGGCCAGGTAGACAGGAAAAGAACCGCGAACTTTTGAATCTCATTTCCTGTTTGGCCAGCGTGGCAAGCTGCAGGTGACCATGCAGAGCTCATCAGCAGAGGTGACCATGATGGAGTCCCAGAATCGCAAAAGAGCTCCAGCATGGACCGAACGGGAGGTACGGGATCTGATCGCTGTTTGGGGAGAGGAATCCGTGCTATCAGAACTCCGTTCCAGTTTTCGAAATGCCAAAACCTTTGTGAAAATCTCCCAGGGCATGAAGGACAGAGGCCATAACAGGGACCCGAAGCAGTGCCGCGTGAAACTGAAGGAGCTGAGGCAAGCCTACCAGAGAGGCGAACAGCCGCTCTGGGTCAGAGCCCCAAACATGCCGCTTCTATGATGAGCTGCATGCCATTTTAGGGGGTTCAGCCACCACTACCCCAGCCGTGTTGTTTGACTCCTTCAATGGAGATGGAGGCAATACGGAAGCAGGTTTTGGGGACGAAGAAGATGATGATAGCTCACAGCAAGCAAGCGGAGAAACCGGTTTTCCCGACAGCCAGGAACTGTTTCTCACCCTAGACCTGGAGCCAGTACCCCCCGAACCCACCCAAGGCTGCCTCCTGGACCCAGCAGGCGGAGAAGGGACCTCCAGTGAGTGTACCTTTTAAGATACTATATATGGTTTAAAAGCAAGCATGTGAAAGGATTACTTTGCCCTGGCATTTGCGGTTCTCCTAGATGTAGTCCTAAAGCCTTTGCAAAAGGTTTCTGGGGAGGGCAGCCTTATTGCGTCCTTCATGGTAGGACACTTTACCACTCCAGGCCAGTAACACGTACTCGGGAATCATTGTAGAACAAAGCATTGCAGTGTATGTTTGCTGGCATTCAAACAACATCCGTTCTTTATCTCTCTGTGTTATCCTCAGGAGAGTGAGATATAATTCATGGTCACCTGGTTGAAATAGAATGCTTTTCTTCAGGGGACACTCAGAGGAGCCCATTCCTGCTGGGCTGTTTGCCTGTGGCTGAACAGAAATGTTCCCCGCTGTTAGCCACAGGGAGGGGGGAAGGTTGAGGGGGTAGTCACGCGGTGGGAGGAGGCAAAATGCGACCTTGTAACGAAAGCACATGTGCTATGTATGTAATGTTAACAGCAAGGTTTACCCTGAAAGAGTGTAGCCACTGTTTTATAAAATGTGTCTTTTTAAATACCGCTGTCCCTTTTTTTTTCTCCACCAGCTGCATGTGTTTCAATGATCACAGGATCTTCTCCTTCCCAGAGGCTAGTGAAGCTTAGAAAGAAAAAAAATGCACTCGCGATGAAATGTTCTCCGAGCTCATGCTGTCCTCCCACACTGACAGAGCACAGACGAATGCGTGGAGGCAAATAATGTCAGAGTGCAGGAAAGCACAAAATGACTGGGAGGAGAGGTGGCGGGCTGAAGAGAGTAAGTGGCGGGCTGAAGACAGGGCTGAAGCTCAAATGTGGCGGCAGCATGATGAGAGGAGGCAGGATTCAATGCTGAGGCTGCTGCAGGACCAAACCAGTATGCTCCAGTGTATGGTTGAGCTGCAGCAAAGGCAGCTGGAGCACAGACTGCCACTGCTGCCCCTCTGTAACCAACCGCCCTCCTCCCCAAGTTCCATAGCCTCCACACCCAGACGCCCAAGAACGCGGTGGGGGGGCCTCCGGCCAACCAACCACTCCACCCCAGAGGATTGCCCAAGAAAAAGAAGGCTGGCATTCAATAAATTTTAAAGTTGTAAACTTTTAAAGTGCTGTGCTTAAAGTGCTGTGTGGCATTTTCCTTCCCTCCTCCACCACCCCTCCTGGGCTACCTTGGTAGTCATCCCCCTATTTGTGTGATGAATGAATAAAGAATGCATGAATGTGAAGCAACAATGACTTTATTGCCTCTGCAAGGGGTGATTGAAGGGAGGAGGGGAGGGTGGTTAGCTTACAGGGAAGTAGAGTGAACCAAGGGGCGGGGGGTTTCATCAAGGAGAAACAAACAGAACTTTCACGCCGTAGCCTGGCCAGTCATGAAACTGGTTTTCAAAGCTTCTCTGATGCGTACCGCGCCCTCCTGTGCTCTTCTAACCGCCCTGGTGTCTGGCTGCGCGTAACCAGCAGCCAGGCGATTTGCCTCAACCTCCCACCCCGCCATAAACGTCTCCCCCTTACTCTCACAGATATTGTGGAGCACACAGCAAGCAGTAATAACAGTGGGAATATTGGTTTCGCTGAGGTCTAAGCGAGTCAGTAAACTGCGCCAGCGCGCCTTTAAACGTCCAAATGCACATTCTACCACCATTCTGCACTTGCTCAGCCTGTAGTTGAACAGCTCCTGACTACTGTCCAGGCTGCCTGTGTACGGCTTCATGAGCCATGGCATTAAGGGGTAGGCTGGGTCCCCAAGGATACATATAGGCATTTCAACATCCCCAACAGTTATTTTCTGGTCTGGGAATAAAGTCCCTTCCTGCAGCTTTTGAAACAGACCAGAGTTCCTGAAGATGCGAGCATCATGCACCTTTCCCGGCCATCCCACGTTGATGTTGGTGAAACGTCCCTTGTGATCCACCAGAGCTTGCAGCACTATCGAAAAGTACCCCTTGCGGTTTATGTACTCGGCGGCTTGGTGCTCCGGTGCCAAGATAGGGATATGGGTTCCGTCTATAGCCCCACCACAGTTAGGGAATCCCATTGCAGCAAAGCCATCCACTATGACTTGCACATTTCCCAGGGTCACTACCCTTGATATCAGCAGATCTTTGATTGCGTGGGCTACTTGCATCACAGCAGCCCCAACAGTAGATTTGCCCACTCCAAATTGATTCCCAACTGACCGGTAGCTGTCTGGCGTTGCACAGGGTGTTCCACAGGGCTATTGCCACTCGCTTCTCAACTGTGAGGGCTGCTCTCATCTTGGTATTCATGCGCCTCAGGGCAGGGGAAAGCAAGTCACAAAGTTCCATGAAAGTGCCCTTACGCATGCGAAAGTTTCGCAGCCACTGGGAATCGTCCCAGACCTGCAACACTATGCGGTCCCACCAGTCTGTGCTTGTTTCCCGAGCCCAGAATCGGCGTTCCACAGCATGAACCTGCCCCATTAGCATCATGATGCATGCATTGGCAGGGCCCATGCTTTCAGAGAAATCTGTGTCCATGTCCTGATCACTCACGTGACCGCGCTGACGTCGTCTCCTCGCCCGGTATCGCTTTGCCAGGTTCTGGTGCTGCATATACTGCTGGATAATGCGTGTGGTGTTTAATGTGCTCCTAATTGCCAAAGTGAGCTGAGCGGCCTCCATGCTTGCCTTGGTATGGCGTCCGCACAGAAAAAAGGCTCGGAACGATTGTCTGCCGTTGCTCTGACTGAGGGAGGGGCAACTGACGACACGGCTTACAGGGTTGGCTTCAGGGAGCTAAAATCAACAAAGGGGGTGTCTTTACATCAAGGAGTATTTCAGGCAGGACTTCACGGAGGGTTCCAATAAGAAATGGTGCACCTAAGTTATCGTTCTTATTGGAACAAGAAGGTTAGCCTGGCCTCTGATTGATACATGGCTAGATTTACCTCGCTGCACCCTCTCGGTGAGTGACTGCAGTGTGACCTAGAAGAATGAGTCCCCTAGACAGGGGAGGGGGGGAAGCAAGTGAGTACAAAACAAATCTGGTCTATTTCTTGTTTTGATCCACTCCATCTATCTTTTACATCTTTGGCTGGCAGCAGATGGTGCAGAAGGACTGCATGCCATCCACATCTCATGGCTGCTCGGCAGAAGATGGTACAGTACGACTGCTAGCAGTCCGTATCGCCTGCCCGCTCACCATAAGACGGTTCAATAGGACTGACTGCAGGACTAAAGAGAATGACCTGGTCAAGTCACTCCAAATTTAGTCCCTGCGCCCATGTCTGCCCAGGCGCTCCCAGCCGATGTGACCAGGAGCACCTCGGACATGACGATGACGGCTACCAGTCGTACTGTACCGTCTGCTGCCACAAGGCAAGGGGTTGCTGCTACTGTGTAGCAATGCCGTACCGCGTCTGCCAGCACCCAGGAGACATAGGGTGACGGTTACCTGAGCGGGCTCCATGCTTGCCGTGGTATGGCGTCTGCACAGGTAACTCAGGAAAAAAGGCGTGAAACGATTGTCTGCCCTTGCTTTCACGGAGGGAGGGAGGGAACGGGGGCCTGACGATATGTACCCAGAACCACCCGCGACAATGTTTTAGCCCCATCAGGCATTGGGATCTCAACCCAGAATTCCAATGGGCAGCGGAGACTGCGGGAACTGTGGGATAGCTACCCACAGTGCAACGCTCCGGAAGTCGACTCTAGCCTCGGTACTGTGGAAGCGCTCCGCCGAGGTAATGCACTTAGAGCATTTTCTGTGGGGGGACACACACTCGAATATATAAAACCGATTTCTAAAAAACCGACTTCTATAAATTCGACCTTATTCCGTAGTGTAGACATACCCTTAGAAAAGTAATAAAAACAAACCTATGCAGAAGTTGATGGCTACGCCATCTTCCTCCCTGGCGACAAGTTTCCTGCTCATCATGGGTGAGTGGATTTTACAAGTTCTATTGCTTCTGTCTATTACTATATTCAAAAAACTTGAAGGATGTTTTTTTTTTTTTTTTTAATAAAGTCTTTAACTGTGTTTTCCCCCCTTGACCCTCTCAAATCTCTTAACTGAGTAAATCAAAGCTATGTCTTGGATGGATTTCTCTCATCCCATCTCTTCATCCTGTACTCTTTCTGGTCATCTCTATTCTACCCTTATGTTGGAATTACTGTCCCATATCCTAGGTGGACTAAATGGCACTCCTGTCAATGTCGTGTTCCCTGACTGTCTGAGGAAGCGGTGTGTGTTGTGGCTACTCAAGGCAGAGTCTGTTCCCTATGGGGCTGCTTGTGCTGCAGCCATAACACTTCCAACCCCTCCCTGTTGGTCCAAGGCATCTGAGAGTGTGACCAGCACCATCTAACCCAGGTGTCCGGAGCAGTGCAGTGCTCCCTTTTTAAACCCATTCCAGGTTACTGGTTTATGTATGTATTAAAAAAACCAGGAATCTGTTCTGAGGTTGTAGTATTGCCAGCATAAACACCTATGCAGTGATCCTAAAGTTAGACTAAGTTTACAGGACATCAGCCACCTGGAAGTGAGACTAGTTGCACTGTTAGACAGCCGTGACTACCCAGTCATGCTTGAGTCACAATATGCCGTCACACCCTGTTATTTCACAGAGGCATCCATGTCACCCTATGGTAGTGTGACAACTGGATCTTTGTCAAAGCAGATGTTTAAATGGCTATTCTAACTTGTGTTGTAGTGAATTATCAGCATGCAGCTATTATTTACTGATGAAAGGAAGTATAGACTGACTTGACGGATGAAGAAACACAGCCTCATAGTCATAAATAAGACCCCTGGCTTTGGAAGGGTACACGTGGTTAACAGCCACACAAAGCTAGAGACTAACTGAAGTGGGTTGGGGTATGTGTGTGAGGGGGAACTATCGCTAATGGTCATAACCATCCCACTGAGTGAATTCGACTAGAGAAATTCCAGTATTTCACCAAAAAAAGCATTTGTTTAGCTATTGAGTAATTAGCAATTATGGGGAAAGGGCATGTAAAACAATGAGACTTGAAACTAGACTGTACAAAACCCTCTGGGCTTGGGGTGGACTACAGGGAACAGTCTTGCACTCTACTCACACAAGCCTATCCAAAAATCCCCTTCTGGTGTATGGAAATACATCAGCAGGGGAAAGACGGTTTCAGGGGACTGTTCAAAATAAATTAAGGGGCATTTGGGGGGCAGAGCACTTTGTACCGATTCCAGGAGACCAGGGGGAGCATGTAGACTGTGCCAGCTCTATTGGTATGGTGTGAGGAATGTGTTCCTTCTTTCCATTTAGGGGTGTCTAGTGCCTCGGAGCGCTAGTCTGCATTTGGTGGTGCCTGGTTGCTTGCATCTGCATGCTGTAGCCTGCTCAGGGGCCAGCTACAGCTTGTCTTGAGTAACAGCTACCACAAGTAGTTTAAGAATTGGCTATGCCCAGCATAGCTTTGTACCGGTAGCTGATCATACATGAATGGGGAGGTTGCTCCCTTGATTAACAGAATGGGGTAGGGATGGGTAATTTAAAGTCATAATGTACATAGAGGCTACTTCACTCCAGTGACTTGCTTATAAAAGGCACCTGACAGTTGATTTGCAAGTAGGAAAATAATCAAAGTTTTCCTTAGCTTGGTTTGGGTTTAATTTGCCCTTCAGCAAAGAACATTGGCACCTGGCAGGAGAGGAATCCTACAAAAAGCAGAAACTAGGTCAAATTACAAAGGATGAATATAAACAACACAAATATATAGGGACAAAATTAGAAAGGCCAAGGCACAAAACAAGATTAAACTAGCTAGAGACATAAAAGGTAACAAGAAAACATTCTACAAATACATTAGAAGCAAGTGGAAGACAAAGAACAGGGTAGGCCTGTTACTCAGTGGAAGGTGAGGAACAATAACAGAAAATGTGGAAATGGCAAAAGTGCTAAATGACTTTTGTTTAGGCTTTTGCTGAAAAGTTTACTAGCAACTGGACAACTAACTTAATGAATGCCTGTGAAAACTGGGTAGAATCAGAGGCTAAAATAGGGACAGAACAAGTTTAAAAATTACTTAGGCCATGTCTACACTACAGTGTTAAGTTAACTTAAGTTACGCTGATGGTCGTAAGCCACTGTAATTACTTCACTTGTGCATGTTCACACAGCGTTCCTTGTGTCAGCGGAGCGCATCCACCCTTGGTGCTCTAGCATCAATCGAGAGATCAGTGCACCAGCGTAGCTATCACCACTGTGCAAATCGCCACCGTATCCCGCTAGGAGTTCTGGGAATGGATCTCAGTGCATCGTGGGGGAGGGAATTGCCATCTCATGCTGTAATTTTCTCTGTCCCATAATTCCAAGGGCTTCCGATTACATTTCGTGCTGTTTTTCAACTGCCCCTGTAAACTGTGTTCCCGCCATCTCTGCCTGAAAGCATGGATCCTGCACTGTTCACCAGTCTTGTGATGAGCATTATGAACACAATGCGGCTGATCCTACAGTATTTCATGAGCTGTGAATCTGAACTGAACTGCCCTGCTGTGTGCCATGGAAAGAAACATTTCAACATGGTGGACCATCGCTATTGGACTCAGGAAATGAGTGGTGGTATTGGATTGTGATGCAGGTATGGGATGATGAGCAGTGGCTGCAGAACTTTCATTTGCGCAAAACCACCTTTCTTGAACTGTGTGTGGTGCTTGCCCCCACCGTGTGGTTTGGAGTTGGAAAGTCGGCCTTGGAGGTTGTGGTGATGCAAGTGTGCAGGGCCATTAATTACCTCCTGCTACAAAGGTCTGTGAGTCTGGGCAATGTGTGGGATATAGTGGATGGCTTTGTGGCAATGGGATTCCCAAACTGCGGCGGGGCAATAGATGGTGCACTTTTGGCCCCAGACCATCTTGCAGAAGTATACATCAACAGAAAGGGCTACTTCTCTGTGGCATTTCACTGATATCAACACGGAGTGGTCAGGGAAGGTGTATGATGCACACATCTTCAGAAACATTGGCCTGTATAAAAAGTTGCATGCAGGGACTTTTTTCCAGACCAGAAGATTCCAACAGGGGATGTGGAAATGCACAGAGTGATCCTGGGAGACCCAGCCTACCCCTTACTCTCATGGCTCATGAAGCCTTACACTGGAAATCTTGACAGCAGCAAGGAGTACTTCAACAATGGGCTCAGCAAGTGCAGTGTGACTATAGAATGTGCAATTGGCAGAATAAAGGGTCGTTGGTGCTGCCCTTTTTTTTTTTTTTTGCGGGGTGGGTCGGTTAGACCTCAGTGAGAAAAATATTCCCATGTTCATAGCAGCCTGCTGTGCGCTGCATAGCATTTGTGAAACTAAGGGGGAAAAGTTTCCCTGGGGTGGAACATTGAGGTGGATTGCCTAGCTGCTGATTTCGAGCAGCCAGACACCAGCGCTATTAGAAGGGCTCAACAGTGGGCTATTCAAATCAGGGAGGCTTTGAAGCAGCATTTTACTGGGCTCTTTGTCAATGTGTCTTTCTATAATACATTCAGGCAGGCATTGCTTTCTTGCCATCTTGAATGACCCTTGTAATGATTCATGCCTGAGTGTTAATTATAGTCTGCAGATGTGCTGCTTTGCCACTGTGTATGAATTTTCTGTTGCAATGGTCTTTGTAAGACTTAATTTTTTTAAACAGCAATACACAGATTAACATTTCTTACAAGGGACACGGCAGTGAATAGCACTCTCTGAAATGAGGATCTCATAGCTGTGTATAAGTCCAGCTATTATGGAAAAATGTCCATGGGGTGGAGTGCCAGGGATACTGTGAGAGACTGGGAATGTCTGAGGGGAGAGCATGGAGGCAATTCTGTATGGGTTGCAGGGGGAGTCGAGCAGGCATGTGTTCCAAATGATGCAGCAAAATCAGGGACTTGAGCATCTCTGACAAAACTGTATACTGTAGACAAGGCTGAAAACAAGTTAGATGTTTTCAAGTCACCAGGGCCTGATGAAATACATCCTAGAATACTCAAGGAGGCCATGTCTACACTGGAGACCATATAACAGCACAGCTGTACTGATGCAGCTGCGCCGCTATAAGATCTCTCGCTCTATACTGACTGGAGAGAGCTCTCCTGCTGACATAGCGCTGGGCACACTACCACTTGTGTTGGCAAAACTTATGTCACTCAGGGGTGTGGAAAAAACAACACACCCTCCTGAGCAACAATTTTGCTGGCATAAGTGGTATAGACATGGCTGGAGCTGACTGAGGAGATATCAGCCATAAGCAATTATCTTTGAAAAGTCAGGGAAGTTGGGAGAGAAAATAGCACTATATATGCCCATCTGTAAAAATGGGAATAAGGACAACCTGGGAAGGTGCAGACCAGTTAGTTTAACTTCAGTACCTGGAAAGAAAATGGAACAAATAATTAGGCAGTCAGTTTGCAGACATCTAGAAGATAAGGTGATAAGCAACAGTCAGCATGGATTTGTCAAGAACAAATTGTGTCAAACCAACCTAAACACTGACTTTGACAGGGTAACAAGCCTTCTGGATAGGGGAGAAGCAGTAGATGTGGTATATGTTGACTTTAGTAAGGCTTTTGATACTGTCTTGCATGACCTACTTGTAAACAAATGAGGGAAATACAACCTAGATGGAGCTACTATAAGGCGGGTGCATAACTGTTAGTTTGAAATACCGATGATTACTCACTGGGAACAGTAGTTCTCAGCTGGAAGGGCTTATTTTTTAAAAAAAAAGTGAACATCATTCTGGAATGTATTAGCAGGAGGGTTGTAAGCAAGACACTAGAAGAAATTCTTCCCTTATACTGCACGCTGATTAGGCCTCAACTGGAGTATTGTGTCCCGTTCTGGGCACCACATTTCAGGAAGGATGTGGACAAATTGGAGAAGGTCCAGAGAAGAGCAACAAAAGTGGATAAAGGTCTAAAAAACATGACCTATGAGTGATAAAAGTTTAGTACATAAAAGGTTATTACAAGGAGGAGGGAGCAAAATTGTTCTTTTTAACCTCTGAGGATAGGACAAGAAGCAATGGGCTTAAATTTCAGCAAGAGCAGCTTAAGTTGGACATTAGGAAAAACTTCCTAACTGACAGGGTGGTTAAGCACTGGAATAAATTGCCTAGGGAGGTTGTGGAATCTCTGTCATTGGAGGTTAGACAGTCACCTGTCAGGGATGGTCTAAAAGATAATACTTAGTCCTGGCTTGAGTGCAGGGGACTGGACTGGAAGACCTCTTGAAGTCTCTTCCAGCCCTGTGATTCTATGAATGGGGTGGGGAGGGAGTAGTCTTCTAAGAACAAACTGTTTTCTTAGATTTTTTCACCTTTCCAGATTTCAGATTGTGTCCCCCATTTGGACCTTTATATAACAGTAAAAGATTCATGGCTTGATCTTCAGTGTGACCTTGGGTAGATCTTGAGAGGCAGGATGGTGCGGCAGGTAGGGCATTTTGGTACCTATTAATAAGTATAGGCTGTAGTTCACATTTTATGATTGTTTTATATTGTAACTATTTGTTTCCATCTCTCTTGTTTCTATTCTTTCTTTTGGTGTATTATAAGTGTTCATGAGTGCTGTGCGTTATACAGGCACAGTGATGTAGGTAAAACTGGGGTACATTGTTCCTTTTGGAAGCAGATGATCTGGGATTTCTGTGAGCTCATGCTCAAATAAATTGGTTAGTCTCTAAGGTGCCACAAGTACTCCTTTTCTTTTTGTGAGTAGTCAGTGTCAGGGGCTGGATGTCACAGAGGAATGCTTCAGGAGGGTTGGGGTGCACTTGTTAAACTGAAAGACATAGACAGACAGGGCTGACATAGGGAGCTAACACCCAATAGTCACAGGCAAGACTCTCACACCTTCCGCCAGTGAGAGGAACAAAGTGATTTTCTTAGTCCTGGGTACCCTGAGCACTGTCACACTTGCCCCTGATTTCAAACGCCCCCTCACCGCCCGTTCCCTTGATGGATGGCAGTGAGATCCAGCCACAGCCCTGGAACTGGGGCTTTCCTGGTGACTCAGGAAAAATTATGTTAGTCTTTGGAAGCTGAGGGGGAAGGATGTGACTCAAGTGTGTGTGTCTCTGTTTCTCCTGGTGATGGTAGACCCTTCTGGATCATAAGAGGGTTTCTGAGAATCTACAGGCCTCTTTTCCTCCAGTAACTGCAATGGAGAAGGGGGAAGTGCTTACTTCCTCAGAAGGAGAGGAAAAGCCCTTTGTGTCACAGCAGCTGTGCTCAGGATGTTGATTTCTTAGGCAGGCCAGTGTCTGACGCTTTGGATTTCTCATATTCAGTTCTCCTTCCCCGTAAAGGGATGGTGGTTGGCTGGAGGAGTGACCAGCAGTGCTCTGCTGATACCTGGGTATTGAGAAGACTCCTAACAGAGCTTGAGTTTCTCCAATGCTCCCTGCCTAAATGTACACCAAGTTCCTGGTGTGAGGCTAACACTACCTCATGCCTGCAAATTAAGCTAATTTCCCCTATGACATCTTAAATAACAGGGAGATCAAATTCCAAATCTTTATGAAATCACAACTGGCACTTGTCCGCCTTCGAGACAAGGATGACAGTTGCTCTAGAAGAGAAACTACAGCCCTTGGTCCTCTGCAATGCATAAACCAGCCAAAAGGTGCTGAGCCACCTGCAGCTGCCATTTGAAGTAGGTGGAAATAGCAGTATGAGAGTTGACAGTCGCTCTGATTCATTCTATTCTCCTGCAGAAGGCATTTCTAAACCAGGTGTTTACGAGTCAGTCATTTGGAACTCTGACAGAGAATAAACTCAAAAATCTCTGAATAAGGAGGTAAGGGAAGATCCCAATAAACGTTTCTTCTGGGCTTCAAAAACTAGTCTTTAGCAGACAGGGAAACATTCTTTTCTTCTCTAGTTTAGTAAGGCAGCCCTAGGTCCCTGTATATACAACAATGTGTGGGTTTTTTGTCAACCTACATAGTTATACTGGAGTGACTCTTGGAGGCCCCAGTCAGGCCTTCACTGTCAGACACACTACAGATGGGTAGACCAAAGACTGTCCCTAGTCCCATAGAGCTTAGTCTGAGATTGACGAGACACAACAGGTGAATAAACAGACCAACACAGGTGGTGTGGGTGACATGTAACTGTAAAGACAGGAACGTTTGCCTAAACTAGTGATCTGTGGTCACCAGCCCGGTCAGAGCCAGATGGTACTGATATGGGGGCAGAGGTAGGGACTAAGAGAACATATTGGGACAATATGATTCAGCCAATATGCTGAAATATGTATGCAAAGTAACTTGTCTTTTGCAGTTGATGTGCATAGCTAGTTACAGGAAATGTGATTTACCTTTGTTTTAAAGACATTAAAATTATTATTCTGGAGTAGCACCTATAGAGCATTAAAATCAAATGCAAGTCTTGTACCTGCAACCTGCTAATACAAACCATCCCACTCGTGCTATCTGCAACTGCAACAACAACCATTACTCTTTGCTGCTTTTCTTAGAAACAAACTTGTTTCTAAATGTACCAATATATCGTACATGCGTTATTCAGAAGTATCTCCTGAGAGGGGAAGGATATGTGTATAGTTAAACCAGTAGTCAGAGGTTACCTCAAAATTTAACCTTAGGTGCAAACTTCAGACTTTTACTCAACCTACTAAAATTGAGGGAGTTTGGATAGACCTGTTTGACAGAGTGAAGCCAGGTGCAAGACTGATCTAGAAGCGCCCACCCCACCAGAAGTCTGGGTGTCTAGTTTTGGTTTGTGACCATCTGTCTTCTGAAAGCATTTTGGAACTTCAGTAATACATTCCGTGATTAATTTTTCAGAATAATTAAATTGTGGGTCCCCCAAAGCAATTCAGTGCATAAATCCATATTCTGGCTGTAGTGGTACAACTGAGCAAGCAGGAAATGAAGTGATAGGTATTTTAAATGCAATACTTAATGCCTAGCACTTGCAAGGACTTGTCTACATTTGAAATGCTACAGTGGCCTAACTGCGGTGGTGCAGTTGCGCTGCTGTAGCGTTTCCGGTGTAGACGCTAGCTACGCCGATGGGAGGGGTTCTCCAATTGGCATAGGTATTTCACCTCCTGGAGAGACAGTAGCTAGATCGACAGAAAAATTCTTCCATTGACCTAGTGCTGTCTACACCAGGGGTTCGGTCAGCCTAACTACACCATAAAGGGTTGTGGATTATTCACACACCTGAGCAATGTAGCTGGGTCAACTTAACTTTTTAGTGTAGACATGGCCTAAGAAATACATTTGCCAGTAATGATCCAGTGTCTCTGTAACCTGCTTTTTCAGTTTCTTCAACCATTCCCTCTTCATACTGCTAAAACCAGCTCTTCCAAGGATCATTTTGAAAAGAACCCTAGGAATTGCTAACTAGATCTGACTAGTCTAGCGTCTTGTTTCTAATGGTGGCCCGTATCAGATGCGTCTGAGGGCTTGTCTACACTTACCGGAGGATTGACGCAATGGAGATAAATGCATTGGCAGTTGATTTAGCGGGTCTAGCGAAGACCCGTTAAACCGCCCCTCTGTTGTCAATTCCTGTACTGCACCTGATCAAGAAGAGTAAGGGGAGTTGACAGGAGAGTGTCTCCTGTCAACGTCGAGTAGTTTGGACCCCGGGGTAAGTAGATCTAAGTTACGTTGATTTGAGTTACTCTATTCACATAATTCAAATTTCGTAGCTTAGATCGACTTTTCCCTTTAGTGTAGACAAGGCCTCAGGAAGATAAAAGAAACCCAATAGTCATAATCGTAGAAACTTCTGAGCAGTTAATTCTGACCCCATCAGTTAGTGGTTGACTTATGCTCTGAAAAGTGAGGATTTATGGTCCTGACCCAAAACCAAATAGGGTCAATGGAAAAGGTTCCATTAAATCCTACCTAGTGTAGGGTGACCCTTTTATTGCTACCATGTGTCTCTTTTTAGCCATTTTCTAATCCATGACCGTTTTGCATCTCATCCCATCACCCTACGCTTCCCAAAACTGCATCTTGTGAGAGACTTTGTCAAAGCTTTGGAGAAAAGTTAAATTCTGCTTTTCATTTTGTAGCCAATTTTAAAATAAGAGAGACAAGATTTCTGGTAGATTAAAGAGTTGTGCTTTTTCTCTACAGACGCCAAGTCTGTTCTTATTCATTTAGGTGTTTTTATGACTCTCTAATTATCTCTTCATCCACTGTACCTGGAACTGAAGGTACAACTCACTGGTCTGGGTTTGCCAGGATCACCTCTAAATGCCTGTCTTTGAAAAAGGCACAACATTTTGTTGTCCTCCAGTATAATAACTGAGGGCTTGTCTGCATGGGGAAGTTAGTGTGCAGTTAACTAGGGTGTGAATTTAAAGCTCATTAGCTATTCTGTACTAACACCCCTTGTGGACACTCTTAGGGCATGGCTACATGAGAAACTTCAAAGCGCTGTCGAGGGAGTGCTCCCGTGGCAGCGCTTTGAAGTGCGAGTGTGGTCGCGCGTGAGTGCTGGGAGAGCTCTCCCAGCGCTCCTGGTAATCCACCTCCACGAGGGGATTAGCTCCGAGCGCTCGGAGCCCTGCTCCCAGCGCTCGGAGCGTGTTTACACTAGCGCTTTAAAGCGCTCTGATTTGCTGCGCTCAGGGGGGTGATTTTTCACACCCCTGAGCCAGCAAGTTAGAGCGCTTTAAAATGTAAGTGTAGACAAGCCCTTACTGTGCACTGAGTGCCCTCGAGCAGTTTAGCTTAATGCACTTCAAAAATGCTTTAAGGTACTGCACACTAAGCCATTCTCAGTAAGCTGCTAATGTGTCCAGACAAAGAGCTAGTGCAGACTAGCTACTGAAGGCTTTTTCTCCATGTAGACCAGCCCTTCCTGGTTGTGGTGGGGTTTGTTTGTTCGTTTTGGTTTGTTTTTGTTTTTTTGAAGCTCGTCTATTTCATTAAGTTCCCGGATACATGGAATCGAGTCCAGATGACTGGTTGCTCTTTAGTTGATCAATTTTTATTTATTTCTGTGGACACCTAAGTCTTTGAAATCTTTATTGCCTGAAAAGAGTAGGCCTCTCCCCAACTTTCTCTCTTGTGAACTCTGCAGAGAACTTAAAATGATTAATCTAAATCAATGGTTCCCAAAGTTGGTTTGTGGCTCATTCAGGGTAAGCCCCTGTCAGGCAGTGAGATGCTTTATTTACCTGAGCGTCCGCAGGTACGGCCGCTTGCAGCTCCCAGTGGCCATGGTTTGCTGTTCCCAGCCAATGAGAGCTGCAAGGCATACTGTTGCCTTTTTGATCTCCCTCAGTAAGAATGCACTCTATATAATATTGGTTTTTCTTTTCTCCTCCTCTCGCCACCCTGCATCAGGAAGTCAGTAATGTACTTGTCTATTTGCATTCTTTTCACTTGGGGTTTGAATTCCTAGAGATTCCAGTGTATGTTACTTTTATCTTTGGCTCACATACATCCTTTAACGCATCTTGCTGATGAAATGCATAAGATTATAGTGACAGGTTTCAGAGTAGCAGCCGTGTTAGTCTGTATTCACAAAAAGAAAAGGAGGACTTGTGGCACCTTAGAGGCTAACCAATTTATATGAGCATAAGCTTTTGTGAGCTACAGCTCACGAAAGCTTATGCTCATATAAATTGGTTAGCCTCTAAGGTACCACAAGTCCTCCTTTTCTTTTTATAAGATTATACTGTGAGTGTAGTACCTAGCTCTTATATAGCACTCTTTATCTGTCTCCAAAGGAGGTAGGTATTGTTATCCCAATTTTACAGATTGAAGAAACTGAGGTACAGAGGTGAAGCGTCTTGCCCAAGGTGACCTATCTGGGCAGATCCAGGAAAAGAGTGCAGCTTTCCTCTGTCCAAATCTTTGCCTTACCCCCTGAACACAGCTGTATCCCCTAAATAGTAGGCTCTTTCAAGAGTTCTCCAAAGTGAGAGAATCCCCAGAATCTGTCTCATGAGACGTATTTCCTGCCTTCACCAACCCACTCCAGCACTCAGACAATATAGTCTTTCCTCAAGAACGGCTACAGACACATATGCATTATAATGGGGATTGTAGCCTCTTAGGGTTTTTTGTTTCTTTTTAAGTCTGGCAAAAAGTAAAAAATGTGTTTTTGTTTTTTCAACTCTGCTAGAACAGCAAAGCACTGAGTATAGATCTTCATAAATCATTAACAAGATGTTGTGAGTTTCCATTCCAAGCCACGTATCTTCCATGCTCAGAAGAAATACATTTCCCCTTCTTTTTTGTTCTGTTTGAAGGTAAAATTAGATGGATAAGGAAGGTTCATGGGGGCTGGATGACTTGGAACTCTTGGTCACCAGTTCAAAATAACCAAGATCATTAGTGACCAGAAATAAATATTGTCTTGGTCTTTATGAAGCACGTTGTTGTCTTCCATGCAGTTCCTAGAGAAGACAGATGTCCACATCACAAAGTCAATACAGCTGGCACTTGTCAGTCTTTGCACAAAGGCCAAGGATTGAATTGATGTGGCAACTGAATTCCCTTCTGGTTCTAAACTGTTCTTTTCAGGGCAGGGCACTGCCGGGACTCCATCACAAGTTTTTAGCACTCCACCCACATAAATAATTAGGGCTCTGAAATGGATGAGAAGGTCACAGGACTCTGTGAATGGATTTGTAATCACTAGAACAAAAGAACAAAGCGAAAAGAGAAATTCCTAATGTTCCCTAAACAATAACAGGGTGGGGGCCCATTCTGATACATTCAATTAGAAGCCATCTAGATGCAGCGATAAAAACCTAGTTTACACTTGAAATTTTTGCCAGAATCGTTATACCAGCAAACCCTCCTGGTGTAGATGTAGCTTTTACCAGTTCCTCATGAGAAATCATATATGATGGTATAACCACATTTCTTTATGAGCAAAAGCCCTATTGTCAATGTCACAGAAAATCACACCGCTAACCAATATTGCAGTACCAGCAAAGTTTCTGATGTAGACCTGGTTCATGTGTCTTATCCTCTAACTGGACACTCCAATTCAGACAACAATACCCATGAAATCCTGGGTGGAATAACAGACAAGTGCTGCTTCCATTATCTGGGAAGAAGAATGACCTATGTGGTCACTTACTCTTGACACAAAAGTATAGTATAGTGGGTTAGTTAGAGTTTGATCAAGATTAAAAATTAGCATACAAATAAAAGAAAAAACTCTGACCCGCATCTGCAGTAGCCTGTCAGTTGAAGATGGTAGAAGATGGGGAAACAAAAGTAGGGGCGTTTTTAAATACCATTGCTTGGTGCTCTGCCCTGCACTGCCCTTCTCCTAAACACCCCTCTGTCTTGCTTCTGCAGGGGAGGAAATTCTTGGGTGGAAGTGTTACAGCATTAGCAAAGGCAGGTTGTCCTTGCCCTTTGTGAAGTGCTACCGCAGGGCACTAGCTCAGCCTAAAGTGGATTTCTTCCACTTAAAGAATGTGGAGAGAGCCTCAAAATTAGATGAAGGTTTCTAACCATCAGAGGAGTGAAGTTCTGTAATAGCCTTCCAAGGGAAGCAGTGGGGGCAAAAGACCTATCTGGCTTCAAGATTAAATTCGATACGTTTATGGAGGAGATGGTATGAGGGGATAACATGATTTTGGCAATTAATTGATCTTTGACTGTTCATGGTAAATAGGCCCAATGGCCTGTGATGGGATGTTAGATGGGGTGGGATCTGAGTTACCCAGGAAAAAATTCTCTGTAGTACCTGGCTGGTGAATCTTGCCCACATGCTCAGGGTTCAGCTGATCGCCATATTTGGGGTCGGGAAGGAATTTTCCTCCAGGGCAGATTGGAAGAGGCTCTGGGGGTTTTTCGCCTTCCTCTGTAGCATGGGGCACGGGTCACTTGCTGGAGGATTCTCTGCACCTTGAAGTCTTTAAACCATGATTTGAGGACTTCAATAGGTCAGACATAGGTTTATTGCAGGAGTGGGTGGGTGAGATTCTGTGGCCTGCATTGTGCAGGAGGTCAGACTAGGTGATCATAATGATCCCTTCTGACCTTCATATCTATGAGTCTATGAGCCTCAAACTTCATGTAAAAGCCCAGGCTCCCCAGTCATATGGTCCTGGATAGCAAATGCTGGAAATACCCTATTGCCTAGAGAGAAATGTTTCAGGAGTCCACTAATGGGGATCTTCAAGAGCTCCTTTCTCTTGGCACTTGGCGGGACTCCCTGGCTTCAGACCAAGCTGCAGGGGGATTAAGACACCCAGTTGCTCGTAAGGAGGGTACCATCCGTTCTGGAGAGTGATGGAGACTTATCTGGTATATTTAACTGGATGCAGCCATGATACCGAACTGCTGTTCTGAAGGTGGAATATGTTTAGCGGAGTGTAATGCCACAGCCATGGAAGCGAGGACACTTAAGCAAGTATAGCCAGGTACTAGCAGGTATTAGTTAAGGGTTTGCCCATGTGAAAGAGTGACTCCAAAAATAATGTTCTCACCCCTACCCAACCCCCTCCAAACATGCACGCATCTGGAAGGGTTCCAAATGAGATCTGCTGGTGAACTGGGTATTGTATTTTATTTGTATTGTGGCAGTACCTAGGAGCCCAACGATGGACAGGCTCCCCTTGTATTAGGTACTGTAGTATTAATCACTTCGTTTAGCACTGACAGTATGCTTAGTGCTGTAGAAGAGGCAGACACATCCTTTTTACTCTAAATAAAAACCCTTTTAGTTGTGTTTAATTGAAGAAAAATTTAAGAATTGCAGCCTCAGGAAAGAGGCATTTAAGTTCTTAACAGAATTTCTGTCCCCAGACTGGAAAGATTATTGGCCTGAACATAGTGAAACAGTAAATTTTATGGCTATATAGCAAACTTGTGAGAGGAGTGTGAGCACGCATGCCAGGTACAGTGTGGGCGAATGCCATGCACATTTAACCAGCCCCACTAGCTAGCATAGCCACCTTTCCCTTCCTCGCGGTAGAACCAAACCAGGCTCCAACGTGGTCTCTCATAATAAGTCAGTTTCCTGTATGCAAGCCGCACTCTGCTCCTCCCGTGAGGTACTAAGAATCTTTGGCTATCTAAGTAGGCAGATTGTCCTCCTTGCTGGCCGCGCCTTATTTGGCCAGCTTTTGGTCTCCCTCTTCATGTCTCTGTCCTCCTGTATCCCTCTCTGCCTTGCCATAGCCTCATTCTTATCCGCTTTCTTTCCTGGTCCCTCTCACTCTTCCTGACTTCCCTTTTTTGTCCCATGCCCTGCCTTTGACCAGGCATTCTCTCTTTTTCTCCAGCTCCAGCTGCCTGTCTCCCCGCTCCCTCTGCACTTTGGGGGTGTTGCTCCAGATACGCAATGCTAATTTGTGT
Source organism: Caretta caretta (assembly GCF_965140235.1). Taxonomy (NCBI): domain Eukaryota; kingdom Metazoa; phylum Chordata; order Testudines; family Cheloniidae; genus Caretta; species Caretta caretta. Next base: position 110,622,504 of record NC_134211.1, read on the forward strand.
CTCAGGTTATGCCTACGATAAAAAAACCCAAACCCATGGCACTGAGTCTCAGAGTACAGGTCAGTTGACTCAGGCTTGCGGGATTAAAAATTGCAATGTAGATGCTTGGGCTGGAGCCTGAGGTCTGAGACCCACTCCCCTCATGCCCAAATGTCTACAGTGCAATTGTTTAGCCCTGCAGCCTGAGTCCTGCGAGCCAGAGTTGAGTCAACTGACCTGGGCCAGCCCCAGCCATGCCTGAAGCATCAAAGCAGAGAGGGAGCTACGTTCTGATCAGAGGAGCATGCCATACATCTTGGATCTCTGGTTCGTGTTTACTGCCTTGCTTTTGCCTTAATTGATTCCTTTATAATATGCTGTGGTATGCAGAGGGTTGGCACCACAGATGGAACATTCATAATCCCAAAGTGAAGGCAGCTCAGCAAAATCCAACATGCTTGCAGGATTTTTGCTTTGGTCTGGCTGAGGAGCCCATTTGCTGCTGCTGAGGATACTCTGTTGGCTTGCACCTTGTGTAGTCATTCACAGTAGGTGTAAATGAGACTAGTTAGTACAGTAAAAGCTTTGTTATGGGGGGTGCCAGTTAGTCCAAAATTCCAATCAACTAAGAGCTGTACTTACCGATGGAATACTAATTATCAAAGAATTAGAATACAATAAAATGAATAAAGTATAAACTAGTATACAGGTATTCACCAATCCAGTAGTAGTACTTTATGCAGAGTGGTTGGTTTCTTGAAGCACTTAGGTGTATACAGTGTGACAGGGTCAGGCCAGATGGCTACAAAAGAGTGGTCGAAGGTAGATACATTAGTTCCAGGTTAAGTAGGTCCCTTTTCCCTGGGTAAAATAACAGGGACTATTCCAGAACACTCAGGAACTTTCTAGAACTAATTAAGGCTGGCAGGCTAATTAGGACACCTGTAGCAAATTGGGAAGCTGCTAGAATTAAGACTAATCAGGACACCTGGTTTAAAAAGGCTCTCACTCCAGTTAGTGAGGTGCGCGCAAGGAGCTGAGAGTGAGAAGATGTGCTGCTGGAGGACTGAGGAGTATAAACGCTATCTGGCATCAGGAGGAAGGTCCTGTGGTGAGGATACAGAAGGTATTGGGAGGAGGCCATGGGGAAGTAGCCTAGGGAGTTGTAGCTGTCACACAGGTGTTACACAAAACACTATAGACAGCTGTGATCCACAGGGCCCTGGGCTGGAACCCAGAGTAGAGGGCGGGCCCAGGTTCCCCCCAACTCCCTATTGGATATAGGGGGAGTTGACTTGGACTGTGGGTCCCACCAGAGGGGAAGGTCCCTGGCCTGTCCCCTGACCCACTAGGTGGACCAGCAGAGACTGGGGGATTGTTCTCCTTTCTTTTTCCCATGCTGGCCAGTGATGAGGTTATCTGAGTGAATGGCAGATTTGGGCCACAAAAGTGGCCAAACTGAGGGCAACTGTGAATCTCTGAGGCAAGCAAAATCCGCCAATAAGCGCAGGACCCACCAAGGTAGAGGAAGAACTTTGTCACAACAGGTAAAGTTTTCTATACAATAGGTTATCTTATGACACTACATATCACTATGGGCAGTGTATCGCATACACCCAGATCACTAAACACATTCTTAACACTGGTTTCAGAGGAACAGCCGTGTTAGTCTGTATTCGCAAAAAGAAAAGGAGTACTGGTGGCACCTTAGAGACTGATGAAGTGAGCTGTAGCTCACGAAAGCTCATGCTCAAATAAATTGGTTAGTCTCTAAGGTGCCACCAGTACTCCTTTTCTTTATTCTTAACACTAAAACTATACTAAACATAATTTAATCTTTCTTTGATTCAGAAGGCACTTCAGGATCTTTCAGTGCCTCAGGGTCATCATTATCAACATCAATTATCATTGTAGATGTAGAAGGTGTAGGAGATTGGGCTGAATCTGTACTGACCCTATGACATACCCTGGAAGCTGCTTCCTTGATTAAATCCCTGATATCAGCTTGCTTACTTGTCTTCTGCCTCTTTTTGCATAAAAGTAGAGTACAGAATGTGTAATTGCATAACCTCCTGGGCAGTATACTAGTCCTGGTTACTAGATTGAAGATTTGTATTGGGAGATACAGAAATGCTGGGTGGTAAAATGCCGGGTAACACGGCTTTTACTGTGTCTTGCTGTCATTCTGCACTTTTGTAATTGTCTACACAAGGTGCCAGGCAATGAAGAATTAAGCCTTTTGTCTATTCTAGCTGCATATATAGTATTAAGATATAAATCAGTGGTTCTCTGCCTACAGGCCACTTGTGGCCCAATCAGCATACAGCTGCCATCCTCAGGGCCGTACAGTGTGTGTGTGTGTACGTACACACACACACGGTCCACGTAACACACACAGGTGCATATGCAGCCCACAGTGGTAAATAGGTTGAGAACCGCTGATATAAATGGAGAACTTTCCAGTGCTAGCATCTGTCTTGATTGATTTGTGCCTGTGTAGTGCTAGGGTGTTTTGGGTGAAGTGTTAGCAAAACTCAGATTAGCACTGTTGTGGGATCCTTCATGGTGGTTTGGTATTTTTAGCAGAGACTATATGTAAAAAACATTCTGTCATGAAGTTTGGAGAAGATGGTTTGTTTTTGTTTTTTTAATTCTGAAATCTGAAGGAAAACTTGTCAAACCAAATAGCTCCTAGGAGCCGCCTGCATTTTCAAGGGCAAACGAAATACTGCCTCATGTTTGAATTAACACAGTCCTCTTTTTCTAAAGAGCTTTTGAAAAATACAGAGCAATCCCCGGCCTCATTTATTTTTAAATTTCATTAAATAATAGGCAAGTTTTTTAAAATTTCACAGAATATCTTGTCTGGTCCCTCAGAGCTGAGAGTGGAATAATGAGAGAGAAGGGCTGGCCAGTGGCTGGGGCAGTAACCTAGCACTTAGAAGAGCCTGGTTCAATTCCCAGCTCTGCCACAGATGTATTGCATAGCCTAGGGCAAGTTGTGTAGTCTCTGTGTGCCTCGGTTCCCCCCCGCCCCCCGCTTGTTTTTTTTCCAAAAGTTGGTGCGGGGGAAACACACACAGCAGCTGCTCTTGTGTGAATCAGTGGGGGCCAGTCCCATCCTGGATGGGGTGGGGAGGTGGTTGGATGGTCCAATTTTGGAGAGTGGAGTGGGGGAGCTCTCCCCACATGGTGCCAGCCCGTGCAGCCTGGGGTGAGGATCAGGGCCCAACTTGCTCTGTTCTTGGCTTAGCTGCTGCTTCCTGCCCAGCTGGGGAGGTGGGGGTGAAGTGGTGCAGAGCTGACCATGGGGTGATTAAGAGCTCCAGCACACCTTGAAGCTCCAGAGGAGAGACAATAGCCCCAACTGGTGCAAAGCTGATACCGGGATCCATCCCTCTGGTGGAACAAGGCGCCTTCTCATTCTCGCTCATGTTCCAAGTACAGTTACCAGGTGTCTGGTTTTCGACCAGAACACCCGGTCAAAAAGGGACCCTGGCAGCTCTGGTCATCCCTGCTGACCGGGCTGTTAAAAGTCTGGTTGGCGGCACTGGCAGGCTCCCCACCTGGCTGTGTGTGGCTCCCGGAAGTGGCCAGCATGTTACACCGGCTCTTAGGCATAGAGGGACTCTGCGTGCTTTCCCCACCCCGAGCGTTGGCTCCTCATCTCCTATTGGCTGCAGTTCCCGGCCATTGGAAGCTGCAGAGCCACTGCTCAGGGTGGGTGCAGTGTGCAGAGTCCACTGGCCCCTCTGCCTAGGAGCTGGCAGAACATGCCAGCCGCTTCCGGGAGCCCTCACGCCCTCCTGCACTCCACCCCCCAGTCCTGAGCCCCTTTCCGAAGCCAGCCCCAAACTCCCTCCCGGAGCCTGTACCCTCTCCCATGCCCCAACCCCCTGCCTCAGCCCTCTCTCACACTCTGAACCCCACATTTCTAGCCCTTCCCAAGAGCCTGTACCCTCCACCTGGAGCCCCCTCCTGCACCAACCCCCTTCCCCAGCCTGGAGCCTCCTCCTGCAGCCCAAACTTCTCACCCCCAACCCCCTGCCCCAGCCTGGTGAAAATGAGCTAGTGAACGAGGGTGGGGGAGAGCGAGGGAGGGGGATGCAGTGAGCTGTGGTGGGGCAGGGGGTGGGGCAAGGATGTTAGGTTTTCTGCCATTAGAGAGTTGATAGCCCTAAATCCAAGCAGCCATGGTGCTGGCCATGGCGAGGGGATGGATTGTGGTCTCACCTCCTGCAGTGTCGCCCCTGGGGTAGCGGGGGCAATGTGGGGTGGTCTGGGTCTCCTAATGGCCATGTTCACAGCTCTGTGTGCTCCCCCCGCCCCCCCCCCCCACCACCCCAGCCAATCAGGAACTGAGCCAATCTCTGCTCTGTGCCAGACTAGGCTGAACCAGCTAGCACCATACGGTGAGACATGCAGCCTTACTTCAGGGGATAGGACTGTCCTGGCACCTCTCTGTCCCCATCCAAGGATGGGATCGTCCTGTTAACCCCCATGAGCGGCCATGTCTGTCTTCTAGCTGTTGGGAAAAATCACGGTATTGGGCTAACTTCCTGATTTCCTTGCAGTCCACGCAATGATGATTTACTAAGGGCCTCAGTAATAGTACTTCCTCACAGAAGTGTTGTGAGGGTAAATACCTCAGAGGTTGTAAGGTGCTCCGGCCCTGTGGTGCTGGGGGCATAGGAGTACCTTAGGTAGATGTTTCCAACAGTCCTAGTTAGGTTTGTGTCCGTGAAGCCTTGTGTTTGTCAGAAGCCGCATTGATGGCAGTGGAGTCTGGGAGATGTCAGGGGGTCAGATTCCTGGACAGGATCTTGTGTAAGCATCTTCTGTGCTGGTGCTGCCTCTAATTTAGTGTCTTATGACTTAGTACTGTAATTTCCCCACTTGCTATCCTCAAAAGAGCCAAAATCTCAATCCCATTTACTGGGGGGGGGGGGGGGGGGTGTGGTATGTGGTGGTATTATTTATTATTTTGAGAAATCTATACCTATCCTGAAGATCAGGCTGTTGCTCAGCTTTTATAGTTTTATTCTTCTGTGCACAATGATTTTGTTTTTACTGTACTAGTGCTGTGCTGTGAATATCCATTTATCATGTACTTTGCCCTTGGACTTTTGGGGACAAGTTTTTGTTAAATTCAGATACCACAGAATGTCCTGTACCAGCACACATCATTGCTATTGTTTGGTGAAGCTAGTACCGTCAATGTCATGTTCTGTAAAGCAGGACTGCTGCTACTGGAAGGCTCCGAAGGAATAGCTTGTCCTGATTTGTCTGAAGTTTAAAGAGAGCTTAGGGAACTTTATTTTCCATCTGAATTGGACTCCAATTCCTTGTTGTTCGGATCTGACCATCCATCAGTAAGGATTTTGAAACACTGAACATTTCTTTGTAGTTATCTTCGCCAAGCAAGTATCTGCATTTTATAACAACGCTGGCGTTTTCTAGGGACTTACTTAGAGTTCCACAAATCAACACAAGCTGTCTTAAAGGGATGCAGGCATGCTAATGAGTGTATTTTGGCACCACCTCTCCACAAAAAACAAAGCAATGAATTTGTTTTGCTAACGCTTCAGACTACGGAAACTTTATACTTGTTTGCTACACTGGGCAACTGAAACTCTGTTCCATTTCAAGTTGTAGTAATGCTGTAGTTCTTTTGCACACACTAGCATGATGCTGTGATATTCGGGTTGCAACTACTTGCGTGGGACTCTAAAGGCCAAACCGACTTAGTTGAAGCTTTAAAATAAATTGTGGACACATTCCTGCTGATAACTAGGTTTTGCGCTTCCTCGTCAAGGCTGGGGGTTGTGGGATGCTTTTCTGCTGTCCCAGGGTGAGTAGAAATTTTTCTCTGGCAAGAGAGCTGACCCAGAAACCCTCCCGGGAGGAGAGGGAGGGAGAAGGAAGTCGCTGCTCCTTTAACAGGAAAGGGGAGAGAGAGCCAGAGACAGGCTTGCATTGGGCCACTCTGATTCCTTCTCTGCAGGGGAGGGACAGTAGAATGGCCCTCCTGGAGAAGAGCAGAAGGGGAGAAGAATGACAGAAGAGGCCCTTTCATTAGTGGGGAGGGAGGTGACCAGAGGATTTACTGTGTAAAGGAGCCAAGACTTTATGAACACAGGGACATGCCCAATTTGGAGGCTGTCGGATTATTTGCGGAAGGTGGGAAAGCAGAATTGATAGGGTGTGCTGGGGAGGGACGGGAGGAAGCTGTCTTGTCTTTACGTCCTTATTGATAAGTCTTATAAACAGTTAAACTGGTCTGGTGACACAGGTATCTTTACCTGCCCCATTGGGCTGTATTCTTACGTGAATGATAACTGATGAAGAAATTGCAAGACCTGTGCTTGTTGCATTAAACCTGATGGTAATGTCTTTCTTACTTGTATGACTAGGCTGCCTAGAGGATTGGATCCTAAATCTGTTTGTTTGTTTTTTTTAATGGCATAGAAACTTTGTAGGATATAAGGGAAATGGGAGGGAGAACACTTGTTGTGTGAAGTAACTCTTCTTGAAGAAAGGGAGTAGAAGCAACTTTTAGATTATTTGGAGTTCACGTTTATAAATTTGCAAAAAGAAAAGGAGTACTTGTGGCACCTTAGAGACTAACCAATTTATTTGAGCATAAGCTTTCGTGAGCTACAGCTCACTTCATTAGTCTCTAAGGTGCCACAAGTACTCCTTTTCTTTTTGCAAATACAGACTAACATGGCTGCTACTCTGAAACCTGTTTATAAATTTATCAACTGGCTTTTAAAATACTCCTGATAAAAATGAATTCTGACTTGATTTCCTGAACAGTTATTCTAAATTACTGTAATAATTATGGTGTGGCTGTGGGGTATGGTTTGCTTTGCATTTAAAGTGGCAGTGGCTGGCGTGATATGGGTAGAGGGGAGCTTGCAGTGCAGTTAGTGAAGTTCTGCCCCATGGTGAGAGGCAAGGCGGAAGCATCTGTGTAGCTGCATACCGAGATGTGTGTTGTAAATTTATACAGAAGTGTGGTGGAATGTACAATGAAACACATGCACATGGTTGTTTCAGTAAATGGTTTCTCACTAGCCCTTTTTTTCTTTAAGTTCCTTTTAGGGGTGTGTGTGTGTGGTTTTTTGTTTAGTTAAATGGACTGTTACACTCTTAAACTTTAAACAGCATCAGGGTTTTTGTAAAAACAAGCTTTTATAAAGGATAAGACCAGCAAACATTTCCATTCTACTATTTTTTTTTTTTAATAAAATCCAGTGCTTCGGTTCTCTTTAAACATCAAACAAACAACCTCCCAACCCCGTTCCTTTTGGTGTGAAAGTCTGGCTGTGCCTGGACAAAGGCCTGCCTTCAGTCAGATTTTAATTTTAGTTAATACATTTTTATGTAATAAAGACGAAGCAATTGTAGCTGTCACAGGACTTAACAGGTTGAGTTTATACTTCCCCCATAGGGAATAACTTGACCTGTTATGGGGCAATATAAACTCAATCTGCTGACTCATGTGACAACTACAATTGCCTTATCATAACTAAAAGCTAAGTTAAAATCCTAGTAAAGAACACACTTTATGTGCATGAAGACAAAGCCGGAGAAAGTGTATGTAGTGTTAACTTGGGGCTTGTCTACTGCAACATAAGCTAGGGTGTGATTTTCTTTTAAAAGGCAGAAGGTATTCTGCATTAGCTCCTCATGTGTACATGGATTAATCTAAACCCCAAAAAGAGACACTGTATGTGGATTAAATGTCTACATGGAGGACATTCAGAGAGGCTACTCAGGGCTATTTCCCTTCAAACTATATGCCTTCAAACTTTTCAGCACTAGTATAGATGGGTTTTACAGCCTTTAAAAATATTAGTGGGTTGTTAGTAGCTAGAGTTGACCATGTCTTTCTTTGAAAAGCTAAACTCTGCATTTAAAAACACCCAAGATGCTGCACCACTAAAAACCTGAAAGTGAAACTGGACATCAACAAAACTGAAACTGACATAATTAATTTTTCCTCAGTTTGAGGAAAAAAATATAAATAAATTGATCCAAAATAATAACCAAGTCTAGGGTTTTAAAAATATTTAACTTTTGATAATCTATCTGTTTGCAGCTTATGACTCTTAAGTGGAAAGGTGCCTTGTTGGTGTATAAACAATACATAAATGTGACTCTGGCTGAGATTGTCCAAAAATTAGGAAATCCAAAATTAGGGCTCTCACAAATAGCAAAATCGTAAACAGATGTCTCACAGTAAGGTATCATGTGGCACAGTTTTGTGGAAGATGGCTGCTGTATGGTGATGAGACTATTACTAGATTTTCTGAATTCGTGGGTGCATTAAATTATGACCTAGTCCTGAAATGAGCTGTGTGTAGGTACAGGGGTCTGCCTGTGCAGAGTTCACTGCAGAATTAGGACCAGTTCTGTGTATGTATAAAATATAAACTTATAATATTTTCTGTGTATAAAGACCATTCACTTATAGTTGATCAAACAGCTGCTATGGCTGCACATTGGTGCCACCTGCCTGCAGGAAAGAATGAGTGGACTCATAAAGCAAAAAAACCAAGGCGATGCCTCAAAATGATAACACTGTTTTAAGCTGGATTTGACTGTGAGCAAATGTAGATGCTCTTTTGTTTGGGGTGTGTTTGGGGTTTTTTTGTTTGCGCTTTAACCAGCTTCCTCCAACTATTAAAAAAAGTAGCATCTTGCATCAGATAATTTAAAAAAACTAAACGTGTGAAATTCAGCCTAGATTTGGGTTGAACTTGTTCTTTCTTAATAATGGAATACTGTCTCTCTTACTGAGCTCATTTTCCTTCAGCTTTTTTAATGCTCTTCATTTAGAAGTGCAAAATGACCTCCTTAACCCGTGCTGGATGATTACTCTTTATTTAACTCAGTAACTTTTAAAGCAATATTTTCACACTCTCTTAATGGTTATTACACCAAATGCGTTACCTAGGGAGGTGGTGGAATCTCCTTCCTTTGAAGTTTTTAAGGTCAGGCTTGACAAAGCCCTGGCTGGGATGATTTAGTTGGGGATTGGGATGATTTAGTTGGTAGCTTTGAGCAGGGGGTTGGACTAGATGACCTCCTGAGGTCCCTTCCAACCCTGATATTCTATGATTCTGTCAACCTCTGGGTTTGTAGTACAACACCTTCATTTACTCTTGTGGTGTAGGGTGCTGCTTTTATATATAGAAATCTAAATAATAGCGTCTGTTTCACGGGTGGATACAAATTTGCCCTCAGCACTTTATTTGCATATAGATTATAGTGCCAGTCAGGTGTAGCTACGTATAGGAAGAGCTAACTGCTGCTTAATTTATAACTTTTTAAATTTAAAAAAGTCTCCTGACTTTCTGGTTTTGGGTCTAGAAATGTTCTGCTGCATTTAACACTACTACAGTATGTACAAAACTGTACTGCATCAAAATACTAGCTGTTAAATCTAGGCAGTCCTGCTGAAACAGAAATGAAAGGGGGTCACAAGCATAATCGGCTGACCAAGGATAAGTCACATGCACAAGGAAGCAGACATGTATAGCAGAGCACTGCTTTGAATTTCATTGGATCATTGCCTGAGACAATTAACGCTAGCAAGAGGGAAAGAGGATGGGGAAACCTTCCTTCTGTTTTAATTGTTCTCAGAATGGTTGGAATTCTTTTGCATCAGAGCAACTTTTGTTAAAGCTAATTCTTGTTGAAATGCAGTACCACTCTGACGTCAGTGATGCTGATTTAACTGGGCAATATTACTGAGTTTAAAGTGGTCTCTCTTTTGAAATGATTGGAGCCCGGCTGACTTTTTTCTATTATGTATCACAGGTGTAGACAAGTGTGTGTGTATGGAGGAGCGGGGTGCCCAGCCAAAAATGTAAGGATTTCATTAATAAATTAAGAAAATGCTGGGTTTGGAACAGAAGCACGTTTGTATCCCTTTATTTAGAAAGTGGCTGTATTTTAGTCGAGGTATGAAACTAGTCACGAAAGTGATTATTTATCAGCTTTTATTTCATTTAACTGTAGTCCCCAATAAGTCTATACTCCTATTGTAATAAAACATAAAAACATTCATTACTGCCAGATATGACAGAGGCTCAGTAAATGCTGTTGCTAGTTACTCAGTAGTCTTTGAGTGTTGGAATCTCACCATCAGTATGTGGAGGATTTCAGGTTTGTACTGCACATAAACTTAAGTAATTCAGCAAAGTTCCGTGGTGGTGCTGAAAGCCTTTCATGTTGTTCTTGAACAATAGATACTCTGACTTCCATAGCTGCAGAATTCCCAATGCTTTAGGGAACAGTGAAATTTGCTAACTGCAGATCTGGTTATATCTAGGCTGGTAGCAAGGTGCTTCTGAGTAACGCCACTGCAGGTAAACTCCATAGCTCTCTGCACAATAGTGACCTCCACAGGAGGCAAAAAAATAGAGGGCTGGATCACCCCTGTAGTGGTGAAGCCGACAGGAGATCTTAAGGCCAAAGGAAAGTTGGAGGAGCCACTTGGTAGAAATCCTCCCCGATTGTTATAGACAGTGGTGGGATGTGTCTTGGGGTACCAGCAGGTGGCTGGCACCAGCTGCACAATATGGCTAGTAAGCATTCTTCCTTCTCTTCCCCCACCAATGACTGCAGCTGTTCCAAGTCTTGCCCTTGTTTGGGGCAGAGGTGGAAGGGTATTTCTGTTCTGTAGATGAGGCTTCATGGGAAAGCTATAATAGAGCTCTAGGTTGTTTAACGTTTTCCAGGTAGCGTCTGTTGGGGATCTCTGTGTGTTTGTGCGCACATGTGCATTTCCCCTCCCTTCCACACTTTTATGTAGATCCTGGGCTGCACAACCCTGGTGGTGGGGGGCAGAAAGGAGGGGCACTGATGCAGAAGATGGGCTTTCTGCATATGGATCATGGAGACATGACCTAAAGTGACTGTAATGCATTGTTACACTGCCTGTAGAACACACACAAATGCTATATTTTTCTCAGTCCTTGAGTGAACTCTAACAAGGAATTGATGATTCAATCCATCTCCTATCACTTGGTGTCAGCTTAGATGGATTCATGTTGATTAGAATCTGCTGGAGAACTTAATATTCTGTCACACACTGCATACACCTGACTCCAGTGACAGCAGAACCATCATTTTCTTATGGCAATTTCCTATTTTCTTATCAGCTGGAGAACTATTATTTAAGATCTGATACTGTATATGTAACTAGCTAGCCTGTGTGTTTTTGGCATGGGGTACTTTTAATAGCAGCCATATGTTGCTCACTCAGTTTCTGCAAAGCATCTTGATTGCATTTTAAGAGCCTGATCCTGCTGTCCACTAAGTAAATGGCAAAACTCCCACTGACTTCAATGGGAGAAGGACTGGAGCTTATATCCGTTAATGTGTAGGTGTCTTGGAATGAAAATCCATTTAAGGCAGATGACCAACGAAAAAGTCCTTCACATCATTGAAGGCACAGTGTTGCTCAACAGATTCTACCCTGAAAAGGCGCCCATACTTAGTGAGATCAGTAGGGGCAGGACTGAGAACCTCCATTGCACTGCTTTGTAGGAGCTCCCTGTACCCCAGTGGGGTGTGTGGCAGCTGGGGATCCCCCCCTCTAATTAATACACGCGCGCGCGCACACACACACACGTGTTGTGGAGTGGGTCTGTTTTTGTTTCTTTGCGGGTGGGGAAATTATTCATTCTTCTCTCTCTCTCTGCCCCCTGCTCCCCCCGCCCCCATTACCTCCTGAACTTTCTGCACCAAACCTGGTTATTCAGGTCTGGGGAGTGGTTTTTCCTAAAGGGTTTAAGCAGTGGGGAGAAGAGGGCTAACACCCTTCTGTCTAGCTCTTTAGTATCCAAATGAAAACTGGCCAACTGTACGTATGGTGGCCCCAGAAGAATTATGCATGGGGATGAGTCTGCCCCATTGTCAGCCTCACAACAGGGAAATACAAACCTGAAGGATGGAGTGGGCCATTATCCAGTGTTGTTGTAGCCAGGTCAGTCCCAGAATATTAGAGACCGGGTGGGTGAGGCAATATCTTTCATTGGACCAGTGTCTGTTGGTGAGAGAGACTAGCTTCTGAGCCACACAGGGCTCCTCTTCAGGACTGGGAAGCTGTATAAGCTTGGAAGCTTGTCTCTCTCTCACCAGGAGACGCTGGTCCAGTAAAAGATATTCCCTCACCCACCTTGTCTCTCTGAATGGGCCAAGACAGTTTTACAATCAGTCTTCTAGTGTGTCTGGTCTAAGAATGGTTCCTTCCCCTGCTGAGACCCCGACCCCCACATCCAAACCCCTCTGCTGAGCCCCCACAACCTTCACCTGGAACCCCCTAACGAGCCCCTGTGCATCAAGATTCCCCCCCCCCCCCCACCACCACTGAGCTGCCCGCACCCAGATTGTCCCACACACAATCCTCTCACCCCACACCTGGAAACTCCCCCCGAGCCCCTTCACACTTGGATCCTGCCTGGTTGAGCTGACCTACTCCGCCTGTGGTGCACCTGGCACAGAGGGGCAGGGCCCCAGGGTGTTTCTGGGGCAGGCGGCCCAGGCCTTGTGCTATGTCCAGGTCGGGTGCAGCCTCACCATGGAGTCCGTGTCCTGGGGGTGGGGCGGGGCTGCAGGGTGATCTTCCACCTTCACGCAGCCAGTGGCCTGTGCTCCCTACTGCCATGCTGGAGCCTCTGCATTTATTTATTTATTGACAAATAAAACTTGCAGAATTTAAAAACTTTTGGCACAGAATGCCCTCAAGAGTAGCTCATGCTTCGCACCTTCAGACTGCACTGCTGTCTTGCATGCTGTGTGCGCTGATAGCGGTGAGCTAGTGGAGACAGGAAGGGAAGCCTGACCACACCTGAGCTAGGAGCAAACACAAGGAAAAGCAAAGGCAAAAAATTGCGAGCAGCCAGCATAAACTAATAAACAGCTTGCTTTGTTCCAACGATACAGCTTTCTGGGTGAGACAGATATGCTGCTGCTGAGAATCTACAGTAGGGCTGTATTACTCAGTTGGGAACAGGTGGTGATTTATGGCTCTTGGGAGTGGTGATGTTTGGGACAACGCCGGGGTGGCTGGATGCAGCAGTAGGCCCTTCTGCTGCAGATAGAGGAAGGACTCTTGCTCCTACTTGCTTCAAGCTCAGCAATGGTGGTAGGCGGAGGGGAGGGCAACAAGGTGCACAGGCCCTGATATGAGCAATGCTTGGGAGAAGGGCAAATTGGGGCTCTTCTCCCCCCCCCCCCCCAACCTGTAACACTAGGAATCTAGCAACTGTGATAGGGACTCACTCTTAGGTAGTGATGTATTGGGTATCTGTATGTAACTAAACTACTTTGTCAGCATTTAAATAGGATAGCTGAAAATGCAGGGCTCGGTCTTGTAATTGAACTTCAGCACTTCCTCGTCTGCTATTGTGGGGCTTGTCAAAACAGAGCTTGAAACAGTTTAACTGAAACTGGTTTAAAACCCATTGATTAAAAATTTGTTTAGTTGTGAACCCCTGTGTGGACACTTGTATATCTGTTTAAAACTGATTATATTTAGCTTGCACATTTAAACTTACAGGTTTCAACTGCTATAAACCAAGTGTAATTGTGTGAACACACAAAGCTGCACAGGTTTAAAAAACAGCTTAGGTTAAAATCATCCCTGTAGTTAAGCTTCATGTGCCAGGGTTAGCTCTTTGGCAGAATAGCCTGTCAAAGCACTGAATTAGGTGCGGGGGTCGAGGGATCTTAGTTTCTCTCCAACATGGGTGGGTTTTAGGGCTTGCGTGTGCATAGAAATGTACCAAAATAACAATTCCAAAATAGTTATTCTAGATTGTGCCCCCACGGGGGTTATATCGAAATAACTGTTCTGGAAAAATTATCAGTGCATAGACAAGCACTTGAGCTGCTCTTAGCTGTGTCACTTGTTATAGAGGAGGATGGGGTGGATGGCAGAGGAAATGGGGAATGATTGGGGTGGTGGGGAGCCTTTTATTCCCATGTTCTCCTCTCTTGTTCAAGGCTGCTGGGAAGGCTGGGTGCTGGTAGGAGATGTCCTTCACAGCCCCATTTCTCAGGGCAATATCTAGGGGCCAGAGGGCAATTGTGCCTGACGTAAGAGAATAATAGAAATGTAGGACTGGAAGGGAACTTGATAGATCATTTAGTCCAGTCCCTTGCATTGCGGCTGGACTAAGTATTATATAGACCAGTAATACTCAATTAGATCTATTTGTGGGCTGACTTGACAATTTTATGACAAGAGGTGGGCTGTTTGCGCAGAAGGCTGACAAAATAATAATAAAAACCCTTCAGCTGCCAATAAAGACCTTGATTGCAACTTAAGTATTAGTGTTTCTATCTTTTAACAAAGTTTATAAATCAACATTATTACCTGGGTTTGTAGCAATCTCTAATGGGAGAGGTGACATCAACAATCTCTGGCAAGCTTTGTGAAGAGTGGTTTGTAGGAGGGGTCAGGGCAAGGCTCGTGCACTGGTGAAGATGCTCATCTGTCAAGTGATTGTGGTGGTGTTTTTAAATAATGTTGATGGTAGAAAACCCAGAATCAAAGAGGTACGTTGATCTGAACATTGTTCAGATAGGTGTTAAAAGATAGGTGGCTGGATTCTGGTTGTTGGTCAGTAGAAATCCAAGTCCTACTTCTCTGAAGTTTGCCTTCAAGACATCTGAGCTCTCGAAGGTGCTTCTCAGTTAGAAATTGTAAGGCTCATCAATTGAATCAAGAATGTTCTATTAGCAGAGACAACAAACAACAAAAAACAAATCCTTTGGAATTGCAAACTTCTCAATCAGGTTGTTTAGGAATTCTTGCATCGTTTTCAGTGACGTTTCAGCTGTAGTTTCACAGGAAATGTAGAAAAGTACAACATCTTTCCTGTTACGTCTGTCTGAAAGATTTCAAGATTCCTCTGAAAGGTACACACTTTTTCAAACACATCCCCAACACTGCTTGCCCAGCCTTGGAACTACAATTTAGGGGAATTTGACATGACCAGTAATATCACACAGATTTATATAGAAGGGAAATCATTAATAAATTCCAGGAACTTGCAAACCTTGTTTGTCTTGTGGCTTTGAAAGAAAGTCTATTATTTCTTTTTGACGCTCACAAAACCTCTCTAACACACACCTGCTACTTAACCAGTGAACATCATTGTACTGCAACAGGTCACTCACTGTATTTGGCTGAAACGTCTTGTAAAGAGCTTTAAAAAGCTGCTGTTGCAAGCTAGAAGTTGAGCATATGTAGTGCACTAATCTCATCAGAATACTCATTGTTTTTTCAAGTCCCCAGACAGCTTACTGCACAGGACAGTCAGGTGAATGATGCAGTGAAGTATATTTAATGAAGGGTGTATCACTGCCAAATGTGAAGCAAGCCATTCTCTTTTTTCCCTGTCATGGAGGGACCTCCGTTTGTAACGAGCAAGATTACTTTTGGCAGATCTAAAGCATTTTTTTTTTTTTTTCAAAAAATCCATTTACTTTTTCAAAAATGATCTCTCCTGTCATGTAGGTTTCTAATGGTATTAAACATAAAAATTCTTCCGTGAAAATTTCACAATCTTAAAATTTAACAAACAGCAATAGCAGGGCAGTGTCACTTAAACACTTGATCATCCACTGCCAGGGACATCCATTTGGTGTTTTTTGTTTTTGTTTTTTAAATTGGACAGCAGTGCTGAAAAACAGACCTCGTAAACTACTTCCAATCTTTGTGCTGCCGTGGAATCATACGGGAACTTGCTTCACATGGTTCACAATATCATCTTTGTTTTTATCTCTAGCAAAAAGCTCCTCCAGTGTTTCCGATGTGCACTCATTCACAAGCTCAGCATTCAGGAAAGGCTTTCTCTCTTTTTAGCTAGTACCAACAGTATCTGAAGAGAAGCAGCTGTTACTTTGTCCTGCATGATCACTGATATTGTGAGGAGATATTTGAAGCGTGATACAAAAACTTCAGATTTTCAATTTTGTCACGTCTTGCAACACTGCCAGGATGGCCATGTTGAGTGGTACAGTGCTTTGATTCAAAGTGGTGCTTCGCACTGATGACTTTACAGACGGATACAGTGGTTTGACACGTTAAACACAAAAGTGTTGCATTTAAATGAGGTGGAGTAATAAAAACAACCCATTGTCCAGCTTGGGTTAAAAGCTCGGTTTTTGCTGTCGACTTTGACGTTCACTCACATCAGCATTCATTTTTTGGCTCCATTGCCATCACAGATGAGAAGAATGGGCGGTGTCCTAGCTCAATGGTAGCCGGTGCTATCGCAAGAACTTAAGGTCCAGCAGTAAGTTCCTTACTAAGGAAGTCCTAGGCAAATGATGGGCTGTGCGTCACTCTTCATTAGTTTAATTATAAACATTTTTTAAGGGGAGTTGGTGGGCCACACAGGAAGCCTTGGTGGGCCACATTTGGCCCATGGGCTGCCTATTGAGTATCCCTGATCTAGACCGTCCTTGACCGGTATCTGTCTAACCTGGTCTTAAAAACCTCCAATGACAGAGATTCCACAACTTCCCTATGTAATTTGTTCCAGTGCTTAACTACCCTGGCAGTTAAAAAGTTTTTTTTTTTTCTTCTTTTTCTGTAATGTCCAACCTAAACTACCCTTGCTGCAATTTAAGCCCATTATTTCTTGTCCTGTCCTCAGTGGTTAAGGAGAACAATTTATCATCCTCCTCTTTTTCAAGTATGCAAAAGGTTGTTTTAGACTGTTGTCTCTTCTCAAAACTAAACAAACCCAGTTTATTCAATCTTCCCTCATAGGTCCTATTTTCTAGACTTTTATTCATTTTGATTGCTCTCCTGTGGACAAATTGGAGACAGTCCAGATCTTTCTTGAAGTGTGGTACCCAAAACTGGACACAATACTCCACTTGAGACCTTGCTGAAATAAGGTAGAAGAATTACTTCTCATGTCTTGCTTGCAACACTCCTAATACACCCCAGAATGATGTTTGCTGCTTTGTCGGTGGTGGGTTTTTTGGTTTTTTTTTTTTTTTTTTGGCAAGAGTATTATATTGTTGAATCCTATTTAGTTTGTGATCCACTATAACCCCCAGATCCTTTTCTGCAGTACTCTTTCCTAGGCAGTCATTTCCCATTTTGTATTGTGCAATTGATTGTCCGTTCCTAAGTATAGTACTTGCATTTATCCTTACTGAATTTCATCCTTTTTATTTCAGACCGTTTCTCCAGTTTCTCAAGATCATCTTGAATTTTAACCCTGTCCTCCAAATCACTTGCAACCCCTCCCAGCTTGGTATCCTCTGCAAACTTTAAGTGTACTCATCTACACCATTATCCACATGATTCATGAAGATATTGAATAGAACCAGACCCAGGACAGATCCCTGTGAGACCCCTCTCATTATGCCCTTCCAACTTAATTATGAATCATAGCTAACTGCCTTCTGAGTATGCTTTTCCAACCAGTTGTGCACCCACCTTTATAGTAGGTTTGTCTAGGCCAGAGGTTTTCAGACTTTTACATAGACACAATACCTGCTCCTCCTTCCCTCTTGGATTTTCAGGGTGGGGGAAGGCATGTGGGAAGGTCTCTGGAGGCAGAAATCTCTGTGGCAGGTGTTGACCCACAGGCTGGGTGGCCCGCTGAGGTTAGTCAGAGGCGACACTCCCTCCCTAAACCCTGACGCAGACTGGCTTGAGCCCCACGTGTTCCTCCACTCCCCCTTAAGGGGCTGAGCCCCACAATTTGAAAACCTCTAGTCTAGCCCATCTTTGGGAATGGGGTGGCAGCTACACCCAGTGTCAGAGGGGGCAGGGATTCCCCCATGTGTAAACCAATATCTTGGGTCCCTTTATACCTCTGTTGGGGGCAGGGCAGTCTTTCTTTCCCCATGTATTAGCAGGGGTACTAAATGTCCAAGGGAAAAGGGATGAGAACAGCCACTAAGATGAGCAGTGGGTGTGATGGTGATAACGTTGGAGTATGAGCTGTCTCAGAGCAGTCTGGGGGGGAAATCTGAGATGTTGGAGAGAATATCGGGGGTTGGAAGTCTGTGGAAAGAAGGGGGTCAGGCAAGGTGACATCTGTCACCTTCAAAAACCTACATTTGTGCCCCCCGTGTCTGTCCCACCCCTTCAAAACATATCCCCACTCTTCTGCTCCTTTCCTCAGCTCCTTAGTCTGTGGGCCCCATCTTGATGCCTGCTTCTCTGTGGGGAGAGGAAGGGGAGCTGTGCTGGACAGGTAGAGAGATGTGGGGGGGTGATTCAGGTGCAGCAAAGGGGTTTAACATACAGTGTGTTCTGAGGGTGGGGTAATCCTTGCCAAGGAGCCAGATGCAAGGAAAGGAGGAGAGTTGGGCGCTTGTGTGTGTGGTGCAAAATCCTTTTCCTTGTTTTTAAAAAACAAAAACCCTTAAAAGCCCCCAGTCATCATTAATGCAGAATTAGGCCTAGTCCTGTAGTTTTCAACCTTTTTTTTTTTTTCTTCATATGTGGACCCCTAAAAAATTTCACATGGACATGCGGAACCCTTTGGAAATCTTAGACCTAGTCTGCAGACCCCCATCCATAGAGCACAGGTTGAAAACACTGTTCTGTGGTAATGACCACCTTTCACTGTGTGACTTGCACACAGTCCGCAGATCCCAAGGGGTCTGAGGACCCTGGGTTGAAAACCGCTGGTCCAGTCTAGACCTAATATGTAGGTCAACTCAGCTGCATCATCTGGCCTGTAAAAAAAAAAAAAAAAAAAAAAAAAAAAATGCCTTGTGTGATGTATTTAGGTCGACCTACCCTCACTGTAGACACAGGTAAGTTGACAGAATAACTCTTCCGTTGACCTAGTTACCAGCTTTTGGAGAGGTGGATTACCACCTTTGAGGGGAAAAATCCCTTCCTTCAACAGGAAGTGTCTGTACTACAGTGGCATAGCTGCAGTTCTGTAGTTTTGCTGCTACAGCTGCTCTAGGGGAAACGTACCCTCAAGGTAGCACCTTGCGCCCTTTCATGTGCAGCGTGGCTAAATTTAATCTCCTGAAAACCAGTAAATAAGGTGTTTCCTGGTTTTCAGAGGCTTTACATTTAGCGACTCTGCACATTCTGAAGGGGCACAAGGTACCACTGGGCACCCCTTAACTCTGTTATCGAAGTTCTTTTTGGCATTTAAGTAACTGACTCCTGAATCCTAACTGACAAAACGCAGCCTAATACATTCTTTTTGGGTGTAGTCGCCTGTCACTGCTTAAAGTAAATCTTAATTGGAGTCTCTCACTAGTTCTTGTGCATTTATTTGTGTATCGATAAATGGTGTGAGGTTCTCTTTAGATATAACCTCTTATGGTGGTAGAAGTTTTTGGTGTGTTTTTTTTTTTTCCTGTTCAGATACTTTTGTAGTAGGCTGAACAATGGGTGAGTAGAACTGAGATGCATAATGCAGTGGAGCAGTATTCTACAAGTGATTGGCATTGGGGTTACCTATTTTTTCTTTCCTCACAACTCCATAATCTTGATTTGTTAGCCACATGAGAGGGTGAAGCTCAATCCCGAATGTTTCAAGATCATAGCAAGTTTTGTTCAAAGTCCAGTTATTGTCATACTAAATTAAGATGTTTTTATAGTCTCTATAGAACATCCCGTCTCCACCCTGTCATTCTCCAGAGAACGTTGGCTTCTCTTTTACTCTCTCTCTCTCTCTCTCTCTGTGTCAGTCATTAATTTCTCAGCATCTTCATGGCAAAACAGAGAGAAAATAAACTTTTTTGCATTAGTGCGGTGAGGCGTAGAGATGATGCAATTTTCAGCATCCAGATAATTGGGAGTAAAAATAATCGGAATCTTTGCATTATGTTAGAGGTTAATAATACCATTTTTAAAACCAGCTTGTTGTTGGGATTTAAACTGTTACCTGAAAACATAACTTAGGTTTGTTGTCTAATGCCAAGTTAAGGAGAGGCAATGTTAAAAATCCACACAGCCTGAGTGGTCAAAACATTAAAGTTCTTTGCATGCACCCACCAAATGTTTTTATGTAGCCTGACTGTTCAAGAACACGTACTTAGAATCATCTATGATTCTGGTTTGAAGAGACCTCAGGAGGTCATCTAGTCTAACCCCCTTCTCAAGGCAGGACCAACACCAACTAAATCATCCCAGCCAGGGCTTTGTCAAGCCAGGCCTTAAAAACCTGTAAGGATGGAGATTCCACCACCTCCCTAGGTAACCTATTCCAGTGCTTCACCACCCTCCTAGTGAAATAGTGTTTCCTAATATCCAACCTAGACCTCCCCCACTGCAACTTGAGACCATTGCTTCTTGTTCTGTCATCTACCACCACTGAGAATAGCTGAGCTCCATCCTCTTCGGAACCCCCCTTCAGGTAGATGACGGCTGCTATCAAATCCCCCCTCACTCTTCTCTTCTACAGACCAACCAGCACCAAGTTTCCTTTGACATACATAACTTTCTGTCTCTGCTGCAAATGAGTTTAAAAAGTCAATCCTGTTCTGATTTCACATGTATAGTACCCTGGGGTAGGATCTCTATTCGCTGCTTCTCATCACTAAGGGTATGCCCACAGGGCAAAAAAGAGACACAGCAGCGAGTCTGAGCCCGGTTCTATAGACTCAGGCTTGTGGGAGCTTGTACTACAGAGCTAAAAATAGCAGTGTAGATGTTCCTGCTCCGGCTCTGAAACCCAGTGAGGGGGGTGTGGGTCATCTCAGAGCTTGAGCTCTAGCTCAAGTGAGAACATCTACACTGCTATTTTTAGCCCCGCAGCATGAGCCTAAATCTGTAGATCTGGGCTCTGAGACTCGCTGATACAGGAGGCGGTTCAGTGCAGATGTATCCAGGAGAAGAAATTCTTAGAACTCTGGTCCTGTTGTGTTTTATATATTATTAATCAGATCGGGGCAGGGTATGTGTCATTCTATATGTGAAGCATTATAACTTTTTAGCACTCTATAGAGGTTTTGTAGTAGGAATAATAATACCCAGCTCTCCACTGGTAGCTAGATATGAGAGTTTTTCTCTTAACATTGTGCTGCCAGTACTAGTAATGGATTTTAACTACACGTGCTGACTCAACGGAGAGAGGCTTTTGGTCTATCGACTCCATTTTTGGTGTGTCTCCTTCTGATAACTCTCTCTCTTCTAATATCTTTACTGTACCTGGCTAATGGTGTAAGGAATTGAACAGCAGACTGCCAAAAATTTGAGGTACACAAACTTGCATTGGTTTCAGAGAGAGCAACTTGAATAGCAAGCGATCAGGAACATATGTGCACATGGCTTTGAATTGTAGATTTTAATGCATTATGCTGGGCAGCTCTTTATTGTGATGTAACAGACCCATGAACAAAGAGAGCCATTTCCCTGTTTAGAATAACTGTACAAACGAAGGCCCAGATTCTAATCCCAGTGACCTCAATATAACTGAGATTTGAATCTGGCCCAGAGTGTATGAAATGTCAGTGTGGAAATACTTAGTTGGAACTGGAGGGTGGCTTGGGATAATTTACAGGGATTTGTAAAAAAAAATCCCAGAACGTTCTTCATTCCATGTGCCTGTCCTGAAGTCCTAATCTAACTTCACAAGGAAGCAACCATAGCATTCAGGATCTCGTATCCATAGCATCTGGTTCTTGCTCCTTCCCTTCATTTAACAAAAGGCAGAAGAGAAATAATCAAGTATGCTGATGTAGAAATGTTAATTAACATTCGATTTAGAGCTTCCTGCACGAAAGAGGGTGAATGTACTTCCTCTGTCACATTGTATTAAGAGTGATATATAGAAGAGACAAATAGAGACCTCTGATCTAAAGGGGGAGAGGGAGGAAGGCTTTTAACCTTGTTAGATTGACTAAAAGCTGGACGATAAGCCACTCTTGTACCCAGTTTGCTTCAGTACTAGCTGGCGATAAGATTCTTGAATTTGTTTTTAACTTTACTGTATATCTCTCTTTTTTTTTTCTTAAGCCAAACTTGCAAGACGCTGTCAGGAGAGAGAGAACCTTGGCATGCTGGTCTGGTCACCTAATCAGAATCTGTCCGAGGCAAAATGTAAGTCTATTTTGCATTCTTATTTTTTTTTAAGTGGTTTATTTTTAAGAAAGGGAAGTTACCTTTTTACAGCAGAGAGCGATTACGCAGTGTGATAGTCTCAGTGGGCTTCAAAATGAATTTGGGAATCTTAAAAAAGGACCGTATACAGGGTTTCATTCCTTACTGCAGCTGCCCAGAATGCCATATCCATTGGGGAGGAGGAAAGACCTCTTACGACTTCCTTCCATGGTATGAATTTTTGAGGCTCTTGATCAGCAAGCTGCTGTGATCTTCCAGTCACATGCTGCAGGTGCTGTAGAAGGTAGCAGAAATAAAGTTTCTGGGGCCAGGAGGAGAGGCATTTTGGGGGGAGGGAGGGAAGAAATCCTGTCCAAACAAAAAAGACGACAACTCCAAATGCTCAAAAACTCCATACCTGGAACTCAAGTTTAAACTGTGGGAACGATTAGAGTGTCTTTGATTTCCATGTGAGAGCAAATTTTAAACTGAATGTGTCCCTGGGAACAGGTTTCAAATGGCCATTAACTCATGGCGGAACAAGTGATAGAAATGTCTAATTGTGGTTCACTTTCTGAAGAATTACAGTGTCTTTAACATAGTTACCATTTAAAAGCTAGCTCTCTTTATTAAAGTGGAGGGGGTTTATTTTGTTTTAATTTAACTTTCTGTGCTGTGACCTGAGCACAGGACCAGGAGCAAGGAACTAAAAGTACTACTCCCAGCTCTGATACTGATTCCCTCTATGGCCTTGGTCAAATCGCTTGACCTTTGTTTTCATTGGCTGCATAGGGGTGATACACCTCACAAGGCCGTTGTGAGGGTTTGCTGAAGACTAAGAATACCTATACTGCCTCCTTTAGCAATCTAGTGGATAGGGCATCAGACTAGTAATATCCTGGATGGCCTGAGTTCTGCTGGGTGACTTACCCTCTCACAGCCTGCCCATCTGTAAAAAGTGGTTGATGCTTTGAAATCTACAGATGAAAAGTGCCATATAAGTGTAACTTCTACTTCCTCCCCTAGTGGTGAGGTCAGACTGCCAGTTAGTGAACTTTGTATTCCTATTTGTATGCATTGTATAAAATCTCTGGAGGGGAGAGTGCTTCCTTCTTTTGTGTGTGTGTGTGTGTGTGTGTGTGTGTGTGGTGAGGCGTTTGCAGATGGAAACAAATGTGTTTTCTTCCTGGGCCACCTGCTAAAATTTGATAGTCTGCAAAATCACAAAAGATTGCAAGTACCTGGCTTCAGATATGGGGGTTGATTTTTGGCTTTGCAATTTTTAGCCTCTTGCTGTTAGGAATTGGATTTCTTTTTGAGCTGGAGGTGGTGAGCGTAAGTGTAGTTGGGGGTGGCTGTATGTTACCAACTGGTACCATTGGATATAATGCATGTGAATAACCCCCAAAGGGAATAATTGACTCTGTCCAAGACCTTGCATCTTTGGAGCAATGAGTGTCTAGGAACTTTCTCCTCTCAAATTTCATACAAGTGAACTTCGAACTTTGTCTGTGTCTGACCATACAGCAATTTTACTATACTGACTTCCAGGGCAACATGCCATGATTTACAACCGTACAAAATCTGAACTGGCCCCGTATTGTTCCTGCTGCTCTCTTTTCAGAGAGTTTACAGTGTTTGGAGGGTGGTGCCTTGTACCGATCTCCCATACTGTGGGGAGACCCTCCCCATGAAGGACTTAACTGCAGCAGGTCTTCATAGAATTTCTTTTAGGGCTATTTGACGTGGAGGGGGTTTATGGCTGAAAAATCAGGACTGTGAGGATGGCTTAGACAATCCTTTAGCACCTGTGTAGTACTACTTTGGCTCATGTCCAGGGCCCCAGCCCACACCTGCTCTTACACACAATCTTACTGTTGAAGGTTTGCTTTACTTTCAGGGTCAAGGCTTAATGGGAAGAGCTAGGTAAGCACAATAAACAGCAGTTAGCATATATCCTTGTCCTAGTCAGTGTAGCCATCTTCTGAAATAGAGGCAGATGCTGAAAGATTCCATGAAGATTTCAGTGGTTTGAATTGAGTAAGGGCTTGTCGATACTACAGGAAAAATGGTTGTGGGACCAGGTTACAGGCATCATCCTTTGACGTAGTCCCGTCTTACGGTGTAATGGTGTATCTTAACTGTGGTACAGACTTGCTTGTCCAAGGCTTTAGCGCAGGTCAATTAAAACCTAGTTGCGCCATGTATGCTTGAAGATGGGACAGTGTTTTACCTATGTTGGAGGAATATACTGTAGTGGTTTTGGCCCTGTCTACTATTTACTGGCATATTTGTTATTTGCATCCCTCGGCTTGTTAACTATATTCCTGGGAGTCAATAACTTTTCTGCTCCTTTCACGCTCCCCCACACACCCTGAACTGAGTGCTGTCAATAAGGGGTTATATGTGTGCTACAGATCCCCAAAAACCCTTTGTTACAGAGTGTCACTGAGATGGTTTTACCCACTGGCAGTTTCATGAACAAAGACTGAACAATAAAATGTTGTATGCTCTGACAGAGTAGAGCAAGAACAAAATCCCTCCAGTCTGCCCTCGGTCAGCTCCCGACTATCTCTTAAAATAGCTGTGCTCATCTCTGCCCAGTCAGTCCATTCCTCTGTGCCCTGTAGCCCATCCACACCTGCTACTGAACCCTGCTCTCGCACTCTTAGACCTTTTAAAGAGATTTCTCCGAAGAAATGCCTCAACTTCAGGAAATTACTCTGACCTGCATTGAGATGTTGTTAATGGAGGCAGAGCTGGGACGTTAGATCTCACTGGAGAGAGGCAGGACTGAGCAAGGCAGAGGAAGAGCTAAGTAAAGTGAAGGAACTAATCTGTTTGGCAGATGGGAGCTGAGGTGGGGAATGGCGAAAGTTTGTTTTTAATGATCTACCATGGCACAGCCTAGAGCAGTGGTCCCCAAATTGTGGGGCGCACCACCCTTACGGGGTGTGTGGCAGGGCCGAAGCCGGCCCCCCCTCAGAAGGCGGGGAGGAAACAACACCCCACTGGAGCCCAGCCCCGCCCCCAGTTGCAGCCCAGCCCCGCCCCCAACTCCACCTTCAGGCCAAGCTCCTCTGCTGAGTCAACTGTGCAGTAACGGAGGGGAGCACAGACAGATTCCATTAACGGTAAGGGGGTGTCGGGCATGCAACCGGAAAAGTTTGTGCACCCCTAGCCTGGAGCAGTCTCTCAGTACATAAAGCCAGGCAGGCGTTGTGAAACTATTTACAGTAAAAGCTGTGTTATCAGGCCCTGTACCAACCGGAAAGCTCTATACACCAACATTTCTAATCTTCATAGCAAGTCTGGTTGGCACGGTGTCAGCAGGCTCGCTACCTGGCTCCACGGTGCTCCCCAGAAGCGGCGACACATCCCTGCTGCTCCTGGGCAGAGGAACGCCCACGAGGGGTTTAGAGCGCAGGACAGGGGTTGGGGCTCGGGGTGCCGCATCTGGTGAGTGCTCACTTCAGGTGGCTCCCCGCAAGCAGTGGCCTGTCCCGGCCACTCCTAGGTGACTCTGCAGGCGCCACCTGAGGTGAGCAACCCTGGATCCAGCATCTCGCGCCCCAACCCCCTTCCCCAAGCCCCCTCCCACGGCCTGCACCCCACATCCCCTCCCGTTCCCCAATCCCCTTCTCCGAGCCCCCTTCCACACCCATACCCCCTCCCAGGGCCCATATCCCACACCTCCTCCTGCACCCAAACTCCCTCCCTCTTAACAGGCATTTTTCACTTACTGGCACCCCCCCATTCCCCCAACGTGCTGGATAAAACAGCATTGCCAAGTACTTCACTGGGCTTTACCATAACAACACTGGGCTAGTTTGAAAATGAGGAAGCATTGTTTTGTTCCAGCAGCCTCCGAGGAAGCCTGAATATAAAGTAATCAGGGTAATGGCACGATCCTGGTGATCATCTTCATGGGCACGTAGTTTTAATGTGACCAACAAAGTGAGAAGCTGCCTGTGCTGCTACTTTACGATCTACGATGATTGTCTCCAAGGTCTATCCTACCTTCTTCATTCCCATACAAATCTAGTATTTTTTTGTTTTTGTTTTTTTTAAACTATTAAAACATAGAAGATCCTCTCCACCTTCCCTTGTTTGGCTGTTCTTGTCAAGGTCTCTTGAGAATGCGAATAGTGGATCCCAGGAAGCTGTAAGCTCTGGGTTAACTAAAATGGAAAGGAATGCCCAGCTCAGGGCTCCACAAGCATTACAAGCACATCACCCGGTCGTGGTGGCATCTGACCTGGTTACACAAACGTGGCTGAGCTGCATCCACAGGGCAGCTTTTTTCTTTTACCCCCCTCCAGGGCAACCACTGACCTGCGTCTGCACCTTCTCCCCTGCCTAAGTACATTTGCATTGGTAAATTCTTGGGAAAACCTGGATGCTATCCCATTGTTTCTTCTTGGAGAGTAGAGTGCCTGTCAGATGTGCCCTCAGAGGAGAACCAGCAGTACTTGGAGCCGTGCTCACTAGGGTATCATAATGCACAGAAGACTGTGAGGAGGTTGGGCTGGCCAAACTAGTTACATAAGCACTATTCTACGGTCCTGTCGACAGTGCAAAACAAGTGTGGTGAATTGGCCCTGGGAAGAGGTCTATGTGCCAGCCTAGGCCTCTGGTGGGGAGGGAAATGTTTGGTTGCCATTGTTACTAAGCATTAACCATGTGAGGTCTGGTCATAGTGTTTAGAGCTAACATGCTGCTAGCTCATTACAAACTCCATTAGCAATAGTTAGAGACTGATGCTAAGAACGGGAGTACTCGTGGCACCTTAGACTAACAAATTTATTAGAGCATAAGCTTTCATGGGCTACAGCCCACTTCATCGGATGCATAGAATGGAACATATAGTAAGATAGATAGGTGTATATACACAGATAAGTTGAAAGTTGGCATACAAACTGTGAGAGTCTAATTAGTTAAGATGAGCTGCTATTAGCAGGAGAAAAAAAATTTTGTAGTGTTTAATCAAGATGGCCCATTTAGACAGTTGACAAGGAGGTGTGAGGATACTTAAATTAATTAAATAGATGCAATATGTGTAATGACCCAGCCACTCCCAGTCTCTATTCAAACCCAAGTTAATGGTATGTAGTTTGCATATTAATTCAAGCTCAGCAGTTTCTTGTTGTCCCCAAATGTGAAATAGTTGTGGATGAGGACCTTTGGCTGACCTTTGTGACTTTGTTCTCACCCGTAACTATTTCACAATTGGGGACAATATATATCTTCAAGTCAGCGGCACTGCTTTTGGAACCTGCATGGCCCCCAATATGCTAACATTTTTATGGCTGTCTTAGAACAACACTTCCCCAGCTCTTGTCCCCTAATGCCCCTACTCTACTTGCGCTACATTGATGACATCTTCATCATCTAGACCCATGGAAAAGAAGCCCTTGAGGAATTCCACCATGATATCAACAATTTCCATCCCACCATCAACCTCAGCCTGGACCAGTCCACACAGGCAGTCCGTTTCCTGGACACTACTGTGCTAATAAGCAATGGTCACATAAACACCACCCTATACCGGAAACCTACTGACCGCTATACTTACCTACATGTCTCCAGCTTTCATCCAGACCACACCACACGATCCATTGTCTACAGCCAAGCTCTTCGATACAAGGATACAACCGCATTTGCTCCAACCCCTCAGACAGAGACAAACACCTACAAGATCTCTATCAAGCATTCTTAAAACTACAATACCCACCAGCTGAAGTGAAAAAACAGATGGACAGAGCCAGAAGAGTAGCCAGAAGTCACCTACTACAGGACAGGCCCAACAAAGAAAATAACAGAACACCACGAGCTGTCACCTTCAGCCCCCAACTAAGCGCATCATCAAAGATTTACAACCTATCCTGAAAAATGATCCCTCACTCTCACAGATCTTGGGAGACAGGCCAGTCCTTGCTTACGGACAGCTCCTCAACCTGAGGGAAATACTCAGCAGCAACCACACATCAAAAACACTAACCCAGGAACCTAACCTTGCAACAAAGCCTGATGCGAACTCTGTCCACCTATTTATTCAAGTGGCACCATCATAGGACCTAATCAATTTGGCCACGCCATCAGGGACTCATTCACCTGCACATCTACCAATGTGATATATGCCATCATGTGCCAGCAATGCCCCTCTGCCATGTACATTAGCCAAACTGGACAGTCTCTACTCAAAAGAATAAATGGACACAAATCTGACATCAGGAATCATAACGTTCAAAAACTGGAAGGAGAACGCTTCAACCTCTCTGGCTACTCAGTAAAAGATTTAAGGGTGGCAGTTTCGCAACAGAAAAGCTTCAAAAACAGACTCCAACGAGAAACTGCTGAGCTTGAATTAATATGCAAACTAGATACCACTAATTTGGGTTTGAATAGAGACTGGGAGTGGCTGGGTCATTATGCATATTGCATCTATTCCCTTAAATTAAGTGTCCTGTTACCTTCTTGTCAACTAAATAGGCCATCTTGATTATCACTCCAAAAGTTTTTTTTCTCCTGCTGATAATAGCTCATCTTAACTAATTAGCCTCTCATAGTTTGTATGATAACTTCCAACTTGTGTGTGTGTGTGTGTATATATAATCTTACTGTATGTTCCATTCTATGCATCCAGTGTAGCTCACGAAAGCTTATGCTCTAATAAATTGGTTAGTCTCTAAGGTGCTACAAGTACTCCTGTTCTTTTTGCAGATACAGACTAACACAGCTGCTACTCTGAAACCTGATGGTAAGAAGTGGCCTCTGCTGGCCATACAATTGGGTGGAGGAGAGCTGTAATTTGGTTTACGGCTTTTGTGACCTTACTGTTCAGGCTTTTGGGGGAGGTTGCTGAGGACCTCCAGCAAACAGAGGGTGAGGACAGCCTGGTGGAAGGATTAATTATTATTATTATTATTTATTATTATGTATCATGAACTAGGACCCCATTGTGCTAGGTGCTGTACAGACACAGAACAAAAGGACTGTATCCCATTTCAAAGAAACCAGCACTTTGTTGAGAAAATCCTCCTGGCATTCTCTATCCTTCGAGTAAAGCCCGAACTTTCACCATGTAGGTCACCTTTAAACGGCCATGGTCCATATATTTAACAATTTTGCAGGGCTAATCATTGCAAAGAACGTATAGGTATGATCATGCTTCTCTTAATATTAAGGGGACATGGCAGGGTAGCTTAGAATTTGATGCACCATCAATTTAAAATTGCCTTAATCTGAATTTTTTTTTTAACCTAAAATGAATGACAAAGATTAGAGGAGGAGAAAATACCTGTCTCTTTTTTCAGGGTACTGAGTGCATTTTACAGTCCTGTCTATAGTTGGTTTCACGGTTTTCTCTGCAAAATTGTGGCTTGGCTATGTAAACCTCCAACCTCATGGATGTGCACTTACGTCTTTGCAAAGCCACACAATGAAATCAACAAGATTCTGTAGAGACTTGGCTCTCTTAGCAAGATCAGGCCATGGTCAGCTCCCATTTTCTTTTGGGGAGGGTGTGGGGTGTCTGCAGCACAGCATAGAAAAGTGAGTATAAAACACAAAAAGGCAGGGAGGCTCTGGGGTAGGTGGCACTTCTGACTCAGTACTTTGCTTTTGTAATTAGCAAGGCTTCAAGTTGACAGTGTTCCTTTACATTGATGGAATTACTACTTCAAAGATTACCTGAGAAGGCTTTTTAAAAACATTAGATTTGTGCCTTTTTATGGCTGCCTCATGATGGTTAAAGATGACCTGGGAGATTAGTTTTTTGTTTTGTGCTTTCCCCCCCCCCCCCCCCCCCCACGAGAGATCTGCATGATGGAGCAAAGACTTCCGGGAGACTCTTGTGCTGGATTTCTGGATCTGTAACTTTTTTTGTCCAGAACCTGATCCGTGGGTGTGTGGTGTTGTTTGGGGGGCAGGTGGTCAGTAAAGGTAAGGTAGCTTAACAGTACTTATGATCATGCTGTTTATTCCCTCCCTGTCTCCCTACTAACATCAGCCTGTTGGCTTCTCGCAATGACAGCAAAAAAAATTAATGGAAAGGCAGAATGGGCTTGTGTTTATCCCTAATCCAAATTTAATAGTACACAGTGAACCTGGCAGGCGTAAAACTTGGACACAAATATAGTAGCTGCAGCTAGAAAATACAACTTCATGAATCCAAAACCAAGATAAACAAGGTTTAACTTAACATTCGCTAGGAGTTTAACTGTAGAAAGGTATCACAGTGGTTTTCACTTATTGGCAGTGGCAATTGCAGCAGTGATGTAAATGCCCAAAAGACAGGCTAGAAGGATAAAGGGGAACTGCTAATGGACCTGGCTTCTGTCTTTAACCTGAGGTAAGTTCATATGTTTACAAATGATCATATTGTGGGAGGCCAGAGAGACAATACTGCAAACAGCAAAAGTGCAGCCTCTCCATTTCAGAGGTCAAGATCTTCCAAATAAGAGTCTGGGCTACTTACACAAGCCTAAGAAGGAGTTTCCTTTTGTTTGTTAGCCACCATGTGGTGCTTGCTGGCTGTTGCAATGTCAGGTGAAATCTCAGACCAGCTCTTTCATCATTATTATTGCAGGTTGGTATCTCTGGAGCCCAAACACACACTTCAGTTAGGATTTGAATTTAACCCTTTCACTGATGCATCTGGTTCAGAAATGGTTCAAACTGGAACCAGGAAAGTCGTTGGGTGAAAGCACTCTTTGGTGTTTTATTTTCAAAATGAACTCCCATGTAATGGGCTTGCATTTGAAAGATTCAGGGTATATCAAAGGTATCTTCAGATTGCCATGCTGCCCTGGAAGAGCTTCTGTCCCTGGGTCCTGTGTGGGGAGGAGGCAGTCAGCTTCATGCAGTCAACTCTATTCTGCTACCATGTGCTTCATCCCTGGGGTACAAGCTTTGCAATGGGATGTGTATGCTGTGCTGTAGATCCAACATTCAAGGGGTCTGATTCAACAGTCATGGTCACACACTGTTCTAAAAAAAAATGGTTGATTTATAAGTAATGACAGGGTAGGATGCACCAAGCACCGGCATCCCGGCTAGAGAAGTGTATTTCCTAGTTTTTCCTGCTCTGTCCTCTCCCACATGAGTCTTGTTTTCAGAAACACTTCCCTTCGCAGCCAGTGCCGTGGAAGTGCTAACTTAGCCAAGGCACACCAGCGCTCTTACTGCCATGTCATGCAGACTTGCTCTGAGCAGTGTCACAGGGCACTCTACTCACTGCTAGAGGGCGCCCCCTCCTGCCTGTTGTGGGGATTAGCTTTCCAAGGTCGACGCCCCTTTCTGCAGTTGCCATCTGTCCGCCTCACTCTCTCTCAGCATGCTGCTCCTCTCACACTTCACGAGCTGCTGCTGCCTCTTTGTGATTCAGCCCTCCAGCCTGGTCACTAGATGTCTGTCCCCTTTCCCAGGTATCAGAATCTACAGCGGTCCTCCCACTCGCTGCCCGCCGGGGCCACATCCTCTGGGGCAGGCAGTGGAACCTGGGCCCGCTCTCTACTCTAGGTTCCTGCTCAGGGACCCTCTACACAGCAGCTAAGGGCTGTTCCTTTCTAGACCTTACTGCCTTTCCCCGAGCCCTTTCCTTACTATCTGGCACTGTTTTCCCCCCGGGTTGCCAGCCTCACAACTCCCTGCTGCCAGGGAGCAATTGCAATTGCAGGCTACTTGTCTCTGTAGCCCAGGGGCAGGCACTTTTTGGCCCGAGGGCCGCAACGGGTTTCGAAAATTGTAGGAGGGCTGGTTAGGGGTGGCTGTGCCCCCGCCCCCTATCTATCTCTCCTTGCTTCTTGCCCCCTGACGTGCCCCCATCACCCCGTCCAACCCCCCTCCTTCCTGACTGCTCCCCCCCCCCGGACCCCTGCCTCCATTCAACCCTCTCCCCCCGTTCCCCAGCCTCTGACCACCCTGACCCCCATTCACATCCCTGCCCTCTATCCAACCCCCCCTGCCCCCTTACCGTGCAGCACAGAGCACCGGTGGCTGGCCGCGGCTCTGCAACTGCACTGCCCGGCCGCTCAGAGCGCTGTGCTGGCAGCGCGGCATGCTGAGGCTGCGGGGGAGGGGGGACAGCAGGGGAGGGGCCGGGGGCTAGCCTCCTGGGCCAGGAGCTCAGGGGCCGGGTAGGAGGGTCGGTGCAGGCCGGAGTTTGCCCACCTCTGCTATAGCCCCAAACACACCTCTCTTCCCTCCCAAGGAGTTACTGCATCCTATTTCCTAGCCACCCTTTCTGCTTCCAATTTCCTGTCTTTATACATCCATCCCAGCTCATTCCTCCCCTGCTGGGCTCCCTCCCTGAGTCAGGGTTTGCTTAGCTACCTGATGCCTCTCACCTGTGGCCTGTCAGCTAATTAGCCCCATTCCCAGTCTACATTAACCCTTTCGTAGCCAAGGGTGGGTTAAACACCTCATCACAAGCAGGTTCAGATTACTTAGTTAAAATGCCAACTGGCACCGTGAAGCCTTTGTATAGTTGTGCTCCTGCTCCTGCTATTACCAGGGGAGTTGAATCAGTGCTCGCAATAGAGCGAAGCTTTTCTAGAGAAAACCCTTTTGGATGATGTAATCTATATTTGAATACTAGTAATGTGACAGTACAGTAATAATACTGGGAAAGTAGCATGGCTGTTTAGCCATAACCTGAAATGCATTTGAGTAGTTCAAGCTGGCCAGATCTGTAGTATAAGTTGTAGGACCACTATTCAACCCCAGCGAGAACCAGGTCAAATTGAAGCTACATCATGCTGTGTTTTAATATGGAAGTTATTTGTCTTGTGGTGGTGATTCATTGTAATCCTCAGGGAAAAATGTGCCCTCACTGGGGATTGAACCTCCAACATCCTGCGCTAAAAGTATGAGCTGCTACCGCTTGACCTAATGGGTTAATTCCAGGTGTTGGCTGTTATAGACTCTTAGGCCACGTCTACACTACCTGCCAGATCGGCGGGTAGTGATCGAGCTATCGGGGATCGATTTATCACGTCTAGTGCAGTGTAGTGTCTAGTCTAGTGTAGACGCGATAAATCAGTCCCCGATCGCCCTGCCGTTGACTCCGGAACAGTGTAGACCAGGCCTTAGCCTCTGGGGATCTGCCACTAGATGGAGATGTAACACACCAAAGAGTGAGTTAGACATGGAATTGTAACTTTGGCTTTTAGTATTTACTTCATCCTTATGCATATTTTTAAAATCCAAATTGCCTGAAGATCTGACACTAATCCTTTTGGGTTGCCAGCTAGCAAAGCATAGGTGTCATATGAGCTCTGGATAGGCAAGCTACCACTTTATTGTAACTAGCTTTCCAATCTCTCTACAAAATGTTCAGGACTAAGATTTACCACCCAAGATTAGGCTGTAATCAAATGCAGAGGTGGATATATGAAGTGCTAGTAACATCTCCTCTCAGGCCTATCTGCATTGGGAAAATCAGCTTGGTACTGTCCCTCTGATCCAGTTCAGACAATACTTCCAACACTTCCCACCTCAACAAACTGAGATTAGTGTAATATTTTTATGCTCATGCTCCAGTCCTGCATGGTGTGGCCTGGTAGCAGTTTCATGCTGATAAATGAAATTTCCTGGTGAATCTGGTTATCTCTAGCTAATTGAGGCATTTATGCCACACTCATCATGATCTTTCTTCCCCTTTTTTAAACCTTTATCAAAGGTTCCTTCCCTAATCAACTCACTCTACGTGCACAATAAATGCATTATCTAATCCTCCCCTTACTTAAAACGGAGCCTCCCAAACTGGCACGATTTGAGAAGGCAGCTCACTGATTCTTGGCCCTTGCAATCAGGAGTACTAATGGCATTGCTCTGTGGGAATGCCTCAAATGTGATCAAAAGGGCCCTGCCTAAACCAGATCTTGAAAATTGTGAATGCAGAAGGAGCAAAACTGTCTTCAGCAGCATTATAGAATCTGTGATTTGGTTCCCTCTAATATCAAACGTGGCTCAATCAAGTCCATATCATGCTTTATCAAACGATGCTGAAAATTTTGTCCAATCAGCTCTGGTAGTTACAAATGGTAACACAAGTTCAGTGGGCCTCTGGGTGCTGAGAACCATTGTCTGCAACATGTCATTTCCCCTAGTTTGGGCTGGTGAGTGAGGGGGGCGGCTGCAAAAGGAACACGTGCTCCTGTGAATAGACCACTTCCCACTCTGATAAACTAGCTTCTCCTACTCTGGCTTCTATGAAGCTGGAACCAGCCAATTTCCATCTGGAGACTTTGTCCTCACAAAGCCTGTGGTGTGTTGCTCTCACTATAAGCTCTGTCTTCCAGCAGTCACAGCTATGGGCAGCTCCTCAGCATGATTCTGACTTGTCTTCCCCTTTCAGCCAAAGCAGTGAATAGTGATACTTCCTTTTTGCCTAAGTGACATTCTTCAAGGAGGTAGCTAGGAGACAAATTGTCCATTTCTCCTGCTTTTGTACTGATTATAAAGGGTCAGCATGATTCCACACTCTAGTGACAGGCTTCATTATCAGCAGCAATAATAATGAACTGTAATTTAACCTTATGGCAAGTCCACTTCTACAGGCTCCCTGCAAGCAGTGGCCTGTCCCTCCCACCACTTCCCCATGACACACGCGCACGCACCTTCCCACCCACCATGCTCTGGAATAATGAAATTGTTCCAGGAACTATTTATGTAGCCTGACTTTAGTATGATGCCTTTATTAGCTAGCGTTCCTGGTATGACGGGACCTGAAATACTGGTCTTTGGAAAGCTCCTGTCTAAACTTCTGTGAAAATCCAGCTGAGGATGGAGAATGGGGTAAATTAGACAGCATGGGAGGGATTTTGAACCATGTGCCTAAGTTTGGAACTCACAACTTGGTTAGGCTTTCGCTGTGAGAACGCCCATATGTGCCTTTTGAGGTTAATTGGCACTGAGTAGCTGTCTGAGCTTGCAGTAGATAGCACAGAGCACAGAGAGCCGTCCTGCCTGGCCCCTGAGCTCCTGGCCCGGGAGGCTAACCCGCGGTCCCTCCCCCACTGTACCCCCTTCCCTGTAGTTACGCCGCCACGTGGGAAGCGTGGCTTGCACCCCTCTCAGGTGAGCCCACCTCTCAGGCTTTCCAATAAGCCTGTCCTGTCACTCTGAGCAGCATGTTAAGGGGTGGGGGGGGGGGGGTTGGATAAGGGGCAGGAAGCCCCGGGGGGCAGTCAGGAGGGGGAGAGTCAGGAGATAGGGAGCAAGGGGGGTTGGATAGGGGGTGAGGTTCCAGGGGGGACGGACAGGGAGTGGGGGAAGGTTGGATAGGGCAGTTAGGGATGGAGATCCCGGGAGGGGGCAGTCAGGGGACAAGGAGTGTGTGTGTGGGGTTGGATGGGTTGGGGGTCCGAGGGGGCCTGTCAGGAGGTGGGGGTGTGGATAGGGGTTGGGGCAGTCAGGGAACAGGGAGAAGGGTCTGTTGGGGCAGCGGGGGTGTCCCAGGGTCTGTTGGGGCGGGGGTCCCTAGGGGACAAGGAGCAGGGGCTGTTGGATGGGGCGGGAGTTCTGAGGGGGGCAGTCAGGGAGCGGATAGTGGGCAGGGGCCAGGCTGTTACGGAGGCACAGCCTTCCCTACCTGGCCCTCCATACTGTTTTGCAACCCCGATGTGGCCATTGGGTCAAAAAGTGTGCCCACCCCAGAGATAGCGGGTACTGGCTTTGAGTGTCTGTCTTTGAGTGTTTGTCCCTCTGTGTCGAGCACTTCAGGTTACACGTGCTTTGTGTGCCCAGGACTGGTGATTTTTTTGATTTTTTTTTTTTTCTGTCTGGTCCATGCATGTGCTCCTGCTCTCCTGATGCTCTGCACCAAGGTTGTAAAGGGTGCTGCCAGACCACCTCCATCTTAGTTCCTTCTTACTTCTGATGGTCTAGGATGGAGCTTCAGTGTTCATGCTGAATACTTCAGCTTCTCTCTGTAATCTGTTTTTTAAAAGTCTAAGTTATGACATAACTATAAAATGTTAAGGGTTTGGCTCCCTATTTTGTTTCCCTCTGGGACATAGAGCCATTGGTATACACTGTCCTTTCCAGCCCAGCCTTGGCCTTCCAGCTGGTTGTGGGGCAGTTTGCCAAGGCTTCCCAGCTTCAAAAGTTGCATAAAGTGCTACAAATCCTTCCCAGTCATGGACATCCCTGACATCGGTTTGTATTGCCTGGGGAAAACCAGTGCACCTAGAAGAGACATGATCTACAGGTTGTTCCCGAATAGAACCTAAGCAGTCAAGGGAATTTTGACTCCAAAAGTTCTTCATGGAAGACACCATGAAGGTGGGAATAACCTCTGAGTGGGGGAAAAGCCCCTGTACTTCGGCCTGAAGAAGGCAAGAGTGACCTCTTTTCTTTGGACCCAGGCAGTTCCAAGACCTCTGAACCCCCACCGAGAGACTCTGGAGAGCAGAACCAGGGCATGCAGGGGGAAGAGGGAGACAAGTGCTTCCACAAGGCCCAAGGCCTCTAAATAGATGCAGACACAGATGTCCCCTCCCTTATCAAGTCATTGGGAGGTTTGTGCTCCAGAGTTGTGACTGTCCAGGAAGGCCTGGACTTGGACATCTTTGAAAGGCAAAACAGCAGCACCTCTCCAGACATTGATGCCCATCACGGGGACTTCAGCTGGTGCCGATATCTCTGTGGTACCCTTTACCATCTAACCTGTAAGTAGGGGTCAAGCCAAACAGTCACCGGTACTGGCAACAACTAGAGGCAGGTCAGCACGTTCTCCTCTGTTACCAGCGACTCTCCTTCTAGATCTGGAAGCAGAATCCTTGGGATTGGAAGAGGACTATGACTAGGTCCCTACCAAATTCACGGTCTGTTTTGGTTAATTTCGTGGTCACAGGTTTAAAAAAATTATAAACATCACAGTTTCAGATATTTAAATCTAAAATTTCATGGTATTGTAACTATGGGGGTCCTGACCCCAAATGGGGACATGGGAGGGACAAGGGGTTCACAAGCCTATTGTAGGGGAGTCATGATATTACCACCCTTACTTCTGTGCTGCTGCCTTCAGAGCTGGGCAGCTGCTGGCTGGGCACCCAGCTGTGACGATGGTGCCACCGCCAGCAGCAGAGCAGAAGTAAGGTTGCTCATACCATACCGTGCCACCCTCACTTCTGTGCTGCTGCTCCTAGCTGCCTTCAGTGCTTGGCTCCTGGCCAGCTGCCGCCGCTTTCTGGCTCCCCAACTCTGTGAAATCTGGTCTCTCTTAGCCAGATTTCACAGGGGAGATCCGATTTCACGGTCCATAACGCGTTTTTCACGGCCATTAATTTGGTAGGGCCCTATCTATGACAGAAGACTGCATCTGGACTATGCCGAAGGGATCCCTTGAGGGGATTGAACCCGGATGGAACCGTGGGAGTCTCCAGGGTATCTCACTAGTCTCATGCTACAGAATACCCTGGTCTCGTTCCTCCCCCCACTCCCCCAAATACCCACTGGTACCAATCTGGGGGGCCTGGTACCAAAAGATTGAGATCCTTCAGTGGCAGTACTGGGGCCTGAAAGATCCAAGAGACTGCCCAATATACCCACCTTGTGAGGCCAGGGACCCAAGGAGATCCAGGGCTCCAAGGAAAGAGGGAGGAGTAGCTTCTTCAGCCTCCTCAAGCAGTGAAGAAGAGCAACAGGAACAGGAGGATTATGCCGGTGACATTATCCTTGTCTTCCCCATACGAGGCAGTGATCCCAGCTTTACCACCGTGCCCTGATGATCCTAAGGCTTTCCAGGTCTTCCTCAAGAGAGTGGCAGAGTCACTTCACATTCCCCTGGACAAGGTCCTGGAAGGGCCAGACAAATGGCCGGGCACTTTACATTGTTCGGTTCTGAGTTGTGTGGCCCTTTCTATTAATGAGGCCATCCTGGAACCAGCCAGGACTCTTCAGCAGACACCCACCAGGTTCGCACCAATATCCAAATGGGCTGAAAAGAGAGAATTATTTTGTATCCATGAAAGGGTCAGAGTACCTACTCTCTCACCCATGTCACAAATCTTTGGTAGAGTCAGTGGTCACTGAGCATAGCAGACAGAGGCAAGCCAGGTCTGCACCGCATGAGAAGGAAGCAAAGAGGATTGACCTCTTTGGGAGACAGATGTATGCCTCGACTTCCCTGCTGTTTTAAGTTTCAAACTGCAGAACTTTGATGGCTAAATATGATTTTATCACGTATGACAAATTGGCAGCTTTACCGATAAAGTGCCTTAGAACTTGAGACCAGTTTTGGCCCTGATTAGTGAAGTAAAACTGATAACAAGGTTGTCACTTCAGATTGCCATAAGGGCAGCGAACATGGCAGCGAGGTCCATGGCAACAGCTGTGATGGTGAGACTCTCATCATGGCTCTCCTCCTCAGAAATTCTAGAGGAGGTTCAAAGCATGGTCGAAGACCTTCCATTTGAGTGTGTCATACTGTTCAGAGCAAAGATGAATGAGTCTCTCCACTCATTGACCGTCTCCTAAATCGCACTTAATTTGCCAGATACTGACACACCTGCAACCACTAGAAAATCCAGTGAGCTGTAATTCGGGTGACCAGTCCTGCCTGCCTTTTATCATCAGCTGCAGTACGAATAGCCATGCAAGCATCAAAGCATGCATAGAAAGCGTGCATAGGGTCAATCGTATTTCACTTCCCAACCACCAATTTCAAAACTGGCCTTTTTGACTGGGCTTTTGAAAGCTATGGGCTGACTGTCTCTCTGGATCTGCATGGCCCCTTTCTGAGGTAGTGGGGAAAGTTGGCCTTCGGTGTGCCTGGACAGAATCATAATAGACAGAAGAATTACTAGCAATTGTCTTCTCAGGGTATACGATCCAGTTCTCTTCCTTTCCTGTCCTCTTTTTTGGGGACCCCACTCATGAGAGGATTTTTCTGCAGGAGATAGTTGCTCCTTGAACAGGGAGCAATAGAACTAGTACCTCGAACAGTGAGGGGAAAGGAGTTCTATTCTACATAATTCCTAGTTCCCAAGAAGACAAGGGGATAGAGATCCATTGTGGACTTCAGGAATCTGAACAAGTTCATTCCCAAAGTTCAGAATGGTGACCCCGATGTTAGTTATCCCATCTCTAGATCCAGACAACTGGTTCCCGGTCCTTAATATCAAAGATGCCCTATTTCATGTTGATATTCATCCAGCCAACAGGAGGTTCCTGAGCATCCGAGAGTGCTGAAGGAATTGGCGGCTGTGATTGCAGAGCCATTGGCCATTATCTTTGAAAACTCGTGGCGAACGGGGGAAGTCCCGGATGACTGGAAAAAGGCTAATGCAGTGCCAATCTTTAAAAAAGGGAAGAAGGAGGATCCTGGGAACTACAGGCCAGTCAGCCTCACCTCAGTCCCTGGAAAAATCATGGAGCAGGTCCTCAAAGAATCAATCCTGAAGCACTTGCATGAGAGGAAAGTGATCAGGAACAGCCAGCATGGATTCACCAAGGGAAGGTCATGCCTGACTAATCTAATCGCCTTTTATGATGAGATTACTGGTTCTGTGGATGAAGGGAAAGCAGTGGATGTATTGTTTCTTGACTTTAGCGAAGCTTTTGACACGGTCTCCCACAGTATTCTTGTCAGCAAGTTAAGGAAGTATGGGCTGGATGAATGCACTATAAGGTGGGTAGAAAGCTGGCTAGATTGTCGGGCTCAACGGGTAGTGATCAATGGCTCCATGTCTAGTTGGCAGCCGGTATCAAGTGGAGTGCCCCAAGGGTCGGTCCTGGGGCCAGTTTTGTTCAATATCTTCATAAATGATCTGGAGGATGGTGTGGATTGCACTCTCAGCAAATTTGCGGATGATACTAAACTGGGAGGAGTGGTAGATACGCTGGAGGGGAGGGATAGGATACAGAAGGACCTAGACAAATTGGAGGATTGGGCCAAAAGAAATCTGATGAGGTTCAATAAGGATAAGTGCAGGGTCCTGCACTTAGGACGGAAGAACCCAATGCACAGCTACAGACTAGGGACCGAATGGCTAGGCAGCAGTTCTGCGGAAAAGGACCCTGGGGTGACAGTGGACGAGAAGCTGGATATGAGTCAGCAGTGTGCCCTTGTTGCCAAGAAGGCCAACGGCATTTTGGGATGTATAAGTAGGGGCATAGCGAGCAGATCGAGGGACGTGATCGTTCCCCTCTATTCGACATTGGTGAGGCCTCATCTGGAGTACTGTGTCCAGTTTTGGGCCCCACACTTCAAGAAGGATGTGGATAAATTGGAGAGAGTCCAGCGAAGGGCAACAAAAATGATTAGGGGTCTGGAACACATGAGTTATGAGGAGAGGCTGAGGGAGCTGGGATTGTTTAGCCTGCAGAAGAGAAGAATGAGGGGGGATTTGATAGCTGCTTTCAACTACCTGAAAGGGGGTTTCAAAGAGGATGGCTCTAGACTGTTCTCAATGGTAGCAGATGACAGAACGAGGAGTAATGGTCTCAAGTTGCAGTGGGGGAGGTTTAGATTGGATATTAGGAAAAACTTTTTCACTAAGAGGGTGGTGAAACACTGGAATGCGTTACCTAGGGAGGTGGTAGAATCTCCTTCCTTAGAGGTTTTTAAGGTCAGGCTTGACAAAGCCCTGGCTGGGATGATTTAACTGGGAATTGGTCCTGCTTCGAGCAGGGGGTTGGACTAGATGACCTTCTGGGGTCCCTTCCAACCCTGATATTCTATGATTCTATGATTTGTGACTTACCAATAACATTACCAGTACAATGTTTTCCCCTTGGGATCCTTGACAGCACCGAGAGTGTTCATTGAGGTGCTGTTCGTGATAGCAGCTTAATTCCCCAACAAGGGGAAACAGTTTATCCTTACCTAGACTGTCTCTGGAAGGGACAATTTTACCAAGAAAGATGAGAAGGATGCTGTGCTTCTGCATCTTTTTGAGAGGTTGGGTATCAGAGTAAACCTGGAGAAGTCCATCCTGAAACTCTCACACTCGATCAAATGTATTGGAGCAAGACTGGGTACCATTATGGCCAGAGCATGCTTACCAGATGTGTTTCATCTCCATTGCTGGGATTGTACAGTGGATCCATCCCAGGATGTCTGTGTGCTCCTGCTTGGCGCTGGTGCTTATGTGGTCACAATTACTTATGTGACCCAGTTTGCAAGGGGGCTTCTCCGATGTCTACAAGCCTGGCTGCGGATTGTCTACACTCTGGGCAAACGTGGTCTCGACTTGCTAGTCATGGTTCCCCAAAGGGTCTTAACCTCCAGGTTCCCCTACTTGGTGGGAGGGCAGAGGAGAGAAATGTGTCAGGGTACCATTCAACTCCCCACTTCCAAGGAAGACTATAACCACAGACTCATTGCTAATAGGTTGGGGAGCACACATGCTGTAGTCCTTTGACACGAGAGATTGCAGAACTGCTCTGGCAAGAGAACCATCTCTCTTGTGTCAAAGGACTACAGCATCCACCTCCTTTAAAGAGACTTATCTTGTGAAGCACGTGAAGTGCTCTAGACATAACAATAATCACTCAAAGAAGGATGGGTTACCCATCTTGTGGTAACTTGAGTTTTTAAAGGTGTGGTTTTCCTTGTCTGTAGTTCACTCTCCTGCCTCTCTTCCCCCGCCGCCCCCCTCCAACCTTCCCTGCTGCCTGGTTTCCACCCCCCTGCCGCTACTGAGAGCTGGCAGTAGAGAATGAACTAAGCCGTGGTCTACACTACAGTATTACTTCAGTATAACTGTCACTCTGGGGTGTGAATAATCCACACCGCTGAGCAACATAATGATACCAACCTAAGCACCAGTGTACACAGTGCTAGGTGGGCAGGGGAGTTTCACCCGCCAACATAGGTACCACTTCTCGCTGAGGTGGATTAACTAAGGCAACTGGAGAAGCTCTCTCCTTTCGATTTACAGTGTCTCTATTAAAGCACTACAGCAGCACAGCGTTTTAAGTGCACCTAAGTGCCAAGGCAGTGTTTTAAGCGTAGACCTGCCCTGAGAGGGTAACAGTCCAGGAGCCTCCTTTATTTTCTTGATGTGGAGCATGGGGCAGCGGTGTGGGGGCCATGCATGGACCAAATGGCACTAGTGGGGAAAAATCTCTAGTCTTGGGTGCATAGAGCACATATGCAATCTGAAGTGCACTATGCATAGGGACAACACCTCTCAAAGAACTCAAGTTACTTCAAGGTGAGTAACCCATCCTTTACTGACCATAGCTGCCTTTTTCACTAACAAATTTACACACTTACCTTATTGTGCCAAAAATCAGTTTCCAAAAAGGTAATTCCTTATTGACTGGCTGATCCACTCTTAGTGCCATATGCTGCTTAACTTTGGGTGTATGAGAAGAGGTGATAGGACATTCCTAGGTTGAGGCCTAGAGTCTTTGTATGGGGACTGCAACACTTTGAATGAATTGCTTTCCGTTCTGCTGCCCGTAATTGGGGAATACCAAATTATTTTTCAGACCAATGAGATCCTGGTGAAGGAAAAAGGTATAAGAACCATATCCTGGATCAGACTAATGGCTGACTTAATCCAGAATCCTCACCCAAATAGTACCTGAAACCATACATAATCTTAAGGAGAAATGTGCCACACACAAAAACAAACCCCAACCCCATAGTACACAACCTGGCAAGAACATGCCCATGAGAGGAAGCTTTTTCCAAAGGTAATTTAGTTATTGATTCATGTTCTGAAGCATGGGGATTAAGATCAGATATACGTTTTTACCCTGTCTAATGTAACTATGTGGATGTTGCCATTATGCACATCATTTCCAGGTAGGAATTGAAGTTAATTGAGGGTATGTCTTCACTGTTTAACTTGGGTGACTGGTGCCCAAGAGCACAGAGCCACGCTGCAGAGCCCTACCCGAGTTACAGAGCACTCACGAGTGCTGCATTCATCCAGGTGTGTTGCGAGGACTTCTGGGGGCATATTCCATGGTGTTTTGTGCTGCAGTAAGTTGATTTGCTCTGGTTCTTTCCCATTGACTTGTGGGAGAACTTGTCTGTTCTTTTGGGCACATGGGGGAATTCTGGGAAGGCATTGGAGGGTTGTCAACACTTAAGTGACTTTTAGCCTGTGCTGTGAGCTGCAAAAGGGGCAGGTTACCACCCCGAGTGAAAGCAGAACCCAAGCTTCAACTTGCATCCCCTTCTGGACCAGCTTGCCCAGGTTGGAATCCACACAACATGGGTGAGAAGGTTTTGTGTTTTGATGGGAGTGGGAATAGGAGCAGCACGTTGGTAAGAGACTGGACTAACTCTGGAGCGAAAACATGCTTTAAGGGGCTCTCTATTTTTCTACGCGGGGATGAAAACGTTTTTAGAGTTGGAAATTTGACTTAACACCATGAGTTTAGTCAGACTGTTATTTACAATAGGAATAATAGCATAATGTTTAAAACACATATGTAGCACCCATCATCCCAAAGAGTCCTAAACTGCTGTCCACCTCAACATGCACCTCACTCGCTAGTTAGGCAGATACCACCCCTGGGGTGGTATGTGGCAGCCATACTATAGTCGTGGCCTTTTAAAAACTTGCCACTTTTGTCTAGGTAATAACTATGTTTACCTCAGCATCTTCAGTATTCCCTTGTATTTCCCTATACTTAGTATAGCTATCTCCAAATACTGAGGTTATTTAACTGCAAATATTTCTTGACACTTACCCTAGGCCTAGTCTACACTAGAAAAATGTTGGTAGTATGGGATATACTGACAAATCCTTCTAGTGTAGACTTAGTTATATTGGCAACAAAATGTTCTTACCCGGGGTTCTCAGACTTTTGTGACCCCTTCCACACAGCAAGCCTCTGAGTGTGACCCCCCCCCCATACATTAAAAACATATAGAGAGAGATAGATGTGTGTGTGTGTGTGTGTATTATATATATATATAACACCATTATAAATGCTGGAAGCAAAGCGGGATTTGGGGTGGAGGCTGGCAGCTTGTGACCTCCTATGTAATAACCTTCTGATCCCCTTCGGGGTCCCGACCCCCAGTTTGAGAATGCCTATTCTTACCATTGTAGTGTATGCTGGTTTGGTGAGTGACAAGCTATATTTCCTTCTCTTGCAGCTGTCTTGTGACGATAAATACATTAAAGATTGTGACACATTTTGAGACCTACTGTGAAAAACACTATATAAGAGAGGTGATATTATTCTGGCAAAAACACTTTTGCACCTGTAACTGTGTCTACATCAGAGTTTTTACTACTATAACCATACTGTTAAAGTCATATTC
The DNA here is from genome assembly GCF_965140235.1 of Caretta caretta. NCBI lineage: Eukaryota > Metazoa > Chordata > Testudines > Cheloniidae > Caretta > Caretta caretta. The sequence goes on from NC_134211.1 coordinate 110,666,795, forward strand.
CCTCACTGCCACTGCTGTACCAGTAAAAGTTTCTAGTGTGAGTGTACCCCTAGATATATATGTGTATATACACCAAAAAATACTACATTAAAGAAAAAAATAGCAAATGAATGGCTAAGTCGTGCAATTAACAGGTATTTGTATTGGTTAGCTTTTTAGTGAGCATCAATTAGAAACATAAATACAGTTTGGGCAGTGTGACCACCTTCAGTTACATGGTACCTGAAGTTAAGTAGATACTAGCAAAAACAAAGAACCCTGAAAACATTATTGATGTTTTAAAACCAGAAAAAATGTCCCTTCACATGTCTACCCTACAATCAGAGGTCTGACTGCAGCACGTGTAGACGTACCTGGGCTAGCTCAGGTACCAACAGCAGTGAAGTTGCAGTAATGCAGACTTTGCTGTGGGCTAGCTACTCAAGTAGGTACCTAGAATCTTTGGCAGGCTTGTGCACCCCACACTGAAGTCTCCGTGGCTGCGGCTTCATTGCTGTTGATATTTACGCTAGCTAGATTAAAGCAAATTTAGGAATGTCTGTACATCCTGCAATCACACCTCTATTTGCAAAGTAGACATGCCCTCCATAGCTCAGGGCTTGTCTAAGCAGTGTTTTGTACTGCTATAGCTAGATTAGTTTTAAGCCCTGTCTATCGTAGAAAAGTTTTGCTGGCATAAGCTATACCAGCAAAAACTCTGAGTGGAGATGCAGTTTTTGCCGATATAAAAATTCTTTTGCTGGTATAGTATTAATCCGTTTTCTGAGACATAAGCTATAACAGCAGAAGACCTACTATGCTCGTGTAAACTGGGCCTACGCTAGAAACTTAAGCAGGCGTTGCTATGTCAGTGGGGGGGGGGGGAAATCACCCCTAACCAACATAACTATGTCAGTATGAATATTAAACTTGGACCAAGCCTCAGAAACTGATATGGCTAAAACTGGACAACCCCCTAGGGAGGATGCAGTTATACCAATATAAAGGTGTTTAAAGCAGTCCAAAACCTGTGTGTAGACCAGCCCTCATCATTCTTGTGACATCAGTCATGACTTTATGCGTTTCACTTATCAGTCTTCTAGGGCAGAGAGAACATTTTAATTTAAATAAAGTGTGGGATTGGGTCATTTTGGGGGATAAAATATTTTACTCCTGCTGGAATTCTGTGCCACTGCACAGTGCAGAATTTGCGCAGAATTAATGTTCCCTACAGAATTTTATTTTTTCACACAACTTGTGATTTCCACTAAAATGCTTCCTTTTTCCAGTTTTGTGTGTTTCAAATGTATTTGTTACATACAGTGGAACCCTGATTATCCAATTTAACTGGAACTGGGGCCAGATTGGATAACCAAAAATCTGGATAAACTGGAAAATGGGTGGAGGGGCTCCCACTGTCACCCCCTGCCACCCAGGACCAACAGTGGGAGCCTCAGCTGACCTACACTTTCTGAGTCATGTTTGTTGCCTGTATTGTTACATACATACTTGCTGACAGGTATTTTGAATAAATTACCAAAATAATAGAAACTGTCATGATTATATAGTATTATTTTGACAAATAAAATACACAGAATTTTGCAGAATTTAAAACTGTTATGCACAGAATTTTTAATCTTTTGGAGCAGAATTCCCCCAGGAGTAATCTTTTTCAGGACTTCTGTAGACAAATCCTTTTTATTGATATTCCTCGCCCCCCCCCTTTTTTTTTTTTTTTGCAGGTCTCCTCTAAACTTGAATGTACTTTTCTGTTTCCCTTTTTAAAATGTTTTGTGGCCACAAGGTGGCATAATTGCTTTACTAATGGTCTGTGCTGCAGTTTGGCCAGTACTGGGAGACGCAGCAATGCTGTTGTTCATTTTTATAGCAAAGGGTGGTTGGTTTTTTTTTTCTGTTTCCATCACATTTTTGAGTTGAAAATTTATTTCGTATTTTGTGTATGAATGATCCACATTCGATTTATTATACAAAATAGATTTATTCTGCATCTTTTTGGTGGAGGAGGAAAAAATCTACAGCTACAATCAAAATCTTACATGGTCTAGCATTGATCAAACAGTAGGAAGCACACTACAGCAGACTGCTAAGGCTGCTGCTGTGTCCTTATTTCACCCTGTTCTCTCAGGGTATTACATCACGTAGTATGCAAAGTGTTCAGAGTCTCCTGCAGTACCTCAGTAAAAGGGGTGAATTGAGGTTACAGTCGCAGCTCTACCTCTGCATTCTCTTTGCTTTCTCCAGGTTTTCTCTCTCCTGCAAACCCTGTCTGGGGTCCATGGTTCTTCTAGGCATGAAGTGACATTTGTGAAGCTGTCAGGAAGCAAATATTTATTTTGGGGACAATTCCACAGAAATATGTCCTCTATGGAGTGTTGTTTTATATTTGATGGAATGTGCCCAGGAAAAAGCTGCTTCCAAGCATTTCCTACCTTTCAGATAATAGACCCTTAAATAAACATTCCCTTGTTATGTATTTAAAATCATTCAAATCTTTGGTCTTAGAGTTGGGACTGTAATGAGGAGCAGTGCAGCTATTTATTCCGATCCCCTTCCTTCTAGCAGCTAACAAAGTCTCCTTTAGTGCCTGTGCATTACTGAATAACACCCACAGTACTTAGGCAGCTAGCTAGCTAAAAGCCAGGACATGCAGTATAGGTGGAGATAGGGTTTCCAGTGAGATTAAGGGAGACGTGCACCGGTGGGAAACCTAGCAAGTATTCCCCCCCCCCCCACCCCCAGATGCTGGGGGACTGTCTCTTCCCTTTCTCTCCTTCCCCACTGATGTTGGGTTGGGTGCAACCTGTCCATTTCCTTCAGTGCGTGCCCTAACAGCTCCCACTTGCACTGGAGAGAGGTGATTAGCAAGTGTCTAAATGTTTCCCACTTTTTTCTGCCTGCAGCATACAGGCAGAGCTGGGTGCCATTAGCAGGAGCATTTTTCTCTTCCAGCCTTTTATGCCTGACCATCCTCCTGGGAGGTGGAGGGAACAGACGCATTGGGCATGGATAGCTGCAGACTTGGGATCTTTGGATAAGCACATGCTTCCCACCCTGTGTGCTGGCCAGAGCAGAACATTTTGAGGGGGGTGAGTTTGCTCTTATGCACCAGCCAAGCACAAAACCCATGAAAGGAGGAGCCTTCTTAAAGATGTACAGGAATCTTCCTTTTACACAGTCTGGTTTCTAATAGCAACAAGGGCCCTCATAGGAATCAGACACTTCATTTGTCACATAACTGTCATTTCTTAAGCATCATTGTCTTGGTCTACACTGGAAAGTCTGGCTGGCATAGTTATGTCAGTTAGGCCATGGCTCTCAACCTTTCCTGGCTACTGTACCCCTTTCAGGAGTCTGATTTGTCTTGCGTACCCCCCACATTTCACCTCACTTAAACTACTTGCTTACAAAATCAGGCATAAAAATACAAAAGTGTCACAGCACACTATTACTGAAAAATTGCTTATTCTCATTTGTACTATATAGTTATAAATCATTTGGAATATAAATATTCTACTTACGTTTCAGTGTATAGTATATAGAGCAGTATAAACAAGTCATTGTCTATCTGAAATTTTAGATTGTACTGGCTTCGCGCGTGCTTTTTACGTAGCCTGTTGTAAAACTAGGCACACATCTAGATGAGTTGAGTACCCCCTGGAAGCCCTCTGCATACCCCCCAGGGATCCATGTGCGCCTAGTTGAGAACCACTGAGTTATGCCATGTCTAGACTACAGAATTCTCGACCTAACTTACATCTGCCTAAAGCCACTGCAGGTATTAAATTGCTTGTGTGTGTGTGTACAATTGGGTCCTTGTGTCGGTGGTGTATGTCCTCACCAGGAGTGCTTGTATCGATTGTATTGCCATTGTGGGACAGTTCCTAAAAGCCAGTAACAGTTGACATAAGCAACACAGTGTTACACTGACACTGCGTCAACCCAATTACATTGACTGTGCCTCTGCGTCGCTCAGGGAGGTGGTGTTACTAAATCGGTGTAGAGGGGCACTTATGTCTGGGGGAGCCAAATTTAAGCGAAGACCCTTCCACAGCTAGGTTGACACAAGGCAGCTTATGTCGATCTAACCCTGTACTGTACACCAGGCCTTAGGAGTGTGACCCTGTCCCTGCAACAGGCATAGTTGTGCTGGCAGAAGCCCTAGTACAGACACAGGGTAGGTCTACACTTAAAATACTACATCGGCACAGCTGCGCCACTGTAATGCTTTAATGAAAATGCTCTGTGCTGAGGGGGAAAGAGTTCTCCCATCAGCATAGTTAATCCGCCTTTCTGAGAGGCTTCATGAGAAGCCCTCCTGCTGACATAGCGCTGTCTACACTGGGGGTTAGGTCAGTATAATTATGTCGCTCAGGGGTGTGAAAGTCTGTAGTGTAGACCAGACCACAGTTATACTGGCAAAAAGGCAATGTGCTAGTGTAGCCTTGGCTATGTCTACACTGGAAAGGCTACAGTGGCACAGCTGGAGCGACAACAGGTTCGATTGCTGTAGTAGATCCATCTCTGAGAGGTGGGTAGGTAGCTAGGTCGATGGAAGAACTCTGTTGACCCAGTGCTGCCTATGCTGGAGCGTAGGTTGGATTAACTGTGTCTCTTAGGGGTGTGAGTTTTTTTCATAGGCCTGAGTGATTAGCCAGGTTGACCTAACTTTATAGTGCAGACCAGCCCTTAGGATCTGTCTACGCTTCAAGCAGAGGTCTGACTGCCACACGTGTAGACATACCTAAACTAGCTTTAGGACTTGTCTTTGCTGAGAACTTACATTGGCAGAGCGACGTCCTTCAAGGGTGTGAGAAGTCCCCCTGAGAGATGTAGCTATGTCAACCTAACCCAAAGTGTAGACAGTACTAGGTCGCTGGAAGAATTCTTCTGTCGACCTAGCTGTCCCGTCTCGGGGAGGTGGAGCGCCTGCGCTGACAGGAGAACCTTTCAGTCGGTGTAGGTAGTGTCGATGCTACAGAGGCGCCACTGCAGCAATTGAAGTGTAGACATACCCTCAATCTAGCCAATTTGGGTACCAAAGCTAGTTCAGGTACGTCTACACATGCTGTAGTCACACCTATGATTGTGGTGTAGGCACGCTCTTGAACACAATAGACTAGATTCCTCCTTGTTGTAACCACTCAGGTCACGGGTTACACTAGAAAGGAATGTGGTGCAGTAGTTCTATAAAGAAACCACTAGAATGTGCCTGCACTGTTTTTACAGCACAGCTTGTACTCAGCAAACTTCTGTTAGTCAGGTCTGGTTGCTTACATACTAACAGCAGCCAGTAGATTTTTCACGTGCATACACACACCCCTCACCTAAAGTCTTCCCTTCCTGGGAAGTCATGCAGCAGGAGAGGTAGTCTCTCAAGTAGCTAGGGAGAGTTCCATGGTGGGCTTTCCATCTCAAGATGGAGACTGTGGGACCTGGATTCTGTACTGAATGAGGAAAGCACTGGTGAGATGGGTTCAGAGGGGTCTGCACTGCTAAGCAGAGGAGCTCCTATGCTTTGTACCGTTGAGGCTTTTTCAGGGTGAGTGGCTTAAATCCCAAGGAGGAGTTACAGTAATTTGAGCTTGGAGGTTGCAAATGCCTAGATCACTGTGGGCAGGTCCAAGTCTTCCAGAATGCTGTGGAATTGTGTGACAAGGCCAAGATGGAAGTGTGTATGTTTTTGTGTGGCATATGTGGGACTGTAGCAATTCAAGTATCTGGTAATACTGAGGAGTTGAGTCTAAAAGGATTCAATGAGTGATTCAAGTCCATAAGCAATAGCATGGCCCTACTTAATGCAAAGGGTAATACCTGCAAGATAGGAGCAAAAAATCTAGAATTGCCCAACACCTCTGAACCCTCAAAGTGTGAGCTCCAAAGAAAGAGTGAGCTAATACTTAGATGAGAAATGGCAGGCAGCATGAACTAAGTGGCCTCATTCACTGCTTGCAACTTCCTGGTTTATTGGCACAATAGATTATAAACCCCCCCTCCCACCATGCCCTTTCAGTATATGAAAGTTGCTATTCTACTGTTTGTTTTTCTCTCCTCTTCCTCCCTTCCCTTTGTCCTTCTTCCCCAGCACGCACGTGCACACACCCACGCACCCACACCCATACTCTGTGCCTCCTGGCCAGCGTCCTGGTGTGATGCCCCTAGCAATTTGCTTCACCACATACTGAGTTCCTCTATAAAGTGACGAAGTTCTATGAATGTTGCTATTGCTATAGTGACCCCCCCTTCCTGTCCTTTTTAGCTAGGTTTATAGAAAAGACCTTAATGAATGGTTTAAAAAAAATGTGTTTTGAATTGCTGTAGCTGTTAAAATGTTAATTTATTGGAAGGGAGAGCTCTTTAAATCTCCAAGGAGAAGAAATTAAGGATAAAAATGGTGAAATAATATCTGGAACTATAGATCTTTCCTCACTCAAAGAGCCAGTTACTGCTGCAATCCTTTACCCAAGTGATTGGCATTCCCAAGAGCTTAGTACTATCTCTAGAACTTAACTGTTTTTGTTGGGCCTTAAGGAAAAGTACTTAATGAATCGCATAGAAAATATCTACATTAAGAAAAGTTAAGGGTGCATAGTCAGACACTCAAGCTGGGAAACATCCTAATTAAGGTTTCCTGTGTAACCCTAATTCTGCCCACTTGTGTGCTTGGATTGCGATATGCTCTTAATGGGATGTGATCACAAAATTTCCACAGGACTCCTCTCTCATTCGGGGGGCAGGATGGATGGTGCTTGGGGAATGATGCAACTGTACAGTATTTTTCAGTTTGTGGCCTCATGCTTTACTTACTGCACCCTGTCCAAGCTGCACTGAATATGGAACTGTTTGTTTTCTCATGGGCTTTTCCATGGCACTCATCACTATAGTAACCAGCTGCTTCACAAAGATTAATGAAATTATTTTTGCAGTGCCCATGAGTTTTTAGAAAGGTATTGTCCCAATTTTACAGATGGGGAGCTGAGACATGGATATCTAGGCCAAAATTAAGGGTCTACTAATATTGGGTGCCTCACTAAAGATGCTTAGGTTTGAGATATAGATATATATATTTTCCCCTTCTTCAAAAGCTGCTCAGCCCTCTCCATTCTTGTTGATTTCACTTGAAGAGCTCAGCATATCTGAAAACCAGACCTTAGGTGTTCCAAGATGAGCATCCAGAAAACAAGGAACCAACAGTTAGTTGAAGATTTTTGAGATAAGTAATTTGTCCAGCAAGTAAAAAGCTTGTGACACAGCCAAAGAGAACAGAATTCAGGCAGGTGCATATCCTTTCTCTTTTTGCAGTCCCCTTGCCACTTTACTAATCACCTTTTAACTTCAGCTGCAAATCACAATAGTCCTATAAACAACTACCTGATTTGCCATCCATCCTATTCATGAAATGAAGCAGGAGTCCTTTGTGGTTATTAAAACAAACAAATGGTGATTGTCCCTAAAGACTGCGTATTGTGATACATGAGCAAAGGGACAGAATTAGGTTATATGAGCAAGACTAAATTAAATATCTTTGCTGGTTGAAACCCTCAGCTGTTTCTGGCCATGAAGAATGCAGTCTTATGGACTGATTCTTGCAAGAGCCTAATGGGAAAGTATTAGAACAGGATACCATGTGGTTCTTTTTTGTTGCTTGCATGTTTTTTAAATATAACTAACTCTTTCCCCAAGTTCTGTACAGGGGATGTGAAGTCCGTTACTGGGCAATAGGTGAATGATATGGGTAATAAGTAACCATTAGCCTCCTCCCTGTTTAGACTCAAAGCAGCTGAATTTTATATCCTCTGTTGTAGACTAGAAAGTGGGGCAAGGCCCATGTGTGAAATGTCTTCAGGACCTATTTTTATTTTTCAGTGGATGAATACATTGCCATTGCTAAAGAGAAACATGGATACAACATGGAACAGGTAACGAAAACGATTATTTGCATTTCTGTATTTAAACTGACCTTTTTTTCCCAGTAGGTACTAGAACCTGATTTAAAGCAAACTGCCACACTGCAAACTTTCTTCCTTCCACTCATCCAGCATAGTAATACATTTCTTTTCTGAGGACATGCAGTTCATCCTAATTTATTAATGATAGTCACTAAAACGCCCAAATTTCAGTGTTTTGATGCACACCTCCCATTGATTTTCAGAGGTATTTGGCCTTGTGTTGCAGTCTGATCTATGTCTATGTTGGTAAAATTCTGGTCTCATTGCAGCCCATGACAAGGCTCTCCTTTACTTGAGTGAGGCCCAGATTTCACTCTGGCTTTTTCGGTCTCCTGCTTAAGATGCATCTCGACAAACACTTGGACAGTTGGGTAGCTTCATGCACCTGAGAAGTTCTTCTGAATTAAGTGGGACGTCTCATGTGCATTAAGTTATGTGGTGGGGAGGAGGGATGGGTTCTGCTGGTTTATTATATTGGGAATAAAGGTATTGTCTCTACTGGAGGACTTTGACTTGAGAATTAGAGAAATTATGTCCTTGCAAGAGCAATGGGACTGAAGAGTGAGTGATTAAGAGGGGAAGAGGTTTTAGTCAGATGACCAAACCCTCATTTTTGTGTTAGCCATTGAAAGTGTAGGTCTTAAACATTCTTGAGAAGAGACATCTTAAAGTTCTTCTTCGAGTACTTGCTCATGTGTATTCCACAGTAGGTGTGCGTGCACGCCACATGCACCGGTGCCGGAAGTTTTTCCCTTAGCAGTACCCGTAAGGGGGGGAGCACCTCTGCGACCCCTGGAGTGGTGCCTCTATATCGCGCTATAAGGGGGACCGCGAGCTCCCCCACCCTCAGTTCCTTCTTGCCACCAGAGAAGGTGCGTCGGAAATTCTTGCTCCAGCGTTCCTGCAGCCTTTCCAGTTGATCTTAGTGGTACCTTTAGCTAGTTGTTAGTAACTCATGGAAAGTAGTTTCTCAGTTGTTAGAGTGGGCCCAGGGCATGCCCCATGCCCCAGGCTTAAAGTCATGCGACTCCTGTCGCCATTCCATGCCAAGGAGCGATCTGTATGCTGAGTGTCTCCGCTGCTTGGGCCAAACTCACGTGAGTGAACGCTGTAAGATCTGCAGGTCTTTCAAGCTGCGAACTAAGAAGGAGAGAGACATCAGGCTTCACGCTCTTCTCATGGAATCGGCATTCTCTCAACGCCGGTACGCTGTGCGGACTCGGCACCGGGCGCCGCATCGTCGGTGCGCAGCGAAACCCCCTCCACCAGTCGGCACCATTCCCCTTCCAAGAAACAAAGGAAGAGCTCGACTTCGCAGCGGTGCTGAAAGAAGGAAGGGGGAGAGACTGGTCCCACGTTGGGCAGCCCTCTGTCCCCCCCGGGCTCGAAACCACCGACTTGTGCTAAGTGGAGTAGCCCGGCAGCGCTGACATGCGACTCTCCCATAGTCAGGATGCCATTGACGCCAGAGGCTCTACAGGCCGAACGTGACAGCCTGAGCTTGCCAGTGCCTGGGGCGCCGCCGGTGGTGGGCCCCCAGTCCTGAGGCAAACCAGCACTGGGCGCTCAACAGGACTCCCCAGCACGGCGCAGCTCTCACTCTGAAGACCGTTCTCTGCTTCGTTCGGTACGCAGCGACTGGTCTGCTCGCAGCTCGCGTCCACCACCCTTGACGCCAACCAGGGTTCCATCCGGGCAGGAGTCCCCGGGTCCCTCCACGCCACGAAGCAGCGGATGCAGGCACCGAGATAGGCGTTGAAGGTGCGCCTCTTCATGATGTAGCTATCGTAGCTGGTCTCTGTGCGACCGACGTTGATGCTCCTGGTCAAGCTCCCACTCTGTCAGCCGTCGTACGCGGGGCTCCTGCCGCGTGTCACCGACACCGCAGCTCCCGGCACCGAAGCGAGTCTCGGGACAGTACTTCCGGTGGGTACTGTTCCTTGACGTCAATGTCCCGGTCCCGTGGAAGAGAGCATCGTGGGCACCACTGCTCTCACCGCTCCTATGGTACCGTTCGGTCGGTGGTGACCTTGGCACCCAGCCCCCCCCCTCGCTGGGCTGTACTGCTCAGCCAGACCAGATAGTGGCACCGGGCCCGCAGCATGAACAGTGGCAAGGGGCCCCATGGAAGGGACAATGGTGTAAATGGGCACAGTGGCCGCCAATGCCCACCCAGGTGGGGGACTCCCTTAGTGGCCAGGTCGTCCGAGGCCCTGTTGGCCTTGCTATCTAGGCAGAGGGACAAGTCAACAGGTTTTGAGTTGTCGGCTCCGCGCCTGGACTCCGACCTGAGGGTTGATCCCCTGGCACAGGCTGAGGCCTACAGCCCCATGCTAGCCTCCTCTCCTGAACCGGATGACACCATCACGGCACCGCTGCCCTCTGCTCCACAGGAAGACTTTAGGGCGCATCAAGACCTGCTAACGCGGGTGGCGTCGAGCCTCCAGCTGCAGGCCGAGGAGATGGAGGGCCTGTCTGATTCCCTCTTTAATGTACTGTCCCCCTCGGTGTCGGGCTGTGTGGCTTTACCCCTTCACCAAGGTGTAGCCAACTTCTCCAATGCCTTGTGGGTAACTCTTGCCCCTCTGGCACCAATTTCCAGGAAGGCTTAGAGGAAGTATTTTGTGCCAGCCAAGAACCATGAATACCTCTACTCTCACCTGGCACCCAACTCTCTGGTGGTGGAATCTGTGAACCACCAGGAGTGGAAGGGCCAGCCCGCGGCCACCCCCCAAGAATAAAGACGCCGGGAGACTAGACTCCTTTGGTAGAAAACTTTACTCCTCTTAGAGTTTCCAGCTCAGGGTGGCCACCATCAGGCCTTACTGAGCCATTATGATTTTAATTTATGGGAGTCCCTGCCAAAGTTCGAGCCACTCCTCCCAGAGCCGGATAGGAAGGACTTTAAGGCATTGGTGGACGAAGGGGCGATGGCAGCCAAAGCTGCCCTGCAGGCAGCGGCAGAGACGGCGGCTCGCTTGATGGCCTCCGCGATCTCCATGCGCAGGGCATCATGGCTCCTCCTGTCCAGGCTTTCGGCAGAGGCCCAGTCCCTCACGCAGGACCTGCCGTTCGACAGGAAGGCCCTGTTTGCCAAACAGACGGACGTCAGGCTGCACGGTATGAAAGACTCTCACACCACCCTGCAGACCTTGGGCCTGTACGTCCCTCCGGCTAAGGACAAGGCCAGACCGCAAACGTTGGCTCACTCTGCACAGAGCAGATATGAGCCCCTTACAAGAGGCCAAGAGAACCAAAAGTGCCGGCCTCAACGACAGTCCTGCTCTGCCCCATAGCCCGGGCCCTCTAAGGTCAAGAGGCAGGGGAAGAGGCGGTTTTGACTATTTGCAGGGAGGAACCAGGGTAGTTGCCATGGAAACCCCCTACTAATAAAGTTTGTGTTTAGCAACCGATTGTCTGCCTTCCATGGGGAGTGGTCACACATAACCTCGGACCGCTGGGTCCTCAGCACCATTTCCAAGGGCTACATGTTGCAGTTCAGTTCACCCCTGCCCAACCACCCCCCGATCCTGGTGGGCTTGGGGGACCCAGAGCACGTTCACCTCCTACGTCAGGAGGTGGAACAACTACTATGCCTGGGGGAGATGGAGAGAGTGCCAGTAGAATTCCAGGGCAGGGGCTTCTACTCCCTATATTTCCTGATCCCAAAGATGAAAGGAGGTCTCAGGCCCATCCTAGAACTGAGGAATCTCAATCGGTTTATGGTCCGCTCCAAGTTCCTCATGGTATCCCTGGCTTCTATTATCGCGGCCCTGGACCTTCAGGACGCATATTTCCACATCCATATTTTCAAAGGGCACAGGCGCTTCCTCAGTTTCCTGGTAGGGCCCGACCACTACCAGTTCACGGTTCTCCCATTTGGCTTATCCACGGTGCCCAGGCTGTTCACAAAGTGTATGGCGATGGTGGCAGCCTACCTCAGACGAGAGGGGGTCCAGATGTTCCCATATCTGGACGATTGGCTTCTCAAGGGCAACTCACTGTCTCAGGTGAGGGCCCGTGTGGATCTGCTCCTGTCTACATGCACCAATCTCGGTCTGTTTGTAAACGAGAACAAATCAACACTGGTCCCGGTGCAGCACATAGAATTCATAGGGGCACTACTGGACTCCTTATGGGCCACAGCCTTTCTCCCAGTGGCCAGCTTCGAAACCCTCAAAGGTCTCATCACCTCGGTCATGGCTTTTTTTGGTGACAACAGCAAAGGCGTGCCTTCAGATCCTGGGACACATGGCGGCGTGCATGCATGTGGTCTGCCACGCCAGGTTCTGAATGAGGCCCCTCCAGCTATGGCTAGCCTCCCACTTCTCCCAGGCACGGGACGGCCTGGACAAGGCCCTCACGGTACCGACCCCAGTAATTGCCTCCCTACAATGGTGGTCCTCCCCGGGCAACATGCTCCAGGGGGCTCCTTTCCGGGAGACAGCCCTGTCAATAGACCTGGTGTCCAATGCGTCAGACTTGGGCTGGGGAGCCCACATAGGGAACATGCAAACCCAAGGGATGTGGTCAACCTTGGACATGTCCCTCCATATAAATGTCAGGGAGCTCAGGGCGATATGGTTGGCATGTGTGGCTTTCATCATGCAGCTTCACGGCAAGGTGGTCAGAGTCCTTACGGCAACACCGCTGTGATGTTCTACATCAACAGGCAAGGTGGGGCATTTCCCTGAGGGCTTTCCACCTACCGGGCGCCCACAATACACAGGCCGATTGCCTCAGCAGGGTTTTCTTCCCCCATTATGAGTGGTCGCTCCACTCAGAGGTCACTCACCGGCTCTTTCGAGAGTGGGGAATTCCCCACATGGACCTGTTTGCGACCCGCCAGAACTGGCATTGCCCCCAGTTTTGTTCTGGGGGGGCGGGGTGTGGCTTGGGAAGGGATGCGATCTCAGATGCCTTCCTCCTGCAGTGGTTGGACCAGCTTTTCTGTGCTTTTCCACCATTTCCCCTTATAGGGAAAGATCTAGAAAAAGTGAAAGCAGACAAGGCACGTATCATCCTTATTGCCCCAGCCTGGTCCCGTCAATATTAGTACGGGACCCTACTGGACCTCAGGTGGTCCCTCAGAGGAGGTTGCCACTTCGCCCAGACCTCCTCTCCCAGAATGGGGGCTGCCTCCTTCATCCCAATCTGGCCGCTCTCCACTTGACAGCATGGCTGCTCAGTGGCTAGACGAGGAGGAGAGGAGGTATTCTGAGGAAGTCAGGCAGGTCCTCCTGGAAAGTAGGAAGCCATCCATACACCGGACGTACCTGGCGAAGTGGTCCAGATTTTCTAGGTGGGTGGGGGAGCGGGGAGTCTCCCCATCGTCCGCACCGCTCCAGTTTATCCTTGAGTACCTCCTGTCCCTTAGGACCCAAGGGCTGGCACCCGCCTCTGTCAGAGTACGCTTGGTGGCCATATCGGCCTTCCACACGCCGGTGGAAGGGTACTTGGTCTTCTCCCATAATATGACCTCCCGCTTCCTGAAAGGCCTTGACCGTTCATTCCCGTATACTAGACCCCATGTACCACAATGGGACCTAGACCTGGTGGAGTTCCGCCTCACGGGACCTCCCTCTGAACCCTTGGTCACGTGTTCCTGGTCTCCCCTCTCCTGGAAGGTAGCCTGCCTTGTAGCAATCACGTCAGCCCGACGTGTCTCAAAGCTCAGGGCCTTGACCTCGGAACCTCCATATACAGTCTTCCACAAGGATAAGGTTCAGCTTTGCCCATGCCCTGCATTCCTCCCGAAGGTGGTCTCCGCCTTCCATATGGAACAGGACATCTTCCTTCCCGTGGTCTGTCCCAAGCCCCATTCCTCCAGTGAGGAACGCCGCCTCCAGACGCTCAATGTGAGCAGGGCACTGGCCTTCTACCTGGATCGGACTAAACCGTTCTGTAAATCCTCGCAACTCTTCGTTGCCTTCGTTCCACCCAGCGCCTTTCTCACTGGATCACCGTGTGCAGACGCACGTGCTATGATCTGGCAGGGGTTCCCCCGCCACCAATCGTCAGGGTGCACTCAATGAGGGCTCAGGCCTCGTCGGCTGCCTATGTAGCCCATGTCCCTATCCAGGACATCTGTAGGGCTGCCATCTGGTCTTCAGTTCACACGTTCACTACGCATAATGTGATCGTCTCCCAGACTAGGGATGATGCTGGGTTCGGCAGAGCAGTACTGCGTCCCAGGAACTAGTGAACTCCTACCCACAGATATAGCTTGGAATCATCTACTGTAGAATACACATGAGCAATCACTCAAAGAAGAAAAGACAGTTATCTGTTCCTTCGAGATGTGTTGCTCATGTCTATTCCACATCCCACCCTTCTTCCCTCTGTCAGAGTTGTCTGGCAAGAAGGAACCAAGGGTGGGAGGAGCTCGTGGCCTCCCTTATAGCACGATATAGAGGTGCAACTCCAGGGGTTGCAGCAGTGCTTCCCCCCCCCCCCCCGGGGTACTGCTAAGGGAAAAACTTCCGGCACGGTGCACATGGTGCATACGCACACCTACTGTGGAATAGACATGAGCAACACATCTCAAAGAACACCAGTTACGGAACAGGTAACTGTCTTTTTCAGCGTCCCTGCTGTTAAGGTGTGAGAAACCATACAAATACATGTGCTCTGAGCTGTCCATCAGATGCTCCAGCAAAACCAGAGAAGATCAGAAATAACATTCATGATATTTCTAGGACCAAAAATAATAATAATTAATAATAAAAACCCTTAAAGCAGTGAATAGCCACAAGCCTAATTCTTGCCTCTTTTTTTTTTTTTTAAACATAGATAACCTTTAAGGTTGAGATAGGTGTGTTTGTTCTAATATGTGAAGTCATGAATAACTTCCTCAAAAAAGGTTTCAGAGTAGCAGTCGTGTTAGTCTGTATCCGCAAAGAGAAAAGGAGTACTTGTGGCGCCGTAGAGACTAACAAATTTATTTGAGCATAAGCTTTCGTTGCATCCGATGAAGTGAGCTGTAGCTCACGAAAGCTTATGCTCAAATAAATTGGTTAGTCTCTAAGGTGCCACAAGTCCTCCTGTTCTTTTTCCTCAAAAAACTAAGCCCTACATATTTGAGTGACCTTCTATTCGATTTTAGTCGAAAGGTGAATGTTTCTGGAAAGTGAAAACTGATCAGACTTTGTTTAAAATTAAAACTCTTATAAAACTGAGGTGCAGCCAGGTGCCAGGTCTGAAGCTTTAAACACTGAAGACACACTTTTGTTTTTAGACAACTCTCGCAACGTCGAAAGTTTGAAAACATGTCTTCTCCTTGAACAGAAGGATTTTTGTGGCTGTGATGCTGTGACCAGAAGGGAGAGTGGGATGGGAACGTCTGGTTAAGGGGAGGGAGGAAGGAGAAAAGTATGTGTTTGTGCTACTGGGCTCTCTGGATTGTGGCATGTCGACTCACTGAGCTATGTAACTATGTGCTTGAATGATCAGTACCATCTGGCACTTTCTAAGCTCTCAGTGTTGTCCCACTGTTCACTTGTCATAATTTGAGCCTATGATCAGCCAGGCTGGTGGCAATTGAGCATTTGCTGTCAGGTTTACAGTGATCTGTGAAATGAGCTGATGGACTCTGTCCAGTTGCCTTCCCATTATCCTACTAAATGAATTTGTCCTGTTCCCAGCCATTTCTTCTTGGTCCTTAGGTCTCATTCTGATCTCTCACTGGGAGGGGTAGATTATCCCACATCTGCCTACAGTGGGGTTCTTACCCCTTTCTCTGAAGTATCTGGTACTGGCCACTATCAGAAACAGAATGCTAGAGTAGGGGGATCTTGAGTCTGATCCAGTATGGCAATTAATAGACTTAAACGAGAAACTGCAGAACTGAAATTAATTTGCAAACTGGACACCATCAAATTAGGCCTGAACAGAGACTGGGAGTGGATGGGTCACTACAGAAACTAAATCAATTTGTTAGTCTCTAAGGTGCCACAAGTACCCCTCCTTGTTTTTACAAAAACTAATTTCACGTTGCTAAATACTCACACCTTCTTGTCAACTGTTTCAAATGGGCCACCTTGTTTACATTGGCCTTGTTAACACTACAGATGTGATTTCCACTCCTCCTTGTCAACTGTTGAGAATTGCCTACTTCCAACTTAAATTGAATTGGCTCGTTAGCACTGACTCCCACTTGATAAAGCAACTCCCGTCTTTTTATATGCTGTGTATTTATACCTCCCTGCTGTATGTTCCACTCCATGCATCTGATGAAGTGGGTTTTAGCCCACAAAAGCTTATGCCCAAATAAATTTGTTAGTCTCTAAAGTGCCGCAAGGACTCCTCATTATTTTTGCTGTTACAGACTAACACGGCTACCCTCTGAATCCTATGTTCCTGTTTCTTCATAATGAATTGTCCTGGGGTGGTAAAAATGGAAGAGAACCTTCCACTGTTCTTCCTTTGCAGGACAGCATATGCCCCAAAGACTTAGGTGGTCCTCGAATTTGAAAACCAAGCACTGCTAGGAAATACACAGAATGTCCTTCCAGGATGGTTATTTTATGCAAATAGTCCTACTGATCCAATGTTTTAGAAATTCTATTTTTGAAATTGGCCTTTCCCAGGAAAAAATTGCAAAACCATGGACACTTCCCCTTTCAGATTGATGTTAGACATGAGATCCTTTGAAGGGGAAGAGTGAGAATTTGAGGGAACCATTCAAGCCTAGACAACCTGCTTTAGGACTTTTGCCTCTGGCTCTGAGCTTATTAGGTGGTGGCAAGCATTTGACCGTGTGTGTGCGCGTGCACACACTGCTGGGAGCCACTCCTCGAGGGCTCAGGACACTATAGCAGGTGGCAGCCTAGAAGATCCCAAGTGTGGGGTGAGCCAAAGAGGCAATGACCTTGCAAAGCTTGCTCCCTCCCAGGCACAGGGCAGCAGAGGAGGAGATAGCAATTCCCTTGAGGATCCTGCCCTCCATCACTTGTAGAGACACAGGTGCCAGCGTGTTGATGGAGTAGTATGGAGCAGGTTTCTCTGGAAGGGTGAATGGGACTCTTGCTGAAAGCTCAGCTGTCTGCTGGGCTTCATGTCCAGCTGGCTGCATTTGTTCTGTATGCAACTTGTCTGCTCTAGCCCTCTCCCTCACTTGTAGCTGGGTTCTGTGTCCACAGCTAAATGGATACATGTGTGTGGGGGGGCAAGTAGAGTTGTTTCCTAGGGAGGAGGGTGGGTAGAAGAACTTTGAATTGGTAAATATCTGTGGGCACTATTGCTAGTGGTGTAAAAGCAGCTTATATGTAAAATGTCTTCCTTCTAGAAATAATGTCTGTTTAAAAAAATATTATAAGTGTTCAGAGCCTGACCTATTAAAAAAAAAAATTCACACTGGTGTTCCATGCCCTTTGTCAGAGGTTGTCTGGGCCAACTTCTCCTCTTTAAGAACATTTACCACTTTTTCCCTTTCAGCAGATCTCCTCTTTGTGTAATGTATTTCTGTACTAATGTCCAGGTTATGTTGCTTCACACAGGGATATTTGGGGAGGTGCCCAGGTGAGACTGAGTCTGATATTAAAAAAAAAGAAACTGTAACGCTTGTAAAATCTTCCATGTGCCTCTATACTAGCTAGTTAAGCTCTCCCCTCCCAACTGCCTAGTCGTAATTTTTTTAATTCACGTGACATCTTCAAAACCGTGGCGTGTTACGACTCTTCTGGTTCTGTATCATAATGAAGGGGAAGAAATCTAGATATTTAGCAGGGAGAGTCTAGTTTCATGAGGAAGAGATCTGGGGTGAGGCAAGCATTTAGTCATATAGTTGCAGAATCTACTGGAGCGAGAACTTTGTGCCCAGAAAGGAACTGTTTTTTTGCATAGCAAAGTGGGATGGGGAAACCCCAGTTTCAAAGGTAGCACTGTCAGTCTGAATGGACTGGGTGAAACTACTAGATGGGGAGAATTATGGTGGCAGAACCAGAGTCAACTTTGCATATGTCAGACAGGTAATATTTTAGTCAGCGGATCGGGGATCGTTTTCACTTAACAGCAGTTCTGAAACAAGTTGAAACATTTTATTTTAAATATTTGTAGCATGTTAGGGTCAGGCCCTTCTGAAATGACTCTGGGGAGGCTAATTGCACCAAAAATAATCACTCCATCAGAGTGGAAGATCAGAATGCCCTTTTGCCATCCACCTCCGGAGGGTGGTACATTTTGAGTGAACCCCTCTTAGAGGGCTCACTAGGGCAAGCATTCATTCGTGCCGGGGCGTACTGTGTGTGTAATTCAGTTTTCTGAACTGGAGACTCAGAGTTGCAACTGAAGGAGATGAAGTTAGGGGGAATAAATGATAGTCCCCCCCCCTTCCAAATGATAGTGAGCTATGCCCCTGCTTTGTCAGGGGGTGCCCAAACAATAAATAAGACTGTCCCCTCCCTCCTCCAAAAAAGAGCACAAAAACACCCAATCAAATAGACAGGTATCAAGACTTGAACACTGGCTAACTCTGCCTGTAGTTTAGTTTTAATCTCTGCTTTACACACACTTTTCTAGCTCTTTACTTTGTCCTTGGCTAAATTCTCTGTGCGCGCCATTTTTTGCTGGAAGCCCATTTTTATTTTTTAAACTAGCAAAAATGTCCACCCCACTTGCCTTTTCCTGCGGCAATCTCGAGCGGCCTTTCAGCAGTAGAACTCTTTCATTTTGCTGCTTACGCAATATGGGCCAGATTCTGATGCTCCACGGTCCAGAGTGGTGATGGATCAGATTCCAGGTTCTTGCTGTCACTTAAGCTTCTGCAGCCTCACACACGTGTATCTGAGGTCAGAGTCATGGCCCTTTTGTAACTTTTTTTGTGTTGCCCTATTACATGTATCAGTGTGAGGACTGTAAATTCCCTCTCTACTCCCCCCCCCCCCCCCCCCCCCCGCCTCTCCCCCACATTGTAACTCAGTTTCTCTTGTGTCCATGTTTCTTTCAGGCCCTTGGAATGCTCTTTTGGCACAAGCATAATATTGAGAAATCCTTGGCGGATTTGCCCAACTTTACTCCATTCCCAGATGAGTGGACAGTGGAAGACAAGGTCTTGTTCGAACAGGCCTTTAGTTTCCATGGGAAAACATTTCATAGAATTCAGCAGATGGTAAGTAGGATCATAATAATTAGACCTGGAAAAAACTGTTGAGGTCACCTTGTCCGCTACAGGATTGTTAGCAATCATGTAACTGCTCTTTTTGAAGACTGTCTGGTGTGGGGGTGGGGTTTTGGGGAAAAGCTTGACTCTGGCATTGTCATTCAGAGGACTATACTGTTTTGGGATGGGGGAGGGACTATTACTTTTATCACCTCACATTCCTCTAGCAGCAGACACAGAATCCGCATGTCCTGCAAAGAAAAAGTTTTCTAGAAGTAGAATCTGACTCTTACAATGTTGAGAGACAGTTCTGACTATAGAATTGGTAGTGCTTTTGATTTGTCACTCATGGGGCCACTCTTCCTTTTATTGTATTGCAGTAGTATTTAGAGGCTTAAATCAGGGTTTAGGGACCCATTGTGCAATGAGTGGTACACATACCTAATAAAAAACAGTCCTTTCCCCAAAGAGCTTTATTTAATCTGCTTTTCTTTCTTTTAACATTGTTTTTTTAGGAGTTTTACGCATTTTACATTGGTGATAAGTGCCTATTAAGTATAATATGACAGCGTCAATGCTTGTGTAGATGAGGATTGTAGATTTAATTCCCTGCTTTCAATCACTCAATCTTTATGAAACTTTACCTTCGGAGCTGAAATTTTCTCGGCTTGGAATCTGCCTGCAAGTGAACTTTTTTGGGAGAGGAAATTTTCAGCAAAAACACAAAACCAACAACTTCAGCCATTTTGGAAGGGATGGGGAGCAGGAGTGAAATCAAAGTTTTAAACAGCTTTTCAGCTGGGATGGGAAGTTGAAAGTTGAACGTTTTAAAGTTGAAAACTCATCCCTCAAGTAAAAATCCCTTTGACTGTTCCAGTGAAGCTCTGGCTTTGATTGGACAGTTCTGACCCTTTGAAAACTAGCATATGCAGTATACTTTGCACAAGGCTTTTGATCCACTCGTAAAGTGTGCAGCTAAGGAAGGCTGCAGTTCTGAGGGTGACCAGACATCCTTCTATTAGGAACTTTGTATTATATACACAGATATTAACTCTGCCCATCCCCCACCTGGAAAAATAATCCCCCTTTTTTTTTCTCCCCCCCCACACTTGCTATCTGGTTACTCTAGCAGTGCTCCATGCGTTTCTGACTTTGCAGAATAGTAAAAAGTGATCTGACTGTTCCAAAGGGTAAGGAGGGCTGCAACGCACCTTTGTAAGGCTTGTCTAGGTCCTGGTCGTGTCCTCCCTTAAAAGCTCCTCAAGTATATGAACAGGATTCCTGTGGTGAACGTGCATTACTGTGAACATGCATTACAGTGCATTAATGCCAGACTCTTATACTGTTTCTCAATAATGAATTACAGGACATTTTTTTTGAGCAACTCTTGATATGAATGTAGCATCCTGTGGTACTGAGTGTTCTGGGCAAACACTCTGACAGTCGTTTATATGAAAAGTACACTATAATTCTAAGTACTGGTTGTACAGCAAAGGGTAAGCGCAAGTGTTCTGAGCGGTCTATTCCGAACCAGCTAAATTAGCTGCATTGTTAGTAGCCTCATCTGTGAATTTGCACTGAAGAAGCCTGTGCTGGTAGCTGGAAATAAACTGCATTGTACGTGGGTGCTGACCGCTATTAAAATTGCACATTTTACAGCAGAGGTGTGAAACTCATTCCGTGGAGAGGGACAAATTAGTTACAGTCTATGGACCAAATTTATAGTTTTGGGGCTATTTACTGCCCTCAGCGTACACTGAATCTGCCACTGATAATCACAAGTATCGAAAGCCAAAACTTTTGAAATTTTGATCCTTAAGTAAGAGGGACCTGACTTCCACCTATAGCTCCCTGATTTTTAATGGAACTTGGATCAGGCCTTTAAAGTTATTGTTGCACTCCGCATCACTCTGCGTGGGGTGAGGTGAGGGGCAAGAGTGATGCAGGTCTCTTCTAGGGCAGCCTGCAGAACTCAAATTAGTCAGCTACCTTAATACAGGTTTGGTTGCTTGATGGAAGGCAGGCTTATCATGTAGACATACAAGACAATGAGAATGAAAATATTACAACCTGCTACACGCTTATCAAAGGTTGTAGAAAGAACCAATATTGCATCCTTTTAAAACCTCTTTTGTTAATTGAATATATATGGCTACCCTATGATGCTGGTTATGACTTTCCTGCTGGCTGTCATAGTATTTACCCTAGTATGGCCCATGTGATGTGAAAGCCAGGTAGTGCTGTACATGTAAACCTGTGAAGACTTCTAAAAAGTGTAACCATTTTATTTTCAGCTTCCTGACAAATCGATAGCCAGTTTGGTGAAATTTTACTATTCCTGGAAAAAGACAAGGACTAAAACCAGCGTGATGGACCGCCATGCTCGTAAACAAAAAAGGGAACGGGAAGAAAGGTACGTTTGCAGTGAGAGAGACTGTGTCTTGCCACTCATAAATCTTTTTATGATGATCCTGGAATTTCTGGTAGCCTGTGAAGAACTAGAACTAGGATTTTTTCCCCCAGACACTTCCTGGTGCCTCTTTCTCTCTCTTTTTATAACCAAAATCTGTGTCCATGTAAACATTCATGACCAAATTCTACCATCTGATTCACATGCAACTCTCGAGTCCCTGTAAAGGGAGATCACAATGGTAATTCAAGGGCAGGTTTTTAGCCTTAAATGTAACATTCCGTAGAATGGGAGCATGCACTAAGTGGAAGAATGTCAATGTTTGGCAGTCCCCTCTCCATTTTATCTACACACTTGTCCCAGCAGAAAGCTGCTACCAGAAAAATGCTTTCAGGGCCAAATTCTCTACCCAGAGCAATGGTCGAGTAGACTGGCTTTATGATGGGAAGAGGAGGAGAGAGAAGAGCTCACACTAGCTGTGGTGGATGAAATTCTGTACCCTCCCCTAAGCCACTGAGCTTCAACAGATTCTTTGTTCCCACTACTTCAGCCTCAGGCCTCAGCAGTCTCCATGGCTGCCGTGCCTACCACACACTGCAGCACCCTTCAGGAAGGTTTGGCTGATAGTTCATGTGTTTAGCTACACAGAAGCTTCCTGGAGATAGAGATCCTCTTTCTCTGGATATCCCCACTCGAACCTAGAGCAGTTGGGGCCTCGGTGGGCCATGGCTCCTTGGCACATTGAGGGGTTTAACCGTCTGCAAAGGTTCTCTGCGTCCTCATCCTCCTTGTCTTTCCTTTCTCTATGTAGCAGTGGTGCTTTTGCCATGCTCCAGATGTTTCTTGTCCTTGTGAACAGGTACTCTTCCCAACCTGCTTTAAAACTCAATCTAGACATTTGTAGACTTAGAACTTCTCTTAGAGCCACATCCGAGGAAAGTAGATACCTGTCACCAGCTGGCAATGCTCTGCACATGTCTTCCATCATACGGCTCCTATTTCATGACTGCTTAGCCCAGACCCTAGCTTTTGTGCCTCAAAAAGGAGATCCCTATAGGAAGAGGGTCATTCCCATGATGGAGTTTATTGAACCACACTGCAACAATGAGCCAGCAAGACTGTCTTCATCTCGCAGCTGGATCCACCACATCTGCTTAATTGGAAGGAAGAGAGTGGGCTCAAAGGAGAACGCCACCATCCAACTAATCCCTTACTTAGTTGACTTTGGTTGGCTTTCCTTTATCCGTGCCTCCCTTTCATACTGTTATTTCTGGTTTTATTTATTAACTTTATTCAGTGGAAAAATAATTGTTTCCTAAAAGGAGCACTTGTTTGTAGTTCACACTATATAGTTTAGTATTCAAAAAGGCTGCATCTGGCATTTTTGTTCTATACTTGTAAACTGCACTGAAATTACTGCCACCAGGAAATATCTTTACTATAAAGACTTTTATAGATGGTGTATCTAAGGTGCTATAAACTTCATGGAGAGTGAATGGATGGGCTGCTCCATTTCTGAATTTCAAAGCCTTTGAGAGAAGCAACAGGAGCAGAGATACTTAGAGTATGTCTACACTATGGAAACTACACCAGGTTAGCTATGTCTAAGCTGGTGGAAGGTTGTTTTTTTCCATCAAAGTAGGAAAACCAACACCCTGAATGACAGAAGCTATGTTGATGGAAGCATTTCTCCTTTGATTTAGCTACATCTACACCAAAGGATAGGCTGGCAAAGATACATGGGTCAGGAACGTAACTTATTCACACCCCGACCAACGTAGCTACTTTGACGTAAGTTTTAGGTGTCGACCAAGCCATAGTGTTTGCTTTCCATATTTAGCAAGCTAAAGAATGATTGGCAGGTTTTTAACTTGGCTATTTGATGTTTAACTAAGTAGAAAAAATGCAGGGAAAAATTATGGAACTTGTGTCCCTGCTTTGTGGGGGAGATAAAAGAGCTGTGCTGTCATTTGAGCTTGAGACTAGAATGTGTGAATTCTACAGCTAGTTTGTGTTCCAGGCCTGTTCACTTGTGGATTAAATTGTGCTTAGGTTAAGTAATGACTGTAATAAACCTCTGCAAAATGGGTTAAGTTTAGTGGTCTCAATCTAGTTTGTAGTGGTTTATGTGACCCTCTAGACACACATTTCCAGCACAGTTGGCACCTTTTGGTGTTGGTCTCAGCAGACACCAAGGACTGAATCTGTGTGGAGGTAAAATTGCACTCTTGCCCTTTAGAGTTAAGGCTAATTAAAGGGGCAGTGAGCGGAATCTTGCCCTGCCATTGAATGTGTTCTGTGACTAAACAGAGGAATTCCCAAGACACCTTTCAGCAGCACTAAAATCACTTTTAAAATAACCTCAGACAAACTTGGGACTCGGTTTTCAAAACCTGTTCTCTTACTTGTGTGCATGGGACTCTGTACATTCAGTCTTCTGTGCCCAGAAGTGACAGAATTTGCATGAACAGACTAGCTTGGGAATCAGTTTTGTACAGGAAAACATGCAGGGTTTGCATAAGTGACTGCAAATGAAAGACCGTTAACACCACCTTAAAATGTGTCCCTCAGTGACTGAGCAGGTGCATGTGTCTTGTTCATACTCTTCACTTGGTTTATAATTTAAAATAATAAAGCAAATAAAAACTGAAACCTAAATGGTGAGTAAATGCAGACAGTGTACTCTGGAATTTTAAGAGGGTATGTAGAATATAATGCTGACTTCTACAACTTGGCTAACTTAATGGGTTGCTGGATTTCATGGGACCAGTGAAACCTGCATGTGTCCTTTTTAAAATAAACATAACCCAGATAAGATTATCCTTGCACTCTGGGAACATCATAGAAAGTAGAGCAATTAACTTCAGCAATGTACGGTACACTAATTCTAAACCATACGTGGAAGTATACCTTAATGTGAATGGTAGTCAAACACTAAATTAGAATTCCAGTACAATTAAACTGGCTAGGTGTTCCAAGGTCAGATTCAGTATGGCCCCAATTTGATGCTGCTTATTATTATTATTCCGTAATTGTTAGAATATGCTTTCTCCCCTCCGCTCACCCCCCCCCCCCCAAGGAATTAAAGATGAGATTATGGGAGTGCTAAACATACGTGTGGGGTTTGTTTGTTTGTTTTAAATCCCTGGGAGAACTAATTGTACATGTGGCTTTTTGTTACGTTTACAATTTTTAATTTAATGTATGAAATCCACGTTAAAGCTGTTTGCTCTAATTCTATATCGTTGTTTGTCTGAGTTTGCTTGAAGTTAAAAAATATTCAGCTAGTTCTCTTTGACTCTAACAGTTAGAGAATTCCTGACTTGTTTTTTAATTTTATTTTTGCCTTTGAGTGTGAACAGACTTCATTTTCAAATTTTGCCCAGATATACCACAGAAGAGTTTATGTAAAAGCTTTTAAATGAATGGTCCTTAATGTGGTTATTTTAAAGCGGTAATTGACTTTAAAATTCACCAAAAAGAAAAGCTGTGGGATTGAATGCTCCATCCATGCCTGACTTTCAGCAGACTATTGTAGAGAAATAGAAATTCTCATTGTAATATGGTCGTGCCTTGCTTTTGTCTTTCAGTGAGGATGAAATGGAGGAAACAAATGGAACTAACCCTGTTGATATTGAAGTTGAACAAAACAAGGAGAGCAAAAAAGAGGTAGATTAGTTTTTTCCCCTAATACTGTACTGAAGGCTAATGAAAGTTTTCACCTGTTACGTGAACTATTCTGTTGTGCCATGGAGGATCTGACAGTGCCCAGTTTTATTTGTGCTTATGCGTAGTTTTCACTCAGCACAGGAATAATAGTGACTCTCAATTCTGATTAGAGTAACTAGTACTCAAAATCCTCGATCCCATTTGAACTGAATGGCAAGACATTGAGTGACTTCAGCAGGGTCAGGATTTCACCTGAAGTGGCTAACAACAAAGGAGAAAGATTATGTGTGGTTGTGAGTGTTCCCTTCCCCCTTCCAAAGGGGCCTTGACCTGGAAGCTGACATTTTGCATATGGGCAACACAACAGGCCTGTTTCCCCCTGAATCCTTGTTTGTAAATTGGGGAGGTAGCATGGGGGGGGGGGGGGCGTTGACTATTAAAATTGTTGTGCTCAAATGTACGTGGTACCTTTGAAAATTTGGCCCATAGTGTTTTAACAGGAAGTTGGAGGGAGAAAATAGTTAACATGTTTTTAACTGTAATCCTGTAACAGGGGTTGGAACATACGCTAACTGCTACATGTCAGTTCTTTTGATGTTACCTGTTTTATTAAAATAGCTGTTAGGGGAATTAAGTGACCTAATGAAAGACTTCTTTTCCTCCCTAGTAGAAAAAGAACATTATAGTCAAGACACATCAGGTTGAAGTTAACTTAAGCTCTCAGTCTTTGCAGGCATTTTCTGTATAGCCTGCTCTTGAGCGCGTTGAAGTGACAACATTCCAATTGACTTCCATTGGAACAGGGCTGGGTGTGAACTGGAAAACTGACATTTACTTTTATGGAACGCTTTGTTCTTGTAACGTCCACAAGTCCCATGGTGTAGGAGCTTTGTGTGATTAGGTGCTGTGGGCCTGACTCACCAGTGGTGTAATAGGTGTAAGTCTGCTGAAGTCAGTAGAACTGCATTGACTGCTCTTGGCAATAGGTAGTCAGCCTGTCTCCTTCAGAAATAGCACGTACAAGGGCTGTGAGGTACTTCAGTCTGTACCGGGACAAAAGGAGGCACTGCAATATACAGCAGAACTCACCCTAGCTGCCTGGGGCCTTCGGATACAAAAGAAAGCTGTGATTGTGTAACTGTATCCATGTGGGCTGATCCCAGCACCCACACACATCTCCACTAAAGTAAATGTGGTTCTTTGCAGCTGCCGGTTGCACAATCCAGACCTTCAGAATGAGAAATGATGGTTAAGATTTAAGAAATATAATTTAAGATACAGAGAAACTCTATCACAGGGAATGGGTTTATTCATTTTACTTAAATTTGACTTGTATTGCATCTGCAAAGTCTACGGGATTCTTTGTGTTATTTTTCTAAACAAATGTGCCAGGGATGTACCTCAAACTAATGTTACAAGCTTTGGCACTCACGGGGTGGAAGCGAGGGGGAGGGGTCCTATAGTAACAACATAGTGTATAGAGAGGAAAGATGTGACTTTGAACTATCAAAGGTGGTGCATACATCAGTGTTAAAACTGGAAAATACCTTGACAGAGTTTTGGTTTTGTCCTCAATATTTTTAAACAGGGATTGGAAAGAGGTATTTATGGGTTATGTTTAGCAAACCCTTTAATTGTGGCTGAGCAAGACAAACCACTATATCTTAATTTTGCATAACAGTTCATGTCACTTCTAAAGCAGTCTTGTATAAAGGATGAACTCTGATAATATACTTTACACTAGTTCCTGCATATCCTGTGCACATACTTACTGTTTTGTATTTTAACTAGACAAAATTCCCCATTGTTGCAATAAAATCTTTTAAAAACCACCCTCCAATGTCGTAATCCCAGTACAGTTAGTGCAAAGCTGCATGCAAAAGGCATACATTTGGTAGTTTACTATGGCACTTAGTATAAATATACATCTTAAACTTGAGTTACCCAACTGATCATCTTATACACTGCTGGGGAGCCTTCTTATTATACTTTTTCATTTTCGGTTTAACTGTAAAACGATAGGTTTCAGAGTAACAGCCTTATTAGTCTGTATTCGCAAAAAGAAAAGGAGTACTTGTGGCACCTTAGAGACTAACCAATTTATTTGAGCATAAGCTTTCGTGAGCTACAGCTCACTTCATCGGATGCATACTGTGGAAAGTGTAGAAGATCTTTTTATACACACAAAGCATGAAAAAATACCTCCTCCCACCCCACTCTCCTGCTGGTAATAGCTTATCTAAAGTGATCACTCTCTCCTTACAATGTGTATGTACGTATTTTTTTCATGCTTTGTGTGTTTAAAAAGATCTTCTACACTTTCCACAGTATGCATCCGATGAAGTGAGATGTAGCTCACGAAAGCTTATGCTCAAATAAATTGGTTAGTCTCTAAGGTGCCACAAGTACTCCTTTTCTTTTTGTAAAAAGATAGAGGCTTTCTCATAATCATAACTTCATATGTGAATAAGAGCTTCTTTCTTAACACCTCCCCTTTCCACTTTCTGTTTGTGAGGCTTCAGTATTGTCTGTTCATAAAAAATAAAAGGGATAATAAGCAGTTTTTTGAGTGATTTAAGATTTCAAACTGAAATTTTCTTTGAGAAACTCTGAATCTAAAAGAGAGCTTTTACCGATTCACTTTTTTTTTTCTACTCACCCATCTAAAACATTGGATTACTATAGGCTTCCTACAATCTGTAGATCTAGCTGTGCATGGTGGAAGTCAAAGTTCATTTGTATCTACATGCGTTCCAAAAGGAAACAGATGGTCACAATTTTGGGGTTCAGGTCCTTTTTGTAGCAAAGTATTTTACATGGGATTGTATATCCTATTTATTTCTCACTCTCTAATTCAGATAATCTATGCTACCACTCTCTTTTGCCCCCCCAACCCCCCCCCCCAAAAAAAAAACCTCACCAAGCACATTCAGTCACTCTCTGTGTGTGCAATTAGCCTTCTGAGGGCTTGTCACTGGAAAGTGACTGCCAGCTTCATTTTATTCTCCTGTACAATTTGCATAGCCTATGCAGCATTAATTAGGTTTGATATTGCAGTACTCGAGCCTGAGGGCTGATTGAATCCAAAATACTTTGAGAGGAGAGTAGTCCAGAAGGGGGATATGTTTTTGTTCTTCATCATTGCATTTCTGCAGTAAATTGGTCAGGTTTGTAATCTCAGTGAATCATCCCTCCACCCCATTCCCAAAACCCAAACAAAAAATATTTGTCAGCTCAGAGACCGAGTTCTCTGTATGACAACTTAGGCAATACGGGGATTTCTCTGGGCCATACAACTTGGAGAGGGGGTTGGAGGGCTCTCAAAAATGCTTGGTCTCAGTGTTTCCTTTTTCAGGAGGAGATGAGGAGCTTCCTTATTATACTTTCTTTCTTTCTTCAGTTTAACTGTTAAATGATTGAGGCTTTCTCCTAATCATAACTTCATCACACGTAATTAATGAATAAGAGCTGCTGCTTCTTCGAGTGCTTGCTCATGTAGATTCCATTCTAGGTGTGCGCGCACCCACGTACGTGGTCGTCAGAGTTTTTTGCCTTAGTGGTATCCGTAGGGTCAGCAGTGGTGTCCCCTTGAATGCCACACTCATGTGTTGGTATATCAGTTCCTTCTCACCGCCCATGGTGTTTAGTCAGAGCGCCTTTTCTTGCATAGCAAGGGCTAGCAGTTTTGTTTCTACTGACTTCAGCCTTAGGGCCTTGTAAATAGTTTGTTTATAGTAGTTGTTAAGTGTAGTTAGACGTTAGAGTCCTAGCAGGGACTTTGCCTGAGGCGGGGCATGCCCCGGTCTCCTGGGTTTAAGCCCTGCGCAGACAGTAACAGGCCTATGCCTTTAAGTGACCCCCATAGTAGCTGCCTCAAGTGCTTGGGGGGATCACTCGTGAAGGACAAGTGCCGCATTTGTGAAAACTTTCGGCCAGAAACTAAAAAAGAGTGGGATATTCATTTTGGGCTCTCCTCACGGAGTCTGCCCTTCACCCGGCTTCCAAGCCATCCCATCAATACTCGCCTAGTGCCTTGGTATGCAGTTCACCCCTGGCACTGGGCTCCACCCATCACCACTTCCTGTCACCAGTGCCCAAAAAGAAAACTAGGATGGCTCCAGGCAAGAAAGACCAACTGGCCACTCCGGAGCTACGTGTGCATGCCTCTCTGGTCAGGGCCCTTAGCCCCTTGAAACTTCCACCACAAACTCCCGGGAGCTGTATGGGACCCAACCTGCTGATGGCACAGATGCCTTCCCCAGCTCCCCAGGCGCCGAGAGAGCAGATGCCTCTGCCCATGGTGCCGACGCTGCAGGAAATAGCAAAGGCTCCCCATGAGGGCAAGCCAGCCCCTAAGAGCGCTCGGGGGGCAGTGGAGCACCGCCAATCCCCTGAGACAAGATAGTGCTTTCCACCTCCCCACTGCAGATCCCCAGAGTCACAGCCCAGATCCTCTGGGGCTCTCCCTTGGTCACCGGCACCACGTTTGAGGTCCTTGGTGTCTCAACATGAATAGCTTAGAGGAAGGCGCTGGTCTCCATATTACTGGCACCATTCGCCCTCCCACCGGTTGTCCTCTTGGCACAGATCTTGGTTACCTGCCCCATGGGAGAGCTCCTCGTCATGTCTCCAGTCCTTCCAGCACTGGTCCCCTTGATACCAGCACCAATCTTCTCGCTCTGGGCATTGGTCTCCGGCGGCAACAGCTGGCAGGCAGACTCCAGACATCAACGGCCCCACTGTGGTCACTAGAAGGGGATTCCTCTGGCATGGAAGGGCAGTTCAGGCCCTCACACAGACTTCAGTGGCACGATTGGGCACCTGAGGCTGTGTCAACATGTACGCCGCCGCCTTGGCAGCACAGCCAGTGGCCAGCACAGTGGCCTTATTGGGGCACGCCAGTCATGGCAATGCCCCCTTTGCACCGCTCATCTGCTGCCGCCTTGGAGCAACAGTTGTCACCAACAACACCGG
The DNA here is from genome assembly GCF_965140235.1 of Caretta caretta. Lineage (NCBI taxonomy): Eukaryota > Metazoa > Chordata > Testudines > Cheloniidae > Caretta > Caretta caretta. The sequence continues at coordinate 110,696,892 of NC_134211.1, forward strand.
GCTCGGTGCATGAAGTGTGCTTGGAGTTCAAGGCAGAGGAGACTGCACCCATCCCTAAACCTTCTTCCCCTGTGGTGGACAATTCTCCGGGCCCCTCCCAGCGGTACAGTCATTGTCTTCGTCCCCGGATGAGACGGTCGCAGGACCCTTGTGGGCCAGCTCACCAGACTATTTTAAAGAAATCCAGGCCCTGCTTCAATGGGTGGCCGAGAACTTTGGCCTAAAGGTGAAGGAGATGACTGAGCAGGCAGATATCTTGTTCAGCATCCTCTCAGCCTCTACTCCTGCCCGTGTCGCACTACCAGTGCATGATGGAGTCCTCAAAATTGCCAAGGCCCTCTGGCAAACCCCATTGTCCATCCCTCCCATTTCCAAAATGGCCGAAAAGAAGTACTTTGTCCCGGCCAAAGGGTTTGAGTATCTTTGTACTCGCCCTCACCTGGGCTCACTGGTTGTCTCTGCAGCCAATGAAAAAGACAAGCAGGGGCACACCCAGCTCAACTCCCAGAACAAAGGGGCCAAAAGACTGGACTTGTTTGGGAGGAAAAATTATTCAACTGCCAGCCTACAATTCCTGGGTGGCGAACCATCAGGCCCTCCTAGGCAGATACAATTTTTACTTATTGGACTCCCTCAGTAAGTTCAAGGAGTCCCTCCCACAGGGTTTGCCCAAGAATACAGCACCCTGGTGGAGGAGGGCACCATGATGGCTAGGTGCTACCTCCAAATGGAGTGGGATGTGGTGTTTTTTTGAGCAGACATGCGAAGCTGCATGGGTTAAAGGACACTCTGGCCACCCTTTGCTTTCTGGACATGCATACGCTGCAGGCTGCATGGAAGCAGTTCCGGCCACCCCCGCTGCCAAGACCTTGGGATCTGCAAGTAGAAGGGATAGGGACATTCGTTTTGTAACCACCGCTGCCCTTCCTCCTCCCACTCACCTGCACAGCCCGGCCCAGCAAAGCCTCCTGAGGGCCAGAAGCACTCATTTTGAGGGTGCCCTTGAGAGCAACATCCGAGTCAACTCCCAGGATCCACTCTATTCTTTCCTCGACTGTTTGTTTTCATCCCTACTGTTTGGCCTTGTCATGGGTCATCTCAGACCGCTGAGTGCTGGACATAGTGTCCAGCTACACCCTGAAGTTTTCGGCTACCCCTCCCTCCCACCCCTCTCTTTCCCGTCCCTCTTCAGGGACCCTTCTCATGAGCGGCTCTTCATTCAAGAGTTGAGAACCTCCTGAACCTAGGGGTGGTGGAGGAGGTCCCTCAGGACATGTGAATAAAGGGTTCTACTCCTGTTATTTCCTAATCCCAAAAGCAAAAGGGGGCCTCAGACCCATTCTGGATCTGCGATGCCTCAACAAGTCTCTCAAGAAGTTGAAGTTTCGCATGGTCTCCCTGGCCTCCATCATCCCCTCCCCGGATCCAGGAGACTGTACGCCGCTCTCAACTTGAAGGACACATATTTCCATATTCCAAGATCATAGACATTTCCTCCGTTTCATAGTGGGTGGACACCATTTCCAATTCACAGCGCTGCCCTTTGGTCTCTCATTGGCCCCAATGGTCTTCACAAAATGTATGGCGCCAGTGGCCACTTACCTGAGATATCGAGGGGTCCAGGTCTTCCTGTATCTCAACAATTGGCTCATCACGGGCAGGTCTCAGGAACAAGTGCAGAGAAGCCTCGTTCTGGTGCATTCCATCTGCTGCGACCTCGGTCTGCTGGCAAATGAGAAAAAATCCACCTTAAGGCCAGTTCAACAAATAGAGTTCATTGGGACACTTCTCGACTCCACGCGAGCCAGAGCCTTCCTTCCGGAGGTGCATTTTCAGGTCATGTCGGACCTGATCTCCCATGTGAAGAACCACCCGCTCACCATGGCTCACACCTGCTGCGGTTGTTGGGCCACATGGCCGCCTGTACATACATGGTCAGTCATGACCTAGAGCAGGTAGTCAGGGTGCTGGATCACATCTTATCGTCCCCAGATTGGTGGATGAACCCCGGGTTGGTGCTGCAGGGAGTTCCCTTTGCGGCCCTGTCCCTATCGCTGACCCTGGTCTCCGATGCTTCGGACCTGGGTTAGGGAGCCCACCAGAGCGAGCTCAGCATGCAAGGCCACTGGCTGCAAGATGATCTGGCCCTCCATATAAACATCAGGGAGCTCAAAGCGGTTTGCCTGGCCTTCCAGGCTTTCTTGCCCCACCTGAGGGGCAAGGTGGTTCAGGTCCTCATGGACGAAACAACTGCAGAACCAAGTCATCGGCCTTTGCCAAAAAGCTCTCCGCCTTTGGGATTTTTGTGTGCAGCAGGCCATTCATCTGGTAGCCATGCATTTGCCTGGGACCAGGAACATGTTTGCAGATTGCTTCAACAGGACGGTCTCGTCTCGCCACGAGTGGTCACTCCATCCAGAGTATTCAGTATTCTCTTCCAAAAGTGAGGGACTCACCAGATGGACTCGTTCGCGTTCCGGTAGAACAGGAAACGCCAGGTGTTCACTCCGGGAGATGGACAGGGGTTCCCTGTCAGACACTTTCCTGCTCCCGTGGTTGGAGACCCTGATGTACACCTTCCCGCCAGTGCCATTGATCCACAGAGTCCTCCTGAAGGTCAGACCAGACAGGACGAAGGTCATCCTGATAGCCCGTGAGTGGCCTCGCCAGCACTGGTTCAGCATGCTGCTGGACCTTTCGGTAGCCACCTTGCTGCGGCTGTGTTTCTGGCCAGACCTGCTGTCCCAGAACCATGGCAGTCTTTTGAAACCAAACCTGGCGGTGTTGCACTTTACAGCATGGGGCAAGGGTGGGCAAACTTTTTGGCCCGAGGGCCACATCCGTGTTGAGAAACTGTATGGAGGTCTGTGTGGGGAAGGCTGTGCCTCCCCAAACAGCCTGGCCCCCGCCCCCTATCTGCTCCCTCCCAGGACCCCCGCCCCTGACAGGCCCCCCTGGGACTCCCACGCCTATCCAACGCCCCCTGTTCCCCGTCCCACTCACCCTCCTGTCCCCTTACCATGCTGCTCAGAGCAGCAGGAGTTCTCAGCCCCGCTGCCCGGCCAGAGCCAGGCACACTACCTACACTGCCTGGCAGGAGAGGCGGGCCAGAGTGCTGGCGCCACGCTGAGGCTGCAAGGGAGGGGCTGGGCAGGACAGGCCCGCGGGCCGGAAGTGGCCCGCAGGCCGTAATTTTCCCACCTGTGGCATGGGGTGATGCTGGCTTCGCAGAGCAGTGCTGCACGCTGCAAGACTGTGAACTCCAAGCCCACCTTCTTGGACACTGCTTGTGAGTCACCTAGGATGGAATCGACGTGAGCAAGCACTGGAAGAAGAAAAAGCGGTTACCTACCTTTCATAACCGTTGTTCTTCGAGATGTGTTGCTCATGTCCATTCCATTACCCGCCCTCCTGCTCCTCTGTTGGAGTTGCCGGCAAGAATGACCTGAGAGAGCATAGGCCCAGCGGCACTGATATACTGACGCATGAGCGCAGCACTGAAGGGGGCACCACTGCCAGCCTTACAGATACCGCTAAGGCAAAAATCACCGGCGACCACGTATGTGGGCGCGCACACACCTAGAATGGAATGAACATGAGCCCCACATCTCGAAGAACAACAGTTATGAAACTGTAACCGTTTTTTCTTAACTCCTCTCCTTTCCTGGAGTCAGAAAGCAAAGAAAATAAGACATTAACTAAGTGGTATGAGAGAGCTTTACTTTTTTTTAATTTAAATCCTTAGCCTTGGTACAGAGACCTTGTCTTCTATCTATGAACACTTGTGTATATCTGTGACACTATATAAGCCCTGGAGATCCCCATGTTGACATCCAGATTCTTTTCTGTGGGTTTTTAAACTGATTGAATTCTACAAAGGTATACCTAGGGCCAGCAAAGCAACTTTTCCAAGATAGGTTAGATATTTAAATTCTCAATGCCTGCACGATATACTAAGGGTCTCAATGTGCTTGGAGCTGTCAAAAGCTATTGTCCATAATAGAGAGCAGCTGCATATTCTGTGAACTCAGTAGAATAACAATCTGAAGTTACTTACACTTACAGAGGAATAAACATTTGATGTTCAGCCTCATGGGAGATTCACGTTGCTGATGCTGCATGTTGTCATCCTGTAGCTTGAGTCCATTGTACTAGATTTATGCACAGGCCTGTGAATTTCCGTGTGTAGATGAAATACTCACCAATCTGAAACCTCTAATCCACTTCAAACTATTTTCCTGACTTCGTTATCAAAGCTCTCACTTCTAAAGCTGAATGCAAAACTTGCCTCACTGGTCCATCATTAAATCTGTCTGGCTATTGTAGTGTGTTTCTGCTGTTCTCCTACTCCCCCGGTGCACGGAGATCTGTGTAGGCAGATTCCCTAAACAGAATAGCTTCTTGCTCCTGGGCTGGCTTAGACACTTAGGGCCTGATGGATTTGGATCCTCATTCGGTGAGCCTTCATGCATATGTGTGTTCAGTGTTTAAAGATTTCTAATTAGCAAATGGACGCTGCACAGCGTGAAGAAACTTTCTTCCTGATTTGCAGTTATAAGGTGTCACTAACCAGACTCATATCCAGTATTTTAACTTGCAGATGAGCACATACAGGAATGCAATTTTGGATCCTCTCCTGTCTCATTTCATTTCTTTTCTTTTTTTTTTTTTCTTTAAAGTTCTTGGCACTATTCCAGCCTCTATACAACAACTTTAATCTTAGGATGGAGGATTTTTTTTGGTGTGCAAGTTAACATATGATCTTTTTTGGAGGTGATATTAAAGAGATTCAAATGTGCTTTTTGATGGGAGTGTGAGGGGTAATAAAATGATTTTTCCATGTAATAAACTGCTGAAACGGTTAGAAAAATTAGTGGTTTGCCGGAAGATATCTCTGATTATAGACAGAGGTGGGGAAATATTTATAGCTTTTTTGGGTCAAAATAGATCAGCTTGGTATCTAATTCTTTGTAGAATGTGAGGTTAATATGTGTGAAATATATCCCCTTCCCCATGCTACCATCCTACTCTCTCCTCTCCCTCCTTCCTGGAAAAGAGATCTTTCTAGTTTGAATTCCTCAAACAGGTAAAACTCTGTATCTTGTTTGTTAGCACTGTACTAAAATAAAGTGGGTAAAAATTCCTTAAAAATTATTGTTCTTAAGAATTACTTTGCAGTCACCTCAACCCTCATGTTCAATCTTGAATTGGGTTGCATTTGTTTTTTCCTTGTGTCTGGCACAACTCTTACGTTGTGTTCACCCACCCTCACCCCATCAAATTGAATTTCCTTTTGGGAATGAATTAAACTAACCCATTGAGGCCTGGCCATGACATTTAACTGATGATTAGGCACTTGTACCAGAAATGGAAGCCAACTAAAAAAGCAACAGAAATATCTGTATCTGGAAAGACACTATTGTCGTGTAGAAAAGATTGATGTGGTATCATTTATTTGTGATCACAGTGCCCCATAGCATGATGTTGTCACACAAAGGATTTAATTCCTGTTACTTTGCAACTTACTGTGTTCCACCAGAACGGAAGGATGAGATGTAATTTTCAAAGGCATCTCTGTGACTAAAGAGCCTAAACCCCGTCGACTTCAGTCTCCTTGAGAGTCTGTCTTTCTTTTGAGAACAGAGGTTGTGTAAAATGTCTGCTTCCCAGGTGCCGCCACCTGAGACGATGCCTCCGGTGAAGAAGGAGAAGCACAGTACACAGGCTAAAAACAGGGCGAAGAGGAAACCTCCCAAAGGAATGTTCCTTTCTCAAGAGGACGTGGAGGCAGTTTCTGCCAATGCCACTGCTGCTACCACTGTGCTCAGACAACTGGACATGGAATTGGTCTCAATCAAGCGACAGGTAGGAACCACTCCAAAGACAGCTCAGGAGTAGATTTGTCCTCTGATATTTTAAAGGTGCTGCTGTCGGTCACCACGTGGGTTGTTACGGGGGATTTATAGCGTGGCTGTGATGGCTTACAACAGGATGTGGCTTAATTAACAAGCTGCCAGCCTACCAAAGTGAATTAGCCCAGGACTGTTTAAATCTAGTTTTGTAGTTACAAAGCAGCAAGAAATAGTTCATTGTGATCCAAAGAGTTTGTCAGCCCTCTGTCTGCCTTTTAACCTGGTGTTGCTCGTATTTTTGAACTTGAATTTTGCTTTGGGTGGTGTATCTTCCAGCAGTAACTGCTTTGCATCTACCGTATTTAGCTTTCTTCACGTTTTTCTCATGTCACCTTTGGAATAGCCAGAGCCGCTCTCCACTTCTGGCTATAGATCTCTTCTGTGGCATCTCCTACAGCCCTAACGCATCTCTTCAGTGTCCTCCGTCGTGTTTCCCCCCCATGCTGGCAAACATGATGGAGCTGAACTTTGCATTGGGTGCAAACACAGTTCTTCACTCTGTGTCTGTGGAGCTTGTGCGACAGGGGAGAGGGTGGGGGTTTTGTTTAGTTTTTTAATTGGACCTTCACCTTTTGGAAGTTTTGGCATCAGCTCAAAATGCGAAGCTGAGATTCTGCTGTGGTTTGACATGTGTTTTCTGCAGGCAGGTGCTGGGCAAGTTTCCCCACGTATTTCTGCACCGCCAGTAGATCAGTCTTAAACTGATTCATGGTAAATGTTCTCTGTACATCTAAAAGCCAAGACAGAAGTGCTAATGAATCGTTTCCTGGGTTTAGTCCTTTTGCCTATGTCCTAGATCTGAACACTCCCTTGACTTCAGAATTTAGAGCTGGTTCAGGTCCATTTCAAACTACTATAGTCATTTTTAGCTTTGAATTACTATTGTGTGTGTTATTGTTTGAAGGTAGTACCGAGGGCCAGCAGAGGATGGGGTCCCCTTATGCTGGGCACTGTACAAACATAGAATAAGAAACAGACCCTGCTCCAAAGAGCTTACAGTATAAATAGATTTAATAATCGCCCCAGATGTTTCTTGTACTTGGGGTACAGATGAATCTTCTTTCATAAAAAGAGGATTCAGGGAGAGCTGCAAAGTCAAGCTGGTAGGGTGTTCACAAGGGTGGCTGGGACAGGGCTTGTTGAACCATTTTTATCCTTGCTGAAAGTCACTGCTTCTTTTTTCTCTCCCCCCCTCCCCCCCCCGGCCCAGATTCAAAATATCAAGCAGACAAATAGCGCTCTCAAAGAAAAACTTGAAGGTGGAATAGAACAATACAGACTTCCAGAGGTATGCCAGTTCACACACTGCTATGTATGCATCTCTTCTGCATTTCCTAATATCAAGTCCTAATTTTTGCTTAAATGTCATAGCTGGCACTATGTAGATACAATCATTCTATCTACTGCCAGCTAACCTAGAGACCAATCTAATGGTAATTGGCCTTTGCGAGAGGGGAGGGTGGAAGAGGGTACCAGCAGGCAACTTTCAATCTGTATTTGGCTGGTTGTAAAACTTGTTTCAAATATAAACATTCAGATTGCTGGTAATACTTCGCAGTCACCATATTCGTCCGAGTGTTGTCATAACACCCTTCTGAGAGCGGTAATTATTAGCCCATTCCACAGAATGGGGGACTGGCCAGAGAAGTTAATGGCCTGACTGACAGAACTGCTGAGCACCCACAATTTCCATCAGAGTTAATGGGAGATCTCGGTACTTGGCACCTCTAATAATCAGGCTATAAGAAACTTGACTGAGATCACAGAGGGAGTTGGTGGGCAACGCCAATAAATAGAAAGAGGAACTCCCTCTAACTCCTAGTCCTGTACTCAGAGCATGGACGAAGCCCCACACTTCTGTGTCGTGTTAACAGTTAACTATGGAATCAATTTGTTTGTCAGTTAACAATAAGGAATAATACAATATTTTAATAGGAAGAAAAATACCCTATTGGAAGGATCTAGAATTAGTTCACTGCTGCATTCAGACAAGAAATTACAAACTCCGATATGAGTGAAAGTCCATTGCTTAAGTAAATGAATTACTTTGTTTATGACACCTAGGTCGTTCAGAAATTTAATGCACGTTGGACCACAGATGAGCAGCTTCTTGCTGTGCAAGGTATGGAACTATAAACCTTTCCTACTTCAGCAGGTGATGTACAGTTGAACCCTACTGCACATCAAGCTGGGATTTCTCCTTCAGTGGCTAATGGAAAATCTTGACATTACTGTATATTGTTGCCAAAGAAAGAGGGGTTAATACTCCTTCCCTTTTATGACGCATGGCATGCAGTATTCATTTGGGCAAACCGATCACTCACCTGCTTCTAGACAGTGACACTCTTAGTGCAGTCACTGCCAGGTTGCTTATACATGTAACTTACAGGTAGAGTTGGTGAGTTTAGCACTTCTGGTTTGGCTCATCCTACATGACTCCTTTTTTATATACAACTCTGTCTCTCTCTGTCTCCGCTCCCAACTCTTCTATCATCCGTCTCTTTCTCCCATTCCCAACTTTGTACCATCTTTCATGGTGGTGTAACCAGAGATGGGCCCAAACCTTGGGGGAAATTCAGCATTGGATCCTTGCAGTGTGGCTCATGCCCATCTCTAGTTGCTGTCACTGCTTATATAATTCTTCTACTTCCGTTTTCAGCAATCAGGAAGTATGGTAGAGATTTCCAGGCAATCTCTGATGTGATTGGAAATAAATCCGTGGTGCAAGTGAAACATTTTTTTGTAAGTTACCGGCGTCGTTTCAACATAGATGAAGTTCTACAGGAGTGGGAAGCAGAACATGGCAAAGAGGAGACAAATGGACCTAGTAACCAAAAGCCCGTAAAATCGCCTGACAATTCCACTAAAATGTCAGAAGAGGAAAATGAGGTAAATCTGTGACTAAAGCGTTTGGGACTGTAAAATGCTGGTTGCTTTTAGGTTCAAATACATAAATGAAGTCCAAACTGTTAACAGCCATTTTTCACAGCTTTCAACCAACTTATTTTCTTGTGTGTGTATATATACGAAATAAAGTATTTGAGCAAATTTCTCCTGTGTATGCAGTTCCCAGTGACAATATTGGGAATTCCAGGTGTAACTTAAGGTGATAAGAGACCTCCTGATTTGCAGGCTCTGGCAATATCTGTGACTGTCACTGGCATTCTCTCACCCTCATTTATTTCTGTAGCTCAGTTGGATGCTTTAGCTGGACTTAAATTCCTCAACTCTTAGTCTAGGGTTTGGTTTTTTGGACTCGGGTGTAAATTTCTAAGACGGAAACCTTACGTGTTTGTGTGTATGTGTATGCCCAAAGGGCTATATAAATAACAAGGTGGGATTGTGAAAACAGCTTGTTTTGGGCTCAATCCCAGAGCTGCTCCATGAGCGAGACTCCTGGTGACTTCATGGGGTTTCTGAGTAGACGGGTGCAATGGGACTGTTCCATCTGTCTCTTTCTTGATAATATTTCTCCACAGACTGTGCCTTTAAAGATAACCCAGGCTCTTTACAGTTCTTAAATATGATATTTTATTTACAAGATTTAATATAAATGATAGTTGTGCAATAGGAAAACCAAAACATGAACTGGACTTTGGGCTGTCTTTGACCTAGTCCTAATTCATACTAGAGAACTTTATCCAGTAGTAAATTCTACCCTTCGGCTTGGTCTACACTTAAAACTTAAATTGACTTAGCTACACGGCTCAGATGTGTGAAACTCCACACTCTTGAGCACTGTTGCTATGCCAACCTAGCCCCTGCTGTAGACACAGTTAAGTCCGTGGAAGAATGTTTCCATCAATTAGCTACCATCACTTGGGGAGGTGGAGTTCCTTCAGCGATGGAAAAACCCCTTCTGCTGTCGGGTGTCTATGCTATGGGGTTACGGCGGCATAGCTGTGGCACCATAGCTATGCCACTATAGTGCTTGTGGTGTAGACATGGCTTGAGATGCTTGCGCACGTGACCTATGGCAGAATTTGGCTCCTACTGAACTAAAGGTTTCTGTCACCATCCTTGCTTGTGGTGTTTCTCAGCTGTTCTTACCATGCTTGGTTAGCTCATGCAGCACGAGCCGTTAACTTTAGGTACACAATGAACACCACTTCATTGCTGCATGAGTCCTACTGATATTTCAGGCCACTCTTAAAGGTGTCCTTGAGTGCATTAATTAATGTCCCTACATAAAAATATCCAGAGCTTGGCAAAGACCCTTTCTGTAGGAAGGTGAATAATTACACACACACACACACCCACACACACACACACACACACACACACACACACCTTCTGTTGTGCCTTTGTTCCAGCTCTATAATGTATTTCAAATATGTAGCCAGGAACAAGTTACCTGTTTGATGCCAGGTGTCTCTACCCATCATGGATAAGGAGCTACTGTGTATTAGTCAGTGTTACTGATTGTTGAAACCCCCCCCCCCCCCACCCCCTCTCAATTCCTTAGGCCCTAAGGCTTAGGAGTTATCCTGGCCTCAGATTAACCCTTGTTCCTAAATTAACTTTTTAAAAGGTGGAATCTCCCTTCAGACTGGAAGTGAATGGGTGGATACAGAAGGAGGTATTTACAGTGTGTAGCAACAGCTAAAAGCTTGGGGTCCGTTCCAGGAGGCACAAGGGCTCTGGAAGGCCAGCCTGGAGTTGGTGGCTAGTACAGAGCAGGGTTGGATGGAGTGAGAGGAGGGGGGAGAGGCTAAGTGGCAGGAGAGTAGGGATGTGAAAGCCAAGTGGAGCAGCTGCTGAGGAGGTAGGAGGGTTGGGTGGAGTAGGATACATTACACTTTTCTCCATTGAGAAGGTGGGAGTATTGTGCAGAGGTAGCTTGGAGCAGAGAGAGGATGGGTTGGGTACATCAGTAGAGGCAGGAAGATGTGACTGGAAAGTGGATCCTGAGAGTAGCAGCAGGGCCCCTTTAAGCCAAGGGAGGAAGAGAGGAGGCAGAACTGAGAGGAACGACTGCCATAAAGAGTTGAATTATTTACTTGCAGCTCAGTAAAGTAGTGCCAAGGATCCAGGGTCAGGCATTCCTAGGCACTGCACAGACCAGTGACCAGGAAGAACTTGGCAGTCTAGGTGACACAGGATGTGATAGGAGGTTACAATGGACAAACTGGCTGGAGGGGTGGCAGGGTAAGGTAACAAAATAAACAGTTGAATACCGGTCTTGGTTTGCTGCTTGCTTAATCAATGTCAGATGGGTTATGGTGCTGATGAAGCCTTTTCTGTAGAAGAGGTTCTGGCATGCTACTCAAGTGGTGCTTCAGAACCAAGAGGTTTAAAACATGCCTGTCTCCTTTTGATTTAACATTTAATGCACAATGATGTGCCAGTACTAGTAACTGGCCACAAACCAAGAACAAATTAGTTAGGGTCATGCATCATATTTTCTAAAATAAAAGGCATGTGATAAAGGCATACATAAACCATGTGCCAACCTAAGATTCCACTCTCTTCCTGCTCGTTTGTTGGGTATGTCTTGCTGGAAGGAGGCAGAAGAGTTGACCTTATGGAAGGAGTTTTGAAAACAGACCAGTCCTTGCTTTTTGCCCTGCCTGCCAGTACAAGAGTGTGGGATGCAATGTTGTTGTTCCGTGAAATTAATGGCCCAAAATCTACCTGAACAATTGCTACTTCACGGAGCAGGTAGTCAACATATGCTGTTCGTTGCCTTCAGAGGAAACTAAATCCAGCCCTGGAGCTGAACTTCCAAAAGAGCCGGATCAGTTTGCCCATATTTTGTATAGTTTTATGAGCTAAGAGAGGTTAGTTCTGTATAGGGCAGGAAGGAGATTGTGCCCTCCCTCCTGTATAGCAGTGCACCATTGGGGCAGACCCAGTCCTGGGGTTCTCAGCACTTTGCCTCTGTGGCTCTGCTGGTCTGTTCTGCAGGATCAGTCTGATAGTGCATACAAGAATGCTAGCTGGCCCGGCCCAGGACCCCATTGATCTCCTCCACTCTCTACTTCAGCCATACCCTCATCTGTGGCTTTTCTCTGCCCCTGCCCAGTAAGTGCACTCAAAACCCCTATCCAAGTTCTGGTTCTTCAACTGATTGTTCCTATGTGTAGTGCCCATCAGGTCGCACATGCTCCTAGGACCAGAGATTTTTCCCTGGCTCTGTCAGTGTGGTCCACACATATGCCCCTGCTCGCCTCATGTTCTCACTAAGGGAATAGAGAGGGCTGGTGGACTACTATCATCTCAGTTCCTTCTTACTGCTCGTTGCCTAGGATGTGCAAGTGTCAAACAATGCATAGAAAGGGTGCCCTAGGTTAAGAGTCTCTCACTTCCCAACCATTGCCACCTTTGAAACTGGTGTTTTAATGGAAACTTTGACAGCCATGCATTAGCTGTTCCTGCAGATCTACACAAACACACTGTGGGGTGGGGGGTGGTTTTGTTTTGTTTGTTTCCTTTCCCCCTTCCTTTGGAGACCAACTTTCCCACTCCCTATTTACTGGGACAGAAATCATGACAGACTGAAGGTACTAGAAGTCATTTCCTTGAGTACACGATCCAGTTCTCTTCCCTCCCCTCCCCCATCCCCTTCTCTTTCAGAGATCCCTCGCAAGACCATTCTTCAGCAGGAGGCAGAGTTGCTCCTTCAACTGGGGGTGCTAGAACTAGTATCTCCCAACAGCATGGGGAAAGGAGTTCTACTTGAGGTACTGTCTCATCCCCAAGAAGACAGGGTGATGAAGACCCATTCTGGACTCTAAGGAACTAAACAAGTTCATCCATCACCTAAAGTTCAGAATGGTGTTATCAGACAATGTGGCAGCAGTCTCCTACGTCAACAAGCAGGGAGGAGCGTGCTCCTCCCAGCTTTGTGTGGAGGCCGTTGCCCTTTGGAACTGGTGCATTCCCAGGTGGATTATCTTGGCCACTGCACACCTGGCAGAGATCCACAATCCCTAGCGGATTCTCTGAGCGGACGTTTCTCCACAGAACACAAGTGGAAGCTGCTGCGCTCCCCTGTCTGGGAGGGGTTTTGAGTGTGGGGTGTCTCATCCACAAATCTCTGCATCCCATGTGAACAAGGCCAAAGACTTGTGCTTCAGAGGGAGTTGTAGCACAGGCTGTCTAGGTGATGCAATAGTCAGGGCCCTGAGATCGACACACACAGATTTCTCTCTTAACTCAGGTGTTGAAGACGATCAGACAAGACAAGGTGCAAGCCATCCTCCTAGCATTGGGTTGGGCCTGATAGTTCCGGTACACTCCATGCTTTTCAGCTGTCCGTCCAGTCTCCTCTCTGTCTTCCCCTGATGTGTCAACTATTAAGCCAGGATGAAGGACAGACTTGCCACCCCAACCCAGCCATGTTTCACCTGAAGGCATGGTATTTGGTTGGATGTCACAGTTAGAAAAGGCCTGTTTGGCTGACATCCATGCTGTCCTGTGCAGCAGTAGATAGGATACTACCAGGAAAGGTTACAAAGCAAAATGGGAAAGATTGAAATTGTGATATAACAGACAAGGAACTACACCCTTACAGGCAGAGATTCCAGGCATACTGGACTAACTTTTGTCCAGGATTGCTGTTAGCTCTCCCAGGGTAAAACTGGCAGCCCTTCATCCATTGGCAGACACCTACCCTTTATTTTTCCCACCCAGTCACCGCCAGCTTCCTGGAGGGTATGATTCAAGTCTTCACTCCAGAGGCTAGACTTGTACCAGCCTGGGACTTGGACCTTGTTTTATCAGCCCTTACTAAATTACCACTTGAGCCCCTGGGATCCAGCTCCTTGCTACCCCTTTCTATGAAGGTAGCATTTTTGGTCATGATGATGGCCAGAAGAGTCGGGAGCTAGGTGCTTTCATGGCTGACCACCTCCCTCCTCTGTTCCCACCCCCACAGTTTTGCACTGGGACAAGGTATATATGGGACTACATCTGAAGTTCATTGCTAAGATGGTGTTGGACTTTCATATCCACCAAAGCACCCATCTACCTGTGTTTTACCCAAAACCTTATTCCAGCAGGGAAGAGGTGGTGTGACACTCCACTGGATGTGCATAGGGCTCTTACGCCTTATCCGCAAAGAATAAAATCTTTTCAAAAGTCTCCTAGACCTTTCCAGACTAGTGTACCCCTTTCAGGAGTCTGATTTGTCTTACGTACCCCAAGTTTCACCTCACTTAAAAACTACTTACTTACAAAATCAGACTTACAAATACAAGAGAGTCATAGCACACTATTACTGAAAATCTGCTTACTTTCTCGTTTTGTATGAAATTTTAGTTTGTATGGACTTCACTCATGCTTTTTATGTAACCTGTTGTAAAACTAGGCAAATATCTAGGTGAGCTGAGAACCACTGTCCTAGACTCTGTCATTCGCAGGGTGTGTGAAAGGAGAGGTCATTTCCTCCCAGACACTAAATGGATCTCAGGGAGCATCCTTCTCTGCTACAAGATGAACGTTTCCTCAAAGGTAGCATATCAGTGTGCACTCAACTAGAGCTCAGGCAGCATCGATAGCTTCCATTAGCGATGGCCCTTTTACTGACATCAGCTGACAGCAAGGTGGAGTTCTGTTCACGAACTCCACTTCTAGGCATTATGCACTGGTGTAAGCAACTGCTTCTCTAAGTTAGGGGAGTTCTGCGGTCTATTGTGTCATAAGGTTCCAGGCACCCATCTTCTTTAAAGAGATGTAGCTTGTGAAGCACCTGAAGTGCACTACACACAGTGACAGTCACTCACAGAAGGATGGGTTGCTCGCCTTGTGGTAACCTGAGTTCTTAAAGGCGTGTTTATGTGGCCCTGTGTGAAGGGGGGAGGATAGTGCTCTTTGTCACTGCCTGGTTTTCCCTTACTGTGAACTGCCAGTAGAGAAGAAACAAAATGGCAGGGGGTCTGGCAGCCCCCTTTGTTCTCTTGGTGCAGAGCACAAGGAGAGCAGGGGCACATACACGGACCAGACAGACGTTGCTAAGGAAAAATTTCTTGTCTGAGGCATATGGAGCATGTGTGCAACACATCTAAGGTGACAGGTTTCAGGGTAGCAACCGTGTTAGTCTGTATCTGCAAAAAGAAAAGGAGGACTTGTGGCACCTTAGTCTCCAAGGTGCCACAAGTACTACATCTAAGATGAGTAACCCATCTTTCCTTGGTTTTCCCTGGAATTGTTTTTTCATGGCAAACAGTCACCTTTACGCTTCCTGTGAAATCACTGACGATAAAGTAGCCTTAGTGCTGAGTTTAGCTTTATTTATTTACAATCAATAAGTCCTGTTTCATCTCAGAGCAAAGGACGCTGCTTGCTGTATATCAGAGTTGTCTGTCTGTCTTTGCTTTCAGTATCTTACACTTCGAGCAAAGTTTGGAAGAGTGTGTGTGTGTGTGTACAGTTAAACAAATGTCTCTTCTTTTTCCCTCTAGGCTACTTCTGTTCTTGATGTCAGATATGCATCTGCTTCATGAGAAGCTCGTGTAGCCTAGAACAATTTGTGTTTGACTACTGTGTTTTCCAGGATATCAGGTATTAGCAAACCTCAGACAGCCATCTGCATCAGATCTATGTGGACAAGCAGCTATTACCAAAAAAAGGCAAACGCTTCCAGTCCTGTGCTACATCTGCCTTAATTTTTCCTCACTCCTCCATACTGCCTCGACTTTCTTTCAAAAGCTCCCAGATAGCGCTCCATTTCATCAATATCCTGCTTAAGCACAGGGACTTCTAGAACCAGTTACACCTGTGGGTAAAATCTGGCAAGTCTGCACAGCAAGGAACTCCGGTGTTAGCAGCCCCACACTAACGCTACACAGTAGGAGCTCTTATAATACTTGGTCCTCTCCATAGGGTATAAGTACGTATTGCTGCATGGCCTTGTGATCTCTGCTTCCTGTATAAAGTAATTATTATTCTTACAATGACACTATTATTAGTGAGCTTTCTATAAAGGAGAGGCTTATGCACATGCCAATGGCATCATACTTACTCTGCAATTACAGGGCATGTTAGCAAGCGTTCTTAAATAATGCAAAGTGATGTGAAAGGTTATTCTTAAGGTTGGGGTCTGTCTACAGTTGTAACTCATTACACTTCTGGTTTGTGCAATGCTTTCTTTCCGCTGTATTTGTACGTGTTCTTGCTTCGTAGAAAGCTCACTAACTGGTTGAGCGTTTTATTCCTGGATATTTTTAATGGCTTTTATTTAGTGTAAAAGGGAATACATAACCTGAAATCTGTCAGATACAATATATAAACCATGGCATTCGGCATTCACATTGTAACTTTTTAAGTGAGTGCCACACAACTTCCTTTTTCCTGACTCTCCGTGGGATTAAGTCAAAACAACTTTAGCTGGTGCTTCTCACTTTTTTTCCCACCCTTAAATTAGGCTACTATACAGTCACTTTATTCCAGTGTCGTCGTCGTCGTCCTCTTGAGAGCACTGAGGTTGCCAAAGCCACCAAATTGCTCATCTCAGTGGAAGGGTGGGGAAGTGTTGACGTGAAAGTGCAACCCTAAAATGTAGATTTTAGTCTTGGAGGAGACCTTGTGTGGAGGAGGACAAGGACCATCTCGTTGCCCTCAGTTCTGTATTGTTCCCACTTTGTCACTCTGATCCCCTTTCTCAATCCTGTACAGGACCTGGAAGTGATCTGATTGATCTAGTGCAATGCTTCTGAACAACCGGTCCACGGACTGGTGCCGGACCGTGGCAGCCTCCTTGCCGGTCCCTGAGATTTCTCTGACACAGTTTAGGAAGGTAGCAAGCTGGTACCTGGTATCAAAAAGGTTGAGAAACAACTGATCTAGTGCGCCAAGAATAATGCCCTGGGAAGATGCAACTGGTTTCCCTGTATCATTGCAAGTTTGACCCAGTTTGGTTTTGGAAGCAATTTCAATCCCTCTAAAGCAGAAGTTCCCAAGCTCTGGTACGTGTACCACTATTGGTATATCCGCTTGATGTTCCATCCATTCACTTAAGGTTTGGTTTGGTTTTGTTTAAGATGATGATATGTGAACCAGTGAAGTTCCGAAGCTGCTGCTCTAAAGCACGCATCACTTTTGTTTTCAGAACCAATATATGCAATTAAAAGGGGAAGAGGCTCACCCCAAAATTTTCCTTCGCTCCCCTGTAGCCACCCCTCCCAGTGCAAAGATGAAACCTTATACAGGTACTTCTGTTGCTGGTAGCAGCCCTGCCTTCAGAGCTGGGCTCCCAGCTAGCAGCCACTGTTCTCTAGCCACCCAGCTCTGAGGGCAGCACCGCTGCCAGCAACAGCACAGAAATAAGCCTAGGCAGGGGTTTGGGGTGCCTGAGCGCAGCCTTGGCCTGTGTTCCCGCCTGCTGGGGTGAGCTGCCCAGGGCAGGTGGTGGATCCAGGACTCCCTGTGGCCTGGGCTGGCCCGTTCCAGCCCGGGCTCCTGGGGCCCCTCGCACTCACTGCTCCCCAAGGGCTCTGTTGGCCCTAGAGCTGAGTCCCCCTGCCTTACAGGCTATGAGCAATGAAAGGGCAGTGGGGAGCTGAGGAGGAGCTGCAGCCCTGGGGCCTTGAGCAGCAGCAAGAGATGCGGGAGAGCTGTGGCCACCCACACTGTGACACCAGCCAGCGCAGCAGCTGCCCCGCGTTGCCCAGCTCAGGCTTCCAGCTTGGCCAGGGGGTGGGGCTTTGTGGGGAAGAGGTGGGGCCAGCATTTAACTGAGGAGGAGCAGGGAGTGGGGCCATAGAGAAGGGTGGGGTCTTGTGGTGAGGGGGGCATAGCCCCCCAATTTTCTGTCTACCCCACCTCAGTGCTCTCCCCCAGCCCCCCGAGAAGAGGTTGGTGCGGTGTGAGCAGCCACATTGCAAAGCCATACCTGAGTTACTGTGGCCTAGCTGATGCTGTACTCCCCCACGGGTCACTAGGGCTTCTGGGGGCATATCCCACAACTACTTGCACTGCAGTAAGCTGAGCTGCTCTGATTCTTTCCCACTGAATTGTGGGAGAACTTGTCTATCCTCCTGGGCACCCAGGAGAATGGTGGGAAGGCACTGGAGGACTATCAGCATGTGACTGGTTAGCCTCTATCCTAGGGGTGGGCAAACTTTTTGGCCTGAGGGCCACATCGGATTTCAGAAATTGTATGGAGGGCCTGTTAGGGGAGGCTGTGCCCCCGCCCCCATCTGCCCCCCCCCCTTGCTTCTTGCTCCCCGATGGCCCTCGCCCCCCCCCCCCCGGACTCCTGCCCCATTCAGCCCCCCTTGTTTTCTGATGGCGCCTCCCCCCCCCCCCCAGACTCCTGCCCCATCCAGCCCCCCTCTCCCTCTGCTCCCTGTCCCCTGATCGCCCCTGGAACCCCTGACCCTCACTGCCCTATCCAACCCCCCTCCTTCCTGACTGCCCACCCGGGACCCCTGACCACCACCCCAAACTCCCTTGCCCTCTATCCAACCTCCCTGTCCCCTTACCACACAGCACAGAGCACCGGAGGCTGGCAGCGCTACAGCCATGCCGCCCAGAGTGTGGCGCTGGTGTAGTGTAGTAAATTGCTCTCCGTAACCGCTACCAGTAGCACATTCCTACACGGAGCAGTTTAATACACTGCACCGGCAGCATGGCTCGCTGAGGCTGCGGGGGAGGGGCTGGGGGCAACCCTCCCGGGCCGGGAGCTCAGGAGCTGGGCAGGAGGGTCCCGCGGGCCGTAGTTTGCCCACCTCTACTGTATCCTAGTTGCAGAGTCCTAGCAACACCCAGACGTGAGTGCAGCACCAGCGAGGACAGGGCACTTGGGAATAGCTTTGTGGTGTGGCTGCTCACTCTCAGGTCAAGCTAACTTGGATGCTGATCATCTAAGTTACCAGGTGAAAGTTGCACCTGTGCTCTAACCCTCAGCCAGACCAGCTTGCCTGGGATTAAAGCATCACTAAATTCAGATGAGAGTTTTGTTTGTGGGTGACAGTGGGGTTGGGGACAATACAAAAGCCCAAGTTACTCTGCAGTGGAGAGTATATCCTGGATGAGTATACAGAAAGCCTGGAACCAAAGCTCTGACAGGTGTGAACTGCCTCATTCCTCTCAGCGAGTGTTAACTCAGCTGCCCAATAATTAATTTTGTTTCTTATTGAGGCCTCGTGTAAACCAAGTTATACCAGTTTAAATCAGTTTAAAAATCACACCTTTATTTAAACTGGTGCAAAAGGCGGTGTGAGCACTCCGATTTCTGTTCAAATCGGTTCATCTTAAATCAATTAGAAATAGGTTTAAACTAAACAAAAATAAGAGCTTTCTGCACTGGTATAATTAAACAGGTTTTAAAAAAAAAACAACTAAAATTAAACCAATGCAACTCCCTTACGTAGACAAGGCCTAAGAAACAGGATGGGTGAGAAGATTTCTTGGTTTTGGTGTATTTGGAAGAGTGCCACCACTTTTGATTTTTGTGGGGTTAGGGGAGGGAAGGCATCAAGGAGATCTAGGGGAGTGCATGGTTGCATTTTGAACATCTGTGCAATCTACTGTGAGCAGCTTGATTTTTGGCACCTCATGTAAGCTGAGCTTTTCCTGTGATTAGAGGTCTGAAGAGTGCTGCCATCTCCCCTCCCAGTTTGACCCCTTTGACTCCTTAAAGTGACACCACTTTTTGACAGCACAGTGGTGATATTTTATGCAGACTTGTAGCTCTGTCATTGGACCTGCAAAAGTTAGGAATAATGGGAAGTCCCCTTCTTGTAAAACTTGGAAAATAGCTGATAGCCATTGTGAATTACAACTGCAAATTTGCAAACTGTGCCATGCGTTCAGCCACAGTCTATTGTGTAAAGGATCCAGGCACTCAGGCCTAGCCTACACTAGAAAGGGTTTCCATATAGCTATACCAGCAAATCCTCCTAGTGTAGACTCAGCTTATACTGGCAAAAGCACATTTTTACTGGTTTAGCTTCATACCAAACAAAATAAACTATTCTGGCAAAAGCACTTTTATACCATTATAACTGTGTCATCACTGGGCCATGTGCCTATATAAAAATGTCATTTAAAAAAAATCATGCCCCTAACCGATGTTATACCAACAAACGTTTGTCGTGTAGACCTTGCCCAAGTGTCTCCTGTAGAGTTGGTCTTGCGCGATCACCTCCCACTTCCCACCAAGTCTGGCAAACTTATGATCAGAAAAGTTTTGTTTTTGGCTTTCTCCCCAATGGAAAATAGCATGTATAATTCATTTGATATCAGGAAGAAAAAAGTTGTCTAATTATTTTTTTGGAGGACTGCTATCTTATTGTCGTCTTATACTTACAATATAGCCCTGTATTTTTAACTTTGTTTCATTATTCTCTTACCTATTATGTTTTTAAATGCAAGAAATCATTTTAGCTCTGAAAGTTTAAATGGTTTGGTCTTGTTTTATATGAAGACCTTTTTTTTTTAAATGGATCAAGCATTAGATTCATCAACTGGTTGCATTCTGATTAGAAGGGTCCACAAAGATTACTGCATAAGATGTAATATTCACTTAAATTTTGTTTTCTTAAACTATCAATGTGAATGTTATAATTATATATATTTTGTGGAATATGGGAATTTACTTCTCCTAAGTATAAGTTATTGTGCAAAAATATGGTATCGTTAAAGCAAATGATAGTTTAACTTTTAGTTTTAGAAATCTTAAAGATATAAGTGTATTACATATGCATAAACAAATTACATTTGTTCTATTTAATTTTTATGTAGCTGTGTAAAGTGCTAGGTAACTTTTTTCACTTACCCATTAAAACACCTTGTTACTTGAATATTGTGTTTAACTGGTCTGAAACACAGTGATCAATTTTTGTAATATAATCTTTATAACCAAGGGAAAAAATACATGCCTCAGTTGTGCTTAACAGTATAGCAAAAATGTACAATCAGACGCTTAAGTCCATAGTAGCCATAACCGGTAATGCAGCCACAACATTTGTGTCTTGATATATTTAATACCAGTGGGGATAACAACTGATTCTTAATGTTTTTTTTACAAGTTTGCAACCAGGAAGACCCCTGGATTCTGAATAAAAAGCATCATTTT
Source organism: Caretta caretta (assembly GCF_965140235.1). Lineage (NCBI taxonomy): Eukaryota > Metazoa > Chordata > Testudines > Cheloniidae > Caretta > Caretta caretta. The sequence continues at coordinate 110,717,826 of NC_134211.1, forward strand.
TTAAAAAGCTAATACAAGAATGAAACTTTTTTTCTTAAAGTGATGTCCTGACAAACGTTTTTCTTTCCAGGACAAACACATCTGAAACATTGCTTACTAAAATATGCTCATTGTCACTTTAAATTTAAACTTGACCCATTTTAGTTTTTGCCTCCTCCCCCCCAAAATTTCCAGTATACTGTTGGTATTCATGCACACCAAATATGAGCCAAACTGTGCATTACGCTATCTTGATCACTGGATTTGTGAGCTTAAGGACTTCGAAAAACTCCAGATCAATGAACTGCAAAAATGTCACAAGATGTGGCTTTTCTGATATATATTTAAGTCTGTATAGAACATCTCATAGCCCATTCAAAATTGAGTGGCCTGATAGTCACTTTTTTAAAAAAAATTGCATTTTTATTAGCTCCAGCTTGCCTTTAGCAAGTCAAAATCTAGTGATCGTTTGCAATGCCCTGAAGCAAATACACTTTCTGCCACTCCCTGGATTAATAGTGGATAGTAAAGCACAATTGCAGTGAAAGTTACCATTCAGAAGATGGAAGGTCAGTATAGTCTATGCATGTTGTATAATAATGAGTGTTTACATTCATATTCTCCTAAAAATTAAATTTATACTGGAGTGTATAGTATTCCATTATGTAGATTTTATCAATTTTGTTAACTGCTTATAGATTACTTAAAAGAATTTTTTCAAAATTTAAAAGATGTATAAGGTTAAGTTTGCAAATATAATGGAAATGCTGTATAGCTTTGGAAGTGATCAAATACTCGTTGGGGTTTTGAAGAAAGTATGTTGTAATAATGCTGTTGTAAGTAATATTTTAATGTCTTTTTTTCCTGTTTTCTATTATTCAGCACACTTACTGTGATGAATGTTCATAGCATTATAAAATTGCTTAACCACTGAAAAGCAACATTTGTTTTTGAATTATCATTTTACTGTAAGAGGAATTATAATGGGGTTTGAAAATTCATTTGTGAAATTCTACACAATTCATTTTTCTATGATTTCCAATGTTTGCTGACATCAAATAAAATTTTTCAAGCCATTGATGTAATAAAATATGGAGTAACAGATGTTATTGCTACAAAATGGCAACCTGGAATGTGTAGGGGTGGGTGCTCAAAGACCGCACTTGCCAACACCTGTAGCCTGGTTGGATAGTCACAATTCTACGATTACACTTATATAATATGCATGCACAGGCCTATTTTGTGACAATGGAGCACAATTCAACTCTCCATCAGCTCAATGGGAGTCTTTCCATGGATTTTAATGGGAGCTGAATTGGGCCCTTAGCGCTCCAAATCCACATAAGGGGATGAGAAATGGGGAGGTGCATTGCACCAGTTACAGTGACCGGAGATGGTTGGCGTGCAGGGGAGACAGACTTCTGGCAGCAGTCCTGGGGAGACTGCACCTCCATTTTTTTTGGAGGTATAGCGTGTTCCTTCTCTTCCCTCTTGATCATGCTCCTGCTACTTACCTCCACACAACCCTTGCATGTGTGTTGCCATTGATCATCTGGCAATGCTAACCCTTGCCACAACTGGCATTCAAGAAGCACACGAGTCAATAATCTGGCTGTCCCTTGGGGGAGCCCCAAACATTCACCTGAGGCAGCCAAAATCTGGCCCATGGTGGGACATTCCCCAGCGTATTCAGCATTTAACTGGATGTTTGGAAGATGCAACATGTTCCAAATGTTCTGTGACCTGTACAGACAAAGGACAAGCATGTTGGACGTGCATTTTAGCAAGATAACGTTTTCTTACACAATTGTGAACAAAAATAAAAACCAATTTCAGTGTGAAAATACATATAGTTAGTTATTTAACCTTTGTCACTGAAAGCCAATAGTAACGACTGCACTAACTCGTCACTGCTGTCTGAGTCGCTATAAATAGCGGTTGAAGAAGAATCTTTGGACTGATTGCAGAGAGAGGCAATTATTTCCCAATTTTGGGGGGGAAAAAGAACCATGCAAAGGAGGGGGATTCACAGTGGAAACAGAGCAAAACACTAATAAACTGGAGAAACCACGCACCGTATATTACAGGGCAATTAGAGCTTTATTTCCTACAGTTCTGGGTATCTGTATGGGACAAATGACCGGGAACTTGTTGGCTGGCTGCATACATTAAACCCAGCATAATTAATGATAAAAAGCAAAATGCTGTGTTTGCTTCCTGTGCATGTCTGCAGGGGGGAAATTAGTTTTACCCCTTTTCCTGCTTTACGATGTCTAAAGAGAGCCTGCTAATGTTCAGTTATATAAATGGACAGCGTTTTAAAAGGAGCCTAAATGTTATCTTACTGATTTTTAAAATCTGCCTGATCTCGAAGATGGTGGGAAATATACTTCATGTTCAAAGGTAAAAGAAATGGGGAATTAATAGAAGCAAAACTTGGCTTTTGGTGAGTAAAGTCAATGTCAACATTTTTACACAGTACTTTGAGCATATAAAATGCAAAGAAAAGCTGCATAGTGCGATGGATAGGGTACTATACTAGGGCTAAGGACTCCAGCTTCTTTCTCCTGCTCTGCCCCTGACTTATGAATGATCACAGAGCAGTCACTTACCTTGGTGCCGTAGTTTCTCCACATGCAGAGCGGTGGAGGTAATGCTTACCTGCTGTTTGTAAAACACAGAGACTTATAGAGGAAAAGTGCTGTATGTGTGTGACATATTTGCATATTGCCAGTATAAAATGCATCGCATGTACTTTATTAATAAAGAGAAGCAGATTGGTCTTCCTGTCTGGAAGTGGATTTAGTGTTCCAAACTGCCTATTTCCCTACATACGGTAGAACCTCAGAGTTATAAACCCACCAGTCAAACACACCCCTCATTTGGAATCAGAAGTACACCGTCAAGCAGCAGCAGAGACCAAAAAGCAAAGCAAATACTGTATAGTGCCGTGTTTAAATGTAAACTACTAAAAAGATAAAGGGAAAGTTTAAAAAAAAAATTGACAAGGTAAGGAAACCGTTTCTGTGCTTGTTTCATTTAAATTAAGAATGTTAAAACCAGCATTTTTTCTGTATAGTAAAGTTTCAGAGCTGTATTAAGTCAATGTTCAGTTGTAAACTTTTGAAAGAACAACCATAACGTTTTGTTCACAGTTCCGAACATTTCAGAGTTCCGAACAGCCTCCATTCCCGAGGTGTTGGTAACTCGGAGGTTGTACTGTAGTTTTTATTTATCTAGTCTCACTAAGACTTGAGCGTTGTCGACACACAAACTAGTGTTGGCTTAGCTAACTTGGTTTGAATAGCTTATCTAATCTTGAAGCTGGTGCAAGTTTGCATGTATGCAAAAGGTCAGTTTAAAAAACCACGCACATACATCCCCCTGGCAGACGTGGAAAGGACTGAATGGAAGCTGGAGAATGAAACTGAAGTGAAAAATGTTGCAGCACTGAGAGTGTTAGAATCACTTTGCAGGATTTCATGTAGGAGATGGAGTAGAGACTGGAAATACTGAATCCATTAGTGTTTTCTAGCTTGCTGTTGAGGCCTTATCAACCTCACTACCCAAATGTTAACTTATTGTCAAAACAATACAGCTTTATGCAATGAAATACTCCAGTTTCCATGCATAAAGTGTCTGATGAAGCCCCTAAATCTTTTGTTCTTTCGTTCTAGAACTGAACCAGAAAGACCGTCAAATATGTTTTATGCCACCATGAGCAAGCTGTGGAGAGGGCCATTCACTTTGGTATTTTGGTGAGGGCTGGTGGGATATTTTTATATGTAAAAAAACCTCATCTAATGTAGAAGAGGGTTGTTAGAGGATTCCATTACCTTTTTACTTCAGTAATTACTTAATGCTGAGCTTTCCTAAATTGACATGCCAGTGGGTCCTGTGGACTTGATTGCCTCGATCATTAATCTATCTCACTCGGAGCTGAATTGCTCCATCTACTTTTCATTAGGAAGGGTTGTTAACTCTCCCCCGACACAAATCAAGGAGCTAAAGATGAGCTGTACCAGTGCAAGTCTGAGAGTATGTCTGTCTGGAAACTTCTGGAGTTTCCAAGGTGCCCTAGTCCCATGTTGCATGCTGAAATCTGTACTTAAGTGTATAAAACAGCCATGTTTGCAAATAAATGCTCATCAACATGTGAATGTAGCAACTGAATGTTTTGTTAAGGTGCCCATGTTTGGAAATTGGGCCCAGTACTTTCCTTTCTCCATAGTCCTATATTTTAGTTGCCTGGAAGTGAAATCCATGTCAGAAAAATGTATATTTCACTAATACAGTAAATCTGGTCCAACCTATCATGGATCATTCTCAAGTCTACCCAACATTAACAAGCTGGTTCAGTTTTTTCTCACCCAAATGTTCCCTTGGTACTGTCATCAGCCCTTGCAAAAGCAAAACAAAAACTACTTTGTTTTAGGTGTATGTTTGCCCCCCTTTTATGGTCTCTTCCTGCAAACACTTGTGCAATCAAGTTTTACTGGAATAAATGTTCATAGAAAGTGAATGTTAAGATTCTCCAATGCCCCTAATAAAACAGATTTTTTCTTTTTCTTTTTGGAGTTGCAGTATCTGTAGTTTTTCATGCTTGAAGTTAGGTTATCCGTTCTTCTCTATTTGGAGAACAAAAAATGCCACATTACTTATGTGACTAATCATAACTAAGCAATACAGCTTTGCTTTCAAATAGCAAACCAGAAACAAGGGAATTTAAGGGGTTGGTAGAACTCCTTGAATAATTTGAGCAAAGTGTAACCTAGGCAGGGCCATTCCATAAAGGGAGCATAAACTAGGCCAGTAACCCTCAGGTGGCAGCTTTTGTGCCACAAGTAGCTCTTTAAAGTGTCTCCTGTGGGTCTTTGCCGTACGTGATATTAAAACACTGAGAGACTTAATTATTAACCAATCAATTTTAATTAGCCAATAACCAATATTACTGTGTTAACAAATTATCAACTTGCACCACATTATTAATTTATTTATTGTGAGAATAATATATAAACTAAATATTTCCCATCATTACTGGTTAAATATGAATCTATAGTAAATGAAACAATGAATTCACACCGCTGTGGCTCTTTTGGCTCTTGAACCAGAGGTCTGAGAATCACTGAACTAGTCAATTCTATTTCATGATGCACTAATCGTTCATTTGTAAGCATTGTAGGGTAAGCTTCCCCTCCCGTGCCCGCTGGATTCCAATGCCTTTTATATTGCACATGCAGTAAAACCTCAGAGTTCTGAACACCTCGGGAATGGAGGCTGTTCGGAACTCTGAAATGTTCGGCACTCTGAACAAAATGTTATGGTTGCCCTTTCAAAAGTTTACAACTGAACGTTGACTTAATACAGCTCTGAAACTTGACCATGCAGAAGAAAAGCGGCGCTTTTAACCATCTTAATTTAAATGAAACAACCGCTCATTTAAACAGTTTCCTTATTTGTCCAAAAAAATTAAGTGTTTTGTCTCTGCTGCTGCAGGATTGTGTACTTCCAGTTCCAAATGAGGCGTGTGGTTGACTGGTCAGTTCATAACTCTGGTGGTTGTAGCTCCGATGTTCTATGTACTGTTCGCAGTTGATGCTGGTGTCCTGCTCAGGCCCCTAAGATCTCACTTTAGAATCTGGATGCAAGAAGATAGCCCCAGTAAATAACTATTGACAACATAACACCTTATCTATTCAGTATTGTACACTGCCCAATAGCCCCTTAATTATGGAATGTGCTTATTCTTTTTCTCCCAGATTCTTTCCTTTTTCAAACCACTTAAAACACCTGTGAGTTTATAATTATGTGAGAGAATAAAACTCTCCTCTGCTAGATTTGCCAGGCATTTTGCCATCTTTGTGTCTATCCTTTAGAGGAGGGAGGGTCTCAGAGATCAGGCTGCAGCTGAAACATCTACACTGCAATTAAACAGCCCTTTAGCCTGAGCCCTGCAAGCCTCAGTCAGCTGGCAAGGGCCAGCCCTGGGAGCCCACTTACAGTATAGACACACCGTAAGGGCCCTCCCCCGCCCCCAGCAGGAACAGTCTTTATTTTTGTGTATTGTACAGGGATATGAATGTTGCAGGCACTAAACATAGGAGCTAATACAAGTCCCTGTTGTACTACATGTCTTTCCATTGACTTCAGTGAGAATTGGACCAGGCTGATGCTAACTTTACAGCAAACACTATCTCAGATGATTACCAATCAGCTGCTCTCATTAGTATCAAGGTCTAGGCAGAAACCTGACAGGAAAAGATACAGGAATTTGTGCTTACTAATGGCCTGTTCACTTCTCTGCTTCTCCACTGTCTAAAGAGGGACCAAATTAGCATACTGTGTGTGAAGGCAGCAAGGTATCAGCAATGCTGTCTCAACCAGATGCTGCTTTCATTTGATCTTTAACACTCTCCAAAAAGCTACACTGCACTGAGGGTTTATGGGAGAGAATTAGATTTGTATTCAGCCCACACTTTTTGCAGTGTTTTGTCTTCTAGTGATAGCCTTTTCTTGGGTCGAATTGCTTTATTCTCTATGGGTTCAGTAGTGACATGGGAACACGAGGGCAGTAAAGAGGGTGTGTCTCGTTTACTGCTGCTTTATCATATATGAAGCTGTCCTGACAAGCAGCGGTGCGTTTTTGCTTGTGTTTTTACATTTAGAAATTCAGAGGGAGTCTGTGTGGAAACTGTACTATTGTGGTGTCACAATCCTGTTGAACCTCAGAGTTATGAACACCAGAGTTACGTACTGGCCAGTCAGCCACACACCTCATTTGGAACTGCAAGTACGCAATCCAGCAGAGACCAAAAAGGAGGGAGGGGGAAAGGAAATACAGTACAGTGCTGGGTTAAACATAAATTACTTTAAAAAAAAAAAAAAAAAAAAAGGGAAAGTTGCATTTTTTTTCTTTGTAGTAACAGTTCAAAGTTGCATTAGGTCAATGTTCAGTTGTAAATTTTTGAAGGAACAACCATAATGTGTTGTTCAGAGTAACATACATTTCAGAGTTGCGAATGGTCTCCATTCCCGAGGTGTTCGAAACTCTGAGGTTCTGCTGTAAGTAAAGTGAAATCTGATCCATTGAGATGGGAAGTAGGTTTTATGTGGAATGTTTTAAAACCATGTTTAACCACACCTACTTTACTAAAATACCGGAGAGGACTGAAGTTTTGCTAAAGCTGAAGCACCTCCACCTCTGTTAAAGGCTTCAAACAGGTTAGAAATTTGTTTTTTAACCTCTACGGTCTGTCTGCACTGCACGCTCCTTACAGCGGTAGGTAGAGTACAGTGCCCCCAGCATGGGTATAAATAGCATGTTGATGGTGAGGCACGGCTTGGGCAAGTAAAGACACGCCCGAACCCTGTGGGTATGTACCCTACATGGCTGTCTACACGCCCAGGCAGTGCCTCCTCTGTCTACAGTACAGTTTTTAGCAGGGTAGTGCCCCACGGCTGGAGCCCGTCACAAGTTGCTGCTGGAGCCTTTCCCCACTGCTGCCCTCCTGCCAGAGTCTTTCACAGACACACGTCACTGCACGCTGCAGTGCAGATGCAACCTGCTTTTTGTTGTGGCGTGTAGCTACATGTATCCTACGCACACCACTCCACTGGCATGCAGTGCAGACATAACTTAAGAGTAGCGGGGCAGTCCTGTGGAATTCAGAGCACTACCAAACATTGTTACTGTGCTTATACAGTGGAGGAAAGCTAAAATGGCTGCCTGCTTGGGCCAGAACTCAAACCAAGGTTAACTTGCCTGCGAGCTGAATGCAGAAGATGCTCGTGTCAGTGAGAAAAAATCGTGAAGGCTGCTCACGGCTAGGGAATTCTAGGAGTTGCCTGCTCGTAGGAAGGATGTGTGTAACACTTGGATTGCCACACTAGTTTTATTTTTTTGTAGCAAAAGCCTGTGAGCAAATATTGTGCAGCCACCTGCTGACAATTGTGTATGTGGGGTGAAAAGTATTTCATGACATTTGTAATGCAGAATTCTCTGCAGTGGAGATGTTTCAGAGTAACAGCCGTGTTAGTCTGTATTCGCAAAAAGAGAAGGAGTACTTGTGGCACCTTATGAGTACTCCTTTTCTTTCTGCAGTGGAGAGGCATCCAAAGGGGCCTAGCCACATCAGGATGCCATTTCACTAGGCGCTGTACAAGTACACAAGCGCGGGACAAGTTAGTGTTGCTTATTTTGAGTAGAAGGAAGGAGAAAATGGACTTAGCCCAGTTGTCTGGTAGCGGGAAATATGTATAAAATGTAGCATGGGACTGGAACTTTGCCCTATTAAGTCAATGGGAGTTCTGCTGTTAGCTTTAGTGGGAGCAGGATTTGGCTCTGGCTGGTTAGAAGTATGGCTGCCTAGGATGGTGATGTGCCACAGAGACTACATGAAGGTTGTGGGTCCGTACTTAAATGCTGCTAGAGATGTTCTACGGTTGCAGTGAGTATACGGCACGAAGACTCCAGCTGTCTGTCAGGTGTTCTGGGAAGAGACCTCGCTGTAGGCCTGGTTCTTTAGCCATCTCAAATTCTACAGTGTCCTTGTATAACTGAGGTGCTGGTAGGAGGCACCGCCACTGGCTTGGTTCTTGAGCTATGAAAGCCCCCTCTGTACCTACTATGGAGCAGTAGTAGAAGCAGCTAGAATAGATGAACGTGGATGGGTTAGTCCACGTTAAGAGTTTTTCAGCTCTGCAGTGAAAACACACAAGTCATTTCCTGTTTTGTGACTGCGTCTAGAGTTAAAGAGCAGGTTTAGGACAAGCAGGTGGAGCGTAATGATTGCAACGATATCAACCAGATCTCCAAAGCCCAGTCTGCACAAGAACCTGACCCACTGATGATGTCCAGTGGTCAGTGACAAGTGCCTTGAATCAATGTTGAAAATGATTTGAGGTGCTGGTGTAGACGGGAGCATTTTCAGCAGAATGATAAAGTCAGATTGTGATGTGATTCTACCCAATATCTGACTTGGCCCCTTCAGCCCTGTAACAATTTCTGAATTGGTGCTGAAATGTTTGTCCACTGCATATGCTTGCAGAAAATCCTTTTTCTGCCTGCATTCAGGAGACCCATTCACAACAATTAGCAGCAGCAGGTCATTTTCCTGGAGTAGCTGGGGCTTTGGAGAACAGTGTCTTGCTTTCTTTAATGTGTGACTGTTTTTTGATTCTGAATGAGTTGTTTTTGTACAGGAACCCCTAGAGTCAATCATCTATGTGGGCTACGGCATGATTTGTTTTGTTTTTCTGATACACTAATTATTCCTAAGAGGCATAATTTCTGCTCTGTTTTAAGGTATTTCAGTTTTGATGACAAAGTAACATATTGTTTAAGTAAATTAGTATGTGAAAACTGTGTGCCCCGTAGTGTTTGATTAATGCCTGCAGAAGCTTTCTGAAGGCACATGCGTGTGGCAGGGGGCCAAAAGAGGGTGCATGCCAGCTGTCTGAAGTTTCTTTTCCAGCAAAGATTTAGGAGGAATTTTGTGGGAACTGCTAGGAAAGTGCATAGGTTTTTTTTTTTTATTATTATTTATTTATTTATTTTATTTATTTTAATAGTCAGTCTGCTTCTAGGAGGAAAGAGATATTTTGTGGGGGATGTTTGGTTAACTCCACAAAGCCCCTTAGCTGTTGTGCTTTCAGAAATTGCTTCAAGTTGCTGAAAGCAATCATTGGGCTCATCTTGAAATTGCAGTTATGGGGGAGAGTCCTCTTTTGGCCATTTCCAGTGTCAACACTTCAGAAAGGATGTTGGTAAGATTGGAGCGGGTTCAGAGAAGAACTACAAGAATGATTTCAGGCCCATGAGAGACTAAAGGAGCTCAATCTATTTAGCTTATCAAAGAAGTGACTTGATTCATGATCTAGAAGTACCTACAAGGAGAGAAGAATTTTGAGAGCAGAGGGAGGGCTCTTTAGTCTAGCAGAGGTATAACAAAATCCAGTGACTGGATGCTGAAGCTAGACAAATCAAAACTGGAAGTAAGGGACATGTTGTTAACAGTGAGGGGAATTTACCACTGGTTACATCAGGATGTGGCAGAATCTGAGCTATGGCATATCACTTTGAAAGACACTCCGGCTTTATTTATAGACTCGCGTGATAGAGAACCCACAATGTCCCTAGGCAAGTTGTTCCTGATTAATTACATTCACTGTTTTAAAAGGCGTGCCTTATTACTACCCCAGTTTGGTCTAACTTCAGCTGTCAACCACTGGACCTCATTGTGCCAAAGTGCAGTCTACAACCAGAAATCTGTGCCCCATATTGATATTGGTAAAGCAGGATCAAGTCACCACTTCACCTTCTTTCGGATAAATGAAACAGATTGAGCATCTGAAATCTCTCACCACAATCTCTCATGTTTTCCAGACCTTGAATCACTCTTGTATCATTCAACAGCATGGTGAATGGTAGCAGTGGTTGTGATATGAGGGCGTTCTTTTATCTTTGGTGGTGGCGTTATCCAGAGATACTGTCTGGAATATCTGGTCTAATGGGTTTCCTTCATTCCATCTGCTTTAAAGATAAGATGCTCCTCTACCTTCCAGCCTAACTGGGTTTTGCTGTAGCAACCTCCCTCTTATCAATGAAACTGACTTCCTTTCTTTGTATGTTGTTCACACAAGACTACTGAACAGGAATGAAATGTGCATCTGTGGATGTGCTGACTGTTTGGGGAATTTGGCAAAAGCTAGTATCCTAGCACACAGGAATGTTTTAAGTGCAATAAGGGATTAAACGTTTGCCCAACAAGTAGAGCGGTATGTTAAATGCTTGAAAGAAAGCTTTCCTGGGGGGGTCCTGCTAAACTCACTTTCTGATCCTTGAGCACATCCAACTGGAAATCCAGATTGATTCTGCCGCCTCTCAGCTGTGATCTCTGCACTCTATTAGGCAGAAGGCAAAGTGCAAATCTTTAGCAGTTAAACAGAGTCCCTAAGGAAATGGCGCTGTGCTGTCGATCTGGGGGTCTTGTGGGACTAGAAATCCCAAGTCACTGTTACTGAATAGGGCAGCGAATTGGAATCCTCAGATAAGGAAAAGGGCAAGATGGCTGTCTTTTTATTATTATTCCTAGGCAGAAATATAAAGATAGTGATAATACTGTATTGGGTGAGCCACTTTTATTCAGTCATAAGAACAGCCACACTGGGCCAGACCAATGGTCCATCTAGCCCAGGATCCCGTCTCCGAGAGTGGCCAGAGGAATGACCAGAACAGGGCAATTTCAAGAGATCCATCCTTTGCCATCCAGGCCCAGCTTCTGGCGGTCTGCAAGAGATTTTTACATGTAGCCTCCTAAACAGGCGGTGAAACGTAAGCATCTCCGCTTCCTGTGATGCTCTCCTGGGCCATGTGTTTCTATGCCATAGGGAGGGATGGGGAACTAGTTTGACAATGGTAGGAGCAGGGACATGCACAAGGAGAGACAAGCAGGGGCATTCTCCCCCATCACCCCCCCCCCACCAGTAATCAGCGCGGGAGGCACAGAGCTCCTCTGGCCCCCAAGGCTGGGGCGGGGACCAAGAGCTCCTCCAGCCCAGAGCCACAGCAGGAGCACAGAACACCCCTCTCCAAAAAACAGTAACATTAAAATTCCTGCATGTACCCCTGATTAGGGGGCTGGTGTCCTGACATCTCTAACTGGTACGGCAGTCACTTTTGTCTTACTTTTCATCTGGTCCTCTTCCTTCCCCCGTCCTCCATTTATCTGTTACCCACCTGTTGTCTCAATCTATGGAGCGAGATTGTAAGCTTGGAAGGGCAGGAACTGTGGTTTTTACCATATGTAGAAAAGGAAGGCGCTGATCCACAACTGGAGCCTCTTTGAGCTAACACAAAAGAATAACTAATAAAAGATCTAGTGTAGATTTGTTAGGTAGCAAATGCCAGCTCCAGTGGAGAGGCTGATCTATATCAGAACATTAAAGACACTAGTCAGTCATATCGTAACTGACAGTATAGATTTTTTTAAAAATGTCCTGAGTGTTATTAAATGGTCAATAAATCTGGCCCAAACACATGACTGATTTTGGAACATAAGAAGGGTCATACCGGGTCAGACTAAAAGTCCATCTAGCCCAATATCCTGTCTTCCAACAGTGGCCAATGCCAGGTGCCCCAGAGGGAATGGACAGAACCGGTAATCTCAGGAAGTGATCCATCCCCAGTCGTCCATTCCCAGCTTCTGCTTTTTTGGTTAAATTCTAACTATGTTCAATCAGGTAAGATGGAGAGGATGCTGAGAGACCCTCCAAAGTGTTTGGTGATTCTGTATTGAATCTTCTCAAAGGTAAATTTCCATCCTGAGATGACATCACTCAAATCTCATGTTCACCCAGAAGATTATTTAGCACCTAAATTGATAAAAGCATCTCAGGAGTTTTGAAATAATTGGAAAGCTATTGGATCTTTGAGGGAGGCCAAACGAAGGATAAATGGGACTATTTAAATGATCTCCCATTAATTCAGACATGAAAGTACTGGCAGACTGCTAGCTGGTAGATAAGAAAAAATGATTATGTAGAAACTTGATTTGAACCTAGTGGGATTTATTGAAGTCAGCCTGCTGCTAACCTTAAGCAGTGGACAAAAATTATGTGCTGTGTTGGGAGAGAAATTTGCAAACTCTGGTACAGAATGAGTAATAAGTGTAAATCAACTCAAAACGAGCTGCGCGTATTCTCGGAACAGCAGAATACACAAGTGCAGCATTTGGCTAGATTGCTAGGCCTTAAAATAAGATGATGATGCCTACATTTCATATAGGCATTTGCTGGCATTTTCTATATTTATAGAAGCAGACTCTATTGGTTTATGTGATCTCCTACACACTACAGTTTAGTTTCACTACAGTGTAATCACCCAGATAGATAACATCTTGCATATGGTACTCTCTTCATACTCTCCTAGATGTCTGTGATAATACCCAATAACCTATCCAGTTTATCTGATACTGCAACCTGTTACTTGAGAGCTAACTATAGAGCCGGCGGTATTACTTTCCAATCTGGACCCTCCCATTTACACAGAGGCTTTCAACCACATGGCTATCAAAGTTCTCTTCAAAGTTTACAGCCCCCTCCCTCCTTGTAACTGCAAGAGGAGTGAAACCAATCTTTTCTCTTTTGTGTAAAGGAGACTGTAATTAAATGTCCCTTTTCCTTGACATTTCCTATAATGATCTAAATTAGAGTTAGGCTGAAGCATTTGTTAGAGACTCAGGTGGTGTTGCCATTTATTTTATATAGTCCTGATGGTACTCAGTAGCTCCAGTCAGGATCGGGTCTCCGTTGTGATTGGTACTGTGCAAGTCTATATGAAGACATGGTTCCCTCTTTAAAGACCTTCCTGACCCGCAGATTTGTGTTGCTTGTGAACTTCCCACAGAAGCCTATTTTATTCATCTATCGTGGGTTACACAAGTTACAAGCCAGCAGTGGGTATGTCTACACTGTAACGTAAGTCCGGGCCCAGACTCAGGCTCAAGCCTAACCCCCGTTCCATCTACACACAAATCATGCTGACTCAGGGTCTCAGGACCCTGTGGGGGTGGAAGGTCTGAGTACAGCAGCAGCCCAGTGAGTCAGCTTTCCATTGTCTTTCCATTGTCTTTTGACCACCAAGCCACTATCAGAGATCCTTCTGTGATTGCAATGGAGACCGAACAGAACAAGCCTTTTGCAAAGCACGCTACTTCTTGGTCATGGGATCACAGCTTGATTTTGGTGACTCTTTGGTGCAAGGCCAGAAAAACTGTGGACCAGGAATGATCCTGCACACCAGCAAATAGCCAAGAAGCTGAGAGTGTTGCAAATTTACTGGACCAGGGACCAGTGCAGGGAGTGGATTAAGTAGCTCAAGTGGATTAAGTAGCTCAAGCTTAATTAAGTGGATTAAGAGTACTGGAAAACCAGGGACCAGAAGTGCACCTCTGGTAACTTGCCAACATTGTACCCATTTGATGAGGAGTTTGACTGGGTGCTGGGCACAGTGCCCAGCAGAAAGCCAACTATGGTGCATGATGATTTGGTCAGCTGGGATGGTGCCCTGCTGGTCCAAGAACTGACAGGAGTCAGCAGCCAGCAACCCAATCAAACAGCCTGTTTGATGCACCCCCAAGGAACAGCTTGCAGCAGACACAGAAGGGACAGGAGCTACCCTACCCCCATTTCATATGTAGTGTCATTCACAAGCACATTGAATGTGAATCAAGCCACTCTCCTAACCCAATGAATTAGCCCTATTCCCCCACAAGCACAGTCAGTGGAACTATTCCCCCTCTTCCACTGGGCCATGCAAGTTCCTAAAGTGGGAGCACAAACAGTGGCATAGCCAGGTGGAAAAAACAGGGGGAGCGGAGATTAAAAAAAGTACTCACCCGGCAGTGCTCCAGTCTTCAGCAGCACTTCGGCATCGGGTCCTTCACTCAGTCCGGCGGGATTTCAATCTGCTAAAAGCCCATTCGACCACATTCAACACCTGCTGAGAGTGTAATTAAACCGTCTCTTGCCAGGGCCTCTGAAATCCGGTTACAGTTTCATAAGCCAAGGCAAAAGCGGATATGTGAGGTCCCCCAGCATAACGGTAGGGACAGTAACTCCATTTATGACCATGTCTTTTGGTGGGAATAATGTCCCAACTTGTCCATGAATGTTGACTCCTGAGCGGGGAAAATCCCTGGCACCATGAACTTTCCCACTGCAGCCCACATTGAAATTCATAAATTGACCTCTGTGATCCATGAAGGCCTGCATAGCAATGGAGTAGTATCCTTTGCAGTTTATATACTCATGTTCTCCTTGAGGAGGGCATATTATGGGCACACATCAATGGCCCTGGTGCAGTTAGGGAACCCCATTCTCTCAAAGTCAGCAATTACCTCAGGAATAGCTTTTATGCCTGCCATTGCATGCCTGATTGCCAGAGAAACCTCCACCACCACTTTACTCACAGTCGACTTTCTGATGCCAAATTGATTGGTGACAGCACTGTAGCAGTCTGGGGTAGCCAGCTTCCAGACCGATATAGCAACCTCTTCTGGACCAGCCAAGGTTACCTCATGCATGTGTCGTTACGCTGGAGGATTGGGGCGATCTGCTCACAAAGCTGCAGAAATATTCTGGACCCACTGCTGGTCATCCCAGGTCTGCATGATGATGTGATCCTACCCGTCTGTGCTTGTGGCCCTGTGCCAGAAGCACTGGTTTACTTAGTTAGCCTCAGTAGTTATAGCAAGTGTAATGAGCAGCATCAGCCCGTGCAAGTCTGCCATCATGTGCTCTGTCAGGTGCCATTAATGGGTCAGAAAATGCCTCTCTGAAGCTCTACGAGATTCCTGACACAGGAGTGAAAGCACAAGCAAGAGAAGTTCATGAAAAGGCGTCCATATTGCTTGGCAGGCTGTGATGGTGGGCTGTTCAGACTTCCTGTAGTGCAGGTGGGCAGTAAAGTTTTCCCACCATGGATGATGGTCAAAAGGCTGGAGCGGCCACATTTCAGGAGGGCATTAGGGAGTCTGGGATATTCTTGGTTTGACAAGGGTCTATGTGCTGTAGTGTAGACACCAGAGCACAGGGTTCAAGCCCAGGTTAGAAAATTCTTAATGTCGGGTTAACAATCAGTGTAGATGCTCAAGCCCCAGGTTCTCCAACCTGGGTCAGCTGACTCAAATCCCACTAACCCTGGGCTTGCATTGCAGTGTAGATAAACCCGGCTGAGGTGTGTGTTTTATGTAACAAACTACATTGCGAGAATACTAGGTATGCTTCATTGTCAATGTCATTCTAGCCATCTGTTGTTCAGCACCAAGGTTTAAAAGGTGGAAGGAAAATAATCTGTCAAACTTTCTTCTGTAAAACCATATCACTTGGTGGACAGCAGCATATATAAAAATCTGTCGGAATAAAGGCAACACTGTAGGATACTAAGTGTCAAAATGAAATTTAGCTGTCAAAAGAGAAAATAATATATTAAAACTCCAAGCAGAAAATGCAAGGAAGATCAACATGCTTTAACATGTAGCCTTTGCTAGGACCTGTATTATTCATTCAGTCTTCTCACTCTATCACTCCAAACAATATTGGTCAATTAAACACAAATTGACCTCTGAGTATATGAGCTCCTGTGATGGCTCTTTAAAATTCCAGTTCAAGCAACTATGTTAAATGACATGTCAATTTCATTATATATTGCATCAGCTGAATCTCTAACAAAGTCTCTGCTTTAACTCTAACTTAGATTATCACAGGAAACATCAAGAAAAAGGGCCATTTAATTATAATCGGCTGTAGACACAAAACAAAAGAAAGGATTAGCTCAATATTAATTTCCTCCACAAGGACTAAACAACAACCACCAAGAATCCTGATTGCCAACGATCAGCTTTCAAGTGATATATACAGTAGCTGATGTGCAACCAATGTGGGAGGATTGGTAAATATAATTTACTTCTACTAGTAAGTTGATAGCTACCACTCCAAAAATGTGCTCTATGATAAATCAACAATGGATTTCTCAAGTACACATGTTTATTCAATTGCTTGTTTAGCTTCCAGCCACATCATGTCTTTTTTTCTCCTTGTACATGCCTCTGCTGGAGTGCTGGGAACTTCCCTGTTTCTTAAAGTGAACTCAGTGCTCATGGAAAGTACCGGAGACAGAAGTCTTCCAGCTACAGACAAGTGGCAGCAGCCCACAATGGATCTAGTGTGGTGTTCACTGGACCATTAAAGTTGATTTTCAATAAGTCTAGGAGAACTGGGGAAGACTGGAAGAAAGCGAACATTGTGCCCATTTTTAAAAAGGTTAAACAGGATGACCTGAGTAATTAACAGCCTGGCATTGATCTGGGGCAATAGAATGGAACAGTTGATATGGGATTCTATGAATAAAGAATTCAGTGAGTGTAATGTGATTAATACAAGTCAGCATGGGTTTATGGAAAATAAATTCTCTGCACTTGTCCTTGTTGAACGTCATCAGATTTCTTCATCAAATTTTCCTCCAATTTGTCTAGGTCACTCTGGACCCTATGCCTACCCTGCAGTGTATCTACCTCTCCCCCCAGTTTGGTGTCATCTGCGAACTTGCTGAGGGTGCAATCCATCCCCTCATCCAGATCAGTGTTTCCCAAACTTGGGACACCACTTGTTCAGGGAAAGCCCCTAGCGGGCCAGGCCGGTTTGTTTACCTGCCGTGTCCACAGGTTCGGCCGATCGCATCTCCCACTGGTTGCGGTTCACTGTGCCCGGCCAAAGGGGGCTGCTGGAAGTGGCAGCCAGTACGTCCCTTGGCCCGCGCCACTTCCCACAGCCCCCATTGCCTGGGCACAGTGAACTGTGGCCAGTGGGAGCCCCGATCAGCCGAACCCACGGACGCGGCAGGTAAACAAACCGGCCGGGCCTGCCGGGGCTTTCCCTGCACAAGCGGTGTCCCAAGTTTGAGAAACACTGATCCAGATCATTGATAAAGATGTTAAACAAAACCAGCCCCAGGACCAACCCCTGGGGCACTCCGCTTGATACTGGATGCCAACTAGACATCGAGCCGTTGATCACTACTCATTGAGCCCGACAATCTAGCCAGCTTTCTATCCACTTTATAGTCCAGTCATCCAATCCATTCTTTTTTAACTTGCTGGCAAGAATACTGTGGGAGACCATATCAAAAGCTTTGCTAAAGTCAAGATACATCACATCCACTGCTTTTCCCCACATCCACTGAGCCAGTTATCTCATCATAGAAGGCAATCAGGTTGATCAGGCATGACTTGCCCTTGGTGAATCCATGTTGACTGTTCCTGATCACCTTCCTCTCCTCCAAGTGCTTCAAAATGGATTCCTTGAGGACCTGCTCCATGATTTTGCCTGGGACTGAAGTGAGGCTGACCAGTCTGTAGTTCCGTGGGTTCTCTTTCTTCCCTTTTTTAAATATGGGCACTATATTTATCTTTTTCCAATTGCCCGGGACTTCCCCCAATCACCATGAATTTTCAAAGATAATGGCCAATGGCTCTGACTAACATGACTTGTTGCAGTATTAATTGCAGCTGAAAAGGAAGGAAGGTCTGTGATAGTCATGTTTGTAAAGTGCACTGAGATACTCAGATAGAAGATACTGTAGAATTGCAGAGTATTGTTTCACCTCCCACCATGTTAACCCAAGACCTTGAAGCATGACTGTACGTTTCCAGAATTGCATGAGCTTCATCTTTTTTGTAAATTGTCTGTTTAAAGTTGGATTCTGTAGCCCCAGAGCCTCCTCTCTCTGGGAAACCTAGTCTTATCTGATCTACTTAAAACAATATAACTCACAATGTGATAGTAGAATTTACTTGCTGGATACGTTCTTGGAGGGAGCACAATGATTCAAGTCTGCGGCTATATCCTGTGGTCCACAATAGCTTAAAATGAAAAATTAAGCTTTCAAAAATGGGCACAGTGTAATCCCAAACCAATTCCACAGCATTTCAGTGTACACAGTGTTCCTCTGGTTGATCACCAGACTTGTTTTATGGGTTCCTTTTCTTCACCATCCCCACCAAAAAGTGAAAAATCGGATTATTTTGAGCTTCTGAACAGCTAGTTCTGATTTTCCGAGACCATAGAAAAGAAGTGCTGTACTATTTCTTATTGGCAGATAAATGATGCCTGGTGAAACGCAGATCTGAAATGCAAACATGGGAGAACAAGTGACTTTGAAATCAAAGCAGGAAAATGCAGCCGTTAAATAATTATGTGCTTGACAAATAACAGCACAGATGAACTGAATTGAGCTGCCCAGTTTCTAAAAACAGATGGTTACTTAAATTAAGAAGCAATTAAAGTCTTAATTAGTGACCCTTCACACAAACCAAGAATTGTCAACTGAGCTGAACAAATAATTTTTTTAAAAAGGTGAATAACTTAATTTGAAAAACATTGCAAAGATTGCAGAATAAATGACCTGACAAATATTCACCCAACTCCAGTCAGTGGTTTACATGAATATCAAATATGTTTGACTTTAGAATTGCTTGGTGCAATTTAGTTATATATATAAAATTAGGCTGAAGATATTCCAGAGCTCAGTTCTTAACTTATCCTCTCACTTGGCAGGAGCAGCTCTTGGAGGCTTTTTTCCCCTTTCATTCTCTATGATTAATTGTTTCACATCCTGGAACATCTAAGAAAAGAAGGCAGGTAAGGGGAAAACAGTAATTCATTATTATTGTTGGGACAAGATCACCGTCCCATAAATTCCAGCGCCTATTTCTCATGTACATTAATAATGAATCTGAATTTTGTTAGTAAATAGGATCACATAGTACCTGTATGAAATAACATCTAATCTAACACTGTTCTAGTATTCAGAGTAGCAGCCATGTTAGTCTATATCCGCAAAAAGAAAAGGAGGACTTGTGGCACCTTAGAGACTAACCAATTTATTTGAGCATAAGCTTTCGTGAGCTACAGCTCACTTAATCCTAGTATGATGCATTCCAGTGGAATACATGTGTCTCCAAGACAGAGTAGCAGGCTGCTGGAAGAATGCACATGGTGGGCAAAAAATGTTATCTGTGCAAAAAAAAACATTGGAATAAAATTCATCTTGTTTAATTTAAGCCAAGATTCATTATTCTTGTTATTTTGATGCACAGTACCCGTGGGTATGTGAGAGAGGTGTTGAAAACAGAGGAGTGGGTTTGGATGAAAAGAAGGGAGGAAGGGAAAAATCAAAAAGGAAAGAGAGAGAATGCAAGAGGAAGGCAGGAATGAAGTAATGAAAGGGGGAAATGCAAAATAAGCAGAGCAAAAGGCTGAAAAGCATCATCCCTTTCACTCTCAGTAGTTGAAAAGAGTATCTGCATGTGATGTACTGTATTCAATTCAGAGTTGGTTGTTGTCATAAAACCTATTGCTATTCTTCTCCCTGCTCTGCATTCATATTAATTGAGGGCTTATATAAGCAAAGTGTTTCTGTTTAAAACAATATTAGCAATGTATTAGTTTCATTTGATTGTGAAGCATTAAGTTCAGCAGCTGGACAATTTTAAAGTAACGTTATAAGAAAGAAAATAAAAACAGATGCACAGTGTTTTCCAGAAGGAATGCTCTTTCTGAGTCAGTTTGTTGTCATAACAGGGACAGGGAGTGATTGAGGTTCAGAACTGAGGGTAAATATGAGACTCACCTGATGCTTGAAAGAAGATATCCGGGCTGCTATGAGTACAGAGCTTCTCTGTTAGCTCATTAAGTAGAGCTATTGCTTCGGGATGTAAAGGTCCTTCGTCCAAATTCCAGCTGGGGCAGATAATTCTTCTGGGGCAGATATTTGGACCATTTAGTCAGACGGTGAAGGAAGTCAGAGAGATTCTGGCCTGGTGGCATTTGCATCTGCCCTGCTATAGACCTTGCTCGGGGAGATCAAGAAAGAGATCAGACAACCTGAAGTTTTTAAAAAATGGTCATCAGGGATAAGAGGCCCCTGAGAGCCCCAATAATATAAAAACAAACAAAATCAAATTGTTTCAGGCTCTGAGCCTGTGAAGTAGTCAAACATCCTAGACTGGAAGCAATGTGGGGCAGGGACCATCCTTTTGTTCTATATTTCTACAGCACCTAGATGATGGGGTCCTGGTTTGTGACTGGGGCTCCGAGTAGCTAAGAAATACAAATAATAATAATCATAATAACTAATAACCACTGCTGAATAGGAGAAAATCCAGGTCAATGGAGCCTAACTTCTGCTTAATTTATGCGTGTTCGTGATGTACAGGGCAGAGGATTAGCAGAATGGGAAAGCTGGGAATGTTGTAGTATAAAGGCAGGATTCTAGGGTCCAGGTCCTGAGTGCTTGCTAACCCGAGTCAGACTGCTTTGTGTGGGGACAGAAGTGGGGCTTGAACTCAAACCTCAGTCAGTGCCCAGGCTTAGCGTGCAATGTAGATGTATCCTGTGAGTCTTGTAAAAATGTCAGGTTTCAGAGTAACAGCCGTGTTAGTCTGTATTCGCAAAAAGAAAAGGAGTACTTTGTATGTATCCGATGAAGTGAGCTGTAGCTCACGAAAGCTTATGCTAAATAAATTGGTTAGTCTCTAAGGTGCCACAAGTACTCCTTTTCTTTTTGTAAAAATGTATTATGTATAATGAAGATAGCTTTGCTTGAGGAGCTACTGATATAGTCAGACCCCCTTTGTTAATAACATACATTCTGTTGCTGGTTTGGGTTCTTAATGTGTAGTGCCCAGTTAAATAGCAGATCTTATGCATTAAACTCTTCTAATGAATGTCTGTGACTCTGTTACCATCTACAAGCTTGAAATGCATGGTTGTGTGTCTGACCTTTTCTCTGGACTTATTGTTTGTTTAGCTAAGATCTTTTTATCACTGCATGCATCTGTAAGCCCCATCACTTTCGAAATGCTCTCCCACCCACAGTACATATGCTGTAGGTTGTACATGATTTTAAAAGAAGCAGCCCATTAGTGAAGTGATAAACGAGTGCTTAACTCCACAACATTTCACTTGGGTGTCCTTTATTTCTCAGCTCTGGATCACCAGCCATCTGTGACTCAGGTTCAAGATAAGAAGTTTAATACAACAAGCTTCCCCCCCGCCCCTCCCCACTTCAGTAGCTGTAGAAGCAGATGGTCCAATAGTTACAATTAATAACTTCATACATCAGGGTTCAATGATCCAAAGAACTCTGCTCTCTTGCCTAGACTGGAATATCTCGTCTTCCCTTAATATCTAAAACCCTAGGAACAATTGTGTACAATTTTTTAAATATGGATAGCTATGTTGCTATGCAGTCCACATATAATGTTGTATAATTCATAGGTATGAAGCTATCCAAGCAGCCAAATTCATAGGTGTAATTATTTACGATCTTCAAGTGTTGGTTTAATTAATTTTGTTTTTTAAAGTCATTCCGCTGATTTCAAGCCTTTAAACTGAAGTTTCAAATCTATCCTTTCAAATGAAGCCGCTGGAATTCAGTAGTTTTAGTCCCCAGCCTTAGAATATGACTATTGTACAAGGTTTTTATATCTGCTTTATTCCCCAACATTTTACAGAGCTGAATCACAGGAGATAAAAATGATGTATATGCAATGGAGAGAGGTGTGTTTTCAGGTGGCATTTGAAAAGTGGTGGAGAATTGGTGATGTAAAATGAAACAGGACAAAAAACAGAAAAGAACTAGATAAGTTCATGGAGGTTAGGTCCATCAATAGCTGTTAGCCAAGATAGTCAGGGATGTAACTCTATGCTCGGGGGTTTAACCTTTAACCTCCCACTGCCAGATGCCCGGAGGTGAAGACGGTTTTCCTGAAGCTCTGGTCCTCGCCATTGTTGGAAGACAGGAGGCTGGGCTAGATTGAGCATTTGTTTGAGCCACTATGGTCATTCTTATTCTAGATGACAAGAACTGCAGAGAAGAAGGCTCTTGGATTTACTGGGGTGAGATCGTGTAGCAGCACAAAGAGAGTGTTGGTGTGCTATAAGAGTAGAGGGAACTGGGAAGGCAAGAGTAGGAGGAGGCGGCTTGTGATATTTGCCTAAAGGGTCCATGAGGTGTTTTAAAAATGAGGGGAATGTTGAACTGCCTGCTGAAACAAACTGAGAGCCTGCGTAGTTGCTTGAGGATGGGAGAGGGGCTCCTACTTGTTCGTATTTATGAGAAGAGGGAACAACACTGCACATGCTGAAGTCTAGGGTTTGGGGAATTGATAGAGAAGAAAAGTGTAATATTTAAGATTAGAGGCGATTTCAGCAGAGCAGGACTCAAGGTAGTACTATGTAATGTTGCCAAGACGCTTGGGATACTATTTTGATGCTGTTACTGTACATGGATTCTGCAGGGATCAGTTCTGTTCAATATCTTAATCAATGATTTAGATAATGGCATAGAGAGTACACTTATAAAGTTTGCTGACAATACCAAGCTGGGAAGAGTTGCAAGTCCTTTGAAGGATAGGATTAAAATTCAAAATGATCTGGACAAACTGGAGAAATGCTCTGAAGTAAATTGGATGAAATTTAATAAGGACAAATGCAAAGTACTCCACTTAGGAAGGAACAATCAGTTGCACACATGCAAAATGGGAAATGACTGTCTAGGAAGGAGTACTGTGGAAAGGGATCTGGGGGTCCTAGTGGATCACAAGTTAAATATGAGTCGACAGTGCAACACTGTTGCAAAAAAAGCAAACATCATTCTGGGATGCATTAGCAGGACTATTGTAAGCAAGACACAAGAAGTAATTCTTCCGCTCTACTCTGTGCTGATTAGGCCTCAACTGGAGTATTGTGTCCAGTCTGGGCGTCACATTTCAGGAAAGATGTGGACAAATTGGAGAAAGTCCAGAGAAGAGCAACAAAAATGATAAAAGGTCTAGAAAAAATGACCTGTGAGGGAAGATTGAAAAAATTGGGTTTGTTTAGTCTTGAGAGGAGAAGACTGAGAGGGGACATAACAGTTTTCAAGTACATAAAATGTTGTTACAAGGAGGGAGAAAAAATGTTCTTGTTAACCTCTGAAGATAAATCAAGAAACACTGAGCTTAAATTGCAGCAAGGGAGGTTTAGGTTGGACATTAGGAAAATCTTCCTAACCATCAAAGTGGTTAAACACTGGAATAAATTGTCTAGGGAGGTTGTGGAATCTCCATCATTGGGGATTTTTAAAAGCAGGTTGGACAAACACCTGTGAGGGATGGTCTGGATCAGGGGTCGGCAACCTGTGGCACGCATGCCAAAGGCAGCTCTCGAGTCGATTTTTACTGGCACGCTGCTGCCAGCTGGGGTCCCAGCTGCTGCCCCTGCTCAGCCTGCTGCTGGCCTAGATGGACGGATCTCTGGGCTGGCAGCAGGCTGAGCGGGGCCAGTGGCTGGGACCCCGGCTGGCAGGGGCTGGCGGATGGAATCCCAGACTGGCAGTGGGCTGAGCGACTCAGCCTGCTGCTGGTCTGGGGTTCGATCTGCCACCCGCACTGTCGGTCTGGTGTTCCATCTGCCACCCGCGCTGCTGATCTGGGGTTCCAGCTGCCAGCCTCTGCCAGCCGGAGTCCCAGCCGCCGGCACCGCTCAGCCTGCTGCCATTCTGGGGTTCTGTCAGGGGGGCCCCTGTAAATTTAAAATTTATTACGGGCACTTGAAACCTTAAATTAATGAAGACTCGGCACATCACTTCTCAAAGGTTGCTGACCCTTGGTCTAGATAATACTTAATCCTGCCTTGAGTGCAGGGGAGAGGACTAGATGACCTCTCGAGGTCCCTTCCAGTTCTATGATTCTATGATGCTTTATAAACACACAATATGGCCCCATCCTACAGATTTTACAAACTTCCTCTCTGAATTAGGTTTACAGAAGGCGATTATATGGGAAAAGACGGAAGGTCAGAATCATGGATGGTTAAACACCTGCACAGTGGAACCAAATGGAGAACTAGGTCTAGGACAGAGACGGGATTATATTTCAGCAAGCTCTGATTGCTCATCTCAAGCGCTTCTAGAGCTGAGAGATTTAGCTGAGAGAAGCAAGCTTATGTTTCTTTGGTCATGCTTATGAGGTTGCAGAGGCTCATGTGAGTCCACTGTCTTTGTGCCCTGCAAAGGACAATCTCACATTTATATACAATACAAACGTTTCCAGGCCTTTTTTGTGTGACAATAGTTTAACAAAATGTAAACCAATTGAAAGGGCTATGCAGCAGGGCTCTGCTTTCATAGACTCCAAGGCCCAAAGGGACTGTTGTGACTATCTAGTCTGATCTCCTGTATAACACAGGCCAGAGAACTTCCCCCTATAGTTTCTAAAGCAGATCTTTTAGAGAAACATCCAATCTTGATTTAAACATTGCTGGCGACGGAGAATCTGCAGCAATCCTAGTAAATTGTTCTGCAGCTGGAGGCCTAAAGATCCCCCTACTTCTCTCTCACACACTAATATTTTATGTGAAAAATCAGTTGTTCAAGGTGTGTTCCACAGAATCCTGTCATTATTCTGCTTAAAATTCGCAGGCTGGCCCTGTGTGTACAGAGTGACATTCATGGACAGAAATTGGTTACATCTGTGGGGAGATAGGAAAAAATGTTCTCAACCCACCAAAACTGCCCTGTCTGACTCTGCTTGTGAAACTATTCAGCTCGAAGTGTGCCTGCAAATGCTCTGACAGCAGCTGCTGCTGGCACAGCATAGGAATTACTAGGCTGGATCAGACCAGCGGTCCACATATTCTGATAGGGGCCAGAGGCAGATGTTTCAGAACCCTTGCTGTAGGCATATGTGGAATAAACTGCACCCCATGTAGGTCTCCTCTTGCTAATAGTCAGAGTTAGCGAAAGCCCCGAAGCAGAAGGTTTTAATATCCCTTCCAAAAAATGTTGTCATTAACTATAACCACTCTGGATATTCTTGATATCCATGGAAATGTCCAATCCAGTGCCCCTCAAACTGTGGGGGGCCGCTGCATAGGGGTGCATGGAGGAACATTCGGGGGGGGAGGGGCTTTGCCCCCATCCTCGACCCCCAACCACGACCCTGGCTGCTGCCAGCCTCGGCCCCTGGCCATGCCTCCATTCCCGGCCCCAGACCTGCCCCCTGCTGCAGCCCCGTTACTCTGCACGCCTCCCTCCCACCCCAAGATGCTCCCTGCCCCAGCTCCTGGGGGTGCTAGGACAAAGGTGGGGGGGGGTGTGTGCAACCCTGAAAAGTTTTGGGACCACAGGCCCAATCCCTTTTTGAACCTTAAATTCTTGGCCTTCCTGCATCTCCTCCCACAGCCTCCCTTCCTCCCTCCTTCTCTTCCCCTGCCATTTATTCTAGAAAACTCATCAAGCTGCTACTGCCTACTGGGAGTCCTGCAGCCAGTAAGGTGTTTTCTAGCCCGATCCAAGCCTGGAGTCTGAAGAGGTGGTCCTCGGGGTCCTCCAATTACCAGCCAAAAAAAAAGACACAGTTAGACTGTCCTAGAGCATATTGGGAAATCTCCCTGGAGACCCCTGCTCCAGCCAGTCATAATCTTAATTCTGAGAGAAGCTATCCCTTTAAAACTGCCATAGAGACAGGCCTCCCACAGCTTTCCTTTCCACAGGGGAAAGCCTGCAGCTCCTTTGGTGCCAGCGTTACTGAGCAAAGCCCAGAATAGTGCTCCGTCAAAAGGAGGAAGCTGCCTGTACCCTCAGTAAAGTAATTCATCCCAGGGCTGCCCTCACCAAGGCTTTATGGAGAAGGGAGTAAAGAACCTTCTGGCTGAGCCCCCATTAAAGCTTGTCCAAGGATATTTGAGGAGCCCCCTACACTAACTCCCACCACAGGCAGTGATGGGGCTGGGTTAACGTTGCTCTTAATAGCCTCCCCCAACATGATGGGGATGGCAGAAGGGCACTGAAGAGTTCATGGTGGCTCCTGTTAATAGCTGATGTAAAAGCTGCACAAAGGAGAAGCCGTTTGCTATTCACACATTGTTCAGGTTCTACAAAACCCAGGAGCTATGCTACATGTTCTTTGTGGTGCTGGGGTTTGTGCCTTTAAGGGCTGAGCTTCCCAGAGTGTCTGGTTGAGGCACTGTGAAGCCCTTGTTGTGATGCTCAGCCAGTTGGAACCAGGCCCAGAATAAAGCAGAGCTCTTGGGAGCACCATAGGCACTGAGCGATCACTGAACACCATGTTATTGGGCATCTTCCGCTGGCACCATATCTAGTAACTACTTCCATATATGCAGACATGGAGCACTCTGAATAGCAGGCAAGACCTCCCCACCCCTGACATTTCCTTTAAGCAGAGCTTGCAAATAGCTACTCTGTGTTGGGAGGTTGAGTTTTTGTTGGGATGAGGTGAATCAATCTTCTCGGGGGTGGGGTGAGGCCCTGGGACTTCAGTTCACACCGTTTCCCCCCAAGACAAATTGATTCAACCTGTCCCAAAGGGCATCACTCTGCAGGCTGTGGTGGGCAGTAGGGAGGAAGAGTCCAGCCCAGGGGTTCTTCTCACCATCCCCCACCCTTAGCTCAGGGGGGCGTACAAAGACCTTTGCTGTTTCCCCCAGGCCTTGTAAGAATATGCTTGGGAAATTCTTCACCTTCCTCCTCCCCAGGCCTGGAGGGGATGGGGGCATTGCGGGACAGAGGTTTTCTGAGGGGCACTCCAAACCTCCTATCGGGCTGACAGGAGTGGGAGGCCATTGGGAAGATCCTCTCTGCCTAGGGCACGGGCATCCTCTTCCCTTTCCTGGTGTCCATGCCTGCCCTGTATTCTGAGGCCCTGTTCAGCAGTGTCTGTACCATACAATGGAGATGGCTGCCAGCTTTGGGTGCAGAGGGGCAGCTGGAGGAGACCTTGTGGGGAAAGCAAGTGCTGAGAAACCAGTTTCTGTGCCGGTTCTAAAGAGACAGCATCTCCTTCCAGATCACAGAGGAGAATTCTTTAAATAAAGCTATGCCTGGAAATTTCCCAGTACTGCTGTGGTCCTGTCAAACCATAGTCTTGCCTTCTGTCCCAAGATGCCCTTGCCACAGGGGCTGGGACTGAGGCAATACTCACAGCTCCCTAAATCTTCCCCATTGGCCTGTAGAGATCGACTTCCTGACTCTCTACACCAGCTAGACTCTTCCTGACTCCTGTCCACCTCCAGAACCACCTGCTGTCCACCTGACCAGCCACTCCACAGCCAGAGACCACAGGATGACCCAGCCACCATTCCAGCTTCTGCGAGAAACAAGGGGAGCCTCCACTAGGTGCTGGGGAGTGGGAAGTCTGGTGGGTTTGAGCAGCTAGACCAGAGGACAGTGGAAGGATTTATTGGGCAGCAGAGAAGTGTGGAAATGATGGATTTTTGAGGAGCAAAAGAGAATAGTATAAATAGAAGGGTATTTCTGGGAAAGGGGAAGAATATTTTACCCAGGGAAAGTCGCATGTATCTCTGACTGAGATAGAAAATTTAAGGGAGCCCTTAGCTAAAATATTTGGCATCACACTATTGCTTGGACAAGGCAGCAGAGAGTGGGCAGGGGAGGAGTCATTAAAGGTGTCAAGTGATTGCAGTGAGCTATGAAATACCTCAGGGAAATTATTAGCTCTGGCTGTAAATACTCCTCTAAATTGCAGCAAACTGGATGCAATCATAACTTAGATACTGCAAACAAATGGTCACTCATTCAACTACTAAGCATGGCTGTTAAACCACAATTAGTGTAATGGTGTTGTACCTCAAGGAGCCATAGTTGGCTCTCTACTTTGCGTCTCTATTTATAGAAATATTCTAACACTCTTATGACCAATATATTAAAAGCTAGCAAAGCACATTCCAAATAGCAACACAGTTCTTCAGCAAGCATTAGAAAGAGTGGCCTATTAGTTGCACTGCAACTAACTGAGCCCAAATATTGGAAACGCTTTCTCATGGTAACAACCTTAACAATAAATAAGGCACAGTTTGAAATATTTCTTATTAGAAGGAAGAGATCTGGGGAATTAGGCGGCTGCTATTTGTTTTATATATTTGTCCTCATGTTGCAGAGTAAAATATAGTCTTATTCAAGTGGTTGCCGGTGTGTATTCCACTCTGGTGTGCATGCGCCCATCGCACTGAAGCTGAAGAACTTTGTGTAGCAGCACCCGCCAGGGCAGTCCATGCCACCTCCCTAGGTAACCCATTCCAGTGCTTCACCACCCTACTAGTGAAATAGTTTTTCCTAATATCCAACCTACACCTCCCCCACTGCAACTTGAGACCATTACTCCTTGTTCTGTCATCTGCTACCACTGAGAACAGTCTAGATCCATCCTCTTTGGAACCCCCCTTCAGGTAGTTGAAGGCTGCTATCAAATCCCCCCTCACTCTTCTCTTCTGTAGACTAAATAAGCCCAGTTCCCTCAGCTGCTCTTCGTAAGCCATATGCCCCAGCCCCCTAATAATTTTCGTTGCCCTCCTCTGAACTCTCTCCAATTTGTCCACATCCTTTTTGTAGTGGGGGACCTCTTCACTGAGGAGAAGAAACTGTTCTGCTTTCTCTGGTCTTCTGAGGAAGAGAACTCACACGACTGATCATAGCCACTCCAGAGCTTGGAGAGATTTGTCCTCCTCTTTTAAGATGAGTGCAGGGCATCACGGGGATTCCTTGAGAGCTGGGCTGTCTACCCACTCTCTGGTACTTAGAATAGCTCCGTTAGGCACTGTAGAGTCAACTCTCGTACTGTCCATTGAGCATCTGCTGAGTCTGGCACCAACGACATCGGTTTCAGCACTGACCATATTGACCCCACAGGCTTATCAGACAGCACCAGATGTACTTTGCCTCTATGTCCCTGACTCTCCTTTTATACAGGATTCCTCAACTGTGGTGGCTTCTTCTGCAGCCTTGGGATTGCACTGACTGATTGTTTCAGACTATAGGCGGTTGCCAGTGTCATCTTCAGCACCACTTAAAAATCAGATTGCAGAGGCAAAATCGGTCCCCTTCTCAGCACTAAGAGCTGTTGGTACCAATACTATCGTCAGCCCCCATGATAATTTCAGCTTCTACATTTTCAATGCAGACCAGTTCTTCAGATTCAGTACTGACCTCTACTCCAGTACTGATGTCCGTTGTGGGGCCAATTGTTAGTGTAGCCTCAATGTCTCTGCTGGTACTCAAGGTGCTGGCTACCATACCATCTTTGGTACCAATGCTGCCCACATATTGGACCTCAGATGGGTCTGGGAGTTTGCTGGCTCTGGCGGGTGGCTCCTCCATTGCTGTTGGACTGCCATCTTCTTCCTCTTCCTCTCCTTCCAAGTACCAACTTCAGAAGTCTTCTAGGCCTCCAGGGGATCACTAGTGGTTCTAGGACTGGCACCATTCCTGCAGTAGGGATAGATGTTCTTGACCCAGTACCT
This sequence comes from Caretta caretta, assembly GCF_965140235.1. NCBI lineage: Eukaryota > Metazoa > Chordata > Testudines > Cheloniidae > Caretta > Caretta caretta. The sequence continues at coordinate 110,747,682 of NC_134211.1, forward strand.
AAAGGCCTCTGATGCCATATTCTTTCCCACAGTGTCCTCCCTGGGACCTTTGCGATGCTCTTTGATCTTCAAGGTCGCAATCCTCTGCTTAATCCAGAACAAGGTCACTGACCCCTTCTGTTGTCTCGCCTCCCAACCCAAATAGGCAGGAGATATATAAAATATTGCTCCCTCAGAGCTGGTTACTCCTGAGAGAATCGTGCACAAAAAATTTAAAATTCTGCACCAGAAAATTAAAAATTATGCACACAACATTTTTAAATTCTGCAAATTTTGTGTATCAAAAAATAAATGTGGCTCCAGCATGGCCGTGGGGAGCACAGGCCCCTGGCTGCATTGAGGTGGGAGATCACCCTGAAACCCCCACCTCTCCCGGTACAGGGAGTTGGCAGTGAGGCTGCACCTGACCCTGACACAGTGCAAGGGCTGGGCCTGCCCCAGAAACATCTTGGAGCCCTGCCCCTCTGAGCCAGGTGCACCAGGTGTGGGTGGGCAGGCTCAGCCCCGCAGGATCCAAGTGTGGAGGGGCTTAGTGGGGTGGGATCCAGGTGTAGGGTGAGAAGTTTTTGTGTGGGGCAATCTGGGTGTGGACAGCTCAGTGGGAGATCTGGATGTACAGGAACTCGTTGGGGGGTTCTGGGTGCAGGGGCAATGGGACACTGCGGGGGATCCAGGTGAAGGTGGTTGGGGCTCAGCATGCGGGGGTCTGGGTGTGGGGAGATGGGGCTTGGTGTGGGGGGGGTCCAGGTGCTGGGGGAATGGGGCTGGGGGGGATCCAGGTGCAACTGTTGGGGATCAGTGGGGTGAGGGTCTGGGGGGTGGGAGGCTTGTCGGAGTGATCCGGGGGTATGGCTTCTCAGGGTGAGGGTTCGATGGGCCTGTTTAACGGGGGAGCCCCAGCTGCTGTGAAGGGGATGCCACGTGCTGGGCTCCTGCTTCCCCCCACAATTCCCCTGTCCCCTTTTCTTCTCCATCCCCCTTCCCTCACTCCCACATTTCCCTCCCCCTGTCCTATTTCACTCCCCTTCCTTTCCCACTGCCTCTTCCCCCTACCCCCTTGTCCCGCCCTTTGGTTATTTCCCCCACCCTCCCCCCCTTACCCAGCCCCAATGTGGGCACTCGCTGTTGCACAGAAAACTGGAAGCTCCCAGCACACAGAAGCAGAGTGCTACTGGCACTAGGACCCAGGAGGCGGTGTTCAGCTGCAGAGTCAGCGGAGCAGAGATGCAGTCTTCCTCAGCTGGGCAGCTCTTTGCTTGCAGAAATGAGAGGTGGGGGGTAGTGGCAAATAATCCTGTGTGCCCCACATCATGCCTCACCTCTTTGGAGGGGGCAATCCGCCCTCCTCTCCACCCCCAAAACGGCACTCATTGTTGTCCCTCCACCCCCCCACACGGCTTCCCTTTGTTTCCCTGCCATTTTCTGCAGGAACCACAGGAATTCTGCAGGTGCGCAGTCACGCAGAATCTCTCCAGGAGTATAGTCATCTGAACAAGTATTGCAGGAGCAGGCTTTTCCACAGGTGATTCCATCGGCTACACTTCCTTCCTCATCTTCCTCAGTAGATGATTCCACCATGCCAGATTCATTTTCTCCTGTTCCTGAAGACTTTAAGTCATATCAAGAAATTCTGAGGAGAATGGCTACAGCCTTGGCCATCCAGGCTGAGTTTGTTCACAAGAATACCCAGAGGTTAGTGGACATCTTCAACCCCAGAGAGAGTAGCTCTCCCTATAAATGAAGCTCCGTTGGAATCTGCAAAGAACTTGTGGCATTCCCCTGCTTCTTTGCTTCCCACAGCAAAATGTACAGATAAGCATAGAGATAAGATACAGATAAGCATAGTACTGCAAGGATTTGAGTGCTTCCATTCACACCCAGTCCCTAATTCGTTTGTCAAAATGGCTGTGAATGAGAAGTTGCAACGCAGGAGATACGAGTTGACGCCTAAAGATAAGGAGTCTGAGTCCAAGAAAGATGTTTCTCTACCTCATCGCTATAGAGGCATTGGAATATGGTTTTGTAAATTGGAATGTCGTGTCTAAATTTACTGATAAATTTCCAGAAGTCGCCAGGGAAGAATTTAAGGCAGTCATCACTGAAGGTCATCTAGTGGCTAACGTCACTAAAAGAAAAGGAGTACTTGTGGCACCTTAGAGACTAACCAATTTATTTGAGCATAAGCTTTCATGAGCTACAGCTCACTTCATTGGATGTTACTCTGAAACCTAACATGCTACTGCAATTGGTACTGGACGTAGCAGCAGCTTCCTCCAGGCTTATGGCCTCAGCTGTAACAATGAGAAGCGTTTCTTAGTTTCAGAGCTCTGGCGTAGCCTTCAAGCTTCAACAAAGTATAGAGGACTTACCCTTTGATGGGCAATTTTTGTTTTCTGAAAAAAATGATGAGATGCTGCATCCTTTTAAGGATTCCCAAGCCACTCTGTATCATTGGGAGTTCATTCCCCAGCAGTTAAGAGACGTCATTACAGTGGTCAGCAACAACAGCAGCCATACCATCAGTATTCCTAATGGTATTTCAGACAGGCAGGTTATCCTGCTAGGCAGCAAGCCTTCTCCAGGAGGAAACAGGGGAGAATGCCTTCTGGTTTTAACTTTAATCAACCAACATGTCCTCCGTCAGCTTTGGGCAAGCCGGCAATTTCGTCTTCCGTCAAGGGCAGCATATCAGTTATCAACTTCCCAAACATATTCCCTCCATTTGTGGACAGGCTATTCTACTTCTACGGGACTTGGGAAATTATAACCAGAGACAAATGGGTCCTAACCCCTGTGAGATTGGGTTACACCATCCAATTCCTGTCCATTCCCTACCCCATCCCTTTTCTGGGACCCCTCTCACAAGTCACTGCTTCTTCAGCAGATTCAAACTGTGCACTTCAGAAGCCAAAGAAGAAATTCCCTTTCAGCATCAGCTAAAAGGATTCTAATCCTGTTTCTTCCTGATCCCCAAGTCTAAGGGAGGGGTGAGTCCTGTTCTCAACTACTCAGGTCTCAACAAATACATCAAATATGTGAGATTCTGCATGGTAACCCACATTGGATCACAATGGCTGGTTTGCTGCCCTCGATCTTCAGGATGCCTACTTCCATGTAGTGATTTTCCTAAGCCACAGTTAGTTTCTGAGATCTGCAGTGGCAGGTCAATGTTATCAATACACGGTACTCCACTTCGGCTTATTGTCAGCCCCGCGTGCATGACTGTAGAGCAGCTTATCTCAGAAGACTGGGAAGTCACATCTTTCCTTAATTGGATGATTGGCTAGTGAGGGGCAAGTCTGAAGACCAAGTACTCTGTCTCATCCAATTCACACTAGGTCTCTTTGATTGGCTGGGACTGATTTTGAACATGGGAAAGTCAACATTAATTCCGACACAAAAAATTGAGTTCCTTGTGGCCCTCCTAGAGTCTGAGTTTGAGGGCCTTTCTCCTACAACAGCAATTGCAAACAATTTATCATTTGTGTCGGTTCCTCAAATGTCAGCCTTCAACTACATTTCATGCATGCTTGAAGTCAGTAGGCCATCTGGCTATGTGATTTATATAGTCCAGCATGCAAGATTACAACTTCATCCTCTTCAAAATTGGTTGAAATTGGTCTATCTCCTGAATTGTGAGTCATTGAACAGCCTAGTCAGAGTGCCACCAAAGGCACTGGAATCCCTGGAGTCGTGGACAGATCAGAGCAATGTACGCAAGGATGTGTCAGTTGCCCTTTCTCCACTGAGCAGGACTATAGTTACTGATGTCCTCACAATACGTTGGGGAGAATGTCAAGAAACTTCAAAAGTTCAGGGCTTCTGGACAGAACTGGAAACTTCATTACATATCAGTGTCCTGGAACTTCAAGCAATTTACAATTTGTGCTGAGTCTTTCTGGCTAGCATTGAAGGTACAGCTGACTACATACTTACCAACAATACCACCGAAACATACTATGTGGAAAAGCAAGGAGAAGCCCACTTCAACCACCTCCATCATGAAGAAATAAAGTTGTGGCATTTTTGCATCGAAGAAGGCATCATTCCCATGGCCACATGCTTACTGGGTGCTCAGAATCAGTTGGCTGATCACCCTCAACAGGAATTTCTCACAGAATCATGAATGGTCCCTGAAGAGCAGCATTCTGAGGTCCATCTTCAGGGAATGGGGCATTCCAACTGTTGACCTGTTTGCAACAAAGGACAAGAACTGTCATTAATTTTGCTCTTGAGCGAGTCTCAGTCCAGGCTCTTTAACTGACACCTTCTGTCTCAATTGGGGATGAGTGCTAATGTGTGCCTTCCCCTCGATCCCACTCATCCCTCATGTTGTTCTCAAACTGAAGCTGGATCATGCCAAAATGATACTTGCTATGCCGGTCTGGCTGAGGCAACGTTTATTCCCCAACCTTCAAAGTCAGTCAGTCAAGCTTTCCAGACCTCTTCCCCTCCTTCCCGACATACTGACCGAACACCATGGTCAGATATGGCAGCCTGAGCTGAGTGCCCTGCATCTCATGGTTACCTGAGGAGGAAGGATGATGTTCAGAGTCAGTCCAACATATCCTAATTAATAGTGGAAAACCTTCTATGAGGTCTACCTACTTGGCTGAGTGGAAATGTTTTTCGGGTTGGTCACTGGATTGGGGAATTCGGCTGATGCTAGCCCGCATTCAGGACTTTTTGGTTTACCTATTACATCTTAAGTCCTCGGGTCTGTGTCTCAGCTCATTGGGGGTCCATTTAGCGGTGATCTCAGCATTTCATCCTCCCATCCAAAGGAAGTTGTTTTCAGTGGCGCAAGTAAGCCAGTACAATCAGGTACGCCGTACCATTAAGACATATCTTGCTGGTACGCTGTACCGGAAAGACACATTTTCAAACCTGCAGGGCTCTCCCCGGAACCACAGCAGCAAAATGAGCAGAACATGGAGCTGCCACTCCCAGGAGCCAGCGCTCTGCGCTGGCAGCTCCTCTGCACGGCTGTATCGCCCCCCAGCCCCACCCTGAGCCCTTCCACGCAGCTGGGTCTCGTGTCTGGGGTCTGTACAGCCCTGCTGGAGGATGGGGCTGGGGTAGTACAGCCATGCCGGAGGAGCTGCTGGCATGGGGCACTGGCTCCTGGGAGCAGCGACCCCACGTTCTGCTCCTTTTGCCGCTGCAGTTCCTGGGAGAGCCCCGCGGTTCAGCAGATACTGATTTCTGTCCACGTGTATCCGCATCCAAAAGTATAAATTTATATCCGCACAGGGCTCTAGTCACGGAACATTTTTTGTGAGGCAGGTTGGGGTTGGTACCATATCAGTAAGAGTTAAAACCTACTTGCACCACTGGTTGTTTTCTTCCAGCTCCGTGGTAGTCAGATTTCTGAAGGGTGTTTTCCATGGCTTTCCACCTGTAAAAGAAGTAGTCTCCCTGTGGGACCTTAACACTGTGCTAGCTGCTCCCAAGGGACCACCATCTGAGCCCATAGCAACTTGTTCTCTGTCCCTCCTTTGTCAAAAGTCAGCCTTTCTTATTGCCATAACATTCATGAGGAGAGTAAGTGCACTGCAGTCCTTAATGACAGGGCCTCCATCTATGCAGGTTTTTCAGAGGCAAGGCAGCCTTAAGGCCACAAGCTAATTTTTTGTCAAAAGTTTCACCTTAACTGAACAATATACTTACCTGTATTCTCTCCCAACCCTCACTCGAATGCACATGGGCAGTGACTTCGAACATTGGATGTGAGAGGATCCTTGGCATTGTATCTGGGAAGGACTAAACCATTTTGTTCATTGCTTCAACTTTTTGGCTGCTATGTGGATCGGATGAAGGGTCAGGCAGTTTCCACACAGATGGTTTCCAGGTGGATTTCTTTCCTGCATTTTGACAGCATATGGGGTAGCTCAGGCCACACCTCCCACAGAGACTGGTGGTTTATTCAACCAGGGCCCAAGTGGCTTTGGTCACATTTCTCAATGATGTTTTTATATTGGTCATTTGCAGGACCACTGCCTGGTCTCCTTTACCAAACCTATGCTATTATGACTGCCTCTAGATCAGATGCAAACATTGGAAAGGTGGATTTGCATTCACTGTTTAAATATATGCCAAACCCCACCTCCTTCTGTTGCCGCTTGTGAGCCACCTAAGTGAAATACATGTCTGCAACCATTCCAAGAAGAAAAACAGATCCCTACCTGTATTGTAACTGTTGTTCTTCAAGATGTGGGTGCAGATGTGTATTCCATGACCAGCCCTCTGTCCCATCTGTGTTGGAGTCTCGATTCCAGTGTGAAGGAACTGAAGGGGGTGGGGGTGGCATTGCCCTTAAATAGACTAAGAAGGGGCCATGAGGCATGGGAACGTGTTACCACTCCAAAGTGTACTGTTAAGCAAAGTTCTGTGGCTTCCGCACACTGGGAGTGCGCACAACTGAGTGGAAAACACATCTGTACTCGCATCTCAAAGAACAGTTCCATTACAGGTAAGAAACCATTTGTTTTAATGGAAGGTGCTATAGGAAAGTATTACTAGAGGGGCAGATACCTAGTTGCTTGTGGAGGCCAAGCAGTGCATCCAATGAGAGAGAGCGGCATAGTAAACTGCTGCCTGTGTCATGTGTAGGCAGAAACAGGGTCACCAAAGAGATTTTTCTGCCTGTGGCACCAAATGGGCCAAGGGTGCTGGACCTAGAGATGCTCGGGGTGCGGCAGCACGACTTGACGTGAAGTAGTAATTACAACCAAAGACATGGTTTCCATCAGATACAGGGTTTACAGTTTTGTTCAACAGCTTTCAGCACCCACTATAAAAATGGTTTCAGCGCCACTGTGTGGGCCTGTATTTCCTCTCACTTACACCACTAGAAATCGGGCTTTGCTCGCTTTTCAGTTTTCACCAAAATCAACAGGGTTTTGCACATTGTTGCCTAGAACATTCCCTGTCTGTAAAGCATTCTAAAATTTCAAATGCCCTCTAGCTGAGTGTGTGTGTGGGGCATTGCTTTGCTTGGCCAGTTATAAGTGGGTTCTGATTTCTTTATTTTATTATTTAATGCCTAGCAGCCTGAGTCATGGAGTAGGAACCCCATTGTGCAAGGCACCGTACGAACACAGAACAAAGAGTCTTTGCCCCAAGAAGCTTACAATCCAAGTATAAAGACGAGACAACAGATGGATATGGGTATGAGTACAAGGAAACAAAGAGACAGTATTGGTCCGCATGATAGGCAGCGGTCTCTGCCAATTAGCAGTTGTCAAGGTTTGTAGGCATCACAGCAAAAGGATTTGAAGGATATGGAAGGATTTGAAGGTGAATAATGAGGTAGCTTTCTGGAGGGTTACAGGGAGCTTCTCCAAAGCATGAGGGGCCGCATGGGAGAAACACAGCAGTGTTTGGTTGAACAATTAACAAGTGGATAGTGGAGACTAGCATCATGGGCTGATCAGAGGCAAGCAGTGACAGCTCAGTAGTAAATGAGAAATAATGGACAAGATGGGGATTGACTGTGAAGGGTTTTGTTTGATATAACAGACGGGAGAGGCAGTGAGGGGGATTCAAAGACAGGGGCGATATGGTCAAAGCGGCGGGCTAGGAAAATGATCTTTGCAGCAGCATTCTGGATGGATATTAGCTGGGCAAGACTGTATTTGCCAAGGCTGGAGAGAAGGACATTGCAGTTATTGGGCTGCAAGACGATGAGAGCCTGGGTGACTTGTTTTCTCACTTTTGCTTAGAACTTTGAGTTTTCCACGGTCATCTTACCCTCTTACTGCAGCTACCCTGTTACTGTTTGCTCCTGCACAGCCACACTGGGACCTGAAAGCACTTCAACCCCATGATACTCTGGCTGAACCTGTGCCCTCTGCAATGCATCTGTCTAGTCTACGGCATGTGTGGCTCAATCAAAGGAAGGAAATATCCCCCTAGCGTCAGAGTGTGACTCCCACTCAGCATATTTTCTTTGGAAAGGTCCCATTCCTAAGAAAGACCATATTAAATTTCTCTCCAGAAAGCTTCCGAATATACCCAGATGAGAGTAGGGTTTGATTTAAATGTGTTTGCAATGCCATTAGTGCAGCTCAGGGACGCACGTCTGAAATATCTCTTCCTGAAAATAATACTTTTAATTTCATTTTCATGTAAAATAAAGAAGGTATTAGAAAATGAAGACCAAATGGATCCAGTAAAATGTGGACTAATGACTACCCATTTCATTTGTTGTTGTCTCTTTATTTTGTAAGTTCATGAAACTGAATTGCACTAACTTTCCCCTCTTTCCTGTGGTTATGTGTAATCTGAGGGGACCCGGCACACATGTGAGTCAGCATGAAACAATTTTAAATTAGCAAAGTGTGAAATACTTTGCCTGTGGGATTTACCTTTTGCTGTGTATTGAGTTATCCTGGCCTGCCCTTTATCCCTCCTGTGCAGCAGCTTCAGCCTTTGATCTGGCTTGGAAGCATAAAACAATTTGTTTAGTCTAATTGGGAGAGGCGCTCCTCCATTTTATTATGAAACTCCTCCGTTCTAAATGTATTAGTTCCCAATCACTGAGAGTGCCATCTGCTTAGCACTCTGGCACAGGGTCTCTTCAAACCTAGCATTGGACACTCCCTGCCTCAGTTTCCCCATTCATGAAAGCTGGCAGCTCAGCTCATTGGCCAGCTGTTTCAGTGAAGCTTCCACTGTCAGTGTCTCCTTCCCTTTCCCCACAAAGGAAGTTATTATTCAAACACAAACACAGTTTGACATCAGTCAATACATGTACACCAGGTCCTGCTGCCAGACCCCTCCTAAGACCTGTGCCTCAAAGCCATCCACTTGTCCTGCCCCAGGTCTTCCCAGTCAGGTTTTTTCACCTAGCTGATGTGGCAAGACTCCTTCCCCAATCCAGGGTGCCCTGCAGAAGCCTCCCTAATCTCTCTGTAGTTCTCCCTCAAACTGAGCCCTATCCATTGGTCCTTTGGCTTAGTTTTTATGACTGCCTTCTCACCGAGGCAGCCATTTTGCTCCAGGTCTTATCTTCCACCTAAATTGCTCCTGCCTGACAGAGCCCACATGGCATATCACCAGGTTGCCAATAGGAGAATACTCATCCCTCCGTTAATAAATGTACACTGTAACAGATTCTGTCCCTCAGGACAGGATATAGTTTTCTTATTGTAAATAATAGCAATTAAATATAGGGCTGAACTAGATTTTGATCCTGCTCCAAACTTCACTCAGCTGTATAATGGCCTGCAATGAAGACCCAAATCTGAGCAACCCTGAACTTTGTGAAAGTTCAGATTCAGATTGTATCTGTAATTAAATTGTGTGACTCAGACCCGTCTCTAATAATGACCAAAACAATCAATAGCCCTTTGCCCTTTCTAAACCCCGTGCAAAGGTTAATTAAACATTCAGTGACACCAGCAAGAACAACAGTCATAACCACAGCTCCTCGCTTCTCTGTGAGCTGAGAGTGTCACCCTAGTTTGTAGTGTCCAGGAAGTAGGGGAGAGAGGCCTATTGCTATATGAATGCCATCATTATTGCAGGGGACTGTACAAATCAGCATATGAAGTGATTGCTGCCCCAAGGACTTTTCAATAACAAGTGGATGCACAGTGCACTGGAAGAGGGTCTAATCCAGTGGGTATACAGGTTTGTTATTGACCATCTAGCTTTTTGATGGGTTATCCAACACTCATCCCCCTGGTACGGTATAGAGTCGCCAAGTTGGCACAATTCACTCTGAATTGGTAGTCGTTAGGCTCTCAGCCCCAGAAACTAATGTACATCAAATTGGGTACTTCCTGTCGTTGTGCAGGAATCAATTACAGCAGCATGCCTTGTAACTGGCTTCATAAACATTCATAAACCAGTCAGAGAACACTTCAATCTCTCTGGTCACGCAATCACAGACATGAAGGTCGCTATCTTAAAACAAAAAAAACTTCAAATCCAGACTCCAGCGAGAAACTGCTGAATTGGAATTCATTTGCAAATTGGATACTATTAATTTAGGCTTAAATAGAGACTGGGAGTGGCTAAGTCATTATGCAAGGTAGCCTGTTTCCTCTTGTTTTTTCCTACCCCCCCCCCCCCCCCCAGATGTTCTGGTTTAACTTGGATTTAAACTTGGAGAGTGGTCAGTTTAGATGAGCTATTACCAGCAGGAGAGTGAGTTTGTGTGTGTATGGGGGTGGGGGGGATGTGAGAAAACCTGGATTTATGCAGGAAATAGCCCGACTTGATTATGTAAAGAGTTGTCACTTTGGATGGGCTAGCACCAGCAGGAGAGTGAATTTGTGTGGGGGGGTGGAGGGTGAGAAAACCTGGATTTGTGCTGGAAATGGCCCACCTGATGATCACTTTAGATAAGCTATTACCAGCAGGACAGTGGGGTGGGAGGAGGTATTGTTTCATATTCTCTGTGTATATGTAAAGTCTGCTGCAGTTTCCACGGTATACATCTGATGAAGTGAGCTGTAGCTCACGAAAGCTCATGCTCAAATAAATTGGTTAGTCTCTAAGGTGCTACAAGTACTCCTTTTCTTTTTGTAACTGGCTTGTAACTGATCCAAGTCTAGTTACAGAGATGCTTTATTTGCTAGGCATGTAGAGTGTATGGGGTACAGACAGCCGTCCACTTGCCTGTATTTACCATGGAGTCAGTTGTTACATTTTAAGTCTTAAAAAAAAAAAAACTGGCAGACTACGAACTCCTCATAAAGTACTATTCTGAAAACAAGAGCTGGTTGCCAGAGGGACTAAAGCTGTGTATGGTGACCGGATGTCTGCCACCCTGAGCGAAGCACTGCAGCCAAGTTAACAGTCCAACTGAGGAATCTGCTTTTTTTAAGTGTCTAGCTAATAATAATACCACTTTAATTAGCAGTGTCTGTACTTCTTAATTTCTCCTCTGAATGGTTCGGATCATAGACGTTAGCGATGAGACGACTAGTTCAGTCTTTTCTGCAGAGGATGTGAGGGAGATTCCTGCACTTGAACTGTTCTTTTTAGGTGACAAATCTGAGGCACTGTCCCAGATTGGGGTGTCCATGGAGGGGGTTTTGGAACAAATTGATAAAGTAAACAGTAATAAGCCCCCAGGGCCAGGAGTTCTGAAGGAACGCAAATATGAAATTGCAGAACTATTAACTGTGGTTTGTAACCTACCACTTAAATCAGCCTCTGTACCAGGTGACTAGTGGATAGCTAATGAAATGTTGATTTTTAAAAAAGGCTCCAGGATAAGCCTGAATTCAGTACTGGGCAAATTGGCTGAAACTATAGTAAAGAACAGAATTATTAGACACATAGATGTATACAATATGTTGGGGAAGAGTCAACCCAGGTTTTGTAATTGGATATCATGCTTCGCAAGTCTACTAGAATTCTTTACAAGTATAAAAGGGAGCATCCCCGATCAGTCTGGACTGACCGCTGGGGAGGAAAGACGTCCGTTGCAGGTTTTCGCCTCAGAGCAGTGACAGCCCCCGAACGCAGAAGCCGGGGGTGCCAAGACTCTGGCAGATGCCCTGATGCCTGAGGACACCACAAGGATTTCGGAGCCACTGGGACCAGCCCAGGCAGAGGAACCCGGGAACCCTGAAGTCACCCAGATTATGGATGCAGGAGTCACTGTAGGAAGTAACCCAAGGGAGGGACTAGCCATAGTCCCAAGCATAGTTGGCATGTTGAGGTTGGATCCCTGCTGACTTGATGGCAGCAAGTGAGTTTGCCATGAGGGCCCTGGGCTGGGACCCAGCAGAGCAGGGCGGGTCCAAGTCCCCCTATGCCAGTCACCTTCTCCTCCCACCCCTTGTCAGGCCGTCAGGCCACACCATGCTGCTAAACAGGATATCTCTACTGTCTCTGGCCTCTAGGCCTTACAGCCCTGCAGAATAGGGTCACTCTTCTGATTTTAGCCCTTAGGCCTCACTGCTTGGAGACAGAGGGTGGCTTGAAGGATGGGGTGCACTCACCCTGCACTGGATGGGGTTCCCCAACCCCGTCACAACCTCTATCATATCCCTTATTAGTCGTCTCTTTTCCAAGCTGAAAAGTCCCAGTCTTCTTATCTCTCCTCATATGAAAGCTGTTCCATACTGCTAATAATTTTTGTTGCCCTTCTCTGTACCTTTTCCAATCCTAATATATCTTTTTTTGAGTTGAGGCAACCAGAATAGCAAGCAGTGTTCAAGATGTGGGCATACCATGGATTTGTTTAGTGGCATTATGATATTTTCTGTCTTATTATATAGCCTTTTCCTAATGGTTCCCAACATTCTGTTCGCTTTTTTGAGTGCTGCTGTACATTGAGCGGATGTTTCCAGAGAACTATCCAAAATGATGCCAAGATCTCTTTCTTGAGTGATAACAGTTAATTTAGACCCCATCATTTTACGTATAGTTGGGATTATGTTTTTTCATGCGCATTACTTTGCATTTATCACCATTTAATTTCATCTGCCATTTTGTTGCACAGTCACCCAGTTTAGTGAGAACGCTTTGTAACTCTTTACGGTCAACTTTGGACTTCACTATCTTGAGTAATTTTGTATCACCTGCAAACTTTGCCACCTCACTGTTCTCCTCCTTTTCCAGATCATTTAGGAATATGTAGAACGTTACTGGTCCCAGTACAGATTCTTGTGGGACCCCACTGTTTACCTCTCTCCACTGTGAAAACTGACTCTTTGTTTCCTATCTTTAACCAGTCACTGAGCTATGAATGGATCTTCCCTCTTATCCCATGATTGCCTGCTTTGCTTAAGAGCCTTTGGTGAGGGACCTTGTCAAAGGCTTTCTGGAAGTCCAAGTACCCTATATCCACTGGACCACCCTTGTCCACATGTTTGTTGTGCATGCCCAGTAGGGACATGGGTGCATGGCTTCCTCAGCCCACAATGAGGAATTAACCCTTTCCTGTCCAGTGTGGGGTGAGTGCACCCCGTCACAGAGGTCTGTAAAATCATGAATGGTATGGAGAAAGTGACTAAGGAAGTGTTATGTAAGTGTTATGCGGGGGTCGCACAATGAAATTAATAGGCAGCAGTTTAAAACAAACATAAAGAAGTAGTTCTTCACACAATGCACAGTCCAGGGTTGTGAAGGTTAAAACTATAACAGGCTTCAAAAAAGAACTAGATAAGTTCATGGAGGATAGGTCCATCAATGGCTATTAGCCAGGATGGTCAGGGATGGAATATCATTCTCTGAGTGTCCCGAGCCTCTGTTTGCCAGAGGCTGGCAGTGGATGTCGGGGGATGAATCACTTGAGGAGGGATAGCTCTTTGGTTTGAGCATTGGCCTGCTAAACCCAGGATTGTGAGTTCATTCCTTGAGGGGGCCATTTAGGGATCTGGAGCAAAAATTGGAGATTGGTCCTGCTTTGAGCAGGGGGTTGGACTAGGTGATCTCCTGAGATCCCTTCTAACCCTGATATTCTATGATTTCTTGTTCTGTTTGTTCCCTCTGAAGCACCTGGCTTTGGCCACTGTCAGAAGACATGATAATGGACTAGATGGACCATTGGTCTGATCCAGTATGGCCATTCTTCTGTTCAGTAAGATCAAGGCTACTGCCTGTAAGGACAATACATACAGTATTCCCTGGTGGAAAACATTAGCAGATGTTCAATTGATATTACAGTGCAGTGCAGTCCAACAGCCCTGAATTTGCACTGATAATATACTTCAACAGATCTAAAGCTGTATTCCTGGCTAGCTCCCTGAGGCCAGGTGTACACGTGGCTTTGTCAGCCAGGCGTGTGATGAGGTGTGATTTGGGATCAACATAACTGTGCTGGTAAAAGCCCTAGTGTAGTCAGGGTTATGCTAGCAGAACTGCGCTTTTGCTGGTATTGTTTGTTTTGCTCAGGGAAGACGGGAATATGCTATACTGGCCGGGGGCAGTGAGTTATACTGGCCCATGGTGCTCGTGCTCCAGCAATATTTGGGGTTCCCGGCTCCACCAATGTTCGGGGCCTGGTCGCTCCCACGGCCCGACCTGCTGCCCCGTGCGCCTCCCCTGAGCGTCCCTGCCTGCGCCCTGGGCAGCTGCCCCCTGCAGCTCTGCGCTGCCGGCTCCTGGCATCAACTGCCGCCGCAGGGCTCTAGTGCCCCCCACCCCAACCACTAGCGCCAGGGCAGGCTGCCCCTGCCCTCCTGCCTTGGACCGATGGACCCTTCCCTTTTCCGGCAGGACCCTCCACCAGCACAGGGGACCCTCCCTCCCCCGCCAGCCCACAGTCACCGCTCCTGCCCCACACTGGACAAGGGGCAGCCCCACCCCCCACCCCGAGTGAGGCTACAGCGAGGGGCAGCAGCAGGAGAGGAGGCGCACATGTGATGGCAGCCCCCTCCCTCCTGCACCTATGGCAGGGGAGGCGAGGGGGCTTCCTGGACATGTGCAGTGACAGTGGTGCGAGGTGAGTGTGCTGCTGGGGGGTAAGAGAGGGTTCCCCTCCCGCACAGCTCACTGCTGCCAGTGGGGAGAGGGCTGGGGGGAGTCCTCCTCTCTGGCCCCATCCATGGCCCCGCCCCACCCCAAAGCCGGCACCTCCAGCCAGAGCCCTCACTCCCCCCCCCACACCTCTGCTCCAGCCCTGAGCCCCCTCCTGCACTGTGAACCCCTCATCCCCAGCCCCACCCCGCAGCCCTCACCCCTGCACCCCAACCCTCTGCCTGAGCCCCTTCTACACCACAAACCCCTCATCACTAGCCCCACCCCAGAGCCCTCACATTTTTACATTATTTTAAAAAATATATAACAGCTTACAAGGCAGGTGTGGGGGGCGGGACTTGGACCTGTTCTGGGCACCACCAAAAATTATACAAACCTGCCGCCCCTGATACTGGCCGAAGTGCACTTTGTCCACGCTAGGCGTGCTTTGCCAATATAGCATACCTGTATAGCTATACTGGCAAAACATTCCTAGGATAGATCTGACCACAGCCTCAAACCTTTCTAACCCTTCCAGCAGTGTGTCGTCAGGTTGTGTAATGTGTCCAAGGGTAGCACAAGTGCCATTTTTAGGAATTATGCTGTATCCTTAAGTAAATCTCAGGGCAGGTTAAGGATTTTCAACCCATTTCCTGGTCATGCCGTACTGATGGCTGATTCTGAAGCTGCGGGATTTGAAAGCAGCCACGTGTTACTGTAGGACTGGAGGAGAATTAGTAAAATTTGCTGCAGAATTCTCACATCCTTGCAGCAGGGATAGGTCCTGCATTCCAGGGGCCTCTGATTCAGCTGTTTCTCCTACAGATCTAGACTGCCATCAGTACCGGTTGATTAGAATATTATGGAATACGGAGCTGGTTTCCTAAAAGCTGTTGTTCAGAGTGATTTTTCTAAAAGCTGTTATTTAATGAAATCAACACACAATATTATTACACGCTACATTGTTTGTAGGCTTTCAGCCATGCCAAGAATTGTGGCAACATTATTTAGCCTGCCACCACATATGTTGTTGATGCTATTTGTGCAAAATATCATAATCCTGCTAAACCATAGCAACAAATGCGGATGTGCTAAGAAGGAATCAGATCCTGTCTGTGGGACTTAGCTTAATGTCAGCAGAAAGATGGCTCCACGCGTTCTGTTTTTACCTATTCTGTGTAATTTATTTGCATGCAAGGATAACTACAGCACAGCCTTCCCACTCCCCTCCCGGCAACAGCCTGTAACACACTATGCTAAAATGAAATCCAAAGTGTAAGTCTGCAGAAGCAACGAAAGCAGCGCTCAGGCTGGGTCCAGTCAACCTTCACTCACCGATTGTGCCAAAATATTCCAGTAGATATTTTTGTACTGTAAGAATTCCCCCTAAAAGCCCCCCTTCAATCCCCTCTGTGTTAATATAACAGTATTTACAAAGTGAATAAGTAAATAATGTTGCTGTTGAATCCCTAACATTTGCATGGTTTTATTTTTTGTGATTTTTTTTTTTTAACTGGGTACCCTTGACATTGCCCTAACACAGATTTGGTATTTCCTTGCCTTTTAACTGAAATTAAAAGAAAAAAAAGAGAACAACTGGGCTTTGGTTAATAATGTTATTGATTAAATGGTCCCAATTAATCAGTGACCTTCCCAGCTCATTAAAACGAATAGGTTGGTGGAGGAGGCGAGGGTTCCTTTCTTTGCAGCTATTTTTTTGTCTGGAGACTGCTTTCTGCAGGGCTACATGGATAGGACAGCAGCATGCCGGTCATTATTATATAAACAGTAAGTTTTGCAATAAGAAAAAAAAATAAAAATATTTTATTTTTTTAATGAAAGCTTGGTATTTGCAGGCTGCAGCAAATATTGTGATGATGATTATTTAATATTTGTATTACAGGAGCACTTTGGGGCCCTTGTCTCATCAGTTGGGGCTTCTCTGGATTTGTTTATGTTAGACTTTTTGATCTTGTCTTCACGAGAAAAAAAAAAAAGTGCGCTCTTAACTCAAGTTAGCTAACTCCAGGGAAAACCCTAGCAACGACAATGCAGTTTGTAGTTCTCACACGAGCGAATAGGTCAAGTTATAGACTATAGGGGAGCGCAGGGTTTACCTTGACCTGCTAACGCGCATGAAAACTAAAACTGCATTGTGTTCATTAGGGTTTTACTTGTGTTAATTTAAGTTAAGAAGTCACCTTTTATCCAACTGGAGATGCACCCTGCAGGAGGCGGGGGAAGGTTCAGCAGAGTTAAGGTATATTCATTGAGATAACTGATTGATTGAAAAATCCACTACTTTTTTTCCCCAGATAGACAGAGTTCAGGGGTAAACTTCAAGTATTCACATCCTCCTGAAACAGAAATGTGTGGGTTGTCCAGATTAGTATATACAAACCGGTTAGTCACCATGAGTTGATTGCCAAATATCTCTAGTTAAAAGTCTTGTGTTAGACATACCCTTTGGACTAGGCGCTGTACATATATATGCACATGCTATGTACTGTAGGTATACAGGCAGCCCCTGTCCTGAATGCAAGACAGGCAAAGGCTGGAATCAAGGCCGTGATATTACCCCACGGAGCGGAGGCACAGAGAGACTAAGGCACAGATTTTTAAAGGTATTTAACCATTGCTTTGCTCAGCATTGCAAGGCCTAACTGACTGAGCTGGTTAAGTCCCATTTTTCAAAAGTGACCTAGGTACTGAAGCTCCTTAAGTACCTTTCACATTTTCACTTAAAACACCTCTGTCTTTAATAATAATTAATAATTAATAAAAAAGACTGTTAGTGAGACCTTAGAGAAAAAAAATCTCTATTTTTCTCCAGTATGTTTATAGTTTGTGTTTGACAGCATTTTGTGAACCATCACTGTCATTGCTACCTTATGTACAGTCAATTATTCAGTTGCTCTGTTTTGTGTGGGTCTTGTACAGATCAAAAGGGAATTTTCTTAACATAAAGAAAATATTAGAAACCCACAAGAACTGGCAGCTGTGGAAAGGAGGAGGCATAGTCCGGGAGATTACTTTTAACTAATTTTCTGAAGTTGCCTGGATTTCAAACGGATGCTATTCCATTACATTCCCTAACTAAAAATGTTTACAAATAAAAGGAAACAAAAGCAATGTGTGGATTTTCTTGTCTAAACAATGCAGCCTTGCTCAGATTATGCAAATGAATCTTGTATGCTTATTAGTCTTCCTGCTACAAAATCTCTTGCAAAATAATGATAGAAATTTCCCCTTTTTTTTGTTTAAATAGATTTTGTGGTGTTAGATTAACATCTGTCCATATAGCACATTTTCCCTTTTGTTTCATACTACAATAGTCACTTTCAAAAGCATGGCATAGACTAGAGTCCTATTTATTTTAATAGGATTTTTCATGATGCAAATAATGTGCAAAGCTCATACGTCAGTTCAGTTCTACGGATCTAAAGGGCACCTTTTGAGCTGCAAAGTTAGCTCATTTAGATAATTATGTAGGTGCTAGTGAGCATCACTTTGAAATTCAAACAATAAACTGCGAGGGAAAACTTGAATCATCTTTGTTTTCACACATTTTGGAATGTCCACAGAAAATTCAAAGTGGTAAGGCAGAAAGAAGTGGTGTGTATGTGTTCATATAACTCTTACGATCAATCTTTCAGTTCACTTCAGTGGACCCTGCTATTTCCTTTGCAAACACTGTGGTGAGAATAGGATGTTATTCTCATTCTTGTGATGCTGCAGGACTGCTTTTACTTATGTGTCAAGGGAAATGCAAGGTTTCATTTAGACAAGACCCCACTTACGTGATTTGTGCGGTAATCATACAGCTGAAGTTAGTGAAGTATCATACATTGATGCAGTGAGAATATGGAAATTCAGGGTGGAATTGTAAAGAATCTATTGATCCAACTATACAAGCAGTAGGGTGTGGAATCCTGGTACCAATGAAGTCAATAGAAATTTTGCCACTGACTTTAGTGGAGCCAGGATTTTACCCTAGAAGTCTCGTCCTTCAGCCCCCAAAACACACACCTTTATCACTTGAGCTAAAAGAGAGCTCCTGTGGCTGTTGATAGTAATTAGGTCCCTTATCTTCTCTGAGTCAGTCACTAGAAAGCAACATCACTCATTCATACACACAAAGCCAATATGCTATGGTGTGTCAAAAGGCTACTGTGGCCTACTCCAGTGCCTCTGTAAGCTGGTAAGTGTAGACATGGCCTAAGTGTAACCGAGGTCTGAATGGTTTCAGAGGAACAGCCGTGTTAGTCTGTATTCGCAAAAAGAAAAGGAGTACTTGTGGCACCTTAGAGACTAACCAATTTATTTGAGCATGAGCTTTCGTGAGCCACAGCTCACTTCATCAGATGTGTACCGTGGAAACTGCAGCAGACTTTATATACACACAGAGAATATGAAACAATACCTCCTCCCACCCCACTGTCCTGCTGGTAATAGCTTATCTAAAGTGATCAACAGGTGGGCCATTTCCAGCACAAATCCAGGTTTTCTCACCCTCCACCCCCCCACACAAATTCACTCTCCTGCTGGTGCTAGCCCATCCAAAGTGACAACTCTTTACATAATCAAGTCGGGCTATTTCCTGCATAGATCCAGGTTTTCTCACTTCCCCCCCACCCCCATACACACACAAACTCACTCTCCTGCTGGTAATAGCTCATCTAAACTGACCACTCTCCAAGTTTAAATCCAAGTTAAACCAGAATATCTGGGGGGGGGGGGGGGGGGTTTAACTTGGATTTAAACTTGGAGAGTGGTCAGTTTAGATGAGCTATTACCAGCAGGAGAGTGAGTTTGTGTGTGTATGGGGGTGGGGGGGAAGTGAGAAAACCTGGATCTATGCAGGAAATAGCCCGACTTGATTATGTAAAGAGTTGTCACTTTGGATGGGCTAGCACCAGCAGGAGAGTGAATTTGTGTGGGGGGGTGGAGGGTGAGAAAACCTGGATTTGTGCTGGAAATGGCCCACCTGTTGATCACTTTAGATAAGCTATTACCAGCAGGACAGTGGGGTGGGAGGAGGTATTGTTTCATATTCTCTGTGTGTATATAAAGTCTGCTGCAGTTTCCACGGTACACATCTGATGAAGTGAGCTGTGGCTCACGAAAGCTCATGCTCAAATAAATTGGTTAGTCTCTAAGGTGCCACAAGTACTCCTTTTCTTTTTGCGAGGTCTGAATGAGCTCTCCCCTGTCAGCTAGTGATGAGCTGGGAGGAAAAGGCTTCAGGACCAGACTCTATTTACATGAACACACCCACTCTGCCTAGGTATCCATCAGACAGAGCTGTGTTGCCAAAGTGATCAATTTTGGCTGGTGTTGGGTTACGATGAAATTATCCTTATTGTATGAGTAGAAGGCAGCAGAAGTGTACTTAGCCTGTCCTGATTGAGGGCTGTCCTCAAAAGAACTGAATTCGCTAATCAGGGAGTTCAGATCCCAGTGGAGGGAGGGAGGGAGATCATGGGGAAAGTGGTTTCTACCTGGTGGTGTGGGCTCTGCCTAAGTCAAGAGCACCATTTGACCTGCCCCTCTCTCCTGTTTAAAGAGAGAGCTGATTAGGCTCCATGGAGAGTCTTTTGTTTTGTTAAGTGATCCCTGGAGCTGAAATCACTGATAATCAGATCTAAGTGCTTAGATCTGCTGCAGGACAGTGTTTAGATGGAAGAGACTGCCCATCCTGCACTAGCAGTGAGGTTCCCCCATGGAGAGCTGAAATCACAGTGGGTGGAACCTCAAGAGACTGACTCACACAGGTCACAGTAGAGAGGTGGGTGGCAGCAGAAGGTGACGGCACAGGGCCATTGGTGACAGAGCAGACAACAGTGCGGTGGAGTGAACAGTGGTACGATGAGAAACGACAGCAGCGGAGTGAATGATGGTGCAGTTGTGGCTGCAGGCAGCGATGCAGAGTGAACGGCAGCAATTGTGAGCCAGTTGTGGTGATGGCAGCGTGAAGGCATCATTCAACGTTTCTTTCTCCGCCTCTCCAGGTGGGAGGTGAACTTGCCTACTTATCACCTCTGATAAGTTGCCTGCTTATCGCCTCTGCTGACCAAGGACAGCAGCTGTGAGTGTGGTGCGGTGGAGGGAGAGGGGAGTGGCATGTTAAAGGGACATTTGTTCACTGCAAGGTGAGAAACAGAGGCAAAGAACACTCCCCAGTGTACTCTGGGGCGGGAGCTTGGCTTCATGGGCAGGTGGATTCGAATCATGGCTGTGGTGTTTTCCCAAATTAATGCCAGGTTCCTTTCCTCTTTTTGTTAAAAGTTTTCTCTGCTGTCCACAGACTCAGTGCTTGCGAGTGGGGAAGTATTGCCCCTTAGAGGTGCCCGTGGTGGTGTTTAATTTTCCCAGATGATTGGGTGGGGACTCGAGCCGGTTCTATGTTATACTGTTAAGGGGGACCCCTGGATATAGAACCTGGCCCTTGTTGCTGCTGGCTCCACCTGGCAGGAGGGTTACATAGGGATTAAAGATGAGGAGTTTCTTTTGATATCCTGTCTCCTTCCCTTTCCTGTAAAGAAGAGTTGCTCCTATCTGAACAATTTATCATCGTCTCCACTGCGGGAGTTGCAGTACTAGCGTCTACTCCGGGAAGTGGATTTGAACGCAAAGCTAGTTTTAAAGAGGGGCAACTGTAAACATGCTGAGACACAAACTTTTCACATGGCTTTAGTGGAACAATTAATGAAACATTTTTGCTGTTTTTTGACCAGCTCACAGAGTGGCGAATTTTTGGGAAATCCTGACTGAAAATGTTTCTGCATTTTTTTAACAGCTCTAATTTAGAGCAAAAATCACTGGCAGTGGGAGGGTTTAAACTGACTAGAAGGATGGCAGAGAACCCTGGCATGAGAGCTGCCTCTGGGGCCTAGTCTTCACAGGCAGCAAGCAGCTGCAGTTCCTGCTTATTTTTTATTATTATTATTAAAATCAATCAAGCAAACAAACGAGAATCCCAGCGCACTCCAAATATCCAATTTTAATTTAAAAAAAAATTCCTCCTAGAAAGACAAGTTATAAAATATTGGCCTAATGGATCCTGCATCTGCATTTTGGGGATGGGGCAGGAAAGGAGGGTGTGTAAAGTGGTTGGCACAGTGTGAGAGATAGGCAGTGCTGGCATCAAGGAGGGTATATGCAGACCAGGTTGAATGTTATGCTGGTTTGATGGCTCAGTGCAGTATCTCACGGGTGAATTTCCATTGGTGTGCTGGTGAAATGTAAAGCTGCCCCTCCATCCCTAGTCTAAATCTGAGGCAGGGGAGCACTATAAAAGCCAGCTGCCACGGGAGATAAATTCCTGCTGTGGTGCAATGGGCTTTTTGGTAGGCCAGAAGGGGGAGAGTAGTTTAGTTTACTCCTTTCTATGCCAGTTTTGGAGATTTTGGCCCTTCGTGTAATAATTACACTAGTATGATGACAGCACACAGTGTAAGATCACCTGTTCAATCAGGCTTTGAATTAATTAACCAACCTTTGCTATAAGGGGGTTTGTGCGTGATTATGAGTCACCCATTTGGGTAACTGATATTTGTTTATTTTTAGGCAGACGGAGAGGCACCCAGACACCAGGGCCACGGGTCCCAGATAAACACTTTAAATACATGAACTATACTGATGATTCGGACTTCACACTTGAGAGGGGGGTCTGCATTACCCACTCACGACAACTCTCTTTGTAGATGATGAAGTCACACTCATCCCATGAAGATAAATTCCACACCCTAAGTATAGTTTTGATGCAGTCCTGAAATATACGTAAGGGCAGTATTTTTGAACCGCCCAAGTGGGCTCCACTCCACATGTGCTTCTGCAGCACACTATTGGCCTCATAGTCATTGAAGAAAAAAAGTGAGGTTTTCAACAATGTAAGTGTATAAATACACTTGACATTAAAACTCATTTAGAAAATATTGATGTATGTGTTTCCATGTCTTTGTCCTGCGGGTTCAGGATGGCGGCACCACTCAGTCCATGAAAAGATGGGAAGTGACAGAAAGGGAGACACAGACAGGTCAGTGGCTCTACCAACAATATGCACATCAGGGGTACATTTCCCCTTCCGCTCTCTGGGCCAGCAAAACTGAATTGCCCTCATTCACATCCTCAACTGGGGAATTTTATAATTAAAAGGGAGGCTTCAGCTACCTACGGTCCTTTCAGTTACAAGTCTCCTCTCTAAAATTAACCAATTCATCTTCTTTGTCTGTGTTTTTCCTGTTCTCTTTTCTCTCTCCTCTCCTCCCCGGGGTCTTTCTCTTTCCCTCCTCCACTCCACACTCTCTTTTTGGATTTCTTGTTTCTCTCAACCCCCAGGCCACTTATCTCTTGTAATGTTTCTATCCTCATGCTGTGTCTTTGCATCTTTCCTCTCCTCCATCTCTTTGACACCCACTCCTTCTGGAGAATGGTTGATTTCCAGGAGCCCCATTTTTATTGCCTTCCCCCTCAAAGCTTAACAAAGAGAAAGTTAAGGGGTGACTTGATCACAATATGTAAATACCTATCGAGCAGACAAAGGTATAGCAATATCTAATGGCTAGAGTTGAAACTAGACAAATTAAGATCAGAAATAAAGCCTACATTTTTAACAGTGAGGATTATTATTTTAAATCAAGATTGGATTTTTTTTAACAGTGTGCTCTAGTTCAAAATAAATTATTTGGGGAAATTCTATGGCCTGTGTGACACAGGTGATCAGACTGTGGCCTAGTCTACACTTAAAAATTAGATTGACCTAGCAACATCACTCAGGGCTATGACAAGATTTGCACCCTGAGTATTGTGGGTAGGCTGACCTAACCCCAGGTGTAGACACAGCTCGGTCAATGGAAGAATTCTTTTTCTACCATGCTACACGGGCACAGTTGCAGGCCCACAGCTGTGCCGCTCCAGTGGCTGTAGACACATCCGAATGATCACAACGGTCCCTTCTGGCATTGGAACTGAGGAATCTAGGAAAGGCTTTGTATAACAGTGACCCTCCCTTCCGCTGAGACTGGGCCACTCGTCCCCCACCAGTCACATTGTTCTTTCACTGAAACAAGAGAGGGTCACTAGGCTGACACAGGATGCTTTCCCCAGTATTCCTAGCCCTCCTGGCCCAGCGAGCAAGACTAAAATCAACTCAAAGTAGTGTGTGCTGCCATTAGACCACTCTTTTTAGCCTTTAAGATTTTTTCTCCCTCCAGGTTCTCACCTGCTGCTGTTGCTGCTGTTTTACCAGGCATTCCAGCAGGAGCAGCAGTGACTGAGAAAATCCGTGTCAGTTTCACACTCCTGCTAGGGACTCCTGTTAGAACAGGTCAAGAGTTGCTGGAGATGTGCAAGGGAGAGAAACACTAATAGGAGGGATGAAAGACAAACCAATGCCCCTCAGCTGTGTAATGCAGCAGCCCATCCTCAGAGCAGCTGCGGACTGAATTTGATACAATGCCTGTCAGTCTCTATTCTTTGCTCTTACTTCTTGGGAAATATTAGGGGCAGGAGGAGCATCATTAGCACAGTTTTGATTCTGTTCCTCAGGAGGACATTTTAACTGTGAGAAGGGGAAGGAGGAATGATGGGGGAAGAGACAAATACTCAATAAATGCAATCCTACATGACTATACATACTAGTCTGTACAAAGTACATGATGGCTGAGTTCTTCATATTTAATTTATTAACACGAAACATGTAGCATCCAAGTAAACTGTGCAATAATCTTATAAATCACTAATTTACTCTTAAGTAGGTATGAATTGAAGACACACACGGAGCAAATATAATAAAGAATAAGGTACTTCCCCTCCCCCCCAACACTTTTCCACAGTGACATTTTCACCAGAATTGCATCAAGCCTTAACTCAGAATTTCCCTTACTGTTGTGGACTTATGTCCTAATATTGTTTTGTTTTTGTTTAATTTCATTTGCATTAAAAGTAATTTGATTTGCATTGACCTTATTTCATTATTACAAAACTGATCTCCAAATTTTCTCATATTTGTTTTAGGATTGTAATCACATCATCACAGTCTTTCTTAGACTGGAAATATTATATTTGAATGGCCCTGAACGGAGGTTTTTAAAGACTTAACTTGAAATTATTTTGCCATATAAATCTCACATTTTAACTTTTCGGTAATGAAGTCTCTGTTGACTTGCATTAAAATAATTTCCAATTACAATTTCACACTGGAGCACTTCTTCCCATGATTATGGTAAATGTGGGGAAAGGAGGAAACTGGCAAGTGGTCTTTGTGTCTATCGAAAGTGGGAAATAGTTTGGAAAATGTTTGTATCAAGATGGTGAAATTCATAATGAGGTGCTTTGTGTTCTTCTTGTAACACCAGTATTTAAATCATGAATTCAGATTCTGCCATAGAATGCCCATGGTGGTTTCACCCTCGTTCCTCTTGAAGGGCATAGCTAAGGCACCATACTAGTGGTTTAGGAAGGTATGGTTGACTTTCAGTGGCAGAGCTGCGTGTAGAAATTTTTACCCAGTGCCTGCTGGCTCTTGGTTCCGGCCAGTAGCATGGATCTAGCATAAGAATTCAATTAACTCACCAATTGTATTTTCAAAGCAAATTTTAAAATGTCACATGTAGTGAAACAAACACGGAGGAGACAAACTCAATTTTATTTTTAGCGAGTGTGGGAAAACAGAATGCCTTTTCCTGGAAAACACTACCAATGGTTTTTCTTCTCAAAACTCATGTCTCTGTCTCAGCCTTTCAAAATGTTCCTGTTTCGAAATTTCATGTGGCACTGCTTCACTAAGTGAATGCTATCGGCAGACGTTTCTGAGAACTTGGTCCTGATTATTCAAGTTGTTCCACTGATTTCATTGGCATTAAGCATGTAAGTGAGAATTACTCTTGTAAGTAAGGGCTGCACGATCAGGCCCCAAATATCTGTTTAGAACTTAGAAAATAAGTACATGAAAGGGACATTTTTTTGTCACTAACTCAAAAATAATCTTGTCGGTTTTGAAAAGGGGGAGGAAATCTTGAGCCTGCACTGACAATACATGTTTACTACAACATCCGGCCCTCACCTCTACGGGGTAATATGATGAAATCTGCATCACTTAAAATTAGAGGGGGAAAAATAGATGGCTGTTGTGCTTTAATTTTCACCAGTGCAATCAATTAAATAGGCTGAACAAGTGTAACGTAGGGCTGGATTTAACCTACTCAGGTGTAAGAAGATAAGCTCCAGCCTGCTTCTCAGATACCAGATTGTATTTACAGTGCTAGTAGTTTGGAAAGCAACCCTGTGAAAATGGCATTGTGGTGTTCCACATTTATTGTGTGTCGGTGACTCCAGGTGTGGCTTGCTCAGTTTTTAAACAGATATGATCTTTCAAAAAATATCTGAACTTTAATGCTCCTGTTTTTGGTAACAATGCCCCATGCTCCTAGTGTTCTCAAGGAATCTCTGGATGTTTTTTTGTTCTATTGATGTATGTCTGAATAGACTGGCTAACTCTCATTTGTGTTGTCTCCTAGCTCCTGTTATGTGCATGTCTGTCATATTGTGAGGAGTCAGCTGGAGATGAAGGTCTCACTGCACTAGCACAGGGATGAACTATCTGGCACAAGGACAGCACCTTGCACTTCCCCCATTCTGGAGCTGCTGAGAGGTTGGTTCAGCATAGGCTAGGGTAGTCTGAGGGCTGCCCTAAATTACATCTCAGATGCTTTGACCCCTGTGGGTATTGCCACAACTGGGGACCTGCTGGGACATTCCTAAACCCGGACCATACCCTTTCCACTCCTTATCCCAGGAGCTGTCAGGGAGTTGGCTACAGTAGCTCTGCACTTGATGGGAGAGGTTCCTTATATTGGGATTATTTTCCAGGGAAACATCTCTTCATGCTAAATTGACAACAGAGTTCACCGCATTGTTGGGCATTCCTAAGGGAAGGCTTATGCCTCTCTACCATGTTCTCCACAAAGATAATTTGTTCTTTCTCCTAGGGTGTCGGGAATGGTTATAGAGAAGGAGCAGACGATACTTAAAATAAAATTTCCATGTGAGGATAAGAACCATGCCTTGGAGGCAAGAACTCTCCTTGCTAGATGAAATACAGTAGAACCTCAGAGTTACGAACTGACCAGTCAAGCACACACCTCATTTGGAACTGGAAGTATGCAATCTGGCAGCAGCAGAGACACGGCCAAAAAAAAAGCAAATACAGTTCAGTGCTGTGCTGTATTAAACGTAAACTACTAAAAAAACAAAGGAAAAGTTTAAAAAAAGATTTGACAAGGTAAGGAAAATGTTTCTGTGCTTGTTTTATTTAAATTAAGATGGTTAAAGTAGCATTTTTCTTCTGCATAGTAAAGTTTCAAAGCTGTATTAAGTCAATGTTCAGTTGTAAACTTTTGGAAGAACCACCATAACGTTTTGTTTGACATTACAAACATTTTAGAGTTACGAACAGCCTCCATTCCCTAGGTGTTTGTAACTCTGAGGTTCTACTGTATAAGGACCTGTATAAGGATAAACTGATATCTTTTTGTGAGAGCTTACAGTTAACATCCCAGATCATAGGTTGTTTTCTGTGCTATCTTGGGGAAATCCTAGAGAAGGCGGAAAGCTATAGCTACCAAACAACATTCATTTAATTCTGGAGCTGTATACATAAGAGAAACTATTCAAAACCTATGATATTTACCTGTGTGAGCATCTGCTCCAACTGGACTAATTTTTTCCAGTGTCACTCATCCTGTTCTTGGATCTGTCTGCATTCTGCTACCTATGACCCTCAGCTCTGTTAACAAGCCAGTCCTTCAGCTGCCTGCAAGAACACTGATTTTCCCTTAGAACGACAACATGCTGTTTAGAAAGCACATCACAGGTTCAATGTTATTCAAACAGTTATCCTGTTGATGCTACATTTCAGAAGCTTTTGAGCATAACTATCTTTATTTACCTTTTACACTGACTGTATTTTTTACAGTGGTGCCTGCAAATCATGAACTGTTAAGCAGAATTCAGCATATTCTGATCAGCATAACTTTCAATTCTGCTTTACTGCGAGGGACCCTTCCCACACCCCAATTTAAAGGGTGGGGAAAATCTGTTCAGCTGCTTTTCAGTTTTCTTAGCATGAAACAAGGCGTGTAAAGTTTATGGGAAAACTAAATTCTAAGTCCTGGTCTACACTAGGAGTTGAGGTCGAATTTAGCAGCGTTAAATGGATTTAACCCTGCACCCGTCTACATGACGAAGCCCTTTTTTTTTCTCGACTTAAAGGGCTCTTAAAATCAATTTCCTTACTCCATCCCCAACAAGGGGATTAGCGCTGAAATTGGCTTTGCTGGGTTGAATTTGGGGTATTGTGGATGCAATTAGATGGTATTGGCCTCCGGGAGCTATCCCAGAGTGCTCCATTGTGACCGCTTTGGACAGCATTCTCAACTCAGATGCACCGGCCACGTAGACAGGAAAAGGCCCACGAACTTTTGAATTTCAATTTCCTGTTTGGCCAGCGTGGCAAGCTGCAGGTGAGTGCAGAACTCATCAGCAGAGGTGACCATGCAGAGCTCATCAGCAGAGGTGACCATGATGGAGTCCTAGAATCGCAAAAGAGCTCCAGCATAGACTGAATGGGAGGTACGGGATCCGATCGCTGTATGGGGAGAGGAATCCATGCTATCAGAACACTGTTCCAGTTTTCAAAATGCCAAAACATTTGTCAAAATCTCCCAGGGCATGAAGGACAGAGGCCATAACAGGGACCCAAAGCAGTGCCGTGTGAAACTTAAGGAGCTGAGGCAAGCCTACCAGAAAACCAGAGAGGCAAACGGCCGCTTCGGGTCAGAGCCCCAAACATGCCGCTTCTATGATGAGCTGCATGCCATTTTAGGGGGTTCAGCCACCACTACCCCAGCATGTTGTTTGACTCCTTAAATGGAGATGGAGGCAACACGGAATCAGGTTTTGGGGACGAGGAAGATAGCTCACAGCAAGCAAGCGGAGAAACCAGTTTTCTCGACAGCTAGGAACTGTTTCTCACCCTGGACCTGGAGCCAGTACCCCCCAAACCCACCCAAGGCTGCCTCCCAGACCCGCCAGGCGGAGAAGAGGCCTCTGGTGAGTGTACCTTTTAAAATACTATACATGGTTTAAAAGCAAGCATGTTTAGTGATTAATTTGCCCTGGCATTTGCAGCTCTCCTGGATGTACTCCTAAAGCCTTTGCAAAAGGTTTCTGGGGAGGGTAGCCTTATTCCGTCCTCCATGGTAGGACACTTTACTACACCAGGCCAGTAGCACGTACTCGGGAATCATTGTAGAACAAAGCATTGCAGTGTATGTTTGCTGGCATTCAAACAACATCCGTTCTTTATCTCTCTGTTATCCTCAGGAGAGTGATATCATTCATGGTCACCTGGTTGAAATAGGGTGCTTTTCTTAAGGGGACATTCAGAGGTGCCCATTCCTGCTGGGCTGTTTGCCTGTGGCTGAACAGAAATCTTCCCCGCTGTTAGCCACAGGGAGGGGGGAGAGGGGAGAGGCTAGCCACGTGGTGGGGGGAGGCAAAATGCGACCTTGGAACAAAAGCACATGTGCTATGTATGTAATGTTAACAGTAAGGTTTACTGTGAAAGGGTGTACCCATTTTCTATAAAATGTGTCTTTTTTAATACCACTGTCCCTTTTTTTTTCTCCACCAGCTGCATATTGTTTCAAGGATCACAGGATCTTCTCCTTCCCAGAGGCTAGTGAAGATTAGAAGGTGAAAAAAATGCACTCGTGATGAAATGTTCTCTGAGCTCATGCTGTCCTCCCACACTGACAGAGCACAAATGAATGTGTGGAGGCAGACAATGTCAGAGTGCAGGAAAGCATAAAATGACCGGGAGGAGAGGTGGTGGGCTTAGGAGAGTAAGTGGTGGGCTGAAGAGAGGGCTGAAGCTGAAAGGTGGTGGCAGCATGATGAGAGGAGGCAGGATTCAATGCTGAGGCTGCTGGGGGATCAAAC
The DNA here is from genome assembly GCF_965140235.1 of Caretta caretta. Taxonomy (NCBI): domain Eukaryota; kingdom Metazoa; phylum Chordata; order Testudines; family Cheloniidae; genus Caretta; species Caretta caretta. Next base: position 110,777,109 of record NC_134211.1, read on the forward strand.
TAATACGCTCCAGCGTATGGTTGAGCTGCAGGAAAGGCAGCAGGCGCACAGACCGCTGCTACAGCCCCTGTGTAACCAACCACTCTCCTCCCCAAGTTCCACAGCCTCCTCACCCAGACGCCCAAGAACGCGGTGGGGGGGCCTCCAGCCACCCAACCCCAGAGGATTGCCCAAGCAACAGAAGGCTGGCATTCAATAAGTTTTAAAGTTTTAAACTTTTAAAGTGCTGTGTGGCCTTGTCCTTTCCTCCTCCACCACTCCTCGCAGTGCTTCTCTCCTCCACCACCTCTCCCGGGCTACCTTAGCAGTTATCCCGCTATCACGCTAAGGTGTGATGAATTAATAAAGAATGCATGAATATGAAGCAACAATGACTTTATTGCCTCTGCAAGCAGTGATCGAAGGGAGGAGGGGAGGGTGGTTAGCTTACAGAGAAGTAAAGTGAACCAAGGGGCGGGGCGTTTCATCAAAGAGAAACAAACAGAACTTTCACACCGTAGCATGGCCAGTTATGAAACTGGTTTTCAAAGCTTCTCTGATGCGCATCGCGCCCTCCTGTGCTCTTCTAACTGCCCTGGTGTCTGGCTGCGCGTAACCAATGGTCAGGCGATTTGCCTCAACCTCCCACCCTGCCATAAACATCTCCCCCTTACTCTCACAGATATTGTGGAGTGCACAGCAAGCAGTAATAACAGTGGGAATATTGGTTTCGCTGAGGTCTAAGCGAGTCAGTAAACTGCGCCAGCGCGCTTTTAAATGTCCAAATGCACATTCTACCACCATTCTGCAGTTGCTCAGCCTGTAGTTGAACAGCTCCTGACTACTGTCCAGGCTGCCTGTGTATGGCTTCATGAGCCAGGGCATTAAGGGGTAGCCTGGGTCCCCAAGGATAACTATAGGCATTTCAACATCCCCAACGGTTATTTTCTGGTCTGGGAATAAAGTCCCTTCCTGCAGCTTTTGAAACAGACCAGAGTTCCTGAAGATGTGAGCATCATGTACTTTTCCTGGCCATCCCATGCTGATGTTGGTGAAACGTCCCTTGTGATCCACCAGTGCTTGCAGCACTATTGAAAAGTACCCCTTGCGGTTTATGTACTCGGCGGCTTGGTGCTCCGGTGCCAAGATAGGGATATGGGCTCTGTCTATCACCCCACCACAGTTAGGGAATCCTATTGCAGCAAAGCCATCCACTATGACCTGCACATGTCCCAGGGTTACTACCCTTGAGATCAGCAGATCTTTGATTGCATTGGCTACTTGCATCACAGCAGCCCCCCACAGTAGATTTGCCCACTCCAAGTTGATTCCCAACTGACCGGTAGCTGTCTGGCATTGCAAGCTTCCACAGGGCTATTGCCACTCGCTTCTCAACTGTGAGGGCTGCTCTCATCTTGGTATTCATGCGCTTCAGGGCAGGGGAAAGCAAGTCACAAAGTTCCAGGAAAGCGCCCTTACGCATGCAAAAGTTTCACAGCCACTGGGAATCGTGCAACACTAGGCGATCCCACCAGTCTGTGCTTGTTTCCCAAGCCCAGAATTGGCATTCCACTGCATGAACCTGCCCCATTAGCACCATGATTACAGGGCCCATGCTTTGAGAGAAGTCTGTGTCCATGTTCTCATCACTCTCGTCACCGCGCTGACATCGCCTACTCGCCTGGTATCGCTTTGCCAGGTTCTGGTGCTGCATATACTGCTGGATAATGTGTGTGGTGTTTAATTTGCTCCTAATTGCCAAAGTGACCAGAGCGGGCTCCATGCTTGCCGTGGTATGGCATCTGCACAGAAAAAAGGCGCAGAACGATTGTCTGCCGTTGCCCTGATGGAGGGAGGGGTGACTGACTACATGGCTTACTGGGAATTAAAATCAATGAAGGGGGTGGCTTTACATCAAGGAGAAACAAAAACACCTGTCACACAGAATGGCCCCCTCAAGGATTGAACTCAAACCCCTGGGTTTAGCAGGCCAATGCTCAACCCACTAAGCTATCCGTCCCTCTGGTATTTCAGGCAGGACTTCATGAAGGGACAGGGGAGCAAATGAATACAAAACAAATCTGGTCTATTTCTTGTTTTGATCCACTCCATCTATATTTTACATCTTTGGCTGGCAGCAGACGGTGCAGAAAGACTTCTAGCTATCCACATCTCCTGCCTGCTCACCATAAGATGGTACAATAGGACTGCCTGCAGGACTAAAGAGAATGACCTGGTCGAGTCACTCTAGTCCCTGCACCCATATCTGCCCAGGCGCTCCTGACCGACCTTAGCGAGGCAGCCAGGAGTACTTCGGACATGATGAGGATGGTTTTCAGGCCTATTGTACCGTCTGCTGCCACAAGGCAATGGGTTGCTGCTGATGTGTAGCAATGCAGTCCCACGTCTGCCAGCACCCAGGAAACGTATGGTGACAGTGAGCTGAGCGGGCTCCATACTTGCCGTGGTATGGCGTCTGCACAGGTAACTCAGGAAAAAAGGCGCAAAACAATTGTCTGCCCTTGCTTTCATGGAGGGAGGGAGGGAACGGGGGCCTGACGATATGTTCCCAGAACCACCCGGGACAATGTTTTAGCCCCATCAGGCACTGGGATTTCTACTCAGAATTCAAATGGGCAGCGGAGACTGTGGGAACTGTGGGATAGCCACCCACAGTGCAAAGCTCCGGAAGTCGACGGTTGCCTCGGTACTGTGGACACACTCCGCCGACTACATGCACTTAGAGCATTTATGTGGGGACACACACAATCAACTGTATAAAAACGCTTTCTACAAAACCGACTTCTATAAATTTGACCTAATTTCATAGTGTAGACATACCCTAAGGCTCCAATCCTGCAGGTGACTCCCTGCGGCTGGGCGCCTGTGCCCATGTGAAACTCTGTTGACTTCACTGGGGTTTTCTGCTCTAGTGCAGAGTTACTGGCAGCATCAGGGCTGAGGCAGGGAATTTCCTCTCTTATACCACTGAGTTTCCATGTCTGGAATACACACCCAGGTCAGCTTTCCCTGGCATCTCTTGGCTTATTAAATACTTGAGGGTCAACATTTTAACTTCTCTCTTTTCCTTTTTTTTATACTTGAAAGTGTCCATTTCTGGTGCGGCGTATAACATACTAGGAAGTTGAACAGGATGATTGTGAGTACACATCTTGTTACATTATTTCTTCTTTTCTGTGCTTATGTAGAAGTCAGGTTATGGGGAATGGTAGGAAACAGCAACAGAGTGGGAGGGGAAAGGATGGCTGGGAAACAGACTTTGTGTATGTTCTTTGTAAATGAATAGGATTGCACCAAAGAAATACCTGACTGGTATCGTCAGTTTCTCTTCCTGACAGAAACAACCGGGCAAGGCCCCAAATACTGGATGACAACTTGGGCCATAGGGCCAGCAATATATTACTTATGGCATTATTGCCTGCAGCTAGTTATTGAGGTAGAATTGTCACTACAGCCAGTGGAGGAAAATTGGTGGAGACAAATTTGGTTTTTCTGAAGTAGGGAAAAAGTGACTTTGGAACTAAGAGAAAAAATATCAGCTTTATTAAACTTGGTCCAGGTCATTATTATTGGAATACACCAAGAATATAAGAGTTTAACACTAGCATATTAAATGGGTTATTCAATTTATTTGGCTTTCCTTACTTTAAAGGCCTCCATAATGTACAATATATTTATTCTGAACTATTCAGTAGTGTGTGTTTATTGGGTTTGTTTAGTCTGGAAAAGAGAAGACTGAGAGGGCACATGATAACCGTTTTCAAGTACATAAAAGATTGTTACAAGGAAGAGGGAGAAAAACTGTTCTCCTTAACCTCTGAGGATAGGACAAGAAGCAATGGGCTTGAATTGCAGCAAGGGCAGTTTAGGTTGGAAATTAGGAAAAACTTCCTAACTGTCAGGGTGGTTAAGCACTGGAATAAATTGCCTAGGGAGGTTGTGGAATCTCCATTGTTGGAGATATTTAAAAGCAGGTTAGACAAATGTAAGGGGACTGTTGCCCCCTTACTAACATTCAGTGGGGGTGTTTTAGTTGCTAGCTCCCAGTACAAAAAGGGGGGAAGGGTCGATGGGGAATCAGGACCCTGAAACTGACAGTCCCCAGGACAATGCTCTAGGACAGCCTGAATGACAGGGTGAGCAGGCTAATGAGGGAGTCAGGAGGCCAGGGAGGTCCCGTCCTCCGTGTGAGCTGGATTTGCCTGGGTCAGACAGAGTGGGGCCAAGCTAAGGAGAAAGCAGGGGCCGAAGCTAAGCTGGGGAGCAGAGCTGTGCCAGATCCAGAGAGAGAAGACCCTGTCCTGGGAGCAGAGCTGCAGCAACCAGAGCCAGAGGGGCCAGAAAAGCAGCCCAGGAAGCAAGTCAGTGCTGGGAGCAGAGTCACAGAAGCAGCCTGCAGAGCAGACCTGTCCTGGGAGCAGAGCTGTAGCAACCAGAGGCAGAGGGACCAAAGAAGCAGCCCAGGGAGCTGGAGGCAGAGCAGCAGCAGTGCTGAGACAGAGTGGTGGAGCTGGGGCTGGAGTAGTCTGGAGCCGGGTGCGGTGAGCAGCTAGGGAGACTGAGGGGGACCCTGAGCAGCGGGCTCAGCACAGGGAGACGCCTCAGCCAAGAGGCTCTGCAGGCCAGGCTTGGATCGTAACCCCGACAGGGCGGGGGCGACACTGGGAAGAAGGGTCCTACCACTTAGAGCCTGAGAGTGTGTGGCCACCACCAGAGCAAGTGTCCAACTGACAGCATCTCTACAGCACAGTTAGGGCCTTAGAAGAAGGCCTAGGACTTACAAGGAACAGACTGTGAACTGCCCTGACATTCCAGAGACACTGTTTGTGATGTTCCCTGCCCCAGAGCGGGTTGATGTGTTCCATTTAACCTTTCCCATTTTTCCTTATTCTTTTTAAAATTAATTGTTGATTAAATAACTTGCATTTGCTTTAACTTGTATGTAATGGTCAGTGGGTCAGAGAAGTGCGCAGTGCAGAGAGAGTACCCCGGAGTGGGGACACCCTAGCCCCTGTCCTAGGTGACCACAGCAGGGTTGGGGGTCAAGCCCCCAGGAATCCTGGGCCCAGCCTTGTTGGGGTTACGAGGACTCTGCCAGACAGGAGAGTGGAAGGAGAGTCCTCAAAGGCAGGGAGGCCACTGGGTAAAGGAAGTGGGAGCGAGGACTCTCATCCTTTCGCTATCCCACTTCGCTGGGGTAGCACAGAAGCCAGGAAAGTTCCCCACAATAGCGGGACTATTCCCCCGCTTAGACAAACACCTGTCAGGAATGGTCTAGATAATACTTAGTCCTGCCATGACTGCAGGAGGACTGGACTAGTGACTTTTGCCTAATTTTAGCAAGGCAGCAGAGCTAACTACTAGATATATTCAGAGTAATTGGGCTTTGCTAAACTACTCCATTCTCAGCCTCCATCACTCTGGACTCTCCATATGTTCCCTGACCTAACTATTCCTCCTCTTTTTTTGACTATGAGGTTGTATGTTCAAGTCTGGTTTTGCGCCTCATGGTGCCTCAACCCTTAAGAGCCGATGAAATAAGAAAGTGACAGCAGGTTGGGGGCAGGAGAAAGACTGCCAAACCTGTTGAGTCCCTGCTGCTGATGTCTTAATGAGGATGGGAGTAGGTGTTAAGATTCTTATTTCTTGTCTTCAGCTTTAAAATGGCTTTTGAGGTGTGGTGGCTGCAGCCCTGGCTGCCTTTCTGATGCCCCATATCCTCCTGTGGCCATTTAAAATGTCACATGCTCTGTAGGGCACAGAGCACATTGCATTCTGGACCACGTAGGTGCAGAGTTCATGAAATCTGAAATATATCACAGTCATACTCTCTGTTTATTTTTAATAGTACTTCAGTATTTTTCTTTACATAGAGTCTTTCACCAGGGGCTCTCAAAACTAAGTCTCTCAACATTATACAGTAAAGGCTGTGTTATCCACCATTTTACTAACTGGAAAGCTCTAGAAACCGGCATTTCTGATATCCATTAAAAGTCTGGTTGCTGCGGGGCTGGCAGCCTTCCTACCCAGCACCACATAGCTCCCTGGAAGCAGCAACATGTCCCTGATGCTCCTAGGTGGAGGAACGGCCCTGGGGGCTACGTGCACTGCGCTGGCTCCGCAGCTCCCATTGGCCACGGCCAATGGGTGCTCCGGGGGCGGCGCCTGTGGGCGGAGGCAGCTTGCAAAGCAGCCTAGCAACGCCTCCGCCTAGGAGCAGCAGGGACATGTCGCCACTTGTGGGGAGCTGCCTGAGGTGAGCACTGCCTGGATCCGGCACCTTGAAACCCCTCCCGCCCACAAACTCCCTCCCAGAGCCCGCATCCTGCAACCCCGCCCATGCCCCAGCCCCGAGCCCGCTCCTGCACCCAAACTCCCTCCCTCCGTTGGTAAGTATAACTCTTAGTTAACTGGAGTTTTTGACTTACCGGCACCCCGCATTCCCCCAATATGCTGGATAACAAAGCTTTTACTGTATTAAGGTATTAGAAGTAGGATAGCAATTTTTTTTTTCACATAATCTCACTGTGTCTCTTTTTTGATTTGTTCAAAGTCACACTGTCAGTGCCATACAATCACTCTATATCTGAACTCTCACTCCTCATCCTCAAAGGAAACCTGCACAATACCTTCAAAAGATGAGCCTGGGAGCTTAAATTCATAACTTTGCTAGACACTAAAAATCATGAACTGAACAGACTGGAATTATGGCTTATTAGAACAATCTGTAACCCACTAGCAGTGGCAGATTAGCCACTAGGCCAAGGGGGCCCATACCCAGGGGCCCTGGCCAATTGGGGGACCCCGGAAAAATGGGCACCCCCAGGCCTGACCCACTTTGCCTGCCAGGCACTTCTGCTCAGAAGTGGGGTTGGGGAGCAGGGGCTTGCCCCACTCCCCCCATCCACCCGGCGCTCTGGTTGGGGCATGGGGGCTTGTCACCCTCCGCCTGCAGTGCCCCCCCATCCTCCCTGGCGCTCCTGCTGAGGAGTGGGGTCATGGTGCAGGGACTTGTCCCGCTCCCCCTGCCCAGCTCGGGGCAGAGAGAGACTTGGACTGATTAGTCTGACCAGAGGCGATCCTGGCAATTACAGGCCAGTAAGCCTAACTTCAGTACCAGGAAAATTGGTTGAAACTGTAGCAAACAATGCAATTATCAGACACACAGATGAACATGATTTGTTGGAGAAGAGTCAATACAGCTTTTATAAAGGGAAACCAGGCCTCACCAATCTCTTAGAATTCTTTGAGGGGATCAGCAAACATGTGGTGGTCTAGTGGATGTAGTGTATTTGGACTTTCAGAAAGCCTTTGACAAGGTCCCTCACCAAAGGCTCTTAAGCAAAGTAAACATAGGATAAAAGGGAAGGTCTTACCATGGATCAGTAACTGGTTAAAAGACAGGAAACAAAGGATAGAAATAAAGGGTCAGTTTTCAGAATGGAGAGGTAAATAATGGTGTCCCCCAGGATCAGTACTGCAGATGATACAAAATCATTCAAGATAGTTAAGTCCAAAGCAGACTGCAAAGAGTTCCAAAGGGATGTCACAAAATTGAGTGACTGGGCAACAAAATGGCAGATGAAATTCAATGTTGATAAATGCAAAGTAATGCACATTGGAAAACATAATCCCAACTATACATACAATATGATGGGATCCAAATTAGCTGTTACCACTCAAGAAAGAGATCCTGGAGTCACTGTGGCTACTTCTCTGAAAACTTCTGGTCAATGTGCAGTCAAAAAAGTTAACAGAATGTTAGGAACCATAAAGAAAGGGATAGATAATAAAACAGGATAATATCATAATGCCACTGTATAAACCCATGGTATGCCCACACCTTGAATACTACATACAATTCTGGTTGCTCCTGCTCAAAAAAGATACTTTAGAATTGGAAAAGGTACAAAGAAGGGCCACAAAAATGATAAAGAGCATGGAACGGCTTCTGTATAAGGAGAGATTAAAAAGACTGGGATTTTTCATCTTGGAAAAGAGACGACTAAGAGGGGATATGATAGAGGTCTATAAAATCATGAATGGGGGGGGACAAAGTGAATAAGGAAGTGTTATGTACTCCTTCACATGACATAAGAACCATGGGTCACCCAATGAAATTAATAGGCAGCAGTTTGTTAAAACAAACAAAAGGAAATGCTTCTTCACGCAATGCACGATCAACCCATGGAAGTTATCACCAGCAGATGTTGTGAAGGCCAAAACTACAATGGGGCTCAAAAAAGAATTAGATAAGTTCATGGAGGATAGGTCCCTCAAGGCTATTAGCCAAGATGGTCATGGATTGAACCCCATGCTCTCTGGTGTACCTAATCTTTGATTGCCAGAAGCTGGGACTGGATGACAGGGGGTGGATTGCTCGATAAATTGCCCTGTTCTGTTCATTCCCCTTGAAACACCTGACACTAGCCACTGTCAGAATACTGAGCTAGGTGGACCATTGGTCTGACCCAGTATGACCATTCTTATGTTCTTATGACTGAGTAAGGAGATGGGGGTTGGGATGAGGAGTGGCAAAAAGAACTTGGTTGAGGTAAGCCACGGGTGGAGAAGAGATATGACTGGGACAGAAAGGTTGGAGGCGGTGGGGCTGAAAGGTTCAAGCTTGGTGGGAGTTGCCAGAGGAGTCTGACCAATATAGTACACTCCCCTCCAGAGCCCAGAATGTAACCCAAGATTGCTGAGTCTCACTGTTCCTCAGCTGTCAGCAAATGTCTGTGAAACCCACTGGAAAACTGTATGTCTTACCTCTCACTAGTGCTGGTCCACATAGCAAGGGTAGGTTGTCATCCTCTATGAGTTACTCCATTAGCTGAAGTTCCAAAGTTCTGTGTGGTGATTCCAAAGGTTCCAACACTGCTGATGAACCCTGTGGGTGTCAATATGATTCCATATGGTGGATATTTTTGAGTTTCCTTTTTTAAAAGCTTAGGAAGTTTATATGTATATAGATATATGTAAACACACACAACTAGAACCCTATGTTAAAAGAATTAGGCAGGGTCCTGTGGAAAAATACTGTGGTTGTATGATTAAAGACTATATTATAATATAATGTACACAGGCAACCTTAATTCTGGCATTTTCTATCTTTTGAGTGCTTGACTTTGCAACCTGAATGTTCTTTTGGTAGCGCAAACGCACACAAATTATTATATTTGCACAAATATGAGGGCATTTGTTATTTTAGAACTCTTAGCTCCTTAATCTACCATGGTACTGTACAGAATAAACACAAGACACATTCCTTGCCTCAAAGAGTTTACAATCTGAACTGTTGCACTGGTGGTTTTTTTTCTACCTCATATTGAATTACTAGGTTTTGACTAAAGAAGAATGCTGACTCTTGAAACTGAAGGACAAATTTGCTCACTAAAACTGGTATGAATTAATTCTAGCATATATATCCATTGAAATCAATGGAGTCAATTAATTTAGTGGATTTACTCTAGATATATACTAGTGTAACTGAAAGAAGAATTTGGCTCCATGGATCTAGAAAAGTTTATGCTAAAGAAACAAATTTCATCTATCTCAAATAGCATTAGCTTCTATTTTTGTTATGCCTCTCACTTCTTAAAGCTGTCACATATTGGGTCTCTGCAGGATGAAAGCTATGATTTTCCATGAGCCTTGACTGTACTATAGAAATGTTGTAAACAGCAGATGATATTTTAATGCAGCCAAGAGTGTACAGTTAGTATGATTCATTTTTAGTGAATGTACTATTGGCTTGATTCAGTTTTTCAATGTGGTGAAGAATTTTATTCAACAGCGAAGATGATCTATACAGTATTGCCACCCCAGCATTGGAAATATTGAAAAATATTTAAGATTGACTTTAAAATCATGAGATTTAAAACAATATGTTTTGGGTTCTTTTTCTTTGTCTTCTGGTTCCTGAGCCTTTTGGGTATGCTCAGCTCACATTTTTCAAGCTTTTCTCTGCAACCATGAGGGCTAGAAATTACTTTGAAAAGAGACAGCGAGAGAAAGCGTGTGCGAGAGAGCGTGTGCACGAGAGAGAGAGCTTTTCACATTATCACAAAAAACTCCAGGAGCTGAGACCTTGAGCAAAATACCGAATATTTCAAGAAGTGTGATAAAATTCTGAGAATTGGCAACATTGTCTATCTGTAATTCCCAAAAGGTGCTCCATTCTAAGAGCTGCCTTCTTGCTACAAAGACAGCATGTCTTGAAATGTGTGAAAGATAATAAGAAAGATATCCTTCCATAACAATAATGGAAATAACTTCATCTTCATTCAGTGAAAGACACTCTCTGCAACCACTGTGGTGAGAAGCCCACCTAATGGAAACAGACACTAATCTCAGCTGAGATGCTGATCTCCGTTATCCCAATATAAATCTGGAGTAGCTCTATTAAAGTCAATGGAGTTACTCCGTATTTCCACCATGTAACTGAGATCAGAATCTGCCCTAATGCCTAAGGGATATTTGGGGACCCCGTTTATGGTTTCTGTAAGATTGTTTACTGTCTGATACATGTTGGTCCAGTTTCGAGGCCCAATTCTGTTCTCCATTACACTGTTTTAAATTTAGAGTAACTTCACTGAAGTCAACTGACTTAACAGATTTAATCGGACATACTCTGGATGTACACTGGAGGACTTGACCCAGTATTTTCCCCAGGAACTGAAATTTGGGGAGGCTGTTCAAATTTAGATGGGGGCAAGGGCTAAGGGGTGAGATCGTGAGGGAGAAGGTGGGCTGCATAGTACCATAGTAAAAACTGAAAAATGTTTCACAATCATTTTATTAGATTTAACTCATGTTTTAAAATCATAAAAAAAATTAAAGTTGGCTACTCAAGCCTTCTGTGAAACACTACATCTACATCCTTCTTGGTTTCTTGCTGTAATTTTGTATAACTCTGTTAATGTACTTCTGAATGCAATGTGTTCATCTTTGGTGGCTTCTTGTGTGTATGGTACTTCCAGTCCATCAACAGATATGCTCATTAGTTCATTCACATGATCAGGCAGAATTCGACTTCTTCCAGAACACACAATTCTAGTCAATGATGAAAAAGAACACTCAACTGTAGCTTTTGTAACTGGGGGTAGCAAGAGATGAATTCCTGCTTCTTTCATCCCAGGAAGTATAGCACAAAGATCAGGTCAAGCCACTAGCGATGATAAAAAAAGAAGTTGAAGTCAAATCTTCATTTGTCATATGACATTCCACTCTGTGTTCAAATTCTCTGTTCTGTCCTGATCACATACCAGCCCCATTGCTGGTAGTGCCTCATTCTATTCAAGTATCAGTGTTTTATAAGACAGGCATCTGTAAAAGTTACATAGAGTTTGAGTAGAATCCAGAAGTTGCTGTTGTAGATTTGAAAGAATCAAATCTGTGTACTTTTTCAGCCGGCTTAACAAATACTTCTCTTTGTCTTCAGTTAAGCATTCAGTGTAAGTGCCTTCATTAGTCAACTTCTGGACTGAAGTCTTTGGTTCTTCCAGTACTTTTTCATTGGCTATCTCTCTGATCCAAGTGTAACTTCTATTGTTGGACAAAGATCTACTGATCAAAGATCATCCCTGACAGGTGATTGTCTAACCTGCTCTTAAAAACCTCCAATGATGGAGATTCCACAACCTCCCTAGGCAATTTATTCCAATGCTTAACTACCCTGACAGTTAGGAAGTTTTTCCTAATGTCCAACCTAAACCTCCCTTGCTGCAATTTAAGCCCAATGTTTCTTGTTTTATCTTCAGATGTTAACAAGAACATTTTTTCTCCCTCCTTGTAACAACCTTTTATGTACTTGAAAACTGTTATCATGCCCTCCCCACTCAGTCTTCTCTTCTCCAGACTAAACAAAACCAATCTTTCCTCACAGGTCATGTTTTCTAGACCTTTTAATCATTTTTGTTGCTCTCCTCTGGACTTCATAGAATCATAGAATATCAGGGTTGGAAGGGACCTCAAGAGGTCATCTAGTCCAACCCCCTGCTCAAAGCAGGACCAATCCCTAACTAAATCATCCCAGCCAGGGCTTTGTCAGGCCTGACCTTAAAAACCTCTGAGGAAGGAGATTCCACCACCTCCCTAGGTAACCCATTCCAGTGCTTCACCACCCTCCTAGTGAAAAAGCTTTTCCTAATATCCAACCTAAACCTCCCCCACTGCAACTTGAGACCATTACTCCTTGCTCTGTCATCTGCTACCACTGAGAACAGTCTAGATCCATCCTCTTTGGAACCCCCTTTTAGGTAGTTGAAAGCAGCTATCAAATCCCCCCTCATTCTTCTCTTCTGCAGACTAAATAATCCCAGGTCCCTCAGCCTCTCCTCATAAGTCATGTGCTCCAGCCCCCTAATCATTTTTGTTGCCCTTCGCTGGACTCTCTCCAGTTTTTCCACATCCTTCCTGTAGTGTAGGGCCCCAAACTGGACACAGTACTCCAGATGAGGCCTCACCAATGCCAAATAGAGGGGAATGATCACGTCCCTCGATCTGCTGGCAATGCTCCTACTTATGCCGTTAGCCTTCTTGGCAACAAGGGCATACTGTTGACTCCTATCCAGCTTTTCATCCACTGTAACCCCTCGGTCCTTTTCTGCAGAACTGCTGCCTAGCTGCACTTGTCCTTGTTGAACCTCATCAGATTTCTTTTGGCCCAATCCTCTAATTTGTCTAGGTCCTTCTGTATCCTATCCCTACCTTCCAGTGTATCTACCACTCCTCCCAGTTTAGTGTCATCTGCAAGCTTGCTGAGGGTGCAATCCATGCCATCCTCCAGATCATTAATGAAGATATTGAACAAAATTGGCCCCAGGACCAACCCTTGGGGCACGCTGCTTGATACCGGCTGCCAACTAGACATGGAGCCATTGATCACTACCCATTGAGACCGATGATCTAGCCAGCTTTCTATCCACCTTATAGTCCATTCATCCAGCCCATACTTCTTTAACTTGCTGGCAAGAATACTGTGGGAGACTGTGTCAAAAGCTTTGCTAAAGTCAAGGAATAACAGATCCATTGCTTTACCCTCATCCACAGAGCCAGTTATCTTGTCATAGAAGGCAATTAGGTTAGTCAGGCATGACTTGCCCTTGGTAAATCCATGCTGAATGTTCCTGATCACTTTCCTCTCCTCTAAGTGCTTCAGAATTGATTCCTTGAGGACCTGCTCCATGATTTTTCCAGGGACTGAGGTGAGGCTGACTGGCCTGTAGTTCTCTGGATCCTCCTTCTTCCCTTTTTTAAAGATGGGCACTACATTAGCCTTTTTCCAGTCATCTGGGACCTCCCTAGATCGCCATGAAAAGATAATGGCCAATGGCTCTGCAATCACATCAGCCAACTCCTTTAGCACCCTTGGATGCAGCGCATCCGGCCTCATGGACTTGTGCTCGTTCAGCTTTTCTAAATAGTCCCGAACCACTTCTTTCTCCACAGAGGGCTGGTCACCTTCTCCCCATGCTGTGCTGCCCAGTGCAGTAGTCTGGGAGCTGACCTTGTTCGTGAAGACAAAGGCAAAAAAAGCATTGAGTACATTAGCTTTTTCCATATCCTCGGTCACTAGGTTGCCTCCTTCATTCAGTAAGGGGCCCACACTTTCCTTGACCACCTTCTTGTTACTCTTAACATCTCTTGCTAGCTGCAATTCCAAGTGTGATTTGGTCTTCCTGATTTCACTTCTGCATACCTGAGCAATATTTTTATACTCCTCCCTGGTCATTTGTCCAATCTTCCACTTCTTGTGAGCTGCTTTTTTGTGTGTAAGATTAGCAAGTGTTTAAGATCACTGTTAAGCCAAGCTGGTCGCCTGCCATATTTACTATTCTTTCTACACATCGGGATGGTTTGTTCCTGCAACCTCAATAAGGATTCTTTAAAATACAGCCAGCAATCCTGGACTCCTTTTCCCTTCATGTTATTCTCCCATGGGATCCTGCCCATCAGTTCCCTGAGGGAGTCAAAGTCTGCTTTTCTGAAGTTCAGGGTCCATATTCTGCTGCTCTCCTTTCTTCCTTATGTCAGGATCCTGAACTTGACCATCGCATGGTCACTGTCTCCCAGGTTCCCATCCACTTTTGCTTCCTCTACTAATTCTTCTCTGTGAGCAGCAGGTCAAGAAGAGCTCTCCAAGACTTTCTCCAATTTGTCCACATCTTTCCTGAAATGTGGCACCCAGAACTGGACAGGATGCTCCAGTTGAGGCCTAATCAGCATAGAGTAGAGTGGAAGAATTACTTCTTGTGTCTTGCTCATAACACTGCTGCTAATACATCCCAGAATATTTGCTTTTTTTGCAACAGTGTTACACTGTTGACTCATATTTTACTTGTGATCCACTAGGACCCCCAGATCCCTTTCCACAGTACTCCTTCCTATGCAGTCATTTCCCATTTTGTATGTGTGCAATATATTATTCCTTCCTAAATGGAGTACTTTGCATTTGTCCCTATTGAATTTTATCCTATTTCCTTCAGACCATTTCTCCAGATCATTTTGACTTTTAATCCTATCCTCCGAAGCACTTGCAACCCCTCCCAGCTTGCTACCGTCCACAAACTTTATAAGTATACTCTCTATGCCATTATCTAAATCATTGATGAAGATATTGAACAGAACCAGACTGAAGACCAATCCCCGTGGGACCTCACTCCATATGCCTTTGCAGCTTGACTGTGAACCACTGATAACTACTCTCTGGGAACAATTTTCCAACCAGTTATGCACCCACCTTATAGTAGTTCCATGTTGTATTTTCCTAGTTTGTTTATGAGAAGGTCATGTGATTTAATAATAAAAGCCTTACTAAAGTCGAGATATACCACATCTACCCCATCCCCCCTACCACAGGGCTTGTTACCCTGTTAAAGAAAGCTATTAGGTTGGTTTGATATGCTTTGTTCTTGACAAATCCATGCTGATTATTACTTATCTCCTTATTATCTTCTCAGTGATTGCAAATTGATTCCTTAATTATTTGCTCCATTATCTTTTCAGGTACTGAAGTTAAAATAGGAGACATTGGGGTTACACTTTTCTCTGAGCAAGGCTTGTACTCCACCATGTCTTCCAGAGAAGTTTGCAGCTTCATCAAATGCACAAGCAGCCATCTGTTTGGTGTCCAATTTACAAGCAATTAACTCTTCTAAGATGTGGGTGGTCACAGATGCAGCCAATGTGTCTTATATAACCTAAACATCTAGAAATGCATCTACTCGCCTAGCTCTGACATCATGATAATGTACGCAATGACTTAATGCTTGATTCCCATTTACATGGGTGCATTTCTTCAGCCATGTATGCAAATTTTTTTAAAGTGGTGAGAGAGTTTTTCACTTTTTCAACTGTTGAGTGTTTCACAGTTGAAACCCATTCTTCTAACGAGTCAGTTGAGTTTCTTGCAGAAAGCTAGTGAGCATTTGCCAGTCTTGTTTGGAACCAGAGTCCAACCAGGGTTAACCAGTGACAATGCACTTAACACTGGCCTCTAGTTCGTAGTGTGTGGCATCTCTTGCTTAAACAGAAAGTACACCTCTACCCCAATAAAACATGGTCCTTGGGAGACAAAAAATCTCACCGCGTTATAGGTGAGACTGCGTTATATCGAACTTGCTTTGGCCCACCCTGTTCCTTGTTCCCTGACTGTCCCCTCCAGAGACCCCCCATCCCTAATCACCCCCAGGACTCCACCCCCTAGCCAACCCCCCTGCTCCCTGTCCCCTGATTGCCCTGACCCTGATCCACACCCCCCGCCCTCTGACAGGTACTCACCGGCAGCAGCGGGAAGCAGAGCAATGCGGTCCCAGCCCTCTCCACTCTGCCACCTCCCAGCCGTGGCGCTCCACTTCCCGCCGCTGGTGAGTGTGGGGAGGTTCAGGAAAGAACGCCCCCCGCACTCACCTGCAGCGGGAAGCAGAGCTACGCGGCCCCACCCCACTCTGCTTTCCTTGCCCCGGCCCCAGCTGTGTCACTGGGGGTGTGTGTTGGGGAAAGGTCCCGCACTCACCCGCAGCAGGAAGTGGAGTGCCACGGCTGGGAGCTGGAGGAGTGAGCAGGCTGGGGCCAGGCTGCTCTGCTTCCACCCTGCTGGTGAGTGCAGGAGGGAATCCCTTCCCCCAAGTCCCCTCCCCTGAGGGACATGCTGGGGCCAGGGCGAGGGAAGCAGAGTGGGCTGCTCCAGGCCCCCTGCTAATCCCCCGGGCCACTCTGGGACTGCGGGGCCCCAAAAGTGCCCCCCACAGCTCCTGTCTCCCAGACCTTGAGGGGGGGAAGCCGCTAACCGCCCCCGAGACCCTCTGCCCCTTATCCAACTGCTCGCCCCCAGCACGGCACTCTTAACGTGCTGCTCAGAGCAGTGTGTCGGAGCTTTACCGCGTTCTTTGCGAACCCGCGTTATATCGGGTTGCGTTATATCAGGGAAGAGGTGTATGATGCGACAGGCATGTTTATTCACATAAACTGTGTTGTGTCTCCAGCATTATTAACAGACTCATAAAGTACTTCTAAAACTGGCTTTGACACTGACTGGCTTATAAGGCTTTCTGCATATCAATACAGTCCAGAGGCTTGCTGTTTTGTAGCCTTTTCATCTAATTTGTCAGCATTGGCTTTGCTGATCAGTCCGGCAAACCAAGCTCCTCCAGTTTTACCAATTGTAGCAGTAGGAAGCTTTCTTTCTTCATAAGCTTATTTGCAAGAGGTGTACCAGTAGCCGTCTTTTGTAATTTCAATACATGGGAAAAGTTTGACCAACAAACATCAGGAACAGAATTTAGGTTGTGGAGACACTGTTTCTTCAGTAGGTAGCTGTGTTTGTGCTTTGGACTGCTTAGATGTTGATACATCACTTGAACCTCCAGGTGACATGTTGGTATATTCTTGGTATGTTCTTCATCTTGGTTGGCTTGACCACTGAGTGGGGATGGGGGGGGGAATCTCTGACTTGACCCTTTGGACCTTTTTGTTTGGAATGACGATGCCCTCAATTACACTTGCGCAAACCTGTTGATGGCTAGTGGGGCAGCACAGGTGTCAGTGAGGGTTGTAAATTGGAGACAGCAGTGATTGCACAGGTGCCAGTGAGGGTGTCATTTGACCTGCAACTGGTGGTGATTTATGAGAAGAAAAGAAATCACCTTGATTGTCATATTGCAGACCTGGCAGTTAGGTTTTAAAAATTGTAAACTGAGCACATTTGATATAAAGACCATTGTTGGGTCTCAACTCCGCAGTGTTGGATTCCCATTGTTGGGTCTCAACTTCCCAGTGTTGGAGAAACTGGAGCTATAGCTCTCCAAGATCTTTAGCCCTTTGTGGCAGAGATATGCCCACCTCATTCTGAGGCCAAGTTCCTCAGTGAGCTCTGGCGCATTGTGTTTCAGTTCCTTGAGTTATCTGCAGAAAGCAGAGAGCTCCTCAAACTGTTACGGAACATTTCTATGCTAGGGTGAAATCATCTGGAATAAAAAAATCAGTCTGTGAAAATGTTTCCCCCAAATTCTGTAGTAGAATCCAGTTAAAAGATACCTTCAGAGAAGAAGAACTGCTGGTGTGTTATTATCCCTCCTCTAAAGTGCTTATATTGTCTGGAGTCTAAACATCCGAAGGGAAGTCTCTCCAAACCCTAATCCTAACAAGATCATGAAATTGTACAAGGCAGGATAAACTGTCTCCAAAAGAACATGGAGACTTTGTGAATTGCAACCCACAATAGGAGGTGGGTGGTTGAATGGGAATTTTGAAATCATGGTGAACAGTCACAGGCAGGGTCATACGGTCCCCAAATAGAGGACAATACAAGGCTTGTACTATGAGGCAGATACACAGAAGGAAATGTATTACTTTGTATTAGCACAGATTAAAGTCTTGGATAAGACACTTGTGAAATGGTCCAGAAGCCTTAACTATATTAGACACCTAAAAAGATTTCAAGCTACACAGAGCTCTTAAAAATTGGCAGGAAAGGGTCAGCTTAATAAAGAAGCATCTAGAAAAGCCTGTCTGAGAAACTGACTTGGGAGTGGAAGATTCCCCAGTGGCCTAGGATCATGACCTGTATCTAGTATTCAGTCAAGTTCAACGCAATTCAACAATCGGAACGTAGGTGCCATTTTGAAAAAAGCTCTGTTGCTCTCAGGGCATTGAGTTGAGAAGGGATGAGGATATAGACTACCTTCCCCCAGGTTTCTAGAAAAACTCTTCAGTGGCTGAGGTTGCTATTGATCCTATTCTATCCATAGTAATACCTAATGAACAACTCTCAGTGTTGAGTATATACCCAGTTAATACCTCTGATCTTTATGCCAGCACTGGGTGAGTTATTTTGCTTCTAGTTAAGGCCTTGTGATATCTGATGGACAGCAGATCCTAAAGATTTGTTCAGGGATGGATGTATTACCCATGAAATGAGCAAATCAGGATCAATAAATAGAGTTACAGAGATGGTCTGTTACGCTCTGTCCGCCTTTCTCCTCTGCCAGGTGTTTAGTAGAGTCATTGAAGTTGTTAGTTACGTACAACAGGCATGTTATATCTGGGGAGAGCTTTTGGGCCAAATCTGGTTCCTGCTAAGGGTGTTTTGTGCTGCTTCAGTGTGCAAGGCAGCCTTAAAAATGCTCTCGCCAGCTACTTGCAGATTCAGCTGTCATAGGGGACTCTCCGGCTGGCACAGAGAAATTGTTGCTAATTCTGCACCACTCTCCCTCTCACCCCAGCTTAGGGGATGGGCTGAGGGAGAAGAGGTTTGGCTGGAGCCTTGCTGTGCTTCATAGATTTCTCTTCTGTGAAACTGCCTCTTAGGGCCATTGCAGCCAGGTATAATTTAGACCATCTCTAAGGGCCTGATCCAAAGTACATTGAAATAAATGGGAAAATTTGTTTGGACTTCAATGGGCTTTGGATCATGTACTAGGTTATGCTGCGGGCTGAATCAGCCCAGCAGCTGTGGCGTTGGGGATCTGGCTCATTACCTCGCTCAATAGTCTCAAGACATTGGAGATTCTACCATGATTAGTTAGCTAGTTAATGTAGTAAAGAGAGGCCTCAAGATCACTGAGTCTCGATGTGCAATGCTAGCACCTTCAGCAGGATGACAACTACTATTGTGAAAGAGACACATAAGGCAACTCAGGAGTCAGATTAGCTTAAAAAAAAAAAAGGGAACCTCACATAACATACCCCTTAAACATGCTGCTTAAATAAGTAACCTCCAGAGGACTTGAGGAAAGTTTCACTTCAGATACTCTTCTCACTTAGGAAGCCATCACTTTCCAGGAATTTCAAACTAGAAAGACACCAAAATGGGTAAATCTTTTCTCAAGCAAGAAGGCTATTACATCAAAGATTATTCCCTAGCAGCAGCTGAAATAAGCCCATGGGAATCCTTATACCATTCCTGGAATGCAATAAATGAATGCAGTCACAAGGTCCAGGAAAAACAGCAGTTCTCCCAGGCTATCCCACAGCAGTAAAGAAGTAGTGTAAGCAACAGCTTCATGATGTGAATTGGAAGAATATGCTGTTTACAATGAGAGTTATTTCTCAAAACACGTATCAGGAAGGTGAAACAGAAAGTCATAAAGATGAATACCTGAGAAACTACACTGCACACATGTTCCAACCTTGGAGTTTGAAACATTATCTTAACTCACAAATTATTGAACTGGAGAGAAATTCATAATCCCCTTGTGTCCATATGCATTTAGTATCATAAAAACAAGGCAAAGAGGCAATACGCCTGAAGACTTTGTAGTAAAAAAAAATGCAGGAACTGGGTTCTGCCAGTTAAGTCCTATCCAAATAACCAATATGTCAGTTAGGAATGAAAACTCAAGCACCTTCTTTGGGAATAGAAACTGTGGGATAGGCATGCACAAATCACTAGTATGCAGTGGTTGGAGGGAGTGCCACGCACAGGAGCAGGGCAAAGATGCATCCCAAACAGGAGAACTAGGGTTGGACACACCGCACATTCAAGTTACAACAGTTCACATGAATTGCTGTAAATTGCAACAATCCCATCTGCACTAGAGACAAGGATTCTCTACTTCCTTACCTTTCTTGCACTCAGTAGCCTATCGCAAACATCAGGAAAAAAAATGCACTGTTGTTGTTGCAGTTGTGCGCTGTGTTGGTAAAGGGTGTCATGGGCCCAACAAGAGACAAGATGTTAACAAAACCCTGGTTCATTTATTACGTTAAATAGTGAAATGTGGTTTGGAGTTTTGTGTCAAGTTATCACTGGCTTCCTCCCATTATGACACCCGCCACTAAAAATATTTGTAATCTTTTATTATAAAGATTCAAGAAAAGAAGGAACAACAGTTAAAACATTTGAAATGTAAAGTATTAAGTAAGGCTTTCATTTGAACAATAATAATTTCCTTTCCCTTTAGCTGTATAAAGATTTTTTTAATAGGGAAACTCTTTGTTTGACAGTCTTTTAGAGAGACAAGGTGCGTGAGGTAATATCTCTTATTGGACCAGTTTCTGTTGGTGGAAGAGACAAGCTTTTGAACTTACACAGAGCTCTTCTTCAGGTCTGGGCAACAGCAACACTGCAAACAGTCTTTTAGATGGTATTAACTCACTTTTTCAGGGAAAAGAAAAAAGTTAGCATAGATGGTACGGAGCTGTTGGGAGTCCAAATCTATTTCTTTAAGACGAACCATGCACAAAAGGGAAGACAAAAAATTGCATAAAAAGAAAAAGCAGGTGCTGACTTTTATTTGCAACTTTGCTACTGGAGAAACACAGGCATGGGATAGTCTTATCAGCTATTCTGAGACCTGGGAAACTTGTACCAGCATAGGGGCTGTTTAAAATTTTGCAGTTCGTTTGCCTTTCCGGGCACAGACTCAGTATTGTTGAACAAGGCATAGTTGTCTTGGCAGACCCTTCTTGGACAGAGCTGTAGGAAAGAGGAGAAGTATACTGGGGAAGAATAGTAACACATGAGGAAGGTTAGCACAGTGAAAACAAAGTCTCATATCCCAGGTGTTGGTCAGGACCTCACTGAGGCTGACTGAGGTGGTGATGTCATCTGGTTCCTTCTCCCCGGCCTGGACAGGATGCCTTTCAGGATCTGGATAATGAAGGCCCACGGGTGTCATGGCAGATTCTGTGGTTCCAGGACACAGAGGGGGTGACAGCCATGATGGTAAATCTTGCTGCTTCTGGTCCACTTATCCTGCTGCTCCAATCTAGTGACCCCCCTCACTAAACAATGTCCAACTAGAGTTGGCGACCTCATCTCATTAAAATGAACCAATCAAAACACATTTCAGTGATTTCAACTATAAACATCTTCTCCCCTTTCTAGAGTCTTTCAGTTTATTGCCAAGTCAGCCCATCACCTTACCAGCAGACTTGAAGCCACCTTAGCACAGTTCCTTTAACTTAAGCAAGCTAGTTTGTATCAGTTTATTTGTCTCCAACTTTTGCTGACTTTCATGAACAATTCTATATAACAGGCTGAGTTGGACTTTTGTTACTTTGGACAACTTTAGATTACAGTCTTTTTCACAACATCAGTTCCATAAATGGCACTGATTGTGGGAATGCTAACATAGGTGGGCACAACTGGGTCAGACCAAAGGTCCATCTAGACCAGTATCCTGTCTTCTGACAGTGGCCAATGCCAGGTACCCCAGAGAGAATGCACAGAACAAGTACTCCTCAAGTGATCCATCCCCTGTCGCCCATGTCCAGCTTCTAGCAAGCAGAGGCCAGGGACGCCATTGATGGACCTATCCTCCATGAACTTATTTAGTTCTTTTTTGAAACTTGTTACAGTCTTGGCCTTCACAATATCCTCTAGCAAGGAGTTCCACAAGTTGACTGTGCACTGTGTGAAAACATACTTTCTTTTGTTTGTTTTAAACCTGCTGCCTATTAATTTAATTTGGTGACCCCTAGTTTTGTGTTATGAGGAGTAAATAACACTTCCTTATTTACTTTCTCCACACCAGTCATGATTTCATAGACCTCTATCATATCCCCACTTAGTCGTCTCTTTTCCAAGCTGAAAAATCCCAGTCTTATTAATCTCTCTCCATATGGCACCTGTTCCATACCCTAATAATTTTTGTTGCCCTTTTCTGAACCTTTTCCAGTTCCAATATATCTTTTTTGAGATGGGCTACCAAATCTGAACACAGTATTCAAGATGTTGGCATACCTTGGATTTATATAGAGGCAATATGATATTTTCTGTCTTTTTATCTATCCCTTTCTTAATGATTCCCAAAATTCTGTTCGCTTTTTTGACTGCCGCTGCACATTGAGTGGATGTTTTCAGAGAACTATCCACAATGCCTCCAAGATCTCTTTCTTGAGTGGTAACTCAAGATTGTTTTCAAATGTGCATTACTTTGCATTTATCAACATTGAATTTCATCTGCCATTTTGTTGCCCAGTCATCCAGTTTTGAGAGATCCTTTTGTAGCTCTTCGCAGTCTGCCTGGGACTTAAATATCTTAAATAATTTTGTATCATCTGTAACTTTTGCCATCTCACTGATTATCCCCTTTTCCAGATCATTTAGGAATATACTGAATAGGACAGGACAGGGGCCAGTACAGACTTCTGGGGGATACCACTATTTACCTCTGTGCATTCTGAAAACTGACCATTTATTCCTACCCTTTGTTTCCTATTTTTTAATCAGTTACCAGTCCATGAGAGGACCTTCCCTCCTATCCCATGACAGCTTACTTTGCTTAAGAGCCTTTGGTGACAGATCTTGTCAGAGGCTTTCTGAAAATCTAAGTACACTATATCCACTGGGTCCCCCTTGTCCAATGCTTGTTGACCCCCTGAAAGAATTATAGTAGATTAGTGAGGCATGATTTCCCTTCACAAAAATCATATTCTCGTCCCAAGAAATTATGTTAATCTATGTGTCTGACAATTTTGTTTTGTACTACAGTTTCAACCAGTTTGCCCGGTACTTAAGTCAGGCTTACTGGCCTGTAATTGCCGGGATCACCTCTGGAACCCTTTTTGAAAAGTGGCATCACATTAGCTATCCTCCAGTCATTTGGTACAGAAGCTGATTTAAATGATAGGTTACAGACTACAGTTAGTAGTTCTGCAATTTCACACTTGAGTTCCTTCAGAACTCTTAGATGAATACCATCTGATCCTGGTGACTTATTACTGTTTAGTTTATCAATTTGTTCCAAAACCTCCTCTAATGACACCTCAATCTGGGACAGTTCCTCAGATTTGTCACCTAAAAAGAATGTCTCAGGTTTTGGACTCTCCCTCACTTCCTCAGCTGTGAAGACCGATGCAAAGAATTAATTTAATTTCTCCGCAATGGCCTTATCATCCTTGAGTGCTCCTTTAGCATCTTGATCATCCAGTGGCCCCACTGGCTGTTTAGCAGGCTTCCTGCTTCTGATGTACTTTAAAAAAATTTTGCTATTACTTTTTGAGTCTTTGGCTAGCTGTTCTCCAAATTCTTTTTTGGCCTTCCTAATTATATTTTTACATTTCATTTTCCAAAGTTTATGCTCCTTTCTATTTTCTTCACTAGGATTTAACTTCCACTTTTTAAAGGATGCCTTTTTGCCTTTCACTGCTTCTTTTACTTTGTTGTTTACCCACAGTGGCATTTTTTTGGTTCTCTATGTTTTTTTAATTTGGGGTATACATTTAAATTGAGCCTCTAGTATGGTGTCTTTAAAGTTTCCATGCAGCTTGCAGGGATTTCATTTTTGGTGCTGTATCTTTTTAATTTCTGTTGAACTAATCTCCTCATTTTTGTGTAGTTCCCCTTTTTGAAATTAACTGCTACAGTGTTGGGCTGCTGTGGTGTTTCCCCTGCCACAGGGATGTTAAATTTAATTATATTATGGTGACTCTTACCAAGCAGGCCACCTTTTGGACCAGATCCTGTGCTCCACTTAGGACTAAATCAAAAATTGCCTCTCCTCTTGTGGGTTCCAGGACTAGCTGCTCCAAGAAGCAGTCATTTAAGGAGTCAAGAAACTTTATCTCTGCATCCCATTCTGAGGTGACATGTACCCAGTCAATATGGGGATAGTTGAAATCCCCCATTACTATTGAGTTTTTCATTTTAATTGCCTGTCTAATCTCCCTGAGCATTTCACAGTCACTATCACCATCCTGGTCAGGTGGCCGGTAATATATCCCTACTGCTATACTCTTATTATTAGAGCATGGAATTACTGTCCACTGAGATCGTATGGTACAGTTCGGTTCATTTAAGATTTTTACTTCATTTGGTTCTATGCTTTCTTTCACATATAGTGCCACTCCCCCAACAGCATGACCCGTTCTGTCCTTCCGATATATTTTGTACCCTGGTATTACTCTGTCCTGTTGATTATCTGTGATGCCTATTATATCAATATCCTCATTTAAAACAAGGCACTCTAGTTCACCCATCTTATTATTTAGACTTCTAGCATTGGTATATAAGCACTTTAAAAATTTGTCACTTTTTAGCTGTCTGCCATTACGTGATGTAATTGAATGGAACTTTTTTTCATTTGACTGTTTCTCATCAGATCCTACTTGTATTTTATCATCTTCCATCCTCTCCTCCTTACTAGGGCATAGAAAATCTCCATTAATAGATCCTCCCCTAAAGGATGTCGCTGTCTGAACCACATGCTCCTCCACACCTGTTGGCTTTCCCCCAGACCTTAGTTTAAAAACTGCTCTACGACCTTTTAAATTTTAAGTGCCAGCAATCTGGTTCCATTGTGGTTTAGGTGGAGCCCATCCCTCCTGTATAGGCTCCCCCTTTCCCAAATGTTTCCCCAGTTTCTAATAAATGTAAACCCCTCCTCCCTACACCATCATCTCATCCATATATTGAGACACTGCAGTTCTGCCTGTTTAACTGGCCCTGTGCATGGAGCTAGAAGCATTTCAGAGAATGCTACCATGGAGGTCCTGGACTTCAATCTCTTACCTAGCAGCCTAAATTTGGCCTCCAGGACCTCTCTCCTATGCTTCCCATTGTCACTGGTACCTACATGTACCACAACCACCAGCTCCTCCCCAGCACTACACATAAGTCTATCTAGATGTCTCAAGAGATCCTCAACCTTTGCACCAGGCAGGAATGTCACCATGCAGTTCTCCCAGTCATCGCAAACCCAGCTATGTTTCTAATGATCAAATCCTCCATAACTATTACCTGTCTCTTCCTAATAACTGGAGTTCCCGATCCCGGAGAAGTATCCTCAGTGCGAGAGGATACCACGACATCATCTGAAATGAGAGTCCCAACTATGGGATCATTTCCCTCTACTTCAGTTGGCTGTTCTCCTTCCCTGAGACTTTCATTCTCCTCAAGAGCACAGAGGTTGTCAGACCAGGGGTGGGACTGTTCTACTGTGCCCTGGAAAGTCTCATCTATATAGCTCTCTGTCTCCCTTAGCTCCTCCAGTTCAGCCACTCTGGTCTCCAAAGCTCATACATGGTCTTTGAGGGCCAGAAGTGCCATACACTGAATGCACATGTATGTCACCTGCCCATAAGGCAGGTAATCATACATGCTGCAATGGATACAATAAACTGGATAGCCCCCACTCTGTTGCTGGATTTCTGCCTGTATTATCTTTTTACTCCTTAAGCTCATTCCTTTGTTGTTTTGTTTTTTTATCAGGGGGTGTTTGGCTTTAAATTTAAAGAATGTTCAGTATATCTAGCCCCCCCCCCCCCTCGTAAAACTTCCCTGTTAGCCACTCTTGTTCACTAGCTCCTCTGGTCACTTAGGAGCAGGCTTTTTAAAGCTCTGGTCTTCCTGAGTAGCCTCACCCCCTGGTTAAGGGTTGATGGGTGCTAAAGGGCTTAGGGATCACAGCCTCGTGAAGAAACTCTCAGCCTTGCCTAGCAGGCCGCTAGTTCAGCACACACACAGTCAGCATACGGTCCCCCAAACAAACAGACCGCATGGTATATTTCAGGCAAGCAGCAAGCACACCACAAACACACACACACACACACTACAGACAACAAACTTACCCCAAGGATCACATAATCACTCCTCCTTCACCTGGAGAACTCCCTTGCAAAACCCTCCTGTTAGCCACTCCTGTTTGTTAGGACATCTATTTAATGTTCCATCTAATTAAGGTTCAGCAGTTCTAAATAATGTGTCAAAACCATTGGTGGCTAGTTTACAGCAATATTGCCACCATTTCTCTCGTTGGAGGGGCTGCACTGTTAGTAGTGAAACAGAGAGACAGTTCTCAGAAAAGTCTAGTGTAGACAAAGGCCACAGAACCTCTTCTCCATGGGCAGAGGAACAGCCAGTGTTGGTGCATAGGGGGCAAAGTACCTTAGCAGGCCCTGGGAGGTGTGCAAGTTTGAATCATTATTAAGGCTGCAGGTTTGTCATTACATGAAAAGTCACAGATAACATCTATCCATGACTTTTTTCTATGTCCATGACTTGCCCCCTAGGGATGGCTCCTGTGAACTGTGGGGCTAGGCCTGGCAGCCTGTTCTATGCATTGCAACCTGATGTGTAGGGTCACAATGCTCCTCAGATTTGGCCCACCTGACCCTCCATCATATGAGGTTGGGTAGGCCAAACCTGAGTGGCACTGTGACCTTGCACAACATGTTGCAATGCATGGAGCACGGTGCCAGGCCCAGCTCCGTGGACACATGAACCACAGCAGCCATCATTGCAGGGTGAGAGCAGGTGCTGGGCTCAGCCCCACGGGACACAGGAGCTGTTGGAGCTGCTGCTGCAGGGTAAGTGTGGGGGAGGCTCGCTCTCCAGTTCTCTCTGCACCCCTGAGCTGAGTTGGGATTAGGGGTGGCATTGCTGTGGGAGGGGGTCCACAATAAAAACCTGCACTGGGCCCCAACTGTCTGTTCCTCTGCCACGCCGCCCCCCCCACTCACTTCCTCTCAGTTCAATGCTATGTTTTACTGACATGACAAACTATACAAAAGTTGTCCATGTGTAAAAGAGAATCTTCTATCTGTCACCAGTATATTCAGTACATAAAGCATGTAAAAGGGTTTAACATTTCATGTTGGGGGTTAAACCCCCTGTGTTTAGTTAACATTATCGACTGCTGATTCAGTAGCAGTTTGCTCTAAACAACGTGATATTATTGCTGCCATCTCTTTCCTTTTTCCCAGTTATGTACCGTTTCCCACCCCCACTCCCCCCCGCTGTTTAAAGTGACATCTCTTATTTCTGATAATTGAGTAAATACATTTCTCGTACTTCCTTTTCTTTTGGACACTACAGTAGAAAATATCTTTCTCTTTCAATCTGTTCTCTGTCACGGTGGTTGCACACTCTTTCTGGGTTTGCACAGCCGTGTGACTCTGTGTTGCTACCTCTAGTTTATTGTTTACTGTCTGTATTTGGTGAGAGCAGGTTTTAGTTTTGCACTTTCCACTGCACTGAAGCAATTTGCTAATTTTGTGCAGAGAACTACCAGTGAAGCTTGTTTTTATGATCTGTCCTAGTGATTCGTATACTGGTATTTTAGGGTTTGGTTTAGTCACTCTCTCCTGAAGCTCATTCAATTCTGGGTGGGGTTCTTTGGTCCATACTGGTTAGAAGTTTAGTACAGCTGAGGACGGAGTGATTTTATGTAAAAATGGATTGTATTTTCATTTGTGATAATCCATTTCCTTCCTTTCTATGCTCCCTCTTCCCATTCTAGTCCTCCCCATGATTTTCTCCCTCTTCACACTCCACCTCCTCTTTCCCTCACCCCCTCTTTTCACTTTTTCCTGGGACACCATTTCTGAGGGGATGGGAAAATGTGACAGCATACAGAACTTTATATGTGAGTCTATGACATCTTGTGAAGTCGGCGAGGGAGCAAAAAGTGGAAGACCTAATGGAGCAGCCAGACTTAGGAAAAATCTAAGGGCAGGGACAAAGTAAGGTCTGGGTGTGGGGGCAACTGCACCTCTCGCTCCTTCAGCCGCGCTCTCCATGACCGTCTACTCCTGCTCGACTCCTCCAGCCGGGGCGCATGTGCACTTGTGCGGGCGGGAGCAGCCTGCGAGGGACCCCCGCGGCAACGCCGCGCGTTACAACGCCCAGCCGTCCGCGGAGGAGCTCGTGGGGCCGGTCGATGAGCCGCGCGAGCAGCAACAGCGGCGGCGGCCACATTGCTCGGCGCCATCGCTGCGCCTTGCGGGGCTGCCCCCTCACCCCTCCCTTGGCTCGCTCGCTCGGGCGGCGGCCCCTAGCAGCTCTTCTCGGCCGAGCCTCCCGCCCCTCCTTCCCCGGCCGGGGCCGGGCAGCGAGCTCCCCCAGGGGGGCGGCGCGTCAGGTGCAGCCGGGGCGGGCTGCAGGCCTGGCCCGGCCCCCTCTCGCCTGCGCGCTAAGGCGCCCGGCTGGAGGGAGCCGCCCCTCGGTGTGCGAGGGCTCGAGGCAGGCAGAGCAGCGCGCCGCGCCGCGCCGCGCCGGGGATTTCCAGCCTGGGCGGGCGGGAGAGGAAGTGCGGGGCGGGGGGAGCCGGGGCAGAGCACCAGGGACTTTCCAGCCGGGCAGCGGCCGCCTCTGCCGGGCTGTAGTGGGTCCCCCTCACACGCTGGCAGGTAGGGGCGGCGGGGGGCTCTGCGCACCCGCACGGGAAGGGGCTTCAGCGAGCCCGGCGGCGGCTGCCCGGGCTCAGGCTCGGTGTCAGGGGCAGGGCTGCGGCCACCCGCGCTGCTGCCCCTGCTCCCACCTAGGGACGCGCTGCGGCTCGGCTCCTGCTCTGGGTCGGGCTGCTGGGGGAAAGGCGGCGGCGGCGGGACTGGGACGGGCTTAGGCGACTGCTGCTGCCTAGCTCATGTGCGGGGACACGGCTTCAGCCACCCGCCAGGGACAGACACATCAGACTCAGCCTGTTGCCCAGGATCTGGCGGCTGCTGCTGCCCAGGGATTGATTCAGCCTCGGGCTGCGCCTGCTGCTGCCGGGGCTCAGATTCGTACTCAGGGCTGCAGCTCAGACCTCAGACCCTGCCCAGACACATTCATACTCCGGGCTGTTGGTTGATTTTCGTTTTTTTGAGGTGGGGGAGACGTATTTGTAAGGCTAAAACCCGCCTGACATCTCCCTGCCTGGAGGAGCCGATCAGTAAGTGTTCCATGTAAAAACCCCCTTCCACTTGTCGCTCTGCTAGGCGATGTGCTTAAGGGTTCTTGCATGCATTTGATGTGTTGTTTGAATGCAGAAAGCTCTCTCAATTTCTGGCTCTCTCATAGGCAGTGTGGGCGGGCCATATGCTTTTAAAGGGGCAGTGTCTGTGTGTGTTGAGCTGTTCTTTTCACTTGTGGCAAACGCTTATTTTGCTAACTTTGCACCCCCAAAGACCGCTTTACTTTAACAGTTAACCGTAGAATATCTGTGTTGAGCAGGTTTTTAGCAAACCATTACCATATTGGATGTGTGTGTGTGTTGTGGGCAAGGAGGGGTTCTCTAGTGAAGGATGTAAAATAAATTCAGTTTAATATGGGTTTCATCTGTCCCTCTTGGGGAATATCCTCTCTCGGTATTTAAGGAGAAATAGCTATCCATACTCACCACAAAATGAGCTGTATTTTTGTAATGCATATGTAGTAAGGCCTTATTTTACAAGATGATCTTCCTAGCGTAAACAACAACTGCTTTAATTTTACATGATTTTAATATTTAGTAAATGTGTGTACTATTTACTGTTTAGTGTTTTAATTGTTTCATTTGATAGTTTAGTGGAAAAATAACTATTGTTTAAAAGTTTATACTGAGTCACTCTTCTGCAGATGAACCTATGACTGACTCATAATCAGAGAACTGCAGTGGCTTGTCAGATAGACGGGCAAGACATTTACATCTGTGTGATTTATTTTTATCTTCAGATAATATTAAGGGTCTAAATAAACTTCAGAAAAGCCAAAAAATCTTAATTATGTCTACCATTCTAGTGTGCAGTCATGTTGTGCCACGCTATTGCTCATGTATGGTTTGGAAGACTATATAGACTCCTATATCTGGCTGCTCAGCATCTATTTGAACATTGTTGTGTCATCTCCTGTGTTTCTGTAGTAGTAAGATGTGGGTAGTGCCAAGGATATGCTTTGAAATGAGAGATCTCTTCGGGTCAGTTGTTCCTCTAGATTGTCAAGATTTATCTGAATCTTGTATATATTGTATGTTTTAATCAAAAGAAGCTTACTGAATATAGTGCTTTGCATTTTGCATGATAGATCTGTTATTTAGAGAATGTATTTAGAATTGTTGTGTACTAATCTTAATTCACATTCATATGCCAGAAAAAGGTGTTTTATTTTTCAGCGTATGCTGTGACTGCATATGAGCAGTGCTAAACCTGGGCACATCATGTATCATAATGCTGCATATTTAGTAAAAATCCATATTTAAAATACTACTGTCTATACACAAAAGCTGTATTTTAATCACTATAACAAATCTTTTTTCAAACTACAGTATATTTGGAATGACATACAATATTTTATTTTATAAAATGAGCCATTTTTAACTTATAGGAGTCTAAAAGTGTCCAAGCGTGGCAATTTATGTGCAGTTCTATTTACAGTTTGGAATGTAAAAATGGCACTGTGTGCAGAACACATTTAATGTGTTTACAGAAAGAAGGTTCCCAGCTTGAGACAAAATATACCATGTTTCAGCCTGAGTTTTTATGGTCAGGTTGGGAAACCTCTTATAATACAGGTTGATAATGGAGACACTGACATATCATGAGCTTGGGCAGCACAAGCGGACACCAATACAATGTTATAAATGGTGTCTTGTTTTTACTTTAAAATGTAAGGTGTGTCACTGAAATGCAACCTGGTTGGAAGCTTCAGTTGTCACTGGATTTGGAACATAGAAAAGCAACTATACATGTAACAGCAAAGCAGTTAATCCTAATTGAAAGTGGGTGTTAAAGGTCTCGGTCTCTATGCTTTTCTGAAGACCTGAAATTAAGTTTGGTATTCATATTGGTTTGAAAGACAGAGTTCCAGTGCAAATAGATAGGGAAATAGACCAAAAATTTGGGTTATCTTCATAACAGTATTCTAAGCATCTCTGCTATTGTTAATATCTTGAAATAATATATAAAATTTTACTAGTTCAATTCCTGTTGCTGCTATTATATCCTTTAGTATGATTGTTGAGATTCCATAGATAGAAATAGTTGCTTTGGCTTTCAAAATGGCTTTGAAATCCTGCCGCATTTTTGATCTTCTCCTAATGGATGTGAAAATTGTGATTAAAATACTAAAAGCCAAAAATCTTTATTTCACTTACGTTATTGTTAAATTACCAGAGAAAATACATCCCTCTCCTCCTCCAAGCTTTGGAAATGTGAATTAAACCAATAAAACAGAGGAATGAGATAAGCTGATCCACTGTCCTTATTTGCCCTTTTGTGAATAGACGTTGCAGGTATATCAGGACATTGTGATCTCAAACATCCTATGTGATGCAATAGCTGAATTTCTCAGAGTTTTGTTGATTTATTAGAGCTTCATAATTCAAGGTCTTGAGTCTTATGATGTCTGAAGATGGCTCAGTTTGGGAGGTCAATATCCCTCTGGACACTCCATCAGAAGAATTGCAAGGGTTTTAAATTCTTTTTCATGCCCAGGGATGGGTACTTTTTGAACTGGGTACTATGTTTGAAACCTCCTGGCATTTTTTTGGCCTCTGAAATATAGCAGCATCTCTGCTATAGTTAAGGTTGAGAACGCCTTTCTATTTTAAAGGTTGATTCTTCTAAGTATTCTAAAATCCATGTTTGCTCATGTTGCTTTTGAAATTTGGTATGCTTCATGGGGATGAAGAAAAGGAGTACTTGTGGCACCTTAGAGACTAACAAATTTATTTGAGCATAAGCTTTCATGAGCTACAGCTCACTTCAAGGTGCCACAAGTACTCCTTTTCTTTTTGCGAAGACAGACTAACACGGCTGCTACTCTGAAACCTGTCTTCATGGGGATGCATGTCCTGGGGGGTTGCTAGCCTGCCATGACCAACAGGACCTGTGTGGCTCAAGAGGACATGTTAAGGTCATTGAACATGTCTGAGCAGCCCCCAGGCATTGTAGATTTCAACCCCACCCTTGGCAGAAAGCTGAAGTGTAACGTATGCATGTTGCTGCAATCTGTCTTTCTCAAAGCCTTTTTTATTTTGGAGAAGTGTAATCTGAGTATGGCAGAAAATTCAGAAGGTGTTCAGTTTATTTTCAGGAAGAAAATACATGCTGGGAGGGGTTGAGGGAGAGGAATTTAGGGTTGCAGTGAGGGGAGGGGCATAAATGGAGATGGGTGATAGCATAGGGGAAAGGGTCTGGGGGAGAGGGTGGGGATTAGGGAGAGTGGGAGGGGCGGGGTGGGGCACTGAGGCATAACATGAAAGTGGGTCCCAGGCGAATGGGGAGGATTAGGGGTAGGGGTGCCTATCCTATTTTCTCCCATCCTCTGTGTTTGTTGATATCTGGGAGGTGGGGCACTGACCCTCTGGGGGGGCATCTTAACCTCTGTCCCTGTCCCCCATGTGGGAGCTCAGATCTTGGCGGGTCCTGCCCCCAGGGGTTTCTGAGCCTCCCCCCTCTGCCCCCATGTGAGAGCTGAGATTTGGAGGGCTGAGCCTCTCTCCCAGCTCCCTCATATTGGCTGGGATCTGGAGAAGCCCTGCCCTTTTGGGTGGGGAGTTGAGAACAAGCATTCTGGTAGCATGAACCAAGAACACACTGCTGAGACTGGAGGGAGTTCAGAACAGACTGTCAGTTACTGGCGGTGGGGTGAGAACACTGCCTGAGATGAACGGAGCAGTTCTCAGGCCTTAGAGCTGTTGTTTCAGGCTGTATACATCTCATTGGGGTGTTCTCATTCAGTTGAGAATGCGATGAATGGGCAACTTCACATGTCTCTGTGCCTCAGTTTCCCCATCTGTACAGTGGGAATAATGATGCTTCCTTCCTTGATGTACAGTGCTTTGAGGTCTGCTGATGAAGTGCTATGTAAGAGGTAGGTATTATTATCATTACTTGGCTACAGTAGCATCTAAGCTGCAACCCTACATAACTACAATTGCTTAAATGACCACTGTCTCCTACCAAGAATGTTTCAGTGAAAAAAAAACCTAGGAAATTCACTGGCAAAAAACTTGTTAATGTAGAATTAAGGTTGCCTGGTGGTATCTCATGGTCTTCTAGAATGCTGAATTCCGCAAAACTCATCCTTAACTCAGAAGCTTCTTGTCAGTGAATATGGATAAAGAAGACGAAGAAGGAAGAGGGGAAAAATGGGGATGTCAAGAGGAGAGAGAGAGAGAACACAAAAGTTGGAGAGTGAGAGAGAAGCCAAGAGAGAAAACTAATAAGGGAAAGTGAAGGGGTAGAAAGAAAGGTGGAGACAGGAAGTGGGGAGAAGGAGTAGCAGAAAGGGTTCAACTACAAGTAATGAAGGAGAGGACCCACAAAACAGGAAGATGATGTTGTGCTGGCCTTTAGAAGTAGGGGGGAGAGGGAGAGGAAAAACATGGGAAAAAGAGGAAGAGTAGAAGAAAAAACAGAAGGGAGAAAAAAACCGAAACAGATGACAGTATAGACAGAAAATAGAGGGAGACAAGAAAATAGAAGCAGGGAAGAAAAGACATCTCATTATTGAGCCTGTTAATTTTTTTTTCAAGTTCCTCAATGCCTTTGTATTTTTCTGGGAATGCATTCCACTATACTGTCAACTTGGACAGATGTGGAGGGGAGCACTGATGGTAGAATATTTTTGCACTTGTGATTTGGGTTGAATTACTGCTTATTGTTGGATTTGTGACTAGGTTAGCAGGGCAAGTATCTTCATTTATATACCACAACAGTAGGTCCTTAATCTTCTCCACCCCTCCGCCAAAAATGGTACGCCTTAGATTTCCATTCTGTTGTTCTTACCTGCTGCTATACACTGTGTGTGTGCGTGTGTAGTAAAAAATGTACATTTACTAGAATCCTGTGCTCTGAAGCATAAGGATGGGAAGGAAATAATAATATCGGAAGAAATATAGTGAGTGGCAGCAAAGGAAAGGCAAAACCCTTAACATGTTTCTGGAGACCTACATTTTATATGGGAGGTATATAATTACTTTCCTCCTTTACACTGTGTCCCTGGGACATCATCTGTGCTTTATTCTGTAACATTCATTTTACAGACCACCATACCATGAGGCTTAAAATCTTAGAAATGTAGGGCTGGAAGGGATGTCAAGAGGTCATTGAGTTCAACCCTCTGCACTAAGCCAGGATCAAGTAAACCTAATCCATCCCTGTCAAGTGTTTGTCTGACCTGTTCTTAAAAACCTCCAAAGACAGGGATTGCACAACCTCCCTTGGAAGGCTGTCCCAGCGCTTAACTACCTTTATAGTTAGAAAGTTTTTCCTAATATCTATCCTAAATCTCTCTTGCTGCAGATTACTACTTGTCCTATGTTCAGTGGACCTGGAAGAAAATTGATCACCGTTCTCTTTATAACAGCTCTTAACATATTTGAAGACTGTTATCCATCTTCTGCCCCTTCTTCTTTTCTCAAGGCTAAACATGCCCCATTTTTTAACCTTTCTTCATAGGTCAGGTTTTGTAAACTTTTTATCACTTTTGTTGCTCTCCTCTGGACTCTCTAATTTGTTCACATCTTAAAGTGGGGTGCCCAGAGCTGGAAACAGTAATATAGGTGAGGTCTGAACAGTGCTGAATGGAGCAGTACAATTACCTCTTGTGTCTTACATATACCACTCCTGATAGTATACCCCAGAATGTTATTAACCATATTCAGTTTTTGAGCCACTACAACCCCTAGATCCTTTTCAGCAGTACTAGTGCCTAGGCATTTTCTATTTGTGCATTTGATTTTTTCCATCCTAAGTATAATACTTGGCACTTGTCTTTATTTAATTTCATCTTGTTTATGTCAGACTATTTCTCCAATTTGTCAGAGTTGTTTTGAGTTCTAATCCTGTCCTCCACAATGCTTGCAACCTCTTCAGCAGTTTGGTGTCATCCTCAAATTTTATAAGCGTACTCTCTACTCCTTTAACCAAGTCATTAAGGAAGCTCTTATTTAAGTTAGAATTTTAACTTTAGTGTAATGTTTTTGTATTTAATATAAGCTCATTTAAGAAACAGATTTCTTTGTAATGTATTGGGATAACCGATCCTTTAGACCATGTGCAATGAGAACAAAACTTTGATGATCCTGTGACATAGTGTATGAATTCTAAAGTGAATGGATCCATTCACGTATAATCTGCACACCAGGTGCTCTAGACCAAATACTCATGATTGCAAGCTTTATGGTTCTTTTCACTGCTGTGATGATGGCTATACTGAGACTTCTTGTCATAACCATACAAGTTCAGCGTTCAGAATCATATTGAACATGTGTCTCTTCACAGTATCTTCATTAATATGAAAAGCAAAGCATAGTGAATACTATAAGAAAATTAGGACATGACCAGTAGATGTGTTTAAAACTTAACATTGTTATTCTCAACAGTGTTCTTAGGCAGTTAGCAAAATAGTTGCTTTGCTTTGTTCTGTCTTAACTAACATATTGTGGGCAGTACCATAATACAAATATGTTCGTCCATGCTGCCACTTTATGCCTACAATAATTTCCTAGTTAGCATATGCAGAACTCCTTGATAATCCATCATGAGAGAAAGGAGGATCCAGTCGTTAGGGTGCTAGCCTAAAAACCTGGGAGACCAGGATTCAATTTCCTGCTCCGTTAGACCTCTGTGTGATCTTGGGCAAGTCATTTAGGCCTAAACTACACTTAACATGTTTAGGTCCACGTAGCTACGGCACGATGGGGGTGTGAAAAATCCACATGCCCGAGAGCCGAAGCAATGCTGACCTAGCCCCAGTGTAGACTCAGCTAGGTTATTAAAAAAATGCTTCTGTTGACCTACCTTCCGTTGTTCAGGGAGGAGGTGTTCTTACATCAATGGAAAAACCATTCAGTCACTGTAGGTTGTGTCCACATTACAAGATTATGCTGACATATCCACAGTGCTGTAGCTATATCTCTGTAGTCCTCATAGTATAGATGTGGCCTGAGTGTCTGTGTTTCAGTTCCCCATCTGTAAAATGGGAATAATAGAACCTCTACTTCACAGAGGTGTTGTGAGGATAAATATGTTGAAGATGTGCAAGGTGCTCTGATAATACGGCGGCCATCTAAATGCCTTAGATACATACACAGAGCTGCTTTGGTATTCATTCAGTTTATAGTAACCTCCTGCCATGCTTTGTTTATGGTACTATGCCAGACTGTGCCTTGAAATGGTAAGCCCTGTGGGGCAGGAAACCTGTTGTTTGTCGCAATTCTTCTGTTGTTCTTTACAGTGAATATGCAGTGCTATATAAACAATATGTAACTGCTTGTATATGTCAAAATGCTATCTGTTTGGGCTTTTAAACTGTGATTTTCAACTTGTTTTCTGTTTTGGACTTCTAGAGTGATAATACATTTCCATCATCCATAACAAAACAAAATTTCCTAAAATGCATTTTAACAACCTCCCTTCCCCCCCCCCCCCCCCCAAAAAAAAAAAAGTTGGCAGCATGAAGGGTCTTGGTTTTATTTGTGCAGTCATTTTCATGGGGAAATGGGTAGTTAAGAATGCAATTATATATGATACAATGAATATTTTAATCATCGAAATTGGGTGTACCCTGTACCAAATAGTGACCCTCTGAAAACTTAGTACTGCAGAATCTTTTCTGTCCCCTGCCATTGCAGGAGTTTCCCATACGGTAGGTTCTCTTTAATGAAGGGGCTTCTTAGACTGAGTTCTACAACTTAATAGATCTCATCATTGGTATTTTTTTCTTGCTTTTAATCCTATGTTTTCTCGTATTTCATTTAGTTATTATTATTCTCCCTTGAACCATTTTAAATAACTTCTCTCTGGTGTAATTGTTCACGCTTTTCAGAAAAATGTCATTGCATCTCCCTCATCTCCCTTAATTGTAATTTGGCCAAGCAGTATAAAGTACGTCTAATTTCTCATGTTGGTTCCTATACCCTTTTAAGCAATTTTTGCAGATTTTTCTCTGAATTTCTGCCTATTAGTCAACATCTCTTTGGTTTTGAGGTATTAATTGTTGAATGTGGTGTTATAAGAGTAGTCAGTCTCCTCTTTACTGTCTAGAAAGAGGTCTGTGTACTACAGTACCTTGGATTGTTCTTTTCTGTCTAATTGCATGGATACTGAATTAGCTGTTCTTATCCAACATTACCCATTTGGTGTCTCTTGGCATCACTGCTCTCCAAGTGTCTCCCTTCCATTTAATTTCTGTATATTGGCTTATTTCTCCCCGATATGCTTGCTTTTCCAGAATTATACTCATTTGTGTACCACCTGCTGATATTTCTAACCTCTAAATCCATTTTTCTCTAACCTCACTCGTATTCACAGTGGCTACTTATTTACTATCATTTTCAAAGTTAATTAACATACTCTGCTCTAGCCTCTTCTAGATCATTAAACATTTAACTGAAGTCTGAATCCAGCATCAGTCCCTACTCACTCCTTGGACATTGCTCTCTAAATATTGTACCCTTTCTGTCTTTCCCTCAAACACCCTTTCTTGTCTCTTTCTTCTCTTTGATGCTTATCCTAGCATCCTTAGTAGAGGAGCACTGTGCCTTTATTATGCCTGCTTTGGTTGAAATTGATTAGGGTTGCCAACGCTAGTCTCAGTAGGGGCCAAGAGCAAGGGTGGCTTGATCTGGGGTCCATGGGTGGAATTGCACCCGCAGAAACCAGGCCAGCTCAGGTCAAACTGAGTGGCACTGCAAGCTGGCGATCAGGGTCACAATGCCACTCGCTCAAATTTAGCCCGGCCATCCCTCCATCATGAGATGTGCATGTGTGTGATTGCGTGTGAATGGAGTGGTGGTTAGGCCAAATTTGAGTGATTGGTATTGTTGTCTGGTGCTCACGGTTGCAGTGACAATCAGGTTTTGTGCCTGCCATTGATTGGTCTCTTGCCCTGACAGGTGTGCACTGAGGCAGGAGTAGGGTTGGGGATGCTTCTCCCACTTGTAAAGGGGCTGGAGCTCAGGGAGGGGCAGGACTAGGCGTGGCCTGCTGGATACACACAGGGCAGAATCCCCACAGGAAGGACAGCAATCCCCTGGGCGTGGGCTGCCCCCAGCCTTGCAGGGAGGGCAGTGACATCACAGGCTTGTGTCCTCTCTGACACCTTCCTCGTTACTTCCCCTGCCTCCTGTGTCCACACCAATTGAATTGTAAGGTTACATTTGCCCCTGCCCAAGAATAAAGAGCTTGAGTACAGGATTGCAAAATACTCTTATTCTCAAGCTGCCAGCAGTTGGATGTTAATTCAGGGCTGTAAAGATACAGTCACCTACTTAACTAGGTGAAGGCTATGGCATCTTCTAACTCGCATCTCTCTCTCTAGTAGTCTCTGAACTACTGCTGCAGTAATATCTCAACAATTTGGTGGTTTTTGCACGTCTCTGTAAGTCAAAGAATATCCACAGTGATTCGCATAAAGGTTAGTAGTAGTCTTTCCATTGGCTTCTGTGTGAACTGGATCATGCTCCACCTATCTAGAGAACCTGGTTTTGCTAAACTTCAGCACAGTGCCGTGTGATTGATAAAAATGCCCTGTTTTTCATTAAGGGTATGGATTTATAATGGAAATACCAATAGACCCTTTTCTGTAATTCTGCTAGTGGATGTTGCTACAATGCTGCTGTTACTATTTAGCGGTTCCTTTTCTCTGTGCTACATGGACACATTATGAGGTATTTTGAACTTTTCTTTTGGAACATATGTAGAAGAATGCTCTCGGCAATCTCTGTGATAAACTCTTTATTTTCCCAATCAGCTTCTTTAGTAAATTATACATGGGGATTTATGTCAACTGTTCTTTGATATCAGGGATCTGGGACTATAAACTACCTCTGTGTGGACTTTTCCTTTTTCCAAATGCATGAAACCTTCACTTTCATTTTGAAAAGCACAGTGGAATTTATGTATTTCGCTTCCAGTATTTTACATGAGGATGTTTAAGGTAGTTTCTGGGGCTTTAATTCATTTAGGGGGCTTGAGTGTCCAAAGTTTGTTTGTTCTGCTAAATACACATACCATGTTCTTGCTGGTTTCCCTGAAGGGATTCTCTAAAATGATTAGGAAGAAAAGGAATAGGTACTCTGGGATGTAGAAAAGGAATAGGTACTCTGGGAGGTACCAACTGTATGCGTACATAACCTGAGGTTATTCTGCAGTCATTTGCAGCACTATATATGATCTAATTTTTATGAGCACTCTGAAGTATATTGGTTGACTGTATTGAGAGCAAACCAGGTAAATATACTGTTTATGTTACAGTAGTACTAATCGGGCTTGATTGCCATTGTGCTAGGTACTGTATACAAAATAGCAGGACAATTCCTGCCCCAAAGATCTTACTGTCTCAAGTGCCAGTCCTTATGCTTGGGTGTGACTTCACTCACATGAGCATGTTCAGTGGGATAGGACTTGTGTGAGTAAAATTACCTAAGTATATGCTTAAATGTCTGTAGGATCAGGCTTAAATTTGTCACAACAATGGACGTAAAACAATAGGAATGAGCAGGGGGTGGGAAAAGCAATAAGAAAATGTGTGGAAGTAGGTCAGTTACACAATTATATGGCTTCAAACCAGACTTGTTTGTTGTTATAAGATAAAAACATCTAAGGAAGATAGCTGACAGTGACTTCCAATAGTTCTCTTGCCACATGTTGCACTGCTCTTCTTGAGAGCTTGTGTGCTGCTATTTACCTTATCTGGTATGTACTGTAGCAGGAGAACAAATTTAAGTTATATGTTTTGTTAACTTTTTGTTTTAAGTGAAAATAAGACGGTGGTTGGTGATCTGTATTGCCATGGATAAGATCCAGGTTTCTGGATCTTCTGTTCCTGGCTGGGATTGTTACAGTTTAGAAATACTTGGACTTCAGTCAGAGGTATGAATGCCCCTCTCTGGCTGCTTGTGGAGGAGGGAGTAAGCACAATTCAAGCAACTTGTTTGCTGTTCTTTTAAATTTGGCTTTTCTATATTTAAAACTTAAGAAAGCAGTTATATTTAAAACTTAAGAAAGCTAAAGCCTCATTATTCATCTTTCATGCAAATAAATCCGCACATGAATGTAATGTTTATGAACTATTCATAGAGAAATGTAGACTACAATCTACCATGTAGAAAGAAGAAAAGGAGTACTTGTGGCACCTTAGAAACTAACAAATTTATTTGAGCATAAGCTTTCGTGAGCTACAGCTCACTTCATCGAGCCTGCCTTGTATTAAAGAAAGATTAGCAGCAAGACATGGTGTATTGAATCAGTTATATAGAATGTTATCTGTTGCTGGTGCCTCTGCAGTAATACATTGTCACATACAGGAGAAAAAAATTGGTGAGCTCTCCATTAGATGGTGCTGCTGGGATTAAAATAGTTGCACAAGTGAATGGAAATGGGCCACTTCCTGTGACTTTATTGGTATGTATTTATAGGCAATGGCATTTTTATGACGTACTATTCTTTTATTTATTAAATAGCCTTCATAGGTAGGCAGACGTGCAAGATTTTTGTGTCATGTTTGGAGAAAATGTTTAAAAAATGAATAGGTCGGATGCTAAATAGCCAGAGTTTTTAGGAGAAATAGTAAATCAGCTGTTCCACACATGGGTGATCTTAGGTCTTAGCAGCTATAGCTAGGGCCCTACCAAATTCATGGTCCATTTTGGTGAATTTCATGGTCATAAGATTTTAAAAATAATAAATTTCATGATTTCAGCTATTTAAATCTGAAATTTCATGGTGTGGTAATTGTAGGGGTCCTGACCCAAAAAGGAGGGGTGTGTGTGTGTGGGGGGGTGTCACAAGGTTATTGGGGCTGGGGTGTGTGTGTTGTGGTATTGACACCCTTACTTCTGCGCTGTTGCTGGCAGGGCGCTGCCTTCAGTGCTGGGCAGCTGGCCAACAGCCACTGCTTTCTGGCTGCCCAGCTCTGAAGGCAGCACAGAAGTAAGTGTGGAAATAGTATGCTTCACTCCTCCCCCCCCGCCCCCCAAATAACCTGGTGACCTCCCTGCAACTTCTTTTTGTGTCAGAACCCCCAATTCCAGAAACGCTGATCTCCCCCGTGAAATCTGGTCTTGTGTGTGCTTTTACCCTGTACCATACAGATTTCGTGGGGGTAGACCAGATTTCACTATCCATGACGCGTTTTTCATAGCCGTGAATTTGGTAGGGCCCTAGCTATAGCTCTTATCTAAATAACGATTTGGTGTGTTACTTGGATACAGTGCTACCGTGAACTTGGAAGAAGTACTGCAACATTGGAGGAGTTCCGCTGTGGATAAATCCTTGATTAAATGCCCTTAGGTAATGGTCAGTCTAGTTTATCTAAATACTTAATACCCCATTAATGAGCCCTTGTCTAGACTACTGAAAAAAGGCATATTTAAAAAAAAAAGTGTTTCCTCATTTGTTTTAACTTGCATTTTTTAAATACCACTTAGTATCTAGTGTAGTCTAGGTCTAATACATTTTAAAACATATAACTGACCTAAACTGTCCCCTAGAGTGGACTGTGAAAACCTAATACTTTTTAAAACACTCTGTCTATGCTAGTTGTGAAGTGATGCTCAAAAATATATTAATACATGTTAGCAATACATTTGCTAAACACACCTGATTTTCCAATTCTAGATGTGAGCCCCTCTCTGTGTCTGAAGACAGCAAGATGGAAGTGTCTGACTAGTAGCATCCTTGAATATTCCTAAACCATAGAGGCCCTGTTTAGAAGAGGGGGGAAAAAAGGTGTTTTTAAAAGGTGTTTGTGTAGGAAGAAAGGATGAAGTTAGGTCAGGGATAACTAACCCTGACTGAACCATGATCTTTACCACAGTGCAGACGTTAACTGCCCTGTGGTAACTTGAAATAGTCATTGAAATGGTTATAGAATTTGTCTGTTTGGTAAATGGCTTATCAACTCCCATTTTTGGGTAAGCAAACGGTTTCAATGACTTCAGATAAATTTGGATGAAGTTGTGAAAGAGAGGAGGAGTTTAAAATCATATTGTTTAACTATTTTAAAAAAGCACCTTTTCCCCTTGTTTGTAGCCATGTAACATGTTTGGCGAGAGGTCTTGTGAAAGAGAGCTGAGACTATGACTGATAGAACTCTGGATTCAGCACCAAATGAGGACACTCCTCGGAAGCCAAATCCAGAGGCTGCATTGGATGGCTGGTCTGCTAAAGTCTGTGTTTATTGTACAGGAGTGGGTGGGTGAGATTCTGTGTCCTGCAATGTACAGGAGGTCAGACGAGGTAATCACAATGGTCCCTTCTGGCTGTAAAGTATATGAGTCTACAATCTAATCAATGGCCTTTAGCGGACAAAACTTTCTGCTTAGCTGGAAATCTCTCAGCCCTTCTCAATTCTACTGACTTTGCCAGCAATAAAGCAGGGCAGTTTCACTTGGTTTAACCAGAACTCTCAGGTGACAAACTGGTTAGAAGAATTCACCAAAATTTGCTGCAGAACTAGTTTCATCTTTGATTTTGCAAAAATATGTTGCATGCAGAATAATCAGACTGAGAATTATT
The DNA here is from genome assembly GCF_965140235.1 of Caretta caretta. Lineage (NCBI taxonomy): Eukaryota > Metazoa > Chordata > Testudines > Cheloniidae > Caretta > Caretta caretta. The sequence goes on from NC_134211.1 coordinate 110,819,760, forward strand.
GAGAGACCATCCTTGTGGATGACTTTTTTTTAACTCTCCATATTGGTATGGGCACACCTCATGCAATAAGTAAAATGATAAAATCTCTCAGGAGTGGGAGCCATTTTGTTATGGCTATTGAGTAGTGTGACAAAGTCAGGCCCGACTGCTGCAAAAGGGTCCTGGAAGGCTGATATATTAGCTCTAGAATGTTAAAGGCCCTTTTTCCTACAAGTTGAGAAGGGGTTACCTCAGGTCAATTAGGGACACCTGAATCCAATTAAGGGCTGCCTGAGGCCTTTAAAAACCCCTCCTGGGGAGAGCAGGGGAGAGCGAGTGAGAAAGACAAGCTGCTGTTACGCTAGTGGCAGCAGGGAAATAGGCTGTTCCAGGCTGAGAGGCTGTGCTCCTTAGCATAGGGGAAACAGCCAAACCTGAGTTCCTGCGAGGGGAAGGACTGACACCCCAGGGCAACCAACTGGATGACACCTTGCCCCAGGGAGGGAGGCAGCGAAAGGTACCCCTTGGGGTTTTTTGTTTGAGGCTGTTTGCTTTTTGTTTGGTGGAGGATCACCCCTTAGGCCGACCCTCAGGCCTACCCTGAAAATATAACCAAGGGAGCACAGAAGTGGAAAGGCAAACCCTGCCTGAGTGGGACTGCTTACCCCAGGCCCGCCATCACTGGCGGGGGAAACGCTAAGACTGGTGAGAGAAAAGAGGTGCCTTGCCACAGTAGGAAGGAGAGGGTTTTACTCAGGTAAAACCAATGGGATTACCAATTTGTCAATATTCTCCAGAGAGCATTACCTCCTATTTCTAGAGCCATAATTATCCAGCAGATATTCAGAAACTGATACGAACAATCTTACTCTATCCCCTGATGTCTGATTTTCCATTCTTGAATAGACAAATGGAGATGCTAGCAAAAAGCCATGTACATCTAACTTCCAGTATCCTGTATCCTCCCCAACGTACTTTAGAATGGGAATGTGGCATGGAAACAGCGGTAGCACTGTTGGAGGACCACCTCCCAGACATGGACAGCTGTGTATTCATCCTCATCCTTGATTATGCGGTGCTGCAGGTTCTCCTCTGAGCTCTAGCAGACCAAGCATTGACAAGGTACTGGGATCGTTCTTTTCCTTCCTCACAAACTTGTGTCCAAAGGAGTGTGGAAGTGCTGCTGTCTGTTGCTCTCAGATATCGCCTGTGATATTTCACGAGCTTTCATTCTCTTCCTCATTCTGTTCACATCTACATAAACCCCTGAAGGGATTAAATGCCAACAATATGCCGACAACACCCAGCTGTCTGTGAACTTGCCATTCCTCAGCTATCTGAGTTTTAATTCCTTACTGAGGTCGACTCTTGGATAACCACAAGGTGGAAGTGATGCTAGTGGAAGGAAGGAAATATTTAGGCCAGGTCTATCCAAAAAAGTTAGGTCAACCCAGCTTTGTCACTCAGGGGTTTGAAAAATCCATACCCCTAAGCTATGTAGGTAAGCCAGTCTAACCCCCAGTGTAGGCAGCTGTATGCTGATGGAAGAATTCTTCCAACCTCCTGCCTCTCATGGAGATGAATTAATTACAGTGATGGGAGAACTCCTCCCGTCTTTGTAGTGAGTGTCCACGCTGCAGTGCTTCTAGTGAAGACATAGCCTTAGAAGTAGCCAACATCTTATCACCTTGCATTGCAAGCACTGATTGTAATGTTGTCAAAGTGGTGATGAGAGGGTGGTAGGAGGTAGTGCTGTTTAACTCCCTGTTGTTGCTAGATACCCAAATAATAACAGTAGCAAAACCCACCCTTTTTCTTCCACCAGGGGACTATTTCCCATCCTGACAGACTGAGGCTTGGCCATATCATTTGTAGCTTCTAGGATTTATCGCTGCATTGCATTAGACTTGGCTTTTCGTCAGCTTTTTGTCAAGTGGTGCAACAGTTCAGTCTTCTGATCAAAATGGCAATGAAAGTACATCGCTCTGGTGCCCGAGCTCGCTGGCCACCTGTCTAATACTGACTTTGAACTTCAGAGCTCAATGTGTTGAGCTCTGGGCTACTTATAAGGCAGCTCCTTGCTCCAAAATGAAGACCAGGTATAACACCCGTGAGTCACAGTTGCAAGGCAAGCTGCACTTCTGTCTCCTTTCTGGTGTCTTTCAGTGCAGCCCTTTCAAGTGTCAGATATAGTGCTTTTGCCTATCCTGGGGAGGAATTCTGCAATTCTTTCCTCTTAGGCTGGACCCTAGGCTACAGTACCCTGTGTATATCAATTGGGTTTACACAGCAAGTCCATCTGGGTTTGGCGCTTGTGGTTCTTCTCTTTGAGAGTGTGTGACCAGCCATGTAGACAGCCTTTTGAAACCAAAGTATTATTTATTTGAACAAAGCATTTAGAGGAAAGGATCTTAAAACAACACAATTGACATGTTTCTGTTTCACCTTAGGTTTACCATGCCTCGATGGTAAGTTAGGCAGACCTAACTCCTTCATATACCCCAGTGGGTGCCTGTGTTTTAATGTGGCCCCTCCTGAACAGCTCCTGCTCCTCTTGAGAGAGACTTTTTAAACAGCTGTCAGCCTTTTGATCTTCTGGTTCCCAAGCCTTTTCCTGTAATGACATTGTCTCTTTACAACCCCCAAGTGTTCGTGCAGAACTGTTTAGTCTTGAAACATTCTATTTCCTTCCTGTTTGATTTCCTTATATATTATTATATTATTCCTATTATACTAAACCAGTATGTTTGTACTGTAAACATTGCAATAACCAGGTCAACAGATCATGCTCAAATTATTACAGAGCAGCTCCACTGCCATCACACTAAGATCCTCAGTAATGATGAGTAAGATTACTTTGAGCTGGAGACAGACATTACAGTGGTTGGCCCTGGCTATCAATCTCCCTGCCACCAATGGTAAGAATGAACATAAGCCTTGGTGCTTTCAGATGGTCTGTAAGGTTCATCAGTCATAGGCCTTGTCTACACTGAAGGGAAAAGTCGATCTAAGCTACGCAATTTGAGTTATGTGAATAATGTAACTCAAATCGACATAGCTTAGATCTACTTACTGCGGGGTCCATACTTCGCAACATCTACGGGAGACGCTCTCCCCTCGACTCCCCTTACTCTTCTCAGTCAGGTGGAGTACAGGAATTGATGGGAGAGTGATTGGCAGTTGATTTAGCGGGTTTTCACTAGACATGCTAAAATGACCGCTGATGCATTGATCGCCACAGCATCAATCCTCCGGTAAGTGTAGACAAGTCCTTAGTTTCCCATAATGGTGGCAATTGTGAATTAAAAAAACAAATCAAAATCACTTCTTTTGTTTTTCGAAATTGATGGGGGAGAGAATCTACATCAGACTGATCACCCCTTTGGATTTGTGTACATTTGTAAGACTCTTCATATGCTACCAGTAATGATAATACATAAGTTAATGCTTGGTGCATTGAGAGGAGAGCAGACCCTGGAATATGATATGTCTAATGGTGGAAATTCCTGTGTCAAAAATTGTAGGGCCCCAGTCTGGCCTCAGATATGCACATTGAAGTAAATGATTGTTTGAGGTGAAGAGGAAGAATTCACCCAAATACAATGAATTTTGGTGCTTATTTAAGCCCCAAAGGCTGCAAGAACGTCTCCAGCTCCTTTACCCAAAAGCCGAAGTGTACGACTAGATGCATGCTATCTGGGAATTATAGGCTAGTAGGCAGCTCCAGGCTCTCATCTGTGGCATGGAGGCTTTTGTCCATTATCTTACTCTGTCCACAAGCACAGCCGTGCATCCGGATGCTGGAAGGGGGTGGGGGAGCCTTCGTTTTAGAAGAAAAGGGAATTTTTCTTTCTCCTCCTTCCACCCTCACCCCAGAGAATTAGATCAAGTGGGTGTGTCTGCTACTCTGCTCCTTCCTTAGCCTCTGGTTTGGTTTGGTCTACACCAGTGAATAGCAGCATCTCTGTTGGCGTCTGATAGCTTTCCCAAGCAGCGGAAGAGTGAAGGTGATGTGATCCTTGTCAGTTTCACAGCGGCCCAAGCTTCTGAATAGCATCAGTGAGAACTGATTAGATTGGTGTGCTAATTTTCAAATATTACTTTACCTGCTTTTATATTAATAGCACTATTTGTCTGAACTTCTTAATTTTTCTTTTTGAAGACTAATTTAAAATAGAGCTCAATATTTCAGTCATTTTTGACTCTCCATGAGCTTCCATTTTATCACAGACCTACTTTTTTCTAGTATTCTTTTCTCCTTTTCATTTCCTGCTCTTTGTGGTGGGTTACTACTTCAAGGCCCTGTCATGGACTTAATGGAACTACTGTATTAGGCAGGAGCTACTGGTAGTCATGAAATCTGTGAAACACTTAAACCCTGTTTGGGTGGGTGAAAGTTGCTTATATGGACCTATGATGTTTTACTACAGTATCTCAGATGGTTACAGTATCTCAGATGGTTCAGATCTTTGCAAGACCATCTTGCCAAGTGGGTGAATAAACTGTGCAAGTATGATTTCTGACACTGACCAGGGAAGATCTGTGCACATCTATGTGGGTTGAGGTGCAGCTCTTGCCAGTGGCAAGTGGAAAATCCAAGGCAGCCCACACACAAATCCAATATCATACTGGCTGCAGTATTTCAAAAGGAGTGCAATGTGCTGGTTCAGAGAAAAGAATAGGTCATTAGATCCTTTGGTTGATGAAGAGTTAGTACCTTCAATGAGCAAATGGAGGCACAGTGAGACATTTTAGAACTAAGAGGAAGTGTGCTTTATTGCAGGTGGTAATCTAGATGTGATGGAGAGAGATGGTAACTGATTTTCCCCAGAGGATAGAGGAAAGCTCTGACACAATCTGCCTGTTACCCCAAAATGAATGACAGTTGTGTATTAAAGACCATAAAACAGTTAAAAAGAGGCTCTCTTGGCCCTATTACCGGAGGGATGTTACACTCTGGAGATGCCACTGAGTTTGCTCAACCAGGAATGGTCCCTGGTTTCAGTCCTAAACCCCACTGCTGGGATAGAATGCCGATGCTTCCGTGAAATGCGTGATTGTAAGCATTTTTGGACTACTTCCAGCTGTAGAAGCAGGTTGTGTGTGTGTGTGGTTTTTGCTGTTGTTTTTTAAAGGGCATAGACTGTTTTACAGATGGCCAGGTGGATGCTCTTCCAGAGTGGAGGAAGAGCCTTTCTGCCTATTTATCACTTAAAGGATCTCGTAATAGATTTAGGATTTTTATCAGAAATCGACAGTGACCATTGAAGATGGCCAAAGATGTCTTTTATCTATGGTGGTGTGGTAATCCTTAATACAAATATAATTCATGTACATAGCAATATTGGCTTTCATTGTAAAAAGTGTAGAGCTGTGTTAACATGCAACACAGTTAAGTAAGAATGTCAGGGTAAATAAGCTTTTATAAAGGGGATGTGGTGGGAGGAGTAAGGGGCAGCATGAACTTCACTACGCCCTAAAGTACCACGTGTACTGCAGAATGTAGTCCAAATAGAGGGAGATTAGGGTGACAGGATAGGTTTAACTCTGTTTTCTTGAAATTGTGAGTGGAACCTTCTGTATATGTGTATTTTAATGCTTTAAGGTATGCTAGGAACCTCAGCTAGCACGAAAATGGTGGCAGCATTGTATTTCATTCTTCGGTATGAAAATAATGTTGGCCTATGTTCTTTTGAAACTATGCATAATAGAGTGTAGTTTCATGTTGAAACTTGATCTGATTAAAAAAATTTTAGGTTTAATTTTAAAGTTGGTTTGATTTAAGGCTCACTGCTTGAGAATTAGTGACCAACAGCACTGAGACAAAATGTATCTTCATTTCCTAGAGCTGCTATTTAAAAAAAAAAAATCATCCAAATGAGCTCAATGCACAATAAAAATAAGTATTTATTTTAGAGGAATCATTAAAATATACACTGTATCCTTAACCATCAATATTCCTAAATCCCTGTATTTGTAGCAGAAGAAGGTGACATGAGACATATCTTCATCTGGGCAAGATTCCTGTAAAATGGGGTTGCGGGTGAGCACTGAAATAAGAACATATCTTCCATTGTTTCATTTTTTCAGTTGTCTGCTTCTCACTATAATCTTAAAGTGATAGTCAATCCTCTAAAAGAAATGAGGACTGACTCCGTAATTGTGTCTGTCTTATTTAGTTTGAGCTACTGTTTTTTTCTCTAACTATGTATTACATTTTTTTTTGGCTGAAGAAAAGAAATGCCCCATTCAATTTCTTACTAACTATCTGTAGGGATTCATGGTTCTTTTCCTTGCTGTTTCTTTCACTGTGCTTTCTGGTAATATTGAAAAATCCATTCCATATGTTTCACTCAGACTGATGTTTTGTAAGAACAGAAATGTTAATTCAGCTACTTCAGATTTCAACGTTGTCATAGGGAAATGTCCCCATCATGCTGGCCACTATGTGCTAATACCATTTCCCAAATGCTGTTAAAATTACCTGTATTTTCAAAATTAATGTTTCCTCCCTTTGGAATTTCCTACTCTGGATAAGTTGAAGTACAGTAGCTAGTATAAAATTAGATCTGCTGTGCTATGAAACAGAGCTTCTATCACAAATAGTTTCTTTTCTTGGTCTTGGTTCAGGTTAACATTATGTATCTCTACATCTGCCATTTCTGGAAACTTAATAAGAACATTCTGAACCTTTTGGCCAATACAAATTTTCCCATTATGTAAAACATCTTACAGATTGGCTTGACTCACTAAGTGGTGGCAGGCAGGAGTCTCTTCCTGCAGGAAGTAGATCTATTTTTTTTACAAGGAAGTTTTTAGTGAATTAGTAAATCTTCATGTAGCCTGTTATATTGGTACGTTGACATGATTTAGTGCAATCTCAGTTTCCTATTGATCCTTTCTGCCTTCAGGCTTGTGAGAATTATTTAAGTATATTAATAGAAGACACTTAAAACCAGCTTCATTTGTTTGTTTCCCAGCAGGGGGACTGGAGTGCTTAGACTTCAGCAGACTCAAGACCAGCTTTCAGCAGTGGGAGATAATGTATTAATCCATTGGAAGCACAGAGTGGAGTCTTGCATATCACTTTGTGGTTTGTGTTGTGAAAGATGTTTTTCATGTTAGCAGGTTCTAATAGAACTCTAAGTGTGCATGATGTTTTCACCTTGTGTGTATTTAGGAACCTCATGACAGGTATACTATGCTTTTATTATTATTATTTGTATCAGTCTTCTACTTTGATGCTGTTTTGCTTTTGCATTGTTGGAAATAATTTTCCTAATAGGTTTATTAAGGTTTACCATGACTCAGTTTCAACACAAGTGTTCCTTTATTAGTCCAAAGGCCACTTTGTGTTGGTTACATCCAAAATACGCATATTCACCCTTATATTCTATACCCAAACAATAATATAGTTATAAACATTGGCCAAATACTCACAACCAGATCAGGCCCAGGAGACACTCCCATCATGGCATTATTGCAGTGGGGCGATGAAAACCTTGCTCTTTATACACTATAACAAACAAGTGATGTCAATTCTGGTTATTGGACCTTAGCTAATATTAACTGAAATGGTTTAGGGCTGCACTCTTTCTTCAAGATTTTTCCCCTTGTCTCACTTCCCACTATTTTCCCCTAGCTATTGGACTAAACATTTTTAACCAGTTAATTACTTCACCTGGTACCCAATTAACATGATTTCTTTATTTCTATTTCTTAACCCAAGCCTTTAAATAAGATAACATGGGTATTTTCAGGATTACTACAAGTTTAATGCAAACAGTAGCTTCTCATGATCTCATTCTTCTTGGTCACATGCTTCAGGCTTATCACTCATGTCAAGATTTAGACTCAATTTTAAACCAGAGTTCACTGAGGCCTAATATGGGTTTATATTCCTACAAGCATGAAGCTTGATAAAATGAGATTACATGCAACTTTCTCAATTTTCTTTCCTTGCATGTAGACTGAATTTTTTTAGGGATCGTTAACATAATGCACTGGCTCACAGGTTACTGAAGTTTGTGGCTTCAAAGCTCTAGCTGGGCCAATTTGTAGATCTGACCCTGTTTATTTTCCACCTAATCTTACCAGGGGTATTTAGCAAGTATATCGTCTTTCGCTTGCTTGCATTGGTTAGCAACCAAGGCTATTCCTTCCTGAAAGTAGATGGAGATATAATAGTTTTGTTTCTAAATAAACTCTTTGATGCCTTTTATCTGTTTTTTTTAGTTTGTTTGTCTCTTTTTAGACAGCTGAAAAGGAAAGTTAGTTTGCAGATGTGATTTTAAAGTTGGTTGTAAACATCCAAGCCATAACTAGTTTACAAAGCCATAGTGATGGCCAATTTAGAAAACTATATAATACCTCAATTAGACTGCAGGAGGAAGTTCTCTGATTTTTCTGAAGGGTATGCATGGGCAGACCTGTTCATTGTAACTTCTCTCCCCTTTCTTTTCCGAGACCCTGCTTTCTTGAGTTTATTGAACAACCATTTTCTGTCTAGAGTCAGTGGTACTATTTGGCTGTTGTGAAAGTTCAAGCATAGGGTTTGACAGTGGAAGTGGAACTTTGAATCAGCATTGCTTGAGATTCCTGTCCATTTTATGCATGGCTTAGAGTCTCCAGGCCCTGTGCCTACGTGGATGGTAGCAGCAGGAGAGCAGACTATTTAACTTGAGGTTCCAAGGCATGAACCTCAGAAGCAGATAAAACTCTTACAAACCCAGCAGAGGAGCAGAAAAACCCTTATAAAAAGTAATTAAAAATAAATTATATTAATTAAAGGTACTATAGCAAAAAAACTGAATCTTTTGAAAGTAGTGAACGTCTTAAAAATGCAAGATTTGGCCAGCACGCAGGATTCATACTTCTGTCATGGAAGAAGCCTTTCTGCAGATTCAAACACCTAATGTTATGCTAAGTCCTTTGGAGATGGCAGCCTAGGTCTGGCATTGGAAGTGCGGGGCGGGGGGTGGCAAGCACCGTCATCTGTTGGAATGGTTAGTTACTATCATGCACTATATGTTTCCTGGAAAGTGTTCAGAGGATCTTGAACTCTTCCATTTTGCTAAGCATTTTCTGAGAGTGAGATTCAATCATGGTCCCACCTTCCTTTCTACGCCCTTCTGTTTCTTTCTCAAAATGTTTGTGTGCCATTGGTGGTCCATGGGCCACAGCTTGGGAACCACTAATGTCACATATTTGCACAACTATTTTTCTGAGTCATCCATCTTTAAAGCGTCTTTTTAAAAGTCAAAACCATAATTTTAAAATAGTTTCCATGAAGTATGAAGAGCATTAGAAAATTTTTTTAAAATAATTCTGTTGTGGTGTAAACATTATAGTACTGTGTTGGTGTGTGAGAACTGAGGGACCCTATTAAAAAGGAAAACACTCCAGTCCTCTAGACTTTTAACATGTTGTTATGGGACTCACTAGTCACCACTGTGGCACTTTCTTGCAGGATTAACTCTGAACCAGTCGGCTGCCCCTCCTTGTGTTTCTCACCCCATGGTCTCTCTCTCTCTGGAGTCAGGGGGCTCCCTCTTTGTAGCTTGGCCCTCCAGCTGGATCACTGCTGTCCTTGTCTGCTCCAGATGGTCTTCCAATCCAAGGCAGGTCCTGTGCCATTTTCCCAGCGGCCGATAGGGGAACTTAGGCCCACCCACTACTCCAGGTTCCTGTCCAGGGACCCTGTGTCCATCAACCTGTGTCTCCTTGCTCCCAGACCCTGTTGCTATTTCCCTAGACTCCTTAGTTCTCTGCTCTATCTTCTGGCTCCCCAACTCTCTGGGGTTACCAGCTCAAACTTCCCCCTCCCAGGGAGTAATTGCAGACTACTTAACTCTGAAACCCTAAACGTGCCTTGCTTCTCCCAGGGAGTGACTGCAGACTCCTTGCCCTGCAGCCCCTTTCTGCTGTCAACTTCCTGGCTTTATACAAGCCCTGCCTGTTCCTTCTTAGCTGGATTTCATCAGCAGCCAGCCTTTCAATCCCTGGCTCTTTCCTGGGTTCAGCTTGCCAGGTTAATTGACCTCACTCAACCGTCTCTGCCTTGTGTGGAGTTATACTACCATTATATATGGTATATTATATATGGTAGTATATCATGTTTGTGAATAATCCGTTACCACTTTTTTTCTTGCTTGTGTGGGTCGCAAAAAACAAGTTATAACCATGTTAGAGAACCATCTTGTAATTCTGAGGCTATGTCAGTGCTGGCCTTTCTCTTCCCCCCCCCCCCCGCCCCCCAAACAAAACAAAAAGTCCTCATTGATGTTAGTGTAACACACTAGCGAAGTATGGTTCATGTCTCCCTCTAATCTCTGTTTAATGGGAGGATGATAGCCTACTGGCTCTGCCAACTAGAGGGGCTACTCTTTTCGCTTAGCTGGGTAGAGGTCTATGCTGAAGTGCTGGTTTTGATCCCCGCTGATGTGGTAGAGACAGGAGGGAGTTACAGTCGTATTCACTAGCTGCCAATTGACTTTTTTTACATTAGTGCTTCCAGTGTTGCTGCCACCTGTGCACCACTGTGGAATCTAAAGAAACAAGGCTAGTGTAGGTGAGGCCTGGTAGGTGCTTAAGCTAAAACATAGTTCTCTAACATTGCTTTACCATGTGCTGTTAGGGGAAAAAACAACAACAACGATGTACAGTCAAGTTATATATTTTATTGTAATATTAGGATATGAATTCATATCCTAATATTACAATAAAATATATAACTTGACTGTAAATAAATAAATATTACAATAAAACTTGCGTCACACCCATGTTTAAGCATGATTATTTCTTTAGTGTAGGTGAGGATCTAGTTACGCAACCAGTTAGTCTACATTTTTGCATCTCCTGATTCAGACAAAATAAACAAGCACGCTAAAGAAAAGTAGATTTGACCTGAAAATCTTTTATTAATCTAAATATTAGAATAAAAAAGGATACACATTTTTAAAGACTTTTAACTTGACTAATTTTTAAAGCTTTTGTTCTGACTATTGCTTGTTTTCATTTTCAGTACATGTAACTAATTTTGAAATTAGCCCCTATGCTATTTGTGATGTTAATGTTATTCCTCAGCATGCCACTTACTGCTGCTTTTTGTAATTAAAAACTATTTTGCAAACTTGATTTTGCCATTCGTGTGGTAAGAATTGCTTATGTGAAGTTTCACCATGTTTTTAGCGCAAAAAAAAAAGTGGAAGTTTTGTAAAAACAAAAGACATTGCTATAAACAAATCAATGTGATTTCACATTTATTTATTTTAAAATAACCATTTTATGTTAAAACCTAAAACAAAACCAACAACTTTGAATTCAATCAACATTTCCCCTCCCCCTCCAAAAAAAACACTCTTAAACATGGGGGTGGAGACGTTGAGCCCTGGAAGGAAGAGGAGGAGGCAGAATCATGGAGATTCTACTGAACTTATGTGCAGCATTCCATTAAGTCATTTCTCTTTAGGTGGGTCTTGAACAGAAAGTTTACTGTAACCTTGTGATTCTTTCTTGAGTTCTTTCACTTACACTCTCTGTTGTATAGCCTTCAGAAAGACTGCAGTGCAGTAATTGGTAAGGGCTGTTATTAGCAGAGAAAACCAAGCTGTGGTAATTCTTCCCCCCACCATTTACGCAATTGTTGACTGAGATCTGCATTTTAGAGAAGGAGATAATGAAGTGATGCCTCCAGGTTCAAAGTTTCGAGGTTTGGCTGCTTACCAAAAAGAACCTAAATAGTTTTCTGTAAACTGTTGCTAGTGTGTGCATGTCATGCAGCATATCTGATGGTGCTGGGATATCCCCTTTATATGAAAACTCTTACAATTTGTGCCTAATAATACTTTGTTTTTAATTCTCTGTGCTCAGATGGTGGAGAATAAGGTAAAGTACTATTTTTGTTTTGTACAATTTATAACAGGAATGGAAGTATGAATGCATCCGATGAAGTGAGCTATAGCTCACGAAAGTTTATGCTCAAAAAAATTTGTTAGTCTCTCTAAGGTGCCACAAGTACTCCTTTTCTTTTTGCGGATACAGACTAACACGGCTGCTACTCTGAAACCTGTCAGTAATTGAAGTAACTTTCAATATCTCATAACATGCTACAAAAACTTACCTTCAGTTGTTTTGTAATTACTAGCCAAAGTTTTATGTTACATATTTTGTTGCTAGTAGCCAATTAAAATATTGGTTTAGGGAACTTAGTAGATTGAATTTCCGCTTTGACAAATCTAGCCATTTATCTCAAATATACACCAAATGTATTTCCTTTGAGTCAGTTTCTTTAATTATCTAAGTGTATCTGAATTCCACATTTGAATGATATGTAACATTCATGTTTTGTCATTTAATAAAAACTTGATAAAGAATTCTTCTTAATGAAGAATTGGTTTGGAAACTGTAAGTTTTCTTACCGTTAATCTTTATAGCCAATGATTTTTATTGATTTTGTTTTCTAGCTAGAGTTTTCACTTAGGTTAACATGGTTATATGCATATTAAGTATACAACACTGCCACAAACTCCAGCTGTTTAGCTGTCAAAGTACAGTGATTATAGCTAGAATCAAAAGTTGGAGGGTCCAGTTTTCTGTGACTCAATGGGGTGGGGAGGGGGGAAATAAAATCCTGCATTAAATCCAGTTATATTGCTCAGAGTTTAAATGGACAGCAGTCTAGAAATTCTAAGTTATACATCCCACAGTGAACATGTATGACTCAGAGCTCGTCCTTGGGTTTAAACACTTTGGAATTTGGATTTCCTGCTGAGATCCTACATTAGTGTTTAGTGCAGGAAAATTCTAGTCTGGGTGAGACATTCATAAAGCTAGTGGGGTTGTTTTTGCATGTTACTGTGGGCTAGAAAAAGATTTCTGCAAACACATGTCCTCTTAATTTTTCATAAGTTTTTCATAGAACTTTCATAAGTTTTAAATCTTAGCCAGCAAGCTGGTATATCTGGCTCTTTTTAAAGATATCTCCTTCCCAGTATGAAACTGGTAATTTGCTTGCATTAGTATGTCTCTGTCTACCATACCGCATTTAAGTGAGTTTATAAACAGTTACTGGCATGACTTGTTTTAAACATGGTTCTGGTCATGGTCCACCCACTGGATTTATGGGTCTCTGTAATACAAGTGGACAAATGCCTGTCAACATAAATCCTCAAGGAATCTCCAAGTGCTACAGTAATGATTTAGTCAGACTGCTTTGAGACCTTCAGGTTTTAATGCTTTAAAATAAAAATGCATTATTAAATGCCAAATTGCCATTAATATATTAAACAAAATTGCTCTGTTCCGTATTCATTTGGCAGAAAATACCATAATCTCATTAGTTTTAGTAGAAGACCTCTGTGGCTTTAGGCACAAATAAAATAAATAAAACGTTATGCCTTCTGAGGATGGTCTTCTAATGAGGGACAAATGATTTTTCTGGGGCCTTGTCAGAATGGCTTGCTGTGCACAGCTATTCTGAAATGGTTGTCTAATACGTTTCTCCCAGAAATGTACTTGGAAACCATTTTCCAACATGCCTGTTGCTAGCACAATTTTTCTGAGCATCTGTGGTGGAAATCCAGCAATCATGCTTAACATCCACCATTACAAATATGTTCTCTGGGCCCTAAAATGGAAGAACTTTATCCCATATGGATGAATTTTTACCCAAGCTGACATCAGCCAAGTCAACTATTTGGCTTCTCTAGACTTTACGTAATGTTTGTTTATATATTCAGATAGTTACAAGTCATCAGAGATTTCTCAGATTTGCCTTGGGTTACTTACTCTTACAACCAATCTTTTCTTTTGGACTATACAGCTCTCTCATACTTACTTTCTATGGCTGCTGCTACCACCGCCATTATGTTTGTATTTGTTTAATCCCTTATGTGGACATCTGTCTTATTAGAACCAAAGCCCCTCAGGAAACAGTATACACAGTCCTGAGGGTAAGAGCAGTATTTTACTCAGTTCCTTGTGGTAACGGAAAAGTAAAGATTCATTGTAACATCCTGAAATCTCTCTTGTCTAGGTGCACAAGATTTTTTTTATTTTTTTTTTTTAATTCTATCATCATGTATGGTTACAAGACTAAGGGAGTGGAGTAAGAATGGTCTTGTGGTTATGGCACAGGATTGGGATCCAGGGATGAAAGGTTTTGCCTGTGACTTTGTGATCATATACAAGTCACTTACCCTTTCTGTGCATTAATTTCCTTATCTGTAAAGTGGGGATAATATTTACCTCAGGGGGATGTCATGAGGTTGAATTAATTAACGTTTGTAAAACACTTTTGAGATTTTCAAAAAGTGCAACAGAAGCCTATGAGGAAAGATTAAAAAACTGGGCATGTTTCTTCTTAAGAAGACTGAGGAGGGTCCTGATAAGTCCTCAAATATGTTAAGGACTGGTATAAAGAGGAAAGCAATCAGTTGTCTTCATGGCCACTGAAGGTATGACAAGAAGTAATTGGCTTAATCTTGAGCAAGGGAGGTTTAGTTTAGATATTAGGAAAAACTTTCTAATGATCAGGGTAGTTAAGCTCTGGAATAGACTTCCAGAGGAAGGTTTGGAATCCCTGTCATTGGAAATTTTAAAAAGCAGATTGGACAAAAACCTGTCGGGGATGGTCTAGGTTTACGTGGTCTTGCCACAGCGCAGGGTGCTGCACTTGATGAGTTCTCAAGGTCCCTTCCAGCCCTACATTTCTGTGATTCTATAAGAATGTTGTTATTTTTACTTTAACTCTCCAAGTACAACATTGGAGATGAACCTTCATAGATACTAATCCTTTTGGTCCTTATCTGGTCCAAAACGAATGCTATGAGTGCTACTGCATCTTTGGGAACACCAACAATATCTACTGATCTAAAACCTGCAGAATGACAGTTGAGGAGATCCTGGAATTACCAAGCCTTATATAGGCAGCCCCATTTTGGTGGATGTGGAGGCAATATTAGCAAAGCTTTGCCTGCTTCAGGACCCAAAGAGAAAGTGGGCAATGAACACAGGGCAGTCAGGCAGGGAGATTCCACATAATAAAATGCCTTTACGCAGGAAAGTGGTCACATGCATGCACAATTCAGGACTAAGACTCTCTTTTTACTGAATCTTTGCTACTGGGAGTGTAAACAACAATTCTTTTCCTGCGGAATTTGTATCTATCACTTGTAAAGACCTGACAACCAACACAGTGTGTTTTCAAATGTCTAAACCAAATAAAACAAAGACTTCTCTTCTTTGTGTCAGATGCTAGCAAAGATAGCAGCCAACCCCACTCTCCCTGGGATAGTGTCTAGAATCTTCACCTTAGAAGCCATATTTTCTAATTTTAAATATAGGTTTTGGTGTTCAGGGAAGAATTTGCGATAGAGAAAATTTAAAAGAAGAAAAGAAATGGGCAGGGGGATTTCTGTTCTTGAAAGATCCACAAGCAATTTAATGTTTGGATAAACCATAAGGCATTGTTTTTTCTCTTGAAAATTGCTCTTCAATAACAAAATATTATTGCTACACCAGAAAAGATGGAAAAAAAGGAGAAACTGAAACTTTATTTCAGCAAGTCTTAGGATAATAGTTTTTTTTTCTTTTCTACAGCCCAAGAATATATTTCAATTGGATTCTGCTAGAATACCCACAAAAGAAGTCGCAGGTTCTCTTAATACTAAAACTGGTGATAGTCGGCAGCACAGTATCAAAACTGAATTTTTGAAGGCAGCACAGTCAAAAGATAAATTTAAATGTAGTGGAGCTGAGACTGGAGGTTTTGCAGGCCATATTGCTAAATTAATGAATAAAAGAAGAGTGTTTACGAAACAGTGGTGAAAAAAGTCAGTTGACAGGACTGAGAGTATATCATGTTGGATGTAATTACATCTGTAGGACACCAGAAAAAGTGGAAACAATTATTGTGGGCCAAGTTGAAGACCTCTTGAAAATGATACAAAAACCTACCTGAAAGATAACATGGAAGGTTTAATTTAAATATTTCTTTTTGCTGGTCTTCTGTTTATAGTATTCAGTAACCAATTATTTCAAGTGGAAGACTAGAGCTATCTTAGATAATGTTTCCCGGGGAGAATGGGGGTCAGTCAGCATTATTTTCTGAGCTCTGGATATAGGTTCGAGAAGCCTTTGCTGAAGTAACCCCTTGTGCAAGTCAGTGAATATGTCACTTTAGGTTTTAACATAGGTATTTCTAATACATTACTTCATCTAAATTTTAAATTTAAACAAATTCAGATATGTAGTTGAAGAATATTTGTCTCACTAATTGGCTTCCCCTACAATGTGCAATATTAAAATTTCATAGGAGGACAATTCTGTTAAACATCACCTGCATTTTTAAATTAGATTTAGTAATATTTTGGTGTACTTTGGAGGAGACAATTTTCCTGTAATTTTTCATCTCTGTAATGAGTCTGTTGTATCTCTGCAGTATTCTGTTTTTCTGTGGTCTTGCTGTATGATCTGTGGTAGTGCTGAGTTCCCTGTTTCGTATACTATATCTGGTATTTGTATTTTTAAAATATCTCTAAATTGACAAAAGAATTCCAAGATACTACAGACTGGACTGGATTGGCTCAGCTTTTGCATCATTCTAAGAAATTGACAGTGCAGGGATGGCTCCCTATGTATGCCACCAGGCAATATAAAGAGCACGACATTGTTCCAGGAATTAATAATAATGATTAATAATATATTATCTCAGTTACTGTTCCACTAGGCAGAATGAGAAGCCAATTAAATTTTGTTTTAGAGAATGAAAACTTAAAAACCAGTTTGCTGAACAGAAAAATAATTGCACTCACTGACTCTCAGTGAAAAAGATAATCAGACTAAGAACATCAAAGCTGGGCAGGAACTTTGGGAGTTCCTTTGCTGCAGGGAGATTTCATGGAGTTTGGTGGTATTGGTTAATCTGGTTCTGAAGGCAAGGATTTCATATAAAATCCAGGTCCAAATATCTATCCTTTGTGGTACTCCAATTAATGATTTGTATGATACCTAATGAAGACAGTGATGAAAAAGTTTTAGCTTGCTGTAGGAATAGATTTATGGGATCTGACAGAGAATTCCCTTCCAGCCCTGATATTCTATGATTCTATAAGTATGAACGGTAACAGATAGATAGTTTAGAACTCAGGGAAATTGTTAATTTTTTTTCCTAAACTGGTGATTGTTACTTCAGTAATAGGAAACTTTTCAACTTGAAATGGTCATTAGGCTATTATGGTGCTTAAATACTTAAGGAATGCCTTTATAAATCTGTATAATGATGATCTTTTTATGTTTCACAATGGTTAAGTATTTCCCTTAGAGTGCAGGACCAGGAGATCAAATAGCTAAGTGCATTCATCCACTTCCTCAGTCATGACTCAATCATGGACTTTCCCCAGAAGAGCACGGGTAGAGATTAAAGTGCATCTAGTCCTGTGATAATCTGATCAGATTTAATTTCTCCAACTCTTTAGACAAACATTTCAACTAAATGTCTTCTACAGTATTCTGAATTCCACTGTGGGTTAATTTCTTAGAGACTGAGAGGCATCCTCACTCCACCTATCTGCTTTACAAACGAACACAAGTTGGAGTTCGGAACACTTAGAAAGGCAATGTCTGCCTGCTAGGACAGGATGTTTTATCCATGAGTATTTGTACCATGATCCAGACATGCAAAGCATGAGTTATCTTTGTCTGATTTTTTTTTAACAATGCTTTTGATTTTTTGAATGTCAAAAAACATAGCCCATTGAGATTATGTATTTATGAAATAATGATTAATAAAGATCTGTAGTTAGCAAGGGTAGCTTGAAATAGAAAAAAATTCTTTTTACCATTGCCCTAGGCAGAATCTTAATATATTAAGGAATTCTGGCATTGCAAAAGCCACCATTTACAATAAAAATGGACAGTTTTTAAAAACTAATGTTTGAACAATATTTTAAAGTGAACTTTCCTAAATCACATTAAATTGCTTGTCCATCTACCATTGTTTTCTTCAATCCTTAAATTAAGAAAGAAACAAGAAAAAATATTTCAGTTGGCCAGGGTTGCACTTAAGTTTTTGAGAGTTGTCCAGTCTTACGGTCAGTAAAGCTCTTTTATATAGTTTCTGGGTTACTGGATAATCCAGCTAGAATTAATACAAGAATTATTTATATATATTCATATTCCTACCCTTTCTTATTAACATAATTACTGGAAATGTCCATGTGAAGCTTTCTTTTATAAACAATATCAAAATGATCAGTCTTGGTTAGCATGACTGTAAGTGTATTGGAAATGACAGTTTCCATGGTCAACAGAAAATCCAGTTTAATAGGCTTGCCAAGAACAGCTCTTCACAATGTGATACTGTTTTATTTAATATTGTTACAAATCATTCAGCCAATCCACATGCAGATTTGTTAGGCAATACAGAATCTCTTGTTAGCCAAGAAAATAAAATAATTCTTTGCCAAAGTTTATGTTTATAATATTTTTTTCATGTTTAAATCTCATTTCACTTTCTACATTTCAGTCACTTTGTAATCTGAAATATGGGAATCATACAAAGTTGAAGTGTCAGTGATTCTGTTTCATTGGATGGGTGTTCCCTTGCAAGAGCATTCAGGTGTCCAAACTACTTAGTTATTCTTCTGTTTTTTCAAGTCATGGAAGAGCCTCTTGGGGCCTGACCCTACCCCATTCAAGGGAATAGGAGTTTTGCTGTGGATTTTAATGAGTGGATTTTAATGAGTATTTAAAAAATATCAGTGTATTTTTGTCTTAAAAACTGAACTTTTGTCTTTTTCCCATTAATACTTGGAATGCAAGGGTAGAGAAAATGCTCCTTTTCATTTATTTGTATGTAGTTGTTAGTTAATGTGTAAGTACATTGTCCCAACTGACACATTTAATGCAACTGTGTTGATAGCTTTGAAAAGAACATGCACTTTCAAAACTGTATGTTTAGTATGAGATTCTGGTCCACCTGATGGACAATATTTGAGGTTCTGTAAATATTATAGCAAGATAGAACAATGATCTCAGATTGTTTAGAAGACTGTATGCCATGACATGGCAGTTGTTTGCTGCAGCTTGAATACTCTTACTGTTGTCCCTGGTTTTAATTCCTGATTCTGATTTGTGTGTGATGTTTGCTTAAAGGTTTTTTAAACAAGAATATGACCACCTAAGTGAAGGATCCTTTGGCTTTGGAACTCTTTCCCTCTGATGTGTCCATCATCAACTAGATATATTTATGCTACAAAACAAGATTCTTACATTGTTCTCTGTCTTTTTTTCCACTAAATTGTGGGATTTCCAGTTGAATGTCATTTGGTTGATGGGTAGGAATGGTGCACGGCAGAATCTTTTATTGTGTATGTTTTGTAATGGTGGTAGGATATCCTAGGAATAGACATCTATAGTAAGAAATCTTTATAATACAAAAATTCCTCACTTGTGATTGACGATTCTAGAGGGAAAACGCTAAGCAAAACATATGTATTCTGTTGTATGTACTGAACTGATTAGAGTGGTGGAAGCATCTCTCTGAATGAAATGTTCCTGTCACTTTGTCACTGTAATCAGTTGTCATTGATTATAATGCACATTCTGCCCTGTGAATACCTCTGTTTGTAAAATATGTAGTGTCCTATTTAGTTAGGCTTCTGAGATTGTGGGGTTCTATTTAATAAAAATGTGGATGAGGTGCCCTTAAAGCCCTGTATGACAGTGAAATACAAAACAACAAAAATAACTGATAAAATAAGGAATTCTGAAATTTAAGTTAGAAATGTCTTAGCTTGCTCACGGTAACCTGGTACTAAAGCAATCTAAGAGTAATTCTTAAAGACTGATATGACTGACATCTGTCAACAAAATTAAAAGGCTAGAAACATCTAGCAGTCTATTTTTCAGAATACTCTCAGATGATTAGATAATCAAACACAGTAAACAACCTATTTTGATTTGAAGTTAAGCTGGTGTGTGTTCTGCTTCTTTTGTAGATGAAGGGATCCACATCATTGTTTGAAGGGATACTGCTTCACTGCTCATTTTTCTGTTGTTGTCTTTTGCTCCCTGTCCAAGCTTAGATGTCCTTTTCCTGTTTGGATATACAGGTATGCTACTGTATTCTGTAATTTTCAAACCGGGGTACATGAGCTCTTGTCAGGGTATGCAAGAAAAATCCTGTCATGGCAGATAACGCATTTTATACATGTCAAGGTTCCTTCCCCACTCTGAACTCTAGGATACAGATGAAATGAAAAACCCTGCATGAAAAAACATCTGCATGAAAAACCCCCTAAGGTTAGTTTTACCAGCTTAAGTTAAAAATTCCCCAAGGTTCAAACTATTTTACCTTTTGTCCCTGGACTTTATTGCTGCCACCACCAAGCGTCTAACAAATATAACCGGGAAAGAGCCCACTTGGAAATGTCTTTCCCACCAAAATCCCCCCAAGCCCTACACCCCCTTTCCTGGGGAAGGCTTGATAAAAATCCTCACCAATTTGCATAGGTGAACACAGACCCAAACCCTTGGATCTTAAGAACAACGAAAAAGCAATCAGGTTCTTAAAAGAAGAATTTTAATTGAAGAAAAAGTAAAAAAAAATCACCTCTGTAAAACCAGGATGGTAAATACCTTACAGGGTAATCAGATTTAAAAAATAGAGAATGCCTTTAGGCAAAACCTTAAGTGACAAAAAGACACAAAAACAGGAATATACATTCCATTCAGCACAACTTATTTTATCGGCTATTTAAACAGAATCTAACGCATATCTAACTAGATTGCTTATTAACCCTTTACAGGAGCTCTGACCTGCATTTCTGCTCTGGTCCCAGCAAAAGCAACACAGACAGAGAGAACCCTTTGTTTTCCCCCATACTTTCCAGCTTTGAAAGTGTCTTGTCTCCTCATTGTTCATTTTGGTCAGGTGCCAGCGAGGTTATCTTTAGCTTCTTAACCATTTACAGGTGAAAGGGTTTTTCCTCTGGCTGGGAGGGATTTAAAGGTGTTTACCCTTTACTTTATATTTATGACAATATAATACCACTTAACATCTAATCAACAACTAGAAACTTGTCTGAGGGACTATTTTTATTCAAGACGAAAGTATATATAATAAAATTGTTCATTATAATAATAGTAGTATCCAGGACAACACACTCTAGGATTTGTACGTTGTGTTGCATCATGTTATCCCTTACATACCTTTTTATTTTTCTGTTTTCATATATATATTATGACCCTATCTCAGATGGGAGTACATAGTAGTTATTTGGAAAGGGAAACTGGAACTAATATGTTTGTGGTTTTTTTTAAATTTCTTCTTCTTTTGTAACCATTTACAACTGATCGCAGGTTAGTTAAGAGAAACCATTCACATTTCCTTTAAATATTGGAAATATAACTCTTCATATTTAGTGCAACTAATCATGGTTTCCTTACACAGTTTAATAAGATGTTTGGGCATTGCATGTACCTCCTGTTACAGTTTAAAAGGACATGAGTAGTAAGACCAGGACTTTTAGATCTACATGTATCTGCAATATTTCTATTATTCACTGCACTCTGCAAATAACTTTATTCTTATACAGTGCCTAAAACACTGGCTCCCCAATCTTTATTGAAGCCTTCAGGAGGAACTGTAATAGGATAATATTTTTGAGAGAGATTGTCATAGGTATACACTGTTACTTAAAGATTTCATGATTAAGAGGCTCTGTATATTGAGGATAAGGAAAATTATTAAAACTTAGTATTGATGTGAATGCAGAATGAATATTTTTACATTGAAAAATATTTTTAATATTGCTAGAGGTGATGCACAAACATTTTGTATAGATTATTGCTGCATAGAAAGATTTCTGTTCAAAATCTAACTGTCTTCTTTTGTTACCGAAGTATCCTATTCTACACTTGACCCTCTGCAGGATTTGGCCCCCCGAGAGGTCTGCATGTCTTAATCTTGTTATAATTCCCAATATAGGCGTCTTAGCTCAAATGAGAATTACAGAATTGCTCTTAGATATTGTTTTGTTCAAAGATGGAAGGTAAATTTGTTTGTAAATAACTCTGCCTCCACGTTGATCATCTCTTCTGATCTTTTAAACAGATATTACTTTTATACCTTTTTAAAAAATATATATACTGTTAATATCTCTTTCGTTTTACGGGTGAGAACTGTTTTCCTTATTTTACCCATTTGTTCCTTGTTTGGGAATCCCCGTGCTTTCCAGCTCCTGGAACACACTTATGTCAGCAGATTAACTTTTGCTTCCAGTTTCTAGTCACTGATGCTAATATAGGCTTGAATTAAATTATAAAAGGATATTTCTTTTGTATGTTCAGGAAGATAGTTTTGTTCTCTCCACTCATTTTCTTTTCTTTTTTTTTATATTTCAATAATCTGCAGTTCAACCCTTGCACAGATAAGCATGAAGTCAGTGCTAGATGTTTGCTAAGGCAGGTTCAATTTAAGGATTCTGAAGCTGGCCCTAGGATACACAGTAAAGCAATAAAATGGTATTGCTTAGCAATTAGCTTTGAGGTAGAATCCCCCAAATTAGAACATTAAATGATTAAAAGTTACAGATTGAAAGCTGCACTTTCCTTTTTTTTGTTTTGTTTTTGGAAAGCGCTGTAGTTATGGATTTATACAATAGGAGTCAAAGTCCATTATAGCAGTGGTTCTCAACCAGGGGTCTGGGGCCTATGTGGGGCCGTGAGCAAGCTTCAGGGGGTCTGCCAAATAGGGCCAGCATTAGACTCACTGGGGCCCAAGGCGGAAAGCCGAAGCCCCGCCACATGGGTCTGAACCCAGGGCCCTGAACCTCATCCCTCGGGTTGAAGCCGAAGCCTGAGCAATGTGGCTTAGTGGGGGTCCCCTGTGGCGTGGGGCCCTAGGAAACTGCCCTGTTTGCTATCCCCTAATGCTGGCCCTATCTTTTATATACAGAAAAACAGTTGTTATGGCAGGTGGGCCGGGGAGTTTTTATAGGATGTTGAGTGGGGCCTCAGAAAGAGAGAGGTTGAGAACCCCCCTGCATTATAGAATATGCCTAACTTTTGTGAGCCTTTATAGGTTGTCTACATATTTTTTAAAACCTAAGGTTAAACAACGCTAAATGTGTTAAGTTCAAGCAAGAACAGAGTCTAGTTCTTCAGCACACTGAAGACACTGTAGCCCATGTTTCATCTTCCTCCGAAGGCTTCATCTTCATGTTGAATCAGAGGAATGACAAGATAGGGCCTGGTGAGCCCCCAAAGAGAAAGAGCAGTCTTCCATTTCTATGAGAGGAAAAAGCTGAACTATTCTAAGGCAATTACTTCCACCTCTGCCAAATCCAGCAGAGACGTACATAGCACCTTGTAGTTGATTGTATCAAAGATTGCTGAAAAATGTAACAGAGCTAGCAGAGACATCTTGTATTGCTGTTTCCATACTTGTCCTGGTCTGAAACCTGATTGTCTGAGGTTAAAAGATTGGAAAGTTTCTCCACTACTTATCTTCTTAATTATTTTCCCCAAAAAGAGAAGTTAGAGGCTGGGTAATAGATAATGATGACACTCGTGTTAAATGGTTTATTGAACAAGAACCATAGTATTGGATCTTTGAGGTTTTATTGGGAGTTTGCCCTCCCTTTCGGAGACACTAATGATCACCTCCAAAACTGAGCCACCTGAGTCATCCAGACTAGCTCAGCTATACATGCCAGACTGAGTACTTCATCTGGCATGGTGGTGGTTTTATTAATGATTTGACCTCACAATGAGTAGCATGAGTTGAAGTCCCAGGTTATTCTGTGCTGTTGTCCTAGTCGGTAACCAACAGGTCTTGGTACAAGCTACATTCATATATAAATTTTAAAATCTAGTTTGGCACCCTGGATTTATGTTGTCATTTAAGCTCAGCTGCTCAAAGGTTGGAGTCGTGTCTGCCCAGATCTTTAATCCTGATTTAAAATTATACTTGCCCTTGTGAGTTAAGTAAGAGCCTCCCACTCCTAAAGGTTTTACTTGTACATCACCTTTTCATGTTGATTTAGCTGATACTATCATGATAGCTGCAGGTATCTGCAAAATGTAAAATCTGTGATGGGGACAAAAATGAAAATCATTAGCGTATTGAACTTGCACCAGAACTGTAGTGAGCAAAATGGGATTAGCCATAGAATGACAAGCGGCTCTATTTTAGTTTCTGAAAAATACTGTCCACAGGCATGCTACAGGATTCCAGTTTGTTTTTTCTAATGGAGATCTGCTATTTGAAACCTTAAGGATTTGTTCCTGAAACAGCTGTCACTTCAGTTGGGTGATAAGGTGCACAGGAAAACTGAGATATCAGTTAGTCTGTTGTTGCTCTTAGCTTCAGGGGTTCTGTTTTCTGGAAGTCGGCTGCTTTGCATACTGTGGGTGCAATAGTAACTTTCCTAGATGGAACCTTGTGTCTTAAATTTAGATCTCATTTGAAAAATTTGAAATTTGCATAGTGGGTATAACTTCTGTTAAAGTTCGCCCAAATGGAAAAAGGTACCATGATCTGTAGTGGTGTATAAACAAAAATGTAGTGCCAAATTTTCAAAAGCTGAGATCTCTGTATTACCCACATTTGTGTTTACCTCTAATTGCATATGCACTTAGTTAATGCATATGCAGGTGAAAGTATCCCCATGCATGCAGTTAGTCAGTTTGAGCACCTAATGTGAAGTATTCATATGAATTCCCTGCCCTTTTGAAATATGGCCCTTACAGTATAATAAAGTGTTTGTTGATGTGCTTTTAAATCCGTTCTGTGTTGCTTTGTGGATGGTTTCGACTGTGTTTTTCTTTGTAAGAATTTTCTAGTTTGGTGTGTTAGAGAAGAGAATTCTTCACCCAGTTGGCTACCAGATGCTGTAAATTTTTTTAAAAAGAAAAGGAGTACTTGTGGCACCTTAGGGACTAACCAATTTATTTGAGCATAAGCTTTCGTGAGCTACAGCTCACTTTTTTAGCTTTTCATGTATGACAAACTTTCTTGAAAAAAATAAAACAAAAAAGATCTTGCTGTCAGGAGAGTTACCGAGGAAGACACTATTAATTTTGTTTGAAGAGATGTCCAATATATGTCATTTCAGAAAGTGGAGTCCTGTGGGGCGTTGTGTAGATATATCAGTATGAAGTCTCATTTGCCAGCTGACAGTCCAACCTTCAAGCAGATTCATATCTCTATGAAACTGTCTGTCACCTGCTGCTTGTTCTATGTTCAGTATGCATTTCCTGTTGAATTTTGAGTATTACCTCTTCCCCCTCTCCTCCCCCCCTTGTTGTGGCTAATTGCTCAGTTCTTTGTGAAGCAAAAGTACTATTTAGGTTTTAGAACATCTTCATTTAGTTTTATTTCTTCCCTTCATTGGGATGCCATTTTTTGTCTATTAAAGCCTGATTGCCTGTTCTCTATTGTTTTTCTTTACCATTCTACTGCTCCTGTTTGTGGAGCTCTGTTCTCCTGGGCCTCCTAACTGGAGAACTGCTCCTTCAGTATCAACTTTAGTGGCTCCTTTTCCCAACTCCTTCGCGCATTCAGGTCCTTCTTTAAACACTCTCCGGGGTTCAACCCTCTCCTCTTTTTATCTCTTGGTGATCTCATCCTCTTGCATGGTTTCAGCAACCACCTCCAGACAGATAGGTCCTCAATTCACACGATCACCCCCCTCTGTCCAGCAGTGCATCTTCAGCTGTACTGCTCACTAATCAAAAACAGTCTCCAAAACGGAACTTCTTTCTCATCTTGAAAGCTCTTCTAACCTTCTTGTCTCAGATTCTGAACCTGTTACCTCTGACTTTCTTCTTCGTCTCATCCCCATAACCACCATCATGGAGTTCTGGCACTTTCCTTTTCAGTATCACTACAATCTGCTCATTCTTCATTATGCCTGCTGTTGAGACCCTTGTCCAGGCCTTGTTGATCTGTTGGCTTGATTACAGCTCTGTTTGCTGTGTTGGGCAATCCAGGTTTGCTCTCCATGGAGTTCTAGTTCTCATCCAACACACACCGTCTCTTTTTCCTCCTTGATACTTCTTCAAATCATGTTTTACCAAGACACCAGGCCCTCTGATCTCTGAAGAACACTTCAGTGCAGCAGACTTCATCTGGTTTATTTTTACTCCAGTTATTCTAGAAACTAGTATTTGAATAAGAGCTCTTTCTCCAATAAGCAATCTCCTGCTTAATTCTTCAATGAAGTTTTATGTAGGTGTTTGATGCTGCACTGTTGCCATGTGGGTTGTGAGGTTGTAAATTCTAAAATGGACCACAAGGAGCCTTTGTTTAATCATAAATATAAATATCATATTTAACAAAAGGAACTAGGAAATCATAAATAGCATGTGCAGGTATAAGTGCATTTTGTTTTTATGGGATTGTTTTCAGTGTGTGGTATATTTGGAGTTGAAGGTATATTACTGCCATTGTAGTTGGTGGAGATACACTAGTACATAAGAGAGGAGAATTGGGTTAGGAGATACCCATTTACTTTTACCAAACGCTCATTTATATTTCAGATGCTAGTTACCTTCTGATTCTGCATGGTAGAAAGATTCCATGTTGATAACCGTGTATACATTATTCCTATAAATAAGCAGGTACTCTCTTATGGGTACATATTTAATTCTAACTCCCAGTTATACTGTTTCCTGTATTTGCCTAGGTTCTCCATTAACATCTCTTGATTTTTGGTGCACAAGATAGGTTGGGAAACTATTTAAAGTATTTTTAAATTGAATAAATGTATTCTCTCTTCTGTGGTTCTGCCAATTCTTTGTACACGGTGTACTTAAAGTATCACAATCTCTGCCATAATAGATACGGTAATTCAATCTTCAGCTGTGTTAATTCTTTCCTGAACAGGCCAATTGTGCCGAGTTCCGCTGCATTAACAGAGCAGTCATGTTATGTGGACCTGTTTCCTCTGGGGAGTGGATTTGTACCACCTGATCTCTTTCCCTGGAAATGCAGGTTGAAAAACTTGAAGGTGTTTGAGATAGTAAAAATATGGGGTTTCACCTGTATTCAGACAAATTCTGGCTTGCACTGTGCCAGTGCGCCAGGCCTAAAATGCAACAGAAACGCCAGAACAGCGGAGGAGTCAACTCCACGTCTCCTGTGCTGTGTGATGCAGAGCTCTGCTGTGATCAGGTGCTGCTCATCACAGAGGAGTGATGTTGATGGGCCAAGGGTGTGGCCAAGTGGTTCTATGCACGTTGTAGACCCACTGTCCCTAAACTCTTAAACTGAGGGCACAGGCAGCCTGCATCTGCTGCTTCTTGCGGCAGCCAGTAGTGGTGCTTGTGGCCTAGCAGTGCAGGTACCAGGGACCTTTCTGGCAGAGTGAAAGGAGGAGTGTGTGTTTTTCACCACTCCCTCTGCCCCAACCCCAGCGTGTTTTCCACGGGTAATTAAGGTTTTGCTCGCAGCACCCGTATTTGGCTCTTGGCCTTTTAGAGCCCTTGAAAAAAGAACAATACTTTTACAAATTTACCATATTTTAATATATGATGCAAATATGCTAACTTTGCCTATCTATGTTCATATGTGCACCTGCAGTTTTATATTTGTATATGTAAATTTGTATAGGGAAGCTAATCCCTTTTTTACAGCTATTGCAAATGTTTGTAGAAAGATGAAAGTGTGTTTATGCATATATGCACTGATGAGTTACTGTTAGAGCTGTAGAGCACTATGGCTTATGCTTTTTTCTCTTTCACAGAAATTACCTATTACAATATGGACACGAGTAAAAAGACAGAACCCCCTGTGTCTGTAGAAATGGTACAACAAAGGGCGAACCCTGATCACGCTCCTGGATCAATTTACGTTCCAGAACAAGGTGGTTACAAAGAGAAATTCGTAAATACAGTGGAGGACAAGTATAAATGTGAAAAGTGTCATCTCATATTGTGCAATCCTAAACAGACGGAATGTGGACACAGATTCTGTGAAACCTGCATTAATGCATTGTTAAGGTGTGTGTTTCTTAGTATGTTAAAAATGTTAATATGATTGAAAAATTCTGACCTTCTGAAACAGGTTAAACAAATGTCTATTTTTCCATCTTGTCTTGAATGTAAAAAATTTTTGAGCAATTTGAAGATTATAGGGCCTGAGATGAAGAATGCAAAATATCTAATTAATTTTCCATTAATTTATTTTTTCATGAGAATGCTGAGTTATGCAACTATTCATGGTAACATGAGAATAAAAATGCAGCTGTTCTCTTTAAAAAGTAAAAAAAAAAAAATAATAATAAAAATCTAGCTTTTTAGTAGTACCTGGCAATTTCAATACGTTTCATTTGAATCTCAGCTCTGATACATTGCTGCTGATAGTATTCGGTACACATTAGTTTGAGTTTTGAAATAACAATAAATGCATAGCACTTAGCATGTTCAAAATATTGCACAAACTTTAATCCAAGCTGCACACCTGTGGAGTAGATATTTAATAATATCTCTTTTTATTGATGGGGAAACTTGCAGCAGAGGAAAGAAGTGACTTTCCCCAGACCACCTCCTTCATCAGGAACAGAGCAGAGACAAAATTTGGGAATTTTCTTCCCTCTACTTATTCCCCATAACCATTCTGGCTCTGTGTATGCAACAGACTATATTTCATTGTGGAAATATAGCATTGTTTCAGAGGTTGAGTGTGCAAGGCTAGTGGAGTTAGATATGTTTAAGTAACACATCCTTTTCTCTCTCCTATTCAGTGCATCACATTTATAATAGGAAAAATAGAGTTGTTGTGATACGTATATTATTTTCTGATAAATTGCTGTTTGTGCCAAGAAATCTAGTAATTTTTCTGAATATACATTTTTAGGAAGCAGTCGTCTGTGGTTAATAAGAGGTATTAGTTACAAATATTTCACATCCACTGTCAACATACAGCTAAGAACACACGGATTATATGCTAGTGAGCTGTGCACTCTCAGGGTCATCTGAGGAGAAACTTCAGTGAAACTATCTGCTCAGGATGCAGCAGTAGTTTAAAAGAGCAAATAGGATGCTTGAGTGAGTTCAATAAAAGCTAGAAAATGATGAAATTGTATCACACAGTATACACCCTCGTGGAATACCGACTCCAATTTTGTTCTCTTTGCCTTAAGAAAAATATTGAGGCTATTGAAGCCGTGAGGCAATGAAGATACTCTGAAGCATGTTGAGATTTACATACCATGTGCAATAACAAGGAGTAGGATTAGTTAATTGGGACGGGGTGGGATTTGATTGGAATATTCAACCTGTGAATGACGGCGACAGTTGATCAGTCATTCCTTTACAGTGACCCATAATATTAACAACAGCAATAACTTATTTATACTGTATAAGTCACTTTATAAAAATAGAATAATTTAGCTGTTATACAAGAGATTACAATCCAAACACAAATAAAGGCAACTAAGGGAAGGAATAGGGATTAATAATCGAGGGAAGATTAGTGGGAGACGTGACGGGGTGGGGGGAGGGATATGAGGTAAACTTAGGTTTCCTTGAAATAATATTTCATGGCCTATATAATCATGCTGTAGAAATCACTGACATAGGAGGTTGAGTCAAATTATGCCTGGATTTTTAAAAAGAGCTAGGTATATAATAGACACTAATAATCTTTGTGTATGCATGCTGAAATACTGAGAGGTAACCAGAGCTGCTGGATCAGGTGTGCTGTAGAAGCTAGGAACAGATGTTATTTTTTCCATGTAAAGCATTGAACAATTGGCTGGAAACATTATGGTGTGGGGTTTTTTTGTTTTTTTTCCCCCTTCCTCTGGAATGCCAGGTACAGTCCCCAGGCTGAATGGACCAATGGTTTCATCCATTATGGCTGTTCATATTGTTCCCATAATTTATGGTGTATAAACACATCTAAATTGCTCTTTGTATTTTATGAAGAAATAAGTAGATGTTTAAAATGACTATATTCAAGGCAAGAAAGTATTATTTGGTGCTTTTTAAAGATGGAAAAATCCTGGCAGACGAAGTCTGTACTTCATTTTATGCTGCTATTAAATAAGGGTTTTTTTATTCGTTAAAAATGAATTTTCCATTGTAAGTGGAACCTGAATTTAACTGTTTACTCAGTTTTCAAATTCTCTTGAAGGATTACTTTATATTTTGTTTTCTTTAATGTTAGCAGCATTTGTTGTTCCATTTGATTCTATACTAACTTTCATTGAGCCATACCTTCTTAATCATTAACCTTTTTAAATACTTGGAGCAATTATAATTAAACAAGACGCCTTTGATTTACTAGCACCAATCTAAAATCTGATAAATACAGAAGATTCAAAGTGGAATAGAAAATAATTTGTCTATTTTCTCTCTCCAGTTCTTCTAGTCCAAAATGTACAGCGTGTCAAGAGAACATAGTTAAAGATAAGGTATTGTTGTTAAAATAGTCTCTTATTCCTAATATTCAGTTGCTATGATTTATTTAAAATGTTTTTCTGCTTTACAGAATCCTTTTTAAAGTGTTTTAGTACTGTTTCTTGGGGAAAAATGTTATTGTGCAATTTGAACCTAGTATGTCTTATAGCATGACAAAGTAGTAACCATACAGGATTGGAAGCCTTTATGCCTGTCGATCACGATCGACTGGTTGATCTTGGAGGCTCTGCCATTAGATTGCGATCTCTGGGCAGCTAAGTTTCCTCCAATCCTGACCGAACGGCCCTGAGTTCCTCCAAGCTTGCCTGAGTGCCACTGCAGGTGAATCAGTCGAGGAGCTCAGTTCAATCAGGCAGGTTGCCTGTCTGCTGTGGCCCCACTCTGCTCCCAGAAGCGGCTGGCTGCTGGCATGTCTCTCTGACCCCTGGAGGGGAAAGGGGCAGTGGGTCTCTGTGCGCTGCCCACTCTTGCAAGCACCGCCCCCGCAGCTCCCATTGTCCGGGAACCAAGCTGCAGGGACAGTGCTGGGGACAACACACGGAGACCCCCCCTCCCCCGCGTCCCCCAGGTGCCAGAGAAGTGCCAGCAGCCAGCCGCTTCCAGGAGCAGCATGGGGCCACGGCAAGCAAGCAGCCTGCCTGAGCCCCGCTGCGCCGCCTACCGGGAGCTGCCTGTGTTAAGTGCCTCCCTGCCGGAGCCTGCACCTCACAGCCCCTCCCACACCCCAAGGCCCTGCCCCAGCCCGGAGCCCCCTCCTGAATCCAAACTCCCTCCTTCACCCCAACACTCTGCCACAGCTCAGAGCTCCCTCTTGCACCCAAGCTACCTCCCAGAGCCCACACCCCTCACCCCCCACCCCCTCCTGGACCCCAAGCCCCTGAACCATCTCGGAGCCCCCTTCTGCACCAAACTCCCCCCCAGAGCCCACCCCCCTCACCCTCTCCTGCAACCCAACACTGTGCCCCAGGCTCAGCCAATGCATACCCCACAGTTGAGAATGTTACACTAATTTGTGACAATCCCTGAAGGATTTTGGATCTGTAAATCACAAATGACACTAATAAAAAGTAAAACTCATGAAATGTCCAGTGGATTCTGTGAGATTAGGTGCAGTGTGACCATATGACCCTTGCACCCAAACTCCCTCCCAGACCTTGTATTCCTCATTCCTGCACTCCAATTCCCTGTCCCAGGCTCAGCCCAGAGCCCCCTCCTGCACCTCTGTTCCAGCCCGGTGAAAGTGAATGAGGGTGGGGGACAGTGAGTGATGGAGGGAGCAAGGAATGGAGTGATGGGACGGGGCCCTGGGGAAGGGGCGGGGTAGATCCTGGGTTGATCTTAAATTCAAAAAGTGATCTTGTGCATAAAAAGGTTGGAGACCACTCCTTTACATGCACGGTTAAGAAGGTTATTTCATTGACATCCTTTTTTCCATTTTTTTCACCCACACTTTAAACAGGGTCTTGACTATGTAATGTTTCATCAGTGTAAAGAACGTTCTTTTTAGATAGTAATGACCATTTACTCGGTTCTGACACCTTGATTATCAAAGCTTTGAGATGAGTTCTATACTGATGTAGATACTCCCTTACTCTCGAGAGAGATGTTGGGTATATCAATCTCTCCGTAGCCTTTTCACAAAATTGTTCTCTTCCAGGAAGCAGAGAGCTCTGTGGAGTGCTGTGTTGTAGGCAGTGTAGCTAACTATACAGGGTATCTTCCTACCACTGCGACCCCTTAGTAGAAACACATCTGTTACACTTAGGTTTAGGTCTTCCGCAGTGGCTTTCCTCCTATTTAATGACATCTATATCCAATTTTCTGTATTTATAAGTTAAATCAGATTTTTATTTTTTATTTTTAAAATAGCTTTTGTGTTAGACTCTGTTCGTCTTGTTACCTCATCCCTACAGTCATTCTGTTTTGTGTATCATAGAGATTATGAGGTGTCTGGGGCAGGGATTGTCATCTGTTACTTCTCTGAACAGTGCCAAGCACAGTGGGGCTGTTCTGGGTAGTTGCTGCTGTCAGACAGATGATTTATAATAATAATAAAAATGTCCAGCCAGGTCATCACCTTAATGTAACATTCCCCGTTATCTCTCCCGCCTAAAAAACCCCAGACAGACAGACACCTGGCAATATATGCTGGGAAACCTCAAATACCTTCAACTTTTCCTACCAGCACAGGAGGAGGAAACTAAGGAGAATGTGGATTATTGAACACATACCAGACTTACTGTGCAAGTCAGTTGACTATTTTCTGTAAAACTGAAATTCCACGCTAACTTCTGCTTTTCACAAAATGGAGCAGCCCAAAGGCTTTTACAGAACTGTCGAAACACCTTGTAAAATTATTCAAAAATCTCATTCCATTATCTTTATTATGATATGCAAAACTGCAGCCTCTTTAGCATCATAGAATCATAGAATATAAGGGTTGGAAGGGACCCCAGAAGGTCATCTAGTCCAACCCCCTGCTCGAAGCAGGACCAATTCCCAGTTAAATCAAATTAAATTGTTTATGAATTATTTTGAAAAAAAAAATTGCAAAAATCCATGTTACATAGATTATTTGTGTGAGGAAAAAGTGCCAGCTCATTAAACTTAACTTGGTGTCCGAAAAGCATACAAAACTCTTTCTGCTTCCTCTAACTACCGCAGTGAAGATTCTGTGATCAGAATTTTGCTTTAATTTTATTACTGTTGCAATAGGCAAAATAATTTTCATGCAACTACAGTAGAACCTCAGAGTTAGAAACACTCGAGAATGGAGGTTGTTCATAACTCTGAAATGTTCAGCACTCTGAACAAAATGTTATGGTTGCCCTTTCAAAAGTTTACAACTGAACGTTGACTTAATACAGCTTTGAAACTTTACTATGCAGAAGAAAAATGCAGCTTTGGCTTTATTTTTTTTAGTAGTTGATGTTTAACACAGCTCTGTACTGTATTTGCTGCTCTTTTTTTTTTTTTTTTTTTTCGGTCTTGTCTCTGCTGCTGCTTGATTGTGTACTTCCAGTTCCAAATGAGGGGTGGGGTTGACTGATCAGTTTATAATTCTGGTGTTCGTAACTTTGAAGTTCTACTGTATGTTATCTCTGCAGTGCTGACAGCATTATAAGCTTGCTTTCCCAGAAAAGTAGCCAGAGGTGTTGGCAAACTGCAACTGATTAAAAGATTGTACTCTTTTCTATTGGACTCAGAACTAGCCATAATTATCCGTGTATTCATGATCTCCAGACCTGCTTTATTGCAACTTGTATCTAGGAATGAAGCCACACCCTGT
The DNA here is from genome assembly GCF_965140235.1 of Caretta caretta. NCBI lineage: Eukaryota > Metazoa > Chordata > Testudines > Cheloniidae > Caretta > Caretta caretta. Next base: position 110,853,460 of record NC_134211.1, read on the forward strand.
TTTCTGTTCTTTTTTAAAAATAGTCTCCATGGCATACAGTATAGCAACTTCTCTTATCAATTCAGATTGCTGTGAGCGTGTTGCTCTGATGCTTTCTTTCTGCCTTGTCTTCCAAGTGAACACAGATGTCACTTCACAGTCTCTATGGATGTTCAAAGCCCTTGATGGACTTGTTCCTGCTATCTGAGATGTCACCTCTCCCTCCATGACCCCCAACAACAGCTGTGTTCCACTGGGAATATGAAACTGTTGCCCAATAAGTAGAGGCTTGCAAGTGCAAGATACTGACCTTTCACAGGAGCCAACCTAAACTGTGGAACTCATATCTCTAAAAGACAGGAAAGACCACTGACATCGCTGTGTTAAGAACTAAATGCAAAAGTCATCTCTTTAATTTTAACAAAGCCTCATATGTTCTATATATGGACACACTAATGAAGCTATATCTTCAATAAAATAGGAAGGAAGAAAAAATAAGATTGTTTATTTGGATACTATGGTTTGGAGACACGTAAATATCTAAATAGATAAGTACCTGCCAAAAAGTTTAGACATTGCTTCACGATTGTCTGATTATTGCTGTTCTCTCTCTTCAGTTTTCTACAACTCAGTTCAATCCTTTGTGGTCTTTCTAACTGGGAGCTATCTGATCACTGTCTTGGCATATCTATTTTTATTGCTGGGCATGCTGTGCTCTGATGTATGCTTTGTTACTACATATAGGAGGCTCTCTTTTATTCTGTTTTAATCACTAAGTTCTTTCCTCATTTGCGAAAATTTGTTTTACCCCTAGTCTTTCCCCCAGCCTTGAGTGACTTAATTTCCCATTAAAAAAATAGCTTCTGTGGGTGAGAGAGACAAGCTTTCAAGCTTACACAGAGCTCTTGTATCTCTCTCCAACAAAAATTGGTCCAATATGATAAATAGAAAAATATTTAAAACTCAAAAAGTGGGAGTAGAGGAAGGCTTTCAGTCCTCTTTATATACCAGAAAGAATTTAAAAAAAAAAAAAGAGGCAGGCCCTATTTTTTTTTCTTTGTTAGGTTGCCTCACAGTCTGTGAATTGTGTGGTTTTTTTTCTGGTTTACAGTGTCAGTCAGCTCCCTGCACTCCGAGCCTGAATGAACTAATATTGCTATTGTGGAATTGTTTTTAAAAGTATTTTCACTTTATTTGAAGTTATGTTCTTAAACTGTTTTTAAATCTCTAAAGCAAAGTGGCTTCAAATTACAGGTATTTAAGGATAACTGCTGTAGGAGAGAGCTTCTTGCCCTTCAGATATATTGCAGAAATGAAAACAAAGGCTGCAATGAACTACTAATGCTGGCACAACTACTGGTAAGCACTGTGATGCCATCACAAGCTTTCTTTCAAATTAAAGAATGGGAAAATCTACAGAAGTCAACTTTAATCCACCTAGTTCCTGATTAATCAGTGATGTGAGCTAATCTGACTGTTTATAGAAGTTATCATAAATTGTGTTTTTGAAGCTCTACTTTTAATTGATCTGTCAAGAATCTTCGTCATAGACCAAAATTTTTGGTTTGGGCTGCCTAAAAATCCTTCAGCCGGAGTCCTGTGTTCTTAGTATCTATGAAAATCAGGCTACTTATTTAGGTGCCTAAACTTTAGACTCTCCGTTTGGAAAAGTTTGGCTATAATGTTCAGATTTTATAAGAGCAAATGTCACATTCTCATTTGGAAAACCTGTAACATGCAGTAGCTTTGCAGACCTGGAAGGCTGATATGTATGTGGTTTTTCACTGTGCTATTTTTTTGCTATTTCATATATTTTCTTTTTGAGTTTGAATTCCTGCTTGATATTTCATTGTTACCAGTTTTGGGCCTCTAATATAAAGGTTATTCCACTTATACTTGAAATTGTGATGCTTCTGGTACTTCTGAATATCTAAGATAATCTGAAATTTTGGCTCTTCAAGACATAACATAGCAGTCATCTGAGGGTCAGATTCTAACTTCAGAAATACGTATCTCAGTAAATCCATTACTGTGTAGACATGCACAACAGCGTTAGCAGATGTTCTGAGGTACAGCACGGTGCACATCTAAGATTAGACTCTGGTCCTGAGTTTATTTTGGGAGAGTTATCTTTCATGGGTATGATGAGAAGAAACATGTAAAATTTCATTAACTTGATTGTTTTATCTTACAGACGCATTTGAGAAATGACTGTCAGTTTGAAGAACTTTCATGCCACCGTGCTGATTGCAAGGAGAAAATACTGCGGAAGGACTTGCCAGACCATGTAGAAAAGACCTGTAAATATCGGGAGACTACATGTAAATACTGTAAAAGCCAAGTCCCAATGATTACATTACAGGTGCAGTGTTTTCTTCCATCACTAAAATCAGTAAATTACATGTAATGTAGAATGACCAATTTTCACGTTTCTTTTTCAGCAACCATCAGAGGTATTGGGCTTTCAGTCTTGTATAAGGCAAAATTTGCTTCAGCACTTTTCAATTCAAAAGGAAAATATTCTAACTGTGAAGATATATTTGCTGTCGAGGAAGTTGTCACAACCCAAGTGTAAATTAAATTGAACAGGAAACATTTGAACACCAGAAATTAAAAAAAAACCAAAAACTGTTTTTTTCTAAAGTACAGTCTTCACATGATGCAGGGAATAACTGCTACATTACAGTAATTTTTTGGCATACATTCTTCTATTCCATCCTATTTAAATTGGTATATTGTGCAAATCTACCATCCTAACAATATACCGTCAAGCAGGAGTATGTGTTTCAGAGGAATAGCACATTACCATTTTTCCTTTGTTTGGTGCCTGTGTCATCCAGAACAGCTTTACGTCACCTTTGCAGTTGTGCCAGGGAATTAGATACTCTTGTATAAGCTGGCAAGGAAGAAGGAAGAAAATGAACATAACATCAAATTCAATAATACCTACTGTCTCTGCATATCATGTACCATATGCAGTCATATTTAGAAAGCATTATTATTATTTTTGGCCCAAGAGTAGGGTGTCTGGTAAGCAGTGTGTTATAAGTGGGATAGAACTATAGGATAGAGATTGGGGCTACCATTATGGTCAAGTGGGGCAGAATTTGTGGTGGTTCAGTGGCTTGGATTTGTATGTATGTTATCGCACTCCTGCATCTTATGATATTGAGCCCCACTCTGATATATATTCACTGTGTTTATTTTTAATATATTTGTGCAATGTTTCCATGTCTACAGCTCCCTGGACCTCTTAGTGAATGGCTAGAACTTTCCACTTTCTAGTAATTATGTTCTTAGCTATTACTGTTAGATGACGACAAAGCTCACAAGGGTGTATTTGTGAAAATACAAAGCAAATATATGTATGTTAACAGGAGGCATTGGTGATTTATTTAATATGATTTGTATAGAGGCATCTTAGCCTCTAACACTGTAGGCATTACTATACGGAGACAAATATATAAATAAAATCTGGGAGAAAGGCATCAGAATCTCTATTGTGTATATACAACATCTGCCTTTCTCCCACATGTTTGTCCAGATTTAGTAAGTGATATGAACCAGTAGATGACTTTCTAAAATACTCGGGGGTCTACCCCGCAGTGACTGCCTAGGTTCATCTTTGGTACAGCTATCTTTCCGTATCTGTCCAGTACATTTAAGGGGTTCCTGTAAGCTGTGGCAGTGCAATCTTATTTTTATACAACTGGTCATTCCTTCTGTTCACTCAGCTCTCAAAACTGTTACGGGAAAACTTGAAAGTCTGCTATCTTTAGGCTTGAATTGTTGGGGATATGGCCAAATTGAAATGTCTAAAGCCATTCTGCACTTAATTTTTAGGGGTTAAGTATTGTGTCTGTAGAGTAAATCTTAGTGATTCTTTAAATATGTTCATACCAAATCCAGACTGGGTTCCTGAATATCTCATATTTTTTATTCAGGGAGCAGAAAAATTAAAAGGTCTAGTCTTATGAAAGTGAGATTTGAATAACAGAAGCAGAAGTTTCTCAGCTTCTCTTGGTGCATTTCCTGAAACAACTTAGTTATGCATTTTTGTCTATAATTATGTTATTAGACTTGAATCTTTCAAGAACTGTATTTTTATATTTTAATTCCTATCTTTAACAAGACCAACAGTTACTTTTGATTTACACATACTGTTTTCTGTAGTTCCAGGGGAAAAAAGGAAAAAATTTTGAGCAAGTATTTTCCCAAAAACTCGATAAAATGAGAGCATTCTTAAAAGTGTAACTTCATCAGAGACCATAGTATTTTTTCAGGGCCCACAAAGGGAATGCACTTCATACTAAATAAAGTTGTATACGGAGAGGTCTAATTTTACATCAGTGGTTCCCAAACTTTTATACTGGTGACCCCTTTCACATAGCAAGCCTCTGAGTGCGACCTCCCTCCCCCTTGTAAACTAAAAACACTTTTAAATATATTTAACACCATTGTAAATGCTGGAGGCAAAGCGGGGTTTGGGGTGGAGGCTGACAGCTCTCGACCCCCCCATGTAATAACCTCGTGACCTCCCCGAGGGGTCCTGACCCCCAGTTTGAGAACCCCGGTTTTACATGTAGTAAAAATCTGAGGTATTAGCCAGTCCTTTTCATATTTTGCTTCTTTATGAACTTCTTAACAAGAGCAAGTTTGTAAGTACAGTTCTTATGCCTGTACCAGCTGCTACTGTCCTGGACATTGAGATATCCCTGAGAAGTGTCTTGTCCCCATGAGAGCCTATGGTCACTAAGGTTTAGTTTCCAATTTGGTCTAATCACAGATGGTAGGACAAGCTAATTGAACAAATGGGAAAAATCTTCCCTTGCTTTTCAGCCAACATTTTATTTTAACAATCTGTAGATCTCAAATTAAAACTTTAAGTGCTTATCCTGGAGAATTGAAAGGCCCTGTAAGGTTAAAGGAGAGTGACAAGAGTTTTCGGATGTAGCAAGTGGTGTTATAGATGGCAAGCAAATGCTCTGTGATTAGTGTAGGGGAAGGCAAAAACGTTTCCTGAAGCACTGAAGCATAAAAAGGGGAGAGCAGGAACCTTTGTAGAGTTAGACCAATGCCTGCTTGTTGTAGCAGATCAGCAAATCAAAAGTGTTAGGTGTTCCTATATTCAAAATATTAATGAAACTAATAATTTGCAACATAGGACCAGCTTCCAATCATAGTGGTTTTGGTGTTTCAGGGGCGCAACAATAGCCACAGCATTAATATCCTGGAGGAGCAGAGATCAGCCACTGATCATGCCATAAAACAACAATGCCTACATTCTTTTAAAAGCCTGGAAGAATGTAGTGTGTGAGATTATACAAATGCTGATAAATTTGGGTTTATTTTGGAATATTACCTGACTATACTTGAGTACCAAGACTTAGTCTGGTTGTAACCAGACCACTCAGTTAGATGAAAGAAAGATTTGCTTTGTGTAGTCCATCTGCTCACCCTGAGCTTAAGTTCATCTCTGTTGGCCTGTGCAGACCATCAGGTTTTTAAGCACATTAATAAGTCAGGCAGGCATTTCAGGGACTTGAACAGAAAATGAAAAGCAGCACAAACATTTTTTCGAGGCTGTACAAAGAAAAAAACCAAAGGTATGCAAATGGAAACAAAAATAATTTTTCTTGTTTCATGTGTGGTTCATGTCTTCATAGAATCTGCCTGCTCTGCAGCGTAGGAAATCCCCTTTATGGCTGACAGACTATTTAGATAGTGATATGGACTTGCAATTAAAATTTTAAAAAGCACAAGTATTTGTCTAGTCTATACTGCAATGCTTTATCTCTCTAGGTGAATTCATTTCTAAATGCAATTTTATTTCATTTTATTTGAAGCAAACATAAAGCTTTTGGTACAATGCAATGTATTCCACGGTCCAGTGTGTCTTTCTGGCAGACAAAATGCTCATTCTTCAAAGCAAAAACAGAAGTGAAAATTGTATTTTATTATTAAAGAATCAAAGTATTATACAGAAAAAGAGAATTTTTAAAATTGTTATAAAATGGGTTTGCATGCTGCTTTTGCTATTCTGAAAACCTTGTTATCCTAGCCTGATTTAAGGCAAGATTATGTGCAACCTGCATCTCACATCATATGGAAGAGTTGAGAGCAGCTTCCATGGAGAGTGGGTGCCTAGGGATGAGGAATGAGCTCTTCTGGTCAGAATGGAAGTAGTAGTATTCTACTCCTGGAATAGGGGCCAAAATCAAATGCATGTTGAAGTCATTGGAAAGACTCTCATTGCTTTCAGGGAGCACAGATTTGGGCCATGAACCAGTAGCGGATTACTCACCTCCTGAAGCAAGGGGGGAAACCAGAGAATTGTCAGTGATTTACATGGTGCCCTTTACTGTGGGCTACGAGTAAACTTTCAGTCTATCCCTTAGTCTTTCAGACCTGTCTGACATAGTGAATTAGGAGATGAACACAAAAAATGCACTGTGGTTTGATCAAAAGGAGCTTTAAATAAGCTTAAGTATTTTGATGTATAGTGCAAGAATTCAGTATCAAATGGTAAAGAGACTCAAAATTAAAGGATAATCAAAAGAGTGAATACCAGTATATGGATTTACAGGGTTCTCTGACATTCAGAAGCATAAATAAGTATAAAGCATAAAGTATTCTTGTCAGCAAGTTAAAGAAGTATGGGCTGGATGAAAGGACTGTAAGGTGGATAGAAACCTGGCTAGATCGTCGGGCTCAATGGGTAGTGATCAATGGCTCCATGTCTAGTTGGCAGCCGGTATCAAACAGAGTGCCCCAAGGGTCTGTCCTGGGGATGGTTTTGTTCAATATCTTCATTAATGTTCTGGAGGATGGCGTGGGCTGCACCCTCAGCAAGTTTGCAGATGACACTAAACTGGGAGGAGAGGTGGATATGTTGGAGGGTAGGGATAGGATACAGAGGGACCTAGACAAATTAGAGGTTTGGGCCAAAAGAAATCTGATGAGGTTCAACAAGGACAAGTGCAGAGTCCTGCACTTGGGACAGAAGACTCCCATGAACTACTACAGACTAGGGACCAAATGACTAGGCAGCAGTTCTGCAGAAAAGGACCTCGGAGTTACAGTGGACAAGAAGCTGGGTATGCGTCAACAGTGTGCCCTTGTTGCCAAGAAGGCTAACGGCATTTTGCGCTGAATAAGTAGGGGAAGTGCCAGCAGATCGAGGGACGTGATCATTCTCCTCTATTCGACAGTACAAGAAGGATGTGGAAAAATTGGCAAGAGTCCAGTGGAGGGCAACAGAAATGATTAGGGGGCTGAAGAACATGACTTATGAGGAGAGGCTGAGGGAACTGGGATTGTTCATTCTGCAGAAGAGAAGAATGAGGTGGGATTTGATAGCTGCTTTCAACTACCTGAAAGGGGGTTCCAAAGAGGATGGATCTAGACTGTTCTCAGTGGTAGCAGATGACAGAAGAAGGAGTAATGGTCTCAAGTTGCCGTGGGGGAGGTTTAGGTTGGATATTAGGGAAAACTTTTTCACTAGGAGGGTGGTGAAGCACTGGAATGGGCACCTAGGGAGGTGGTGGAATCTCCTTCCTTAGAAGTTTTCAAGGTCAGGCTTGACAAAGCCCTGGCTGGGATGATTTAGTTGGGGTCTGGTCCTGCTTTGAGCAGAGGGTTGGACTAGATGACCTCCTGAGGTCCCTTCCAACACTGATATTCTATGATAAACATCTGAAGAGCTTTCCAATGCACTGTATGGTGGTATTGGAAGGAATATCGTCTTGGCAATTATCCTCTTTTCCAATAATGTGCACTCCCCTACATGCTTCGTGGGATAGAGAACTTTGATTTTATTGAGGTTTTATTGATAAAGGGTGATGTAAACTGCTCTTCTTTCCACAGGAAAATATGATAAATCCCTTATTTTTCTGAATCAAAAACAGTTGAGAAATACATATCAACTGAAAACGTAACATCTGTGTTTGTTCTTTCCATACATTGTACAAACACGAAGTAGCCATGTTAACTGTACTGCTCACTGTATAGCACCATGTGAATATATATTTTTAATTACAGCATGGTAAGTTACTTCTTTTTTCAGGCAAGTCCTGTTATAAAATGGTTTGTAATTTTAAATATTGATAAAGTATAAATTGTAATTTGCCTTTTTTCTTTTCTTTTAGAAACATGAAGATACAGACTGTCCCTCTGTCGCGGTTTCATGTCCTCATAAATGCAGTGTTACATCACTCTTGAGAAGGGAGGTAAGAAGTCATGCCCAGAGTTGTGCTAAAAATTAAATAAATCCCTGTTCAACAGTGTTCACCTTAGAACTTTGTTGTTAGTAAGATCTCGCAAGAATTTTGCCAGAAGCCATTTCCTTATTACGATGTGAGATCTAAAGAAAAGGCTTATCTACCACTACAGTTAAGTGTGATAATTTTTTAATAATTTTTTTAGTGATTTCTTAGGAAATTATATTTCAGAAATTACTTCCTTAATTTTCTGTATTTATTACACATGGTTTGTCAAAAAAGATTAGCTTTTATCTCTCTTAATGAAAACTGAGTTAGAAGCACTTATTGAGGCCAGTAGAGCAGAACTTTTGGGTAGTGTTAGGCAGCATGTATTCTTCAAGTCTCAATATTGAAATAGAATGATAAATCTAAAATATAGTAGCATATACTGACATTAGACATCATATAGCATATAAACCAGAGGTACATCCTGACCTTAAATGCTGTTTTGATTTTGGTGTCCTCATCTCAGAAAAGATCATAGCAGATATTGAACAGCTGTTGTGTGGAGTTGGTCCATGCAAGAGATTAAAAATATTGTTAGGACTGTTAAATTCGCAAAGGAGAATAAAGGGCCTGACACTTAGATGTCATGGTGGTATAGATGCTTTAGAAATATTTCAGTTAAACCGATTTAGCTGATGCTTAGTCAGCTAAATGTATACTCAATACGAGGACAAGAGGGCACTTTTGATTAAATAAAGAGGCACCAAGTTTAAATCATCTAAAAGGAAACACTGTGAAACTCACTGCCACAGGATAAATGTTAAGTAAATAGTTTAATCTTATTCAAGAAAGGATTTAATATTTAGTGTCTGTATTTCATACGATTGGGATAAAATTACTGCTTTATGGTAAAATTTACCAGTAACTGAGATAAAGAAGAAATTTCCTCTTGACGTTTGCTATTGCTATAGTGTAAATGGACCATTGGTCTGTTCCAGTATGGCATGTCCTGTGATCAGGTGCAACAGGCTACTAAAGCTTCTAACATATGTAGAAAATTCAGTTAATATTTTGAGCCGGTAAATTTCTTTTGTATCTTGTGGTGTTTGAATGTATTCCTTTATTTGATCCAGTATTAGTAGTATCTGTAAAGGCTGATGTGCATATTTTTCTAAAAATAAATCCTTTTGTATGATCTAGAATGGGGAGCACATATTTGTCTCCAGCACTCCTTAAAATATTGTCATTTTTTTTAAACTCATTTTTGAGGTATCTTTTTTTCACTGATAACCCAAAAAATCTAATGGAGTATGTTCTCCTGACATAGGAATACATCATTTTAGTGTTACAGTAAGTGAGTAATCATATTTAGTGCCCAAAGCGTGCCAGGTACTTTCCAACTCTGTCTGCCCCAAGGAATGTGCAATCTAAAATGTATACTAGGCCTTGTGCATTATTAATAAACATTATGCTCTTGAGAAGATGATCTAGGCATCTGTCTAATAATATAAGTGGAGAGCCACCTTTGGGGCTCAGTTCTGCCAGTATATATTAACCAATTGAGATCCTGATTCAGGAAAGCACTCCTTCTCATAACAACACCTATACATGTTCTTAAATCCTACTGAAGTCAATAAGAAATGCTTAATTGCTGTCCTGAGTAGTGAGGGACTTAAGAATGAAGTCCTTACTACTGTGAATTGTCCCATTAAAAACAATAGGTCAACTCACATCAATAAGCACAAGTCTTGATGCGAAGGGTTGGAGGAATTGGATTCTAAAAGTTGTTGGTAGGGTTGGATTTTAACCAGCTGCCATCTTGCCCTGCATCATTCTAAGGTGATATAGGCAAATGCCTGCCTAACAGTTTGGCACAATACACGACTTTCTCATTCTCAATAGCGTACAAAAAGTGAAAATGATATCTTATAGAATAATCGCAACTCTTAATATGTGTGAATGGTTACTGGTTGACACAGTCCTTAGTTCTGAGGAGGTGAAAGAAGCCGTGCCCCCCCCCCCCCCCCCGAAATCTTGTATAGCACATGTACTTTTTCTTACCTGATTTTTATTTTTTTTTTCTGAAATGTTTCTTTTGAACTTTCATTGTGAATTTCTACAGCAAGTTGTTAAAACAAAGTAGATGTTGCATATGCCAGGGGGGGATGAGTTAAGCATCTCAAAATTAGATTTGAAAACCCTTGTTTCTTTAGCACCACAGTTTCATATGCAGGCAGGATCAGTTCAGGCCTTTTTCTGGAGGTGGATGAATTGAGGACCAGAGGGCTTACTGTGTGCAGGTCTTTTTAAATATCTTGAACTCAGTGGAGGTATAAGAGTTTACACCAGGTGAGGATCTGGCCCCTAGGTCCTCTCTGCTCTGTATGGAAATAAAGATCTTAAGGCACTTGTCAGAAGAGATGAGGTTTGTCATGGTGTCCTTTACAAAATGGCCCTTCATTCCAGCTCTTAGGCTGTTTGCATCATTCTGCTGCCCTGTCCCCTAAAAACGGCTGCATTTCATTATGGCTCTGTGTATATACTTCTGTGATTTTATTTTAAAGGACAAATTATTTTCTGTGTTTATCATTCAGAATATTGGATCTGTGCAAAATACAGGCCTTTTCCTATTTTAAAGCATTGAATCCTGTGTACTGCATTATAAATGTGACTCAACTGCACCCTGGTATAAAGTATTTGTCTGTTTCATGCAGTATTTGTTTACAGTCTTCATTGTTTAGTTTTGTTTTATTTTAAATTCTGATATTGAGAATTGCATGTCATGTTTTGACAATCTGTTCCTAATGAAACTAGAGTTAGAAAAGGCGTATGTTACTACAGTGAAACTGGTCTTAAGTGACTACCCAACAGACCAGCAAAAATCATTTGTCAAGTAAAGATTGACCTTTAATTAAAGTCAAACAAAAATGTATGGAAAGCCTTGGGTTTCTTTAAAGTGGCATTTTTTTTTAATGGGTTGCCTACAGGAATGGTCTTCAGTGGATGTTTCACTGTATATTAAATGTGTCTCTGTATATTGTATTGGCATGTGCGTGTGGTTACATGTGTATATACAGTTTATGCACTCTGAGTAAGAGTGGAGATAATATGCACACATGTACTGTATGTTTTACAAATGGCACACAATACAAATCTGATAATCTGTGCCCTTTATATGTTCTGAGCATTATCATGCAAACGTTTTCTGCCAAAACTCACATTTTTTTCCTATTGCAGTTGAATGCACATTTGTCAGAATGTATTAATGCCCCAAGTACCTGTAGTTTTAAGCGTTATGGCTGCACTTTTCAGGTCAGTATATAACAATTATACTTCCCAATTGATGAAAGTCTGCAATAAGAAAATTTAACATTTTGACGTGAAAGTTCTGGACTTCTCTACTCTTGGTTAAGAAACATTCATCCAGTTGCATGAGTGATTAAGACTATGCAGCAGGTGTTCGTTTTTGCATATATTTTTATATATATAAAATTATAAAAAGCACATACACATACTGGCGATATCTTGGGATTTCAGTTAGCCAGTTACAGATGTCTGAGATCAGAAGATGATATTACATTAAAAACTTTAACTTTTCTCTTCTTTGAAATAAGAGAAAAATAGTCATTTTTTTTCTCTCCACAAGCTGTCTAGTAATTTCAGCTGTTCTATGGAAGTTATTTAATTTTTTCCCAAATTAAATTTAATTTCTTCTGTTTGCGCCTGTGAATATATATGATGTGATTAAAAATAGGTTGGCCCACTTAGAATGTTTGTTTTATGTACATTCATATATACATATGTATATATGTGTGTGTATGCCTATAGGTGCATGGTCAAATCGCAGCATAGAATTAATAAAAATTGTAGATTAAATCCTAGAAGTCACCACAAAGTAAGAAAAAACTTTGTGTAGTTTCAACACTGTTATTTCCATATTTGCAATATCTTACTTTTCATACCATGCATCTGAGAGTGTCAGCGAATTCTGACAGTTTTACAGTAAAAATTTAAAAGCTGCTGACAGGAAAAACGGAATTTATCAAATTAAATGCCATAATTTTGAAGCTCACTGTGACCTATGAAACTAGATTTTTGTGTACATGTGCAATCTCTGTGCAACACTCCTATAAACCTTCTTTCCCATTGATATCTCAAGGCCTGTTTTAAGTCTCATTGAAGTCAGAGAGTCTTTTCCCATTAACATCAAAGGACTTTTGATCAGTCCCTTAATATTCTGCCAGTGTAAAAAAGAAAGCATTCAACAATTTAAACACAAAAAGTACAGTTCCTCTCTCAACTGTAGAAATAATTAATGATGTAGCACTGCCCACTGTTATGTCTTACGTATCACTGTTCATTCTTTTTATGTATGTATATGTGTGTATATATGTACATATATCCACATATATATTTTTGAATATTTTATATAGAGTATATACATTGAAGATCATTGAAACTTTTCCAGTTGCTTGCAACATATCTAACATCTAAACAGATATAAAATGTTTTGCAAAATATTTGCTGAAGTATAGCGTGAAGTAGAAGGTAACATGATCTGCATCTTATGTACTCTGTATATTATCTATGTGTGTTTTGTAAACTTACAGTGGTTATTTGTACCAACATTTGCAGATTGTGAGGGGGCAGGAAATCTGAACATCATAAAGCAACAATGGATGTGTCTTGCTAACTTTCTATAATGGCAAATTAGCCACTGTAAACTATTTTAGTTGACAGATTCTACAAAGTTGGCAGTTTCCAGTGATGATAAATGTACCTTAACTGTTTTTCTTTCATATTCACATCAATGGAAACTTTACAGTAATTTATAAAATGGTTAAAGCTATATTTGTGGAATCAGATGTTTGAGTTATGTGACTTGTTTTCTGATTTATTTATTATAAAAGTTTCTAGAGATGGTTCTAAACAATTCATTTTGTAAATCTTTTCTCCACTTTTGTTTCCTCTGATAAATAAGTACAATGGAAATATACAGCAGTTGGATAAAACACTTGTTTTTAAATGTATCTCTCACTTCTTTCATAAGTTCCCAAGTAGATTTCCACTCTATTTATATTTTTTATAAAGTACATCTGTGTACCAAAATATATGTAGTGCTGGTTTTATAGTCTTGTGTTATATTATTGGTTTTTTTAAAAAAGTGAAATTGGCTAAAATGTATAAATTCTTTGTTGTCACAGGGAACAAATCAGCAAATTAAAGCACATGAAGCCAGCTCAGCAGTGCAGCATGTAAATTTATTGAAAGAATGGAGTAATTCTCTAGAAAATAAGGTATATCTTCTACTCACTTTAATTTTCATTAATTTTTTTAAATTCTATAAAAATAGAGGAAAACACTTTTGTTCAGAAGCTGTTTGGAAATACAGCTAAACCACTAGTAGGCTCAAAAAGCGGTAAAATGAGTCAGTGTAACATCAATTTTATTACAATAAAAGAAGAAAATTGGCTTCACGAATAAATATGTAATTTTTATTCACGTGTTGCTATGAATTTAGTATTTTAATATTTAAGTTATCAAACCAGCTGACATTAAATTTCTCCTTCAATCCCTTTTTCTTATGAAAGAGACGGTTAGGAAAAGTACTGCAATGTTAGGAGCTGCATCTACCTGTGTATTTTTCTGGAGATCAGATCCTGGAAAACTCCACATACTGAACCGGCTTCATTTTTATTTTAAATTTATCAAGAGCTCTCCAAGCTTCTTGGCCTGAAGAGACTTTTATTAATTGACATTCTGTGTTACTCTCAGGCAGGCTGGTTTCTGTTCTGATGCTGGATCTAACTAAGTTCTCATTGTGCAATGCTCCCTTGGAACTCTTGTCTTTAAAAGAGTTTTGGGGACTTAGGGGAATTTATTGGGAGACAAGGTGCGGCAGATCACCTCACTAACAGCTTCAAGTCCTTTGAATGACTTAATTTAGAGCATTTAAAGCAGGCCTTTCGTAGGCTTTGACTTCAAAATATGTGTCAATGCTGCACCCAATCAATAGTGAAATGAGGCAACCCATTTTAAAGTGACAGGTCTTAAGAGGGTCAGTGTTTTAAATAAAAACATTATTTTGATGGCTTAACCAAATACTGAATTACTTTTAATCCGATGGTTTCAGAGTAGCAGCCATGTTAGTCTGTATCCGCAAAAAGAAAAGGAGTACTTGTGGCACCTTAGCAACTAACAAATTTATTTGAGCATAAGCTTTCGTAAGCTACAGCTCACTTCATCGGATGCATTCAGTGGAAAATATAGTGGGGAGATTTATATACATAGAAAACATGAAGCAATGGGTGTTACCATACACACTGTAACGAGACTGATCACTTAAGGTGAGATATTACCAGCAGGAGAGCGTTGGAGAGGTTTTAGTTGGGGGCTGAAGGTGATGGCTAGTGGCGTTCTCTTATTTTCTTTGTTGGGCCTGTCCTGTAGTAGGTGACTTTTGGGTACTCTTCTGGCTCTGTCAATCTGTTTCTTCACTTCAGCAGGTGGGTATTGTGGTTGTAAGAATGCTTGATAGAGATCTTGTAGGTGTTTGTCTCTGTCTGAGGGGTTGGAGCAAATGCAGATGTATCATAGAGCTTGGCTGTAGACAATGGATCGTGTGGTGTGGTCTGGATAAAAGCTGGAGGCATGTAGGTAGGAATAGCAGTCGGTAGGTTTCCAGTATAGGGTGGTGTTTATGTGACCATCGCTTATTAGCACCGTAGTGTCCAGGAAGTGGATCTCTTGTGTGGACTGGTCCAGGCTGAGGTTGATGGTGGGATGGAAATTGTTGAAATCATGGTGGAATTCCTCAAGGGTTTCTTTTCCATGGGTCCAGATGATGAAGATGTCATCAATGTAGGTAGCGCAAGTAGAGTAGGGGCATTAGGGGATGAGAGCTGAGGAAGCGTTGTTCTAAGTCCACCATAAAAATGTTGGCATACTGTGGGGCCGTGCGCGTACCCATAGCAGTGCCGCTGATTTGAAGGTATACATTGTCCCCAAATGTGAAATAGTTATGGGTGAGGACAAAGTCACAAAGTTCAGCCACCAGGTTTGCCGTGACATTATCGGGGATACTGTTTCTGACGGCTTGTAGTCCATCTTTGTGTGGAAAATTGGTGTAGACTGCTTCTACATCCATAGTGGCCAGGATGGTGTTTTCAGGAAGATCACCAATGGATTGTAGTTTGGAGTACCAAGAAGTCACCTACTACAGGACAGGCCCAACAAAGAAAATAAGAAAACGCCACTAGCCATCACCTTCAGCCCCCAACTAAAACCTCTCCAACGCATCATCAATGATCTACAGCCTATCCTGAAGGACGACCCATCACTCTCACAGACCTTGGGAGACAGGCCAATCCTTGCTTACAGACAGCCCCCCAGCCTGAAGCAAATACTCACCAGCAACCACACAACAGAGCCATTAACCAGGAACCTATCCTTGCAACAAAGCCCATTGACCGCTGTGTCCACATACCTATTCAGGGGTCACTATCATAGAGCCTAATCACATCAGCCACACTGTCAGAGGCTCGTTCACCTTCATATCTACCAATGTGATATATGCCATCATGTGCCAGCAATGCCCCTCTGCCATGGACAGTCTCTACGTAAAAGAATAAATGGACACAAATCAGACGTCAAGAATTATAACATCCAAAAACCAGTTGGAGAACACTTCAGTCTCTTTGGTCACTTGATTACAGACCTAAAAACGTCAAAAACAGACTCCAACGAGAGACTGCTGAATTGGAATTAATTTGCAAACTGGATAGAATTAACTTAGGCTTGAATAGAGACTGGGAGTGGATGGGTCATTACACAAAGTAAAACTATTTCCCCATGTTTATTCCACCCTCCCACTGTTCCTCAGACGTTCTTGTCAACTGCTGGAAATGGCCCACCTTAATTATCACTGCAAAAGGCCCCCCCGCCCCCGCTCTCCTGCTGGTAATATCTCACCTTAAATGATCACTCTCGTTACAGTGTGTATGGTAACACCCATGATTTCATGTTCTCTATGTATATAAATCTCCCCACTTTATTTTCCACTGTATGCATCCAATGAAGTGAGCTGTAGCTCACGAAAGCTTATGCTCAAATAAATTTGTTAGTCTCTAATGTGCCACAAGTACTCCTTTTTTTTTTTTTTTTTTTTTTTTTAAATCCGATGTTTCTGAACAAATTCTCCTAAACCTAAAAGTAGAAAAGTCCGGAGCCTCTTTAGCCTTTCTTTGAGTGGGAGTGAATTATGTGAAGGCATATATTAAAGTAAGAGAAAGGTGAAAGCAATCCAGATGAGAGCCCACTGGCAAATGGAGATGTAAGCCTGTGACTTTAGTCAGTCTACAGAAGTTTATTTGCCAGAGTTCACTGAACTATGTGGAGAGCAATTTCCCTGTTGTGCTAGCATTTTTCTTCAGAGCCCAACTAGAAAACAATTTCTTTTGCGCAGGAGGATTCTAGTGTGCTTTGATTCAGGTATATTTCTGTGTGTAAATTTTAGTTTCACTGGAGAGGAGAACATCATCTCAGTTTACCATCACCTTCAAATCTAGGAAGAAATTCCCATAATTTAGTGGTAGTGTAGGTGCTGTAAATGTTTCAGCTTTAACAAATACAGGTTCATATTCTTATTTCCTTTTTTGCTAATTTGAGTCAAGCTATAAAATTTATTTTACATAATTAAAGAGAGCCTCTTCCCTGTGACTTACAGTATATTTTTCTTATTTTCCATACTGCACTTTAAAAGAATTGCAATTGCCCTGATATGTGCTGTATCATTTAAAAACGGTTGAGCAATTCTGTATCTTTTTTTTTTTTAGTGGTAAGAAAATAAATGCCTCCGTGCAATTTTTTTTCAGTCTTAGGACATAATTGCTTATCACTATTGTCTTTTTGCACTTCCTGCTTTGTAAACTTCTTCCTATACATAATAAATGAGTTGAATCACTGGAAATCCCAGGACAGTGCCAAGTTACCAGAATAGCTAACCACATATCACGTGTCAGTGATTTTATTGTCAAGAGGTGTAATAAAATGGATTGTGACTTACTTTAACTGGAAGGAGAGGACACTAACTCATGGCACTGAATGCATTAGGGCAGAGAAGGAACTTCTGCTGAAGAATATAGGTGAAATCCTGGCCTCATTGAAGCCAATGGAAGTTTAGCCACTGAGTTCAGAGAGGCCAGAATTTCATCCTTTGTACTTAACTGGATTTGAATGGAAGGAAATAAAAAGTTAACTGCTCCCATTCAGGATGATTCTTTGATGACACAGAACACCTAAGTGGTGTACAAACTGAAAACCTTCAGGCTTGCTGTATATAGTCCCTTCCAAAGCATTTGCTAAATGATCACCTCAGTAAGTGAATATTGCTGTTGACAAAAAGTAAAGAGATTAAACAAATTTAAATCAAAAGTTTGGTAGTAGGGAATCTGAATTTCATGATCTGAGTCTTTCTTTGTAGTGGGACAAACTAGAAGCCTGAATCAGAATACCCTGGAATTTTTGGATGCTGGGAATCGTGACTCAATTCAAATTTTGTAGCTTCTCTAATAAATCCTGCTATGTATGCTTAAATACAAAAGCTGTGTCATGTGATCTAAATGTGGAGATAACTAATCCAATCTTGTAAGGAATGAGAAATGTTTTCATTTTTTATTTGGGAGCGTGAATTGGGTTCCCAGAATAGAATTCTGAAATAATAAAATAATACCTTAATTTATTAAATGCTTTTGCAAGACAGCAAAATAGTGTGCACTGTAACATTGAAACATGACTAGTAAGTGAAGGAAATTCATGATTCTTGATTTCAGGTACAGTACGTAAAATACTGATAATAGGTTTGTTTCTTTTTGTGCTCCCTTATTTTAAAATTGATATACTCAAATTCAAAAGGCACAAGCCAAATGAAATTTGAATCCTGTATATTTATTTATCTCCGTTCATGCATGAGTTACTTTCAGATTACATTTGGTGTAATGAGAGGTTTGTCTGACTAAGGACTGCAGGATATGGCCCTGTAAACTGTATGGGAAATCTCAGTACAAGACAGGGAAAATCTGTAACGTACATAAAAATGGAAATATAATACCAGCAGCACAAGTGCAACAGGCTTGTGATCAGGGAGTATGGAGAGGAAATAATGAAAGAAAGGGAATGGAAATGTCACTATTAAGTAAAGAACTCTGATTCATTAAGGAAAAGTTGGATGCACAAATTAGAGTAGCTACCCAGAAGGTCTGATTTATGTGGAAGGCAAACTTTCACATGGTTAAAGTGTTCTTGAAAACTATCGCCAGTACACTGGGCATGCTTTCCTTCAGTGACTGGCAGTTTTCTCTCTCTGTAATGTAAGGAGAAAAAATCCGCTTCATGCCTTATTTCTACTAGGCCTTCTTGTGTCCTTGTAGAAATGTGGTACAGGATCTCGTTCCAACATGCATACCTTTTGGGTGGGATCTTGTCCCCTTAAGATTTCAGTGCTGTTGAGCACTGTTAATTTGTATGGGTCTTCAGCGACTGTTCCATTTTGTGGGAATGGAAATCATTTTTTCTTATCTTGCCTTGTAAAGATCTAGTTCTTGACTCTGGGCCTGGCAGTGAAGTGACATCAGCGGAAAATACTGAAACAAGGTTTTAAAACAGCAGAAGTGGTGGGGCACCAAGAGTCATGGCCACCTTATGGTTTAAGTCAAGGGTGTCTGAACCTGAGAAGCACTAGAGGTTGTCTTGGGGTTTTTTAGTTTTATTGTTTGAATGCGGTGTAAAATAATTAGTCTGAAAGAGGAACTTCCACATTTATTTAATTGGATCAAAAATGGTGTTTTGTATTGTCTGTCTATCAGAAGCAATGCTGAGATGTAATGAGTCCAACATTGTCTAGATGTCAGATACTTTGTTGTACTGTTGAATAACATATAGATAATATATGCAGTGTAATTGTAGCCATGTTGGTCCCAGGAATTTACCTCACCCACCTTGACTGTCTACTATAGCTCATGCATACTTCTTGACAGAAGGAAATTGTGTAAAAGTGTAACACATGCAAGCAACAAAACGAGTGATGAATAGATTGCTTACACTCTTTTATACGCTCCTTGTGGCTCCTGATAGATGTTCCACACAGTATTCCAATAACATGGCTGATGGCTTAAAATGAAAACCAGTCACAAACAAATATTATTTATGAAAAGGTGTGCCCATACAGAAAAAGAATATCATCACTAACACTCTGTGCATCCTCTTTGTCTCTTTGGGTGCTAGTAGACTCTTTTGGGTTTGCTCTGGACTGAACAGATTCTATCTACAGTAATATTAGTTAAGCTGCTTTGACCACCTTTCTTTAGTACACAACCATCCATTGCTACACAATTACCATAGTTAGTGAGCTCATTTAAATTAGAACTTAGATTGAGAGAGTAGAATTTACTAATCTTCCTCCTTCCTAAATAGGCCTTTTCAGTGCTACTTTTCTTTGGCATTTCTCTTTAAGCAATATTAGCATCGCCAACCCCAATCTGGAACTAAATAGGTTGCTTCCTCTGTATGTCTAACCACCTCCATGTCGAGGAGTGAGGCGTAAGCCTGGACGCTGACCTATTAAATAGTGACCCACATAAACAGTTGTGTTTAGAAGTAAGATTTATTGCTGCTTTTGCATATCGCCTTTTCTCATTTATTAGGCCAGGTTGTATCAGTACAACACTGTGGGAGTGGGGAAAAAATTATTAGAAACTTCAGATTTTCCTGGTAGTATTTTAGCCATAGAGAGAGATTTTGCTAGGATCTCTCTTCTGAGCTTAAGGGGAAATCTCTAGGACAGTTTTAAAAAATGAAGTTGTAGGTATTTTTCACAAGTTTTGGCAGGAGTAATTGTAGAATTTTTTCCAGGTGGCCATGCTCCAGAATGAAAGTTTGGAAAAGAACAAGAGTATACAAACTTTACATAATCAGATTTGTAGCTTTGAAATAGAAATTGAAAGACAGAAGGAAATGCTGCGGAATAATGAATCTAAAATACTTCATTTACAGGTAAGAATTTTAGACTCTCCCCATTAAAACAACAATTACAGTAGCTTCTGTTCTGTGCCTTTACGCTTGCAAAGTGAGGTGTTCTAATTAAAAAAAAAAGTTTCACTCAAAAGGAGGCATTTACAATATTATAAAATAAAGTTTTGAAATATACCTTTTTTCCTGCTCAGTAGCTGGTTTTTCATATGTAAATCTCTTGATGGGTTTTAAAAGTTTTCACTAAAACGTTAAATTGACTACTCCACTTCAAAAAAAACTGTATTGCATGAAAAGCCTAATTTTTAAAAAGAATAGTTTAAAGCTAAATAACACTTGGTCAGAGAAGCAATTGTAATCCTAAGAATTTAATTACTTTTTGCTGCTATGTAAATCAAAAATCTGCTTAACAGACCACTGCCAAACTTGAAGCAAGGCCAGTTAAATCCCTTTAAACTGTCCTATGCTCACTCTGTATTTCCTTTCTCCTTACTGGTACTTAAGAAGATATTCATTATGGGTGAAATTCACCCCTATACAGTCAGCGCAAGTCTGTGCACTGCGTTTGAGTAGATGTTTTTCTCTCATATATCTTGTGACTTCGTCCATGATTCTTTCAGAGAAAATAGTACCTTTTTCACCCCCAAGGATCCCTTTATAAGCTATTGTATAAAGGCACTGTTGCAAACAACATTCTGACACATCCATCTCTAGAGTGGAACATAGCAGCTTTAACTGCACACTCCAGTAGTATATATCAGTTTTCAAAAGAATGTAGATAAGTGTCATATCCAGTTGATGTTCCAAGAGAAATGTAGGTATTGTAGGCAGAATGTAAATACCCAAACAAGAATATCACGGGGGTTCAGTTTTATGTCTCTTCCAAAAGTTGGCATGTCCAACAGGACAGTGTCCCTAAACCACTATGCTGGGGACATTGCTTCAGTACCATCTAGATGTCCCGTCTATTTGAAACATCAGCACTACCTCCCACAACACCTGTATCTTGGCCTCTCCTGTTCAAGTAGTGATGCTGCCTGTCTCTGCTTAGGTGGTGGCCAAAGATATGGTGGCATGCTTGCAATATTGCATTCCAACACTGTGGAAGTAATTCAGGGTAGTGGCATACTTTTTCTGTATTTTTCCTATCTTGGCATTTCCTGGTGCATTGGAAAATTATTATTGTATTTCTTTGTATTGTGTCTACGGACCCCAGTCAGAGATCAGGACCCCATTGTGCAAAGCGCTGTAAAAACATATAACAAAAATACGATGCTTGCCCCCAACAAGCTTGCAATCTAACTCTAGTGCCGTGAATAAATGTGAAGAATCGACTTATTGGTGTGCTTTAAATGTATGTGTGCCTCTGTATTCACTGCTGCATGACTGTAGCACAGTGGTTCTCAAACGGGAGTCGGGACCCCTCAGAGGATCATGAGATTATTACATGGGGGGGTTGTGCGCTGTCAGCCTCCACCCCAAGCCCCGCTTCACCTTCAGCATTTATAATCATGCTAAATATAAAAAAAGTGTTTTTAATTTATGGGGGGGGAGGTTGCATTCAGAGGCTTGTTCTGTGAAAGGGGTCACCAATACAAAAGTTTGAGAACCACTGCTCTAGCATGAGGTAGGTTATCTTGAAAGTGAAAGTCTTTTTACATGCAGTTCTCTCTTAATGGGTAAGGATGGGAAAGGAAATATAGGAAAAGGTATAGCAATGTTTAATGAGGTCTTGGCAACTTATTGTAATTTTTCAAACTTGCTCAAGCCATGGCACTGGTCTGGTTCTGTTTAGAAGGGGTTTGTGTTTTAAAGAAATCCATTTTAATCCAAATCAAATAGATGGCTCTTTGGAGGTAGAGGGAGATTGAAGAGTTCTCCCCCCTCCCCCCCCCACACCTCGCTTTACTTGTCCTATCGCCTTCATTATTCCAAGTCAAATAGTGGCTTAATGTTACTTCAGTCTGATTTCTCCCACGTGCTGAAATCCTGGTCTCCATCAAATCTGCAAGGGCAGTCTATGAATATATCCTAGTTTGATTTCTTATGAATTCTTTGGCCAGTCTCTGTCATCCAATAGGAGCTAAAAGCGTTAATTACCTGTTGTGAGCTATTCTTCCAGACTGTGTTGAGCAGCCATTGAAGTACCAAAGCCACAAATACTTATAGTGTAGTACTATGCAATCTGTGTTTGGACAGGCATTAATTGTTCAGCATTTGAGTCCTACGTGTACTGATAACTTTCAGTATGATATCAGTATTAGTTGCCATTCAACCTTCCTTGGTATTGGGAACAGCTGTGTTTCATTGATTACAGTTGGTATTGTTGTCTGCTCTGCAAGTCACTTTGGCAACAGCATTCTTAACAGTTCTTCTGAGCATAAAAGCATCAAAAGGCATCTGGGTGCTGGCAGGAATCTCAGCACTTAGGACCTTTTGGTTCAGTCTAATTTTCTCTGTACTGTTCTCCAAGGTAAATTTTAATACTTTCTTTGATTCGGTTTCATCAGCTTGCAAAGGAGTCACAAACTATTTTCTCAGCCACCATTTCATGGAAGCAGCCTGTGTTTTAAATCTCCATTATCAATGGATGGTAATGCTCTAGAAAAGCCAAGTCTTTCTAGAACTTTAAACTACTTCCAGTAGTGTCCATATGGGTGTTCCACTGTAGGTGTGTCTGCGTCCCTGCACCTTTGGTCACAGATTTTAGATAGCAGTGTTTGTTTGGCCCATACATGCACTCTCACTCCCTCGTGCTCTGCCTCAAGGCTAACTCGTGCTGGAGGGGCGAACTGTCCTCGGTTCCTTCTCAACCGCCCATGGTCAGAGACAGAGCACATAGCAGTCCACTTTCTCTTTCCTCAGAGTTTGAGTTCACTTTTCTAGCTCCTACTAGAGTTTCCATTTTTTTTTCCTTAGCTTTTTGGGTTTCTGTTAGGTTCTCTTCCCCCTCCTCCCCCCCGCCCCCATTAAAAAAAATAAAATTTCCTTATCCCTGTTTTCCCCCTTTTTCCCCTGTCTGGGAATTGCCCTCAGTAAGGGGCATGCCCAGTTCTCCTGTGTTTAAGCAATGCCTCTCCTGTAGGGAGCAGTACCAGTTACAGATGGACACTATTGCGGCGTTCGGAGCCTCAGAAAGGCTCACATTCCGTAGAAGTGCACCTTCTGCCAACAATTGAAGGTTATATCCCAAAAGAACTGGGAATTAAAGTTGAAACCCCTCCTCATGGACGGTGCTCTTAAATTGACATCTGACCCCAGTCCTGAATCTCCTCCATGGTAAAGGTCGTCCCCGGACTCTTCAACTTCTGAGAGAGAGACGAGGAGGAAATCTTCTGACTACCCTCGCAAAGTCTCCAGAAAGAGGGCTGCAAGCCTTCAAACTGAGCTCTTGACCAGCCAGAGGAGATCCATGGCATGATTGGTCACCTCTGCACTGGTGGCACAAACAGCTCTGAAACACGGTACCATAGGTCAGATGGGTCCTTTGGTGCAGACACTGCCTATAAGCCTAAAGACCTAAAGGGCACAGGCTCTGAAGCAGCAGTATTGCCAGTCAAAGGCAAGAGCAAAGACCATACCATCTCTGTGACGATGGTACTAAAGTGGAAAAACCTACGGTGCCAACTACTTTCAAATAACCCCTGCTGGGCCGATCATCTCGCTCAAGATCTCTACCAATTTTCTCTGTACCAGCAAGTCGGCACCAGTGAGTCAACACAGATGAGCCCTGTCAGTACGAATCACACTGCGGTGCCATGGGAGTTTCCTTTTTCTAGTGATGTCATGGTGGCTGAGACTCCAGAGTCCCTGCTGCTTGGTCTCAGGGCCCTGGTAGCAAGCCCATCTTGATCCCTGCAGTCACCACCAGTGATGGGGTGTTCAATTCCAGTCTCCTTGTCTACTCCGCCGCTATACAGCGAGGATTCAGATAGTGACCAAGGTGATATCCTCTCACAGCCTTCACACTGTGGGCCATCTCTGCATCAACCAGGGCACTCCCCATTATACCCTTGTTCTGAGCCTCAATTCTCCTGGTATGGCTGCCCCTGGGAACCACCACCCATGCCCTTTCCATCACCCCAGTGGCCATACTGGGACCCATGGGCAGCCCACAGGCATCCTACTTCTTGGACATTTGGTGTTTCCTACCAAGAATTGATAAGACTGTCTTCTTCAGCTTCTGTATCTAGAGCCCCAGAACCTCAAGAAACTTTTGAGGAGCAAGAGGCCAGGCTAGAGGAGGAGGTTACACCACCAATGAATATCTCCTCCTTCTCCCCAAACGAGGTGGTGATGCCTCCTCCACCATCCATGGTGGATAATTTTAAACTATTTCAAGATCCCACAAAAAGAGTGGTAGACACACTACAGATTCATAGATATTAAGGTCAGAAGGGACCATTATGATCATCTAGTCCGACCTCCTGCACAACGCAGGCCACAGAATCTCACCCGCCCACTTCTGCGATAAACCTCTCACCTATGTCTGAGCTATTGAAGTCCTCAAATCCTGGTTTAAAGACTTCAAGGAGCAGAGAATCCTCCAGCAAGATTCCGCTGGTGGAAGTGAAAGATACCCACTATAAGTTAGTGGATATACTGCACACCTCCTTTTCCTCCTGAAGACTTGCCCTCCCAGTCAATGAGGCACTTCTAGATCCTGCAAAGGTCATTTGCCAAATGCCAACCTCTACCGCACAAACATGTAAAAGGGCTAATAAAAAGTGCTGTGTGTCCTCCAAGGATGCAGAATTCCTTTTTTCACACCCTCCACCTAACTCCATCATTGTGGATATTGTGAATTCCCATGGCCAACAGCATCATACTAAATCCACTCATTATGACAGAGACTGGAAAAGAGTTGATTTATTTGGTAGGAAGGGATACTCCTCAGCAACTTTGCCATTCAGGATTGCAAATTATCAAGCCTTAATGGGGAAGTACAACCACATCAACTATGCTAAGCTTAATACATTTATTGACCATTTGCTAGAAGCACAATGGAAACAGTTTTTCAAGCAATCATACATGAGGGTCAGTTAGTAACAAGAACAGTGCTCCAGACCACACTAGATGCTGCGGAAACAGCAGTCCTCTTGGTATCGACGGTGGTGGCGATGTGATGGGCGTCGTGATTACGCTCTCAGGACTGCCGAAAGAGGTACAAATGATGGTCGAGGACCTCCCTTTTGTGGGCTCCAAACGTTTTAAAGACTAGACCAATGCCTCACTCCATACTCTTAAGGACTCTAGGCCACACTGTGCTCACTAGGGATCTACACACCAGGACAGAAATAGAAATTCAGTCCTCCATCATCCTATAGATCCTGACCGCCCCAATACCTGCCACCACAGCGTTACTATGAGCCACAGCGATATAGAAGCCTAGGATTCAAAGACATAAACCATCACCACTCAATCCTTAGCATCTCAGCCCTAGACCTCAAAACACCAGTTTGAATGCCTTGGTTGAGGGCCTTAGAGACCACTCCCCACAACTTCAGCTGCAGCCTACCAAGCTTTCACATCCCTTTTGATGTCACCTCGCTCTTTTCCTCCAACACTGGGAATACTAACTTCCAACAGATGGGTCTTGGAGATCATTTCCAAGGTTACTCTATCCACGTCACCACCCTCCCTCACCATCCCTCTTCAGGGACCTTTTTCACGAGACTGTAAAGAGAGGAAATAGATCACCTACTATGCTTAGGAGTCATAGAACCAATTCCTGTATGCTTCAGAGACAAAGGCTTTTATTTCCAATATTTCCTAATTCCCAAAAGAAAAGGAGGTTGGAGAGCCATACTAGATCTAAGAACACTAAACTAGTTACCTAAAGGCATAAAAATTCAAGATGGTCACACTTGCAGTAATTATTCCATCTCTAGAGCAGGAAGACTGGTTCTTGACCCTCGACCTCTAGGACACCTACTTCCATATATTGATCCAGCCATCCATAGACGATTCCTCAGGTTTACCCTTGGTCAGGACCATTACCAGTACAGAGTACTTCCCTTCGGCCTCTCATCCACACCTAGAGTATTCTCCAAGGTCCTTTCTGTAGTAGCGGCTCATCTATGCACCGTGGGGATCGTGATTTACCCTTACTTGGACAACTGTCCCCTCAGAGCCCGCTCCTTCAGCGTCCTATGGGCCACCTATAGGATCGTGGATATATTCACACAATTGGGTTTGCAAATCTATGCAAAAGATTGATCTTGATTCCAGTACAGCGGTTGGCGTTTGTAGGGACCAATCTTGATGCAGTACAAGCGAGAGCATTCCTCCTGTGACACAGATTTCACACCCTGACCACTCTCATAGAGACAGTTCAAGCCAGCCCACAAATGCAACATTGCTTTTGACAGTGGACACATCCATAATAGATAGTCCATCTGAACAACCACAAGCTTCAGAGCAAATGGTCCCCCATTGAATGGACTCTCCATATCAACCTCTTAGAACTAAGAGCGGTCAGAAATGCTCATGCACACTTTCTTCCACTGATAAAGGACACTTACATGAAAATCATGACAGACAACATAGCGTGCATGTTTTATATATATAAATCAACAAGGGGGCACCAGATCATCCTCCCTGTTCATGGAAACACTAAAGCTATGGAATTGGTGGATTTATCACAATATTGTCATTTCAGCCACTTACCTGTCAGGAGTACAAAATATAACAGCAGATAGTCTCAGCTGCAAGTTCTCACATGACCACAAGTGGGAAATGAACCCAACAGTACTCCACTGCATATTTCATCACTAGGGAACCCCAACAGTAGACTTGATTGCCACTTACCTGAACAGGAAATTCCCACTCTATTGCTCCAAGCCCGGTCTCGGAAAACACTCCTTAGGAGACGCTCTTCTTCTCCCATGGCTCAGAGACCTTCTATACACTTTTCCTCCATTTCCTCTGATGCTGAAAATCTTGTTTAAAAAATAGAGAGTAAAAGCAAAAGTTATACTGATTGCTCCCACCTGGCTGAGACAGATGTGGTACCAATACCTGGCACAGCTAACAATATGTCCACCAATCCCTCTTCAGCCCACTCCTTACCTCCTCTCACAGAACGATGGACAAATCCTCCGTCCCAGCCTACGGTTTCTGTGGCTCAAGTCTTGGCTTCGTCATGATTCCAACACACGCACAATTGCTGCTGTAAAAAGGTGCAAGAAGTGTTATTACGCGGGAGAAAGTCAGCTACCTGCCGCACTTACCTACAAAAATGGGGGGAAATTCCAGGTTTGGTGTAATTCCAAATAAATCATCCCAGTATCTTCCTCCCTCCCCTTTGTGCTGGACTACATACTAGGCCTCAAGAGGATGGGGCTATCTCTAAGCTACCTCAAGACAGAGACAGACGAGACCCGCCACCAGCCTGCCGCCAACATATAGATGGATCCTTCATTTTCGCCCATCCAGTGACACAGATTTCTCAATGGCATAGGAAACCTATTCCCATAAACCAGGCACCCCACATGGGACCTAAATCAAAATCTAAAGAGCCTAACTAGACAGCCCTTTGAACCTGTGATCACTTGTTCTCCTCCGCATCTATCAATTAAGACAGCGTTCCTGGTAACCGTCACAGAGAACAGCGCAAATAGCGGCATTAATGGCATACCGCCACGTCACAATTTTCTTTAAAGATAACTAGAGCCCTGGAAGTCTGTGGATATCTGCATCCGTGGATGTGGATATCCGCAGACCGTATTTGTATTTGCACATACAAATTTTGTTTCCGCGCAGGGTTCTAAAGACAATGTCAAGCTGAGGCCGCACCCAAAGTTCCTCCCCAAGTTTACCTCCTCTTTCCACGTGAACCAGTTCATTCACCTTCCCACATTTTACCCAAAGCCTCACCGTGACAACAGGTAGGCTCTCCTGTATACGCGTGATATTAGAAGAGCCTTGGCCTTTTATTTGGACAGGACAAAGGCCTTCAAGAAATCTATTGAGCTCTTCCTCTCAATTGTGGACAGGTCAAAAGGTGCAGTGATATCACTGAGACTTTCCAAATGGGTCTCATACTGTATTAATTCTTGCTATCGTGCTTGCAATTCGATACCTCCATCCGGAATCCATACACATTCTGTGAGATCGGTTTTCACCTCTATCACCTTCCTTAAGAATGTTCCCATCCCAGAAATCTGCCAGGCAGTGACTTGGGCATTTCCTCCATACTGTGGCAGAACAATATGCAATTACTAGAGACTTAGCTTCCAATGGTATCTTCGGCTCCACAGTATTGTTATCTATAACAGTCTCGACTCCAAAACCGCAGCCTTCCATCGGGAATACTGCTCGGGATTCACCTACAGTGGAGCACCCATCGGGACACTTCTTGAAGAAGAAGAAGTTATTCACTTTGAGCAGTAACGATGGATCCTAGTTGTTCAGTACACAGGCACTACTTTATTGATTTACACCTTTCTTCTATGAGGGAATTGCTGTAGTATCTTTTAGCATAGTATGGTAGAACTGAGAAGGAAAAGAAGAATTACCATGAAGGAACCAATTATTGCTCCTTGATATGATTGACTGGGAGCTTAAATTCAGAACTTTGCTAGACACTAAAAATCATGGTCTTAATACAGACGCTGGATTTATGGCTTATTACAACAGTCCGTAACCCACTAATCCCACTTTTTGTCCTGTAATTACCGGGGTGTTAACACACCATTTCACCTTGAATGGTCCCTCAGAATATGTGCTAATTACTTATGCTAAACAATCTGTTGGACCTTGTAGTTAGCTGTGACACTCTCAGTAAGGACGGTTCCCAGACCAGAGGAAGAGCTCTGTGTAGCTTGAAAGCTTCTCTCTCTTGCCAGCCGAAGTTGGTCCAATAAAAGATATTACCTCACCCACCTTGTCTGACTGAAAACATGTCTCTTTCCTCCTTCATGAAATCTGTTAAGATCCTTTTGGAGTCCTACTGTTTAAGTTCTGAAGGATGCTTAGTTTTAGTAGCCAGGACTGGTCCAGAAATAATGTATAAGATTTTTATAAATGGATAAAATATCTATAACAAATGATCTACCTACAGAAAATTAAAAATCATCAACTTCAGTATTCAGAAAAGGCATGTGTGGCTTAATGAAGACATAGAGCTGTGTGTGCTAATAATTTGGAGAAGTTAGTGGTTGAAATAGAAAGTCATATATAGAAAATTCATATCTGCTTGAAAATTTTTGAGTACAATGTGAGACATCTGCATGCTGACTAATGACATAATTAGAGAAAATACAATTCTCCACTGCTGCATTAAATTCAGGTTTAGTTTGTCAGTATTCCCAGTGTGAAAATCCTCTGCCTGTCTGCAGGGGGAGAGGCAAAAGATCCCAGAGCCTCCTTTTCAATAGATTACAGACCTATTTCCATGTACTGTATTTGGAATTATCCTGAACAATTGTGAGGGATAAAATATAACACACTCTGGCAATAAACAAAACTCTCTTTGTAAACTTGGATGCATTGTGGTCAAGAATAGCATATTAAATATGGCTTGGTAGAGAAAAAGTTGTTCCCCAAAAAGCAATAGTTGGATCATTTTCTCCCATATTGGCACCATTGTTCCCAGGAAAAACCTTGCCTATACTTTTTTCTGTATTTTTCCCATAGTGGCACTTCCTGGTTCATCTGAAAATTATTTTTCTTTGTATTGTGCCTATTGGTGCCAGTCAGAGATCAGGGCCCCATTGTGTGAGGCACTGTACAACATACAACAAAAAGATGGCCGCTGCCCCAGTGAGCTTGCAGTCTAACTCTAGTGCCATGAATACAAGTCAAGAGTCAACTTATGGGTATACTTTAAATTTGTGTGTGCTTCTGAATCTGTGAACTCCTGGTCTGTTTGTTGATATCCTCTTATACAATTGGGTTAGGTCATCTCATGGTGTGCTCCCTTTTACAGATACATCTCAAGGCTGTTCTCTGTTTTATTCCCCTCTGTGGTCTTTTGCCCCAGAAGAGAGGGTGAAATAATTTTTTTTGTATTTGTAGTTTATGATTAGTATCACTACGCACAGTAACATTAATCTATTTGATGGGAGCACAAATCCACACATTTGATTTAGTACAGAGCTTTGCTTCACATAGTCATCATTTCAAGATTAATACATACTTATTTTGAAGCATCAGTGTAAAAAAAAAAAGTTACGGTTATTCTTGAAACGTACTACATAGCTTAGTATTTCTTAGCTATAGCAGGATAAAACACACCTATAGAATATAATAATTCTACTAGCTGACTGTCAAATTTGAAGCATTCATTTAATCATTACAGATTTCCAGTATGTATTGAAACTGAGTGGTTAAAATAAACTTCCAAAAAGGGAAGTGAATGAAGTGTGGGACATTAAGGTTATCACCACAAAGAACATTGAATGCTTGGTTATCTGCCCAGAAGGTAGACACAAAAATAAACTGAACTTGTCTTTATATTTAAAGTGCAAAAAAAAAAAAAAAAAAAAGTAGAAGTGAAACGTTTTGAAATTTGCTGGGGATGTTTAATAAACTCTGATAGATTATATGAAACCGTCAAGTCAGATCTGGAATTTAACTGTAGCTGGTAGCCAAAGCAGTTTCTTGTTTCAAATACTTTCAGTATCATTTGAACTCTATAATTGAATACATGGTTCTGGCTAAAATTCCTGCTGTTCTAAATTAGCCGTGACAGTATAAAACATTCCATATTTTTTGTATTAGATTTGAAGCAATCTGGTGGGTGTGCTCTTCTTTCCTTGCTTAATTTTTTTATTAAAATAGAGTATTGAGAAATGAGATGAGTGTGCCTGCTTGAGAGATGAGAAGATTTTCTGCACTTCTCTTGAACAAAAACCTCATGGCTTTTTAAAATTATGAATAACTGTAAAAATCTGAACCAAGGAGCACCTTCAGGATTCATGGCCTGTTTAAATTTAGGAGCAAAGGGTGCTTGAGTGACCAGAAGCATGAGTTTTACTGACTTTTGGCTCTTAAATCACTTAGATGCTTTTGAAAATCCCACCCAAATTAAACTCAACAATGAATAAAATCTTCATTATAAGACCTTATATTGAAGCAAGCTTCTGTAATCAAAGACCAAAATACTAATTTTCTAACTTTTTCCTAAATCTTATTTTTACTGGAGATCCTGACAGTGCTCTAAAAATAATAATAGCACATCCAGAGGACTTTCTCATTTCAAAGTGCTGTTCAGACATTCATTTGTCACAACACCCTGGTGAATTAGTTATCTCTGTTCACGCTTGGTGGAAACTGAGAGGTTGTGTCATAACCAAAGCTACCCAGAAGATCAGTGGGGCAGAGCCAGTAGTAAAACTGTTCCTATTTTAGTCCCGTCCTTGTTTCTCTAGATTATGCTACCACTAAGGTTCATTTAAGTGATGTGAGTTTATTTTAAATGGTTTTTGTCACAGACCACAATTGTTGTATAACCTTCATTATTTCCAGCTTTTCCTGGTAGTTGTGTTTTCTTTTAACTAAATTTTACTGTTTCATAAAGCGAGTGATAGACAATCAAGCAGAGAAATTGAAAGAACTGGATAAAGAGATCCGCCCCTTCCGACAGAATTGGGAGGAGGCAGACATCATGAAGAGCAGTGTGGAGTCCCTCCAGAATAGAGTGAGTGAACTGGAAAGTGTTGATAAAACTGCAGGACAAGGAGCTCGAAATACAGGTGAGTGTAAGCACAATGAAGTAAAGTATTGCCCAGCAGCTACTGTAAAAAAGCCAAATGAGCTATTTTGAATGTAACTCCCTTTGTGATTTTCCTTTGAAAACATTGGTAACGCTGATCCTTCAGTTTCTTGAAAAGGAAATTAGGTGTGTAATCTTTTTGTTAATGACATGACACTTTCCCTCCTAGCTATACCTTAGACTTCTTTCCTATCTTACTTTGTTCTCTTGAACATAGTATTGATTACACTGAAAGTTAATTGCAAATATTTCCTCAGCTGGTCTTAGAAAGCTAATAGATTCCAGTAGCTTCTTAATAAAATATTTTCAGTGTATTGACAAGTCTTTCTGGGGTAATATTGTCCCAGTGAACAGATCAGTTATTTTTATTCACTTGAAAATATGCTTCCAGATGTCAGTGTACAGTCTTTTATGTCTAGTACAGAGGAATGTTTGATGTAAAGAAAACAGTGAGATCTATTTGAATAATAAGGTCATTGCCTCACACATTGAACAAGGTGATGAAAACCACAAGTTAGCAGTACAGTGTAGACCATTCTTAAGGGTTCAGGCAATATTGTTTGGTTCAAAGACAAATTACTATGTAAAGATAATTTTAGCAAAAAACTCCCTCATGTAAGTACCTCTACTAATCCATACTGCCTATTTTTGTTATCGTTGCCAGAGTGTAAAATACAAAGGAATAGTGATGACTATTATGTTCCATGAGAGGGGAAGAAAGGACACATTAAAAAATGAACAAACAACAAAACCTTGGGGAGGAGGGAGTACTTAGTACCATGTAATGCAGAAAACTGTTTATCCATAATAGGACATAGCTTGAATTTTCAGCTTTTACTCATAATACATTTGCTGCTGATCCCTGATGAAGGATCAGGCAAAGATGAAGATTCTGAAACAACCCAAGGTTCTTCTACATTTAAATGGAATCACGAGTTCAGTCATCATTTTCAAAGGTTTCCACAGTGATAAATCTACAGTTAATATTATCAGACCCTTGGTAAACGGCTGATTAGGCAAAAATGTCAGATTTTGTTTTTTAGCTTTGGCTGTATCGCATTGTGATATGAACAATATTTATGCTGGATGTTTTGAGTGCTTGACATTTCTATCAAGTGTAGTGCAGTTCCCAACTTCCTCTATAATACAGTAAAATATCGCTTCCAATTAATATCACTGCTTGCTGGCAGTGGAAATTATTGTATGTGGCTAAATGTCAGTTGATTCTTAACTTTATACTGTTTTACCCCATACTATTATAGTATTGTGAGACTTATTTATTTTGTGCTATTGATTATTAATTCTCTATATTTTTTTTAAAAAAGTTAAATTATTCTTTTCTTCTCACAAACCCCCTCTCCATTTTCTACTAGCCGTACTAGAGACGCAGCTAAGTAGACACGATCAAATGCTGAGTGTTCATGATATTCGGTTGGCTGACATGGACCTCCGATTCCAAGTGTTAGAAACGGCCAGTTACAATGGAGTATTAATTTGGAAAATTCGAGATTATAAACGTCGGAAACAAGAGGCTGTCATGGGGAAGACTCTGTCCTTATACAGCCAGCCTTTTTATACTGGATACTTTGGCTATAAGATGTGTGCCAGAGTTTACCTTAATGGAGATGGCATGGGAAAAGGGACGCACTTGTCATTGTTTTTCGTCATAATGCGTGGAGAATATGATGCCTTACTTCCTTGGCCATTTAAACAGAAAGTGACTCTGATGCTAATGGATCAGGGACCTTCTCGACGTCACTTAGGAGATGCTTTCAAGCCAGACCCAAACAGCAGTAGTTTCAAGAAGCCTACTGGAGAAATGAACATTGCATCTGGCTGCCCAGTCTTTGTGGCTCAAACAGTTCTAGAAAATGGAACGTATATTAAAGATGATACTATTTTTATTAAAGTCATAGTGGATACTTCGGATCTACCAGACCCCTGACACACAAATGGGGAGGCAGATTAAACAGAAGACAACTCCATTTGGGGGTTTTCTATCAGTTTGTCTTCAATCAGAGGTCCTAAAGCACAAAGGACCACCTTGTGGAACAGAAGGAAGAGTTTGAAGGCATAACTTCTTAGGGTCCAATGGCGAAAGTAGCAACACATTCAGAAATCATACCATGGTATATTTTCTAATAGAACTCATAACACTTAAACTCTGAAGAATTATTAATCCCTCATGAGGATAATTATTACAGTCGGAGAGGCTTTTTTATTTAACTTATCCATCTAGTCAATTGGAGGTGAAAAGACATGTAAAGTATGTGCTGAATAAATTACCTGACTTTTCTTCATTTAGACTAGAATACAAAAAAGTTCACATGTGGATTAGCTGGAAACTGTCAGCATGTTAAGTAAAAGAAGAAATGATGAAGTAATGTTGCAACTATGATATAATTACTTTGAAAAACTAAGTGCAATCGTGTCTGAAATACAGTATATTGTCTTTTTAAGGCCTCATCTGGTCTCTGTTTTAATAATTACTTTGTCAGAAGACCTTGGAAAAATATCCAGGTCTTCTTGAAAGTATCTAAATCAGAATCATATTTTTATTTAAAGTTATATTAATAATTGTTACAGAAAACATTTTATTTTAAAGCAGTTGATAGACTGATATTTCTTGGAAGAAAAATAGAAGATATCAAACACTGGTTATCACTTGTGATAAAAAAAGAAATTATTCAACTATTGATGTTATTTCTCTTTAGAAATGTAAACCTACAATATATGTCGTAGTTAATGACACTATTTCAAAATTAAGGAAAAATCACTCATGGATGCTGTGCATCATTATCAGATTTATAATTGTTTTCACCCTAAAATAGGGCATTTGTTGAACTTTGGAGTTCTAAACGGAATCCTGTACGCTTTTAAAGTTCTGCCTCATGCTTTCCAATCAAGCTATATATATTGCTGACAGCATAAATGTGCAACACCTAATATTTTCAGTGTGGGGGAAGAGGATTAGTGCAGAAAAACAGCCAGTCATGATCCTCTAAGTTCATTCTATACTAACGATCATTGCATCTTATTAAGGATATATGATCAGAAAGCAACGGAAAGATGATGGTGGCTTGCATGCATACATGTGCCTTAAATGTGATGTGCTGCTTATAAACCATAGCTTTGTATTTAGATTAATTATAATACCCGAAATGGTGGTTTTAACTGGACTTCAGGCAAAATGTGTAGCCTTGTCTTCAGAGCCCTTAGATAATTTGCAACATGCAGAATAGAAGCCAAAGTCCAGGTTTGGCTGCGAGAGCTTCTATGGAATCCATCATGTTCAGGTCCCAAATTTGTATGCACACTGCTCCTATGGAGCTTGGACTTTGACAGTGCCCCTAGGCTAACATGAAGGAAGAAATCATGCTTCCTCCCAATCCTGTGTATGGAAGGTGGCAGCACTTTAAATTGACTAATCTGAGAATTCTGAATGGATATTAATGTATACGCTAATTGTTGTCTGTTCACGGCAGACTGACAAACATCCTAACCGGGAAATACACAGGTTTCTTTGTTATCACTGCCTGAACTTCAGCAGCAAGCATTTCCCAGCCCTGAAACATGCTGATTGCAACCCACTGCGTTTATCTACTTCTGCTTGTTAGTCTGGAAGTAGAGAGTCCAGTGGCATAGCTTAACTATATACCAGTCATCTGGGTGCTACTTTAAAATCTGAGTGCTGCTTAGAACTAATGTGAGAAGCAAATTAGTACACCTTTGTGCATATGAGAAGGAATTGTGCTGGTCCTCTTGACTGTCAGGGTTGTACCCATTCAGTTTTCCACTTTTGGGGGAGTAGACACAATATTTACCTAGGGCTCAGTTGAATTCATGCCTTTGTAGTTCAGCTTGTCTCTGTTGCCATTGTCTTTTATGGCTGTGCCTTCACAAACTGTGCCTGCAAGAAGTACTTTCCTGTTACAAATATACAGTGCATGCTAAGTGGTCTTCATGGGTTTTCCAGGCACCTGCTAGAATACTGCCTGCTTCTTGGCATCCAAAACATTCCATAGCAATCAGTCTTCCTGTTCTTGCCTTCTACTGTCTAGGTACTATATTCCTTTTATGGTACATAGGTGACAACAGGTGCAGGCTATTGTAAGGAGGCATGTGCTAATGTTTTACTTGTGGCACAGAAGGAGGACTTCCTGCAGAAGATCTATATGGCACTTGCAGTTTTATGCAGGCAGCCTAAGTAAACCCATCACTTATGCTTTAGATCAAAGGTTCACTCAACTTGCATACCATTCTAATAGTCATGAATGTAGGCAGCTGAGCTTTTGTGTATGTGCATCACAGAATTTTACTGAAAACAGGATTCCCAAGTGGAAATGTCCAAAGGGCTCTGCTCCCATTGCTAATATATGTATTGTGAAATTTAAATGAAAATGTGTGGTCACATAAGAACAGTTTCTATCCTGTTTGACTCTGAGACTGATTTAGGTGAGAGTTGTATTATAATCAGGCCCCTGTGTGTTTTGCAATTTTCTAGTTACAGACTCCAGGTCTTGCAGCAGAATTATGCTCCTGAATTCAAGATCGTAAACAAAAAATGAAATAAGAACAAGTGTAAATTTATAGTGTAATCTTCTTAAGTCTGCATACAGCTTATAATAATTCTAGGATGTCTGAATCACCAATTCATTTCAGTATGATGTTAACTCTGAAACCTCTTGATGAAAATTTAAATGTCAACAATAATTGTTTGCTGGTTATTTTACCAGAAACATCAACTAATGAATTTAATCCATAGTTCTCCAAACTTCATTCCATGCTTACTCAGATGCCAGAAGTCCCAGCTGCCAAAACCTCCAGCTTCATTCTGACAGCTTCTGTAATGCAGTAATGTATTGTCAATACAAAAATCTTTTGGCATTGATTTTAATATCAAGATAATCAACATGGAAGCTGATACTAACTGTATTTTCATTTTTAAAAATGATGTGAAGCTGCCACAGAATTTCCAGTTTGCTCCCCTTAATTCTGCAAAATTTAACTATATCCTGCTGTGGAGTACATCAATTACAGTATCCCCATATCTGCAGAACTCGCCAGATATCCCTGGACTGAGAGATTTTTGCTGTATATGCAAGTGGGTTCCCTCAGCTTCCCAGCAGTGAAAGTATGTAGAACTTAGAGAAATAAGGTCATGGAATGGCATTCAAATTTTGGGCAAAGATTCCTTGTGCTTTACTGCCCTGTGAGTCTGGTAAATTTATTAAACATTTTTTTCCCCTGAACATTCAGGTTTTTTTTCCTCCCAGATATTTCAGAACTTTTCTGGGGACTATCTATAAAAATGACTCATAGGGCTATATTCTGCCCACAGATCACACCTTTGAAACCCATGAGCCTCAGTAGAGTTGCATGAACGCAGTGGAGGGTCCATGGTATTTGAGTTACAGTGCTAATCATTACCATCAACAGAATTTAGCAAAAAGATTTAAGTCTACCAGAAATTGGCTGTTGTATGCTATACATACAGTATGCATGCATTTGTTGTTTTAAAAAAAAAGTCTCATTCCAAACAGGATGAAACTATTTCAGCGTTTAAAGACCAATCTGTGATCCTTATACATGACCGCGTTTGCATTACTTCTCCGTTGATCTTAAAGGGATCTTGTTTAGCTGTTGTCTACATGTACGCCTTCACAACTTAAGTCAACTGCTGACTTTTTATATGCAATGTTGATTTCAGCCTTTTACTGTAAATTTGTTCTTCTCAAAGAGAATGTGCAATAGGAAAACAGAAAAGGGTAGCTTAACTTCAGTGATAATGAAATGTAATGGGTAACATGCTAGTTATCTTTTTAAAAAAAAAAAAAGAAAGAAAGATAAAATGCAGTTTAATTCCTCTTCCAAATTGGTTTTCCAATTTGGAAAAGGAAAGTTGAAGATATGAAATGTGCCTGATGAATCTCTCAAATGCAAGGTAATGGAGATCTGTGTGTGTTGTAGTTTTAAAATACTGAACCCATGAATGTTAGGGTACGATTGTACTGCTCAAGTTGCTACCAACTTGCCCTGGTTATGGCATGTTGCGACTGAGTTTAAAACCCACCTATTTGTTAACTATAGTCCATCATGCTGAATAGGCATTTCACCAACAATGCAGTTTCTAATAACATTGGTGCTCTGTGGTGCAAGACAGAAAAGCCTGTAGGCAATGATAGAGAAGTATTCTGCACCTCCTGACTATATCAAATGTTACTGCAGTCTTGATGCCTTGATGTTTAACTATGCAAATATATTAATAGGTGGAGGGAGAAAAATAATCTTAGCTAATGAATTTTAGTTACAAACCTAGTATCTTAGTTTTCACTGTTACAATGTTATATATATTCCGGGTTTGTCATCAGGCAAAGAATTGTTTGACCATATAGAAGTGGTCAAAATAACCCCAGCCCCCAAATCAGTCTTGGTCGACTGGTGCAAATATTTTTTGCTGCTGTTAAGGGAGACTCATGGATAGTAGCAAGCCCTGGATTCCCACACTCCAGGTATGAAGACTCAGCACACTGCACACAAAATCTGCTTTGTCTCGTGGGAAGTGGGTAGCTTGCTGGATCCTTCTGAAAACTTTATATGGATGCTCCAGGGAGTGGCGTCTAGTTCACACACCCTTCCTTTCACTCAGCTAATCAGGAGATTCAGGGTTTTTTTTTAAAAAAGAAATAGTTGGTGCTGGGCAGCTCAGACGGAAGAGGTGGGGCAAAAGATTGTTTATTTTTTATTCGTGAAGGTAAGAACATGGAAAAACAGCTAGTCCTCTGCCCA
The DNA here is from genome assembly GCF_965140235.1 of Caretta caretta. Lineage (NCBI taxonomy): Eukaryota > Metazoa > Chordata > Testudines > Cheloniidae > Caretta > Caretta caretta. The sequence continues at coordinate 110,892,178 of NC_134211.1, forward strand.
CCTCTTCCTGGGATTCCTGCGGTTTACTTCAATCAATACCTCTCAACTTCTGTTGACCTAGAAATCATGGAAACTTCAAAAAAAAAAATCTACCCTGGACTTTGGTCTATTTGATCATGATTCTTAGTGCTTACTGTATAATACATAGTGCTTTTCATTTACAAAGTATTTTACAAACAAGAACTAATCCTCACAAGAAGCATTCACGTATTATAGACAGGAAAACTGAGTTAGAGAGGTTGAATGACTTTGCCCAGAGCCACAAAAGGAACTTGTGTTGGAGCCAAGATTAGATTAGAGGTTCCTGTCTCCTAGTACTATGTTCAGACCACTGGACCTCACCTTTTCATGTGTTTATCCCTTAAAGAAACTGAAAAACAAAGTGACTTATTTTAAAGACCCACAGTCAAGACTGTAAGGGCTAGAATTAAACATACGAGCTGTCATGATTTGGGGGCATGCACGTGACAGCCCACGTGTCACCAAACACAGTACTTTTCAATTGTTCTTTTTATGGTGCCCTCATTTTGGGGAATAGATTTTAAGGGCTCAAGTAGGCAGGGGGACCAAAAACCGTTTAAGTGGATTTATTTTGGTTATGTCAACCTTTACTGTGACCCTTTCTCAATCAGTTTAGCTGAGCAACGAAATTGAGGGTTTCACTGTTACTTCCTGCCTTTTAATCTGAGTCTCAAGACAGTGGCAAATGGAGGAAGGTCAAGGAGAAATTTTGGGTGCAAATTCAGAGGCATCCCTTAAATTCTGTTAGAGTTAAGAGAGACAGCACACAAGGGATCTGTTTAATCCTATTTCTCTTCTAATTTATTGGCAAGACTGTAGCGTTTGTCTTCCATCTCATGATCTTAGTGTCTATATTAGGCCACGGTTTCTCCAAGTTAGGATTAGTTCCTTAGGGTTCAAATAACATCTAAATTTCACAGAGCTACACCTGATCCAATATCCCAGGATTTATGTAAATTCAGATCTGGATTCCAACTCTGTGGTTTTGGTTCATCAACCCACTTAAGCAAGGGTTTGTTGTTCGTGGTGTTTTTTTTACCTTTTGGTCCTTTGGAACTAAACTGTTAATTTGGTTGCCAGTTCCACGAGGACTTTTTAACTTCTTAGCAATGCCAGTGTCCACTCGCACCATTGCTAGCAGTGGGATGCGCAGTGAGAAAATTTGACTCTGTCTAAGGGTTACTGAGATAAACCAGCATTGCCATACGTAAAGGTCATTCTCCTGCATAGAGTGTTCTGAGCTTTAAATTCAGTTATAGCTCATTTTTGAAAGGATACATTTTCCAACTATGACCTGTCTCACTGGCAGCGAGTTGTATAATCTGCACTTGTGGAATGGAAAAGTTCAGGCTTCTATCATTGCTGATGCACCATATGATCCACACATTTATTTTCCTTGTAGCTGTTGTGTTAGGGGTTATATAACTTTTCAGTTTTATAGGGGAATAAAGTTCAGGATTTCTTATGAGATATAAAACTCCAATAATTTATTAGTGATTAGGGGATGTTAATATCCCATTCAGAAGCGATGGGTTGTAGGTAGGTCCATTCCTCTCAGACAAGTAGGATAACCTTTAAAACACACGAAACAACATACAAATTAGAAAAGCTAAAAGCTGACATTTCCAAGAAATTCTCTTAAGAAATATCTGTGGAAAATACATGAGTAATCAAGAATAGTGTACAAATTAATGTTTATAAAACTTGTGTAATTTACATTTTATCTCATACTCTTCAGTGAATGGTACACCTGTTATGTTCAGTTTTACAATCCAAAAACAAAGACCAAAGAAGGCCAACCTCATTTGATTGTGTATATTCTGCCTGTCTTAATTATCAATAGCTGTAAGGATACAGTGCAAGTGATCTGGTAACCAGTGGTATTCGTACTTTTTTTTTAAGGGGGCGGGGGGTGGGGACAGACTTTAAAAATGTATAATTTATTGCTCAGCAATAACCATGTTGTTAATAATAATAATAATAATAATAATAATGAAGCAACATGTCTTAATTTTCCAATAGCATTATTCGATGTTGTACTTCAGTTTGTTGTATACTGTGTTTTTTGGTATTTATTTGTGTTTGGAGGTCTTGCTATGTCTTTTGTGTTTTAATGCTAATACAAGGACAGTGTGTATAAGAGTGTAGAATGCAAAACTATGAAATGCTAAACTATCTGTTATTAAAGGAAAAATAAATCTAAGTAGGAAATCGTATTTTTTTAAAACGAGATGGTGTATTGGAATTTGAATGGCTTGAGCTTACTTACAGAGTAAAAATGTAACCTTTCACCTTCTTTGTATTCATTTATATGATGACTACTTAGGGCTCCATGCATACATATAGCTAATAGACCTGTATCACATTATTGTTACAACATTTACCTTCTTCTCCCACAAGATCCTTTGCTTTGGATTTTTATAACATACTAACTTCCACCTGATGAGTCATAAGTAAAATAAAGTAGGAAATTAGTGTTCAGTCTGACATCAAAACAACGGCATTGTCACCAGTAGAGTAGAAGCAATTAAGATGGGTTTTCATGCATTCATATGAAACTGCCTCCCCAGGAGAATACTGAAGGGAGAGAGTGTGGCTTGAATTTCCAAAAACTGTAAATTATTTTTCCTCCAATAAAGTTACTGCATTTTTTGAGTTCTAAAGTTGAAACCAAAAGAAAAGCAGAGAGACCCCCTACAGGCATGTTGGAAATATTGTAACACATTTAGATAGTCTACACAAAGTTACATGCACTCTCAAAATCATGCAAGTTATGTTGTTGTTCATTTACATTTGAGTTTCAGTTGAATGATAAAGGGAATTATTGTGATTACCAACAGTGAGGGGTAAAGCATGTTTTTTTTTTGTCAACCATGCAAACTTCTCAAACTGCAATTAGCTCTTTCTCCTTCTATCCTCCTTCTCTTTCTCTTTCTATCTCCTGACCTCCAGATTTCTCCGTTCCCCTCATTCTCTGTCTTCCTCTTTTCCTTTTCGCTTTCTTTGGCCTATTGTATAGTCCCCACCTTGCCTCTGTGTGTAGAGATATGGGAAGAACCGTACCCTACATCAGTGGTTTTCAAATTCTGGGTTGTGGAATGTAAGGCACTGGGTTACAGCGGCTCTGGTCAGCACCACTGACCAGGCTCTTGAAAGTCCCATCTGCGGTGCTGCCCGGCTAAGGCAGGCTAGCCCCAACCTGTTCTGAGACAGCACTGCGCCCCGGAAGCAGCCAGCAGCAGGTCCGGCTCCTAGGCAGAGGGACCACAGGGCTCTGTGTGCTGCCCCCACCCCGAGCACTAGCTCCACACTCCCATTGGCTGCAGCGTAGCACGGTCTACAGTGCCAGCACAGGAAGTCTGCCTTAGCACCCCCACTGTGTCACTGACCGGGAGCCGCCCAAGGTAAGCCCACACCCCAATCCCCTGCCGCAGCCTGGAGCCCCCTGGAGACCCTGCACCCCAAACCCCTCAACCCTGGCCCCAGCCCTAAGCCCCACCAAACCTGGTGCCCCCTCCTGCACCCTAAACTCCTTATCTGCGGTCCCAGCCTAGAGCCCTGACTCCCCTTGCATCCCAACCCCATTCCCCAGCCCAGAGCCCCCTCCCACATCCTGAACCCCTCATTTCTGGCCCCACCTCACAGCCTTCATCCCTCTACTCCAACCTTCTGTCCCAGCCCTGAGCTCCTCCCAAACCCCTCATCCCCAGCTCCGTTGTCGTGGGCATCAACAATTTTCTTCAACTGGGTTGCCAGAAAAAATGTTTGAAAACCACTGCCCTACGTCACACTCTCCAGTGTCTCTCTAATTACAGCTCTGGTGGCAAGGCTATGTTCTTGGCAGCATCTCTCTCTGCTTAATCCTCCTGTCCTATGAGGTGACTAGAGGTGCAGCCTGGAGAGCTTCCCCCATGACTCTAGCTCCTCCAATAGAGGAGTATGAAGTGGATGCTCAGAATCCAAACAGGTGTCACCTGAAATTGAGAGTGACCCATGCCAATCCAGCAGGCTTAATAGATCAGCATGGTTCCCCGCACGGAATGTAAGGGTGATCAGCTTCATTATCAGCATGAAGGATATGGCTAAGTGCAGGGCGCAGTCATAGAATCATAGAATATCAGGGTTGGAAGGGACCCCAGAAGGTCATCTAGTCCAACCCCCTGCTCGAAGCAGGACCAATTCCCAGTTAAATCATCCCAGCCAGGGCTTTGTCAAGCCTGACCTTAAAAACCTCTAAGGAAGGAGATTCTACCACCTCCCTAGGTAACGCATTCCAGTGTTTCACCACCCTCTTAGTGAAAAAGTTTTTCCTAATATCCAATCTAAACCTCCCCCACTGCAGCTTGAGACCATTACTCCTCGTTCTGTCATCTGCTACCATTGAGAACAGTCTAGAGCCATCCTCTTTGGAACCCCCTTTCAGGTAGTTGAAAGCAGCTATCAAATCCCCCCTCATTCTTCTCTTCTGCAGGCTAAACAATCCCAGCTCCCTCAGCCTCTCCTCATAAGTCATGTGTTCCAGACCCCTAATCATTTTTGTTGCCCTTCGCTGGACTCTCTCCAATTTATCCACATCCTTCTTGAAGTGTGGGGCCCAAAACTGGACACAGTACTCCAGATGAGGCCTCACCAATGTCGAATAGAGGGGAACGATCACGTCCCTCGATCTGCTCGCTATGCCCCTACTTATACATCCCAAAATGCCATTGGCCTTCTTGGCAACAAGGGCACACTGCTGACTCATATCCAGCTTCTCGTCCACTGTCACCCCTAGGTCCTTTTCCGCAGAACTGCTGCCTAGCCATTCGGTCCCTAGTCTGTAGCTGTGCATTGGATTCTTCCATCCTAAGTGCAGGACCCTGCACTTATCCTTATTGAACCTCATCAGATTTCTTTTGGCCCAATCCTCCAATTTGTCTAGGTCCTTCTGTATCCTATCCCTCCCCTCCAGCGTATCTACCACTCCTCCCAGTTTAGTATCATCCGCAAATTTGCTGAGAGTGCAATCCACACCATCCTCCAGATCGTTTATGAAGATATTGAACAAAACTGGCCCCAGGACCGACCCTTGGGGCACTCCACTTGATACCGGCTGCCAACTAGACATGGAGCCATTGATCACTACCCGTTGAGCCCGACACTCTAGCCAGCTTTCTACCCACCTTATAGTGCATTCATCCAGCCCATACTTCCTTAACTTGCTGACAAGAATACTGTGGGAGACCGTGTCAAAAGCTTTGCTAAAGTCAAGAAACAATACATCCACTGCTTTCCCTTCATCCACAGAACCAGTAATCTCATCATAAAAGGCGATTAGATTAGTCAGGCATGACCTTCCCTTGGTGAATCCATGCTGGCTGTTCCTGATCATTTCCTCTCATGCAAGTGCTTCAGGATTGATTCTTTGAGGACCTGCTCCATGATTTTTCCAGGGACTGAGGTGAGGCTGACTGGCCTGTAGTTCCCAGGATCCTCCTTCTTCCCTTTTTTAAAGATTGGCACTACATTAGCCTTTTTCCAGTCATACGGGACTTCCCCCGTTCGCCACGAGTTTTCAAAGATAATGGCCAATGGCTCTGCAATCACAGCCGCCAATTCCTTCAGCACTCTCGGATGCAACTCGTCCGGCCCCATGGACTTGTGCACGTCCAGCTTTTCTAAATAGTCCCTAACCACCTCTATCTCCACAGAGGGCTGGCCATCTCTTCCCCATTTTGTGATGCCCAGCGCAGCAGTCTGGGAGCTGACCTTGTTAGTGAAGACAGAGGCAAAAAAAGCATTGAGTACATTAGCTTTTTCCACATCCTCTGTCACTAGGTTGCCTCCCTCATTCAGTAAGGGGCCCACACTTTCCTTGGCTTTCTTCTTGTTGCCAACATACCTGAAGAAACCCTTCTTGTTACTCTTGACATCTCTGGCTAGCTGCAGCTCCAGGTGCGATTTGGCCCTCCTGATATCATTCCTACATGCCCGAGCAATATTTTTATACTCTTCCCTGGTCATATGTCCAACCTTCCACTTCTTGTAAGCTTCTTTTTTATGTTTAAGATCCGCTAGGATTTCACCATTAAGCCAAGCTGGTCGCCTGCCATATTTACTATTCTTTCGACTCATCGGGATGGTTTGTCCCTGTAACCTCAACAGGGATTCCTTGAAATACAGCCAGCTCTCCTGGACTCCTTTCCCCTTCAAGTTAGTCCCCCAGGGGATCCTGGCCATCCGTTCCCTGAGGGAGTCGAAGTCTGCTTTCCTGAAGTCCAGGGTCCGTATCCTGCTGCTTACCTTTCTTCCCTGCGTCAGGATCCTGAACTCAACCAACTCATGGTCACTGCCTCCCAGATTCCCATCCAGTTTTGCTTCCCCCACTAATTCTACCCAGTTTGTGAGCAGGAGGTCAAGAAAAGCGCCCCCCCCTAGTTGGCTCCTCCAAGTCCTGTGGACCTAGTGGGGGAAGAGTCCTTTATCAGCATAGTCTTAATCAAAACACGGTTAAAGGAAAAAGAGACACTGTTTGGGTGGATGGATGTGGGTGTAAGTGGTGACCCTTTCTGCATGCTCGCAATGTGCTTAGCTAGACCGACCCTCCTTTGCTGTGAGGGCTGTAGCTTTGGCATCCATGGGGCAGTGCACTTGATAATGCCACTTCAGGTACTCCGACATTCCCTGTCCTGCACATCGCATTTTCCCCTCGGACTCATACTCCCAGTGCTCTCTGCATGTGCTGCACAGGATTAAGCCCTTGGTGTGTTATCGTCTAACAAGTGTGAAGCAATTGAACACTTATATTTTACGTTCCTCGTTCACTGATGGAGCAGATCACTCTGAAGTAGAGTCCTCAACGGCTGTCCTCAAACCTCTGGGCTCTGTCTAGAAGTGACCCTTCTGAATGTTTTCTGTTTAGTGCAGCTTAGAAGTCACCTTCCAAATATTCTTGGTTTGAGTGGAGAAAAGAAAAATTACTTTCACCATGATCCCCTAACATTACTTCCTTCCTTCCCTCCCCCTCACTCCCCTCCTCCCCCACACACACAGTGAATCCCATTGGGAATTATGTATAAAACTCATTCTTACTTTGAATAGCATAATACAAGAAGATACTTTCTGCAAAACAGGTCACAGGAGGTAACTTACGTTTATATATGGTTTCTTTCCCCAGAAGAGTATAGATTATTTCATTTGATAGAAATACAGTCCTGTCTCAGAGAGAACATGGCAGGTGTTTAACAAATGTTAAACACTATAGTTCAGAACAGGAAATGAAGAGTGCCTCTCCATTTTTATGTACAGGGTGCACATTGTAGTTACTCCACTTGGAATTGGGCCAGGAAACCATACCCTTCTCTTGCAAGAGTTGTAGGGGAATTGTTGTTAACCTAGTCAGTGGTCTTGTCCAAAAGATCTTGGGCAACATTTTCAAAAGCCCTTAAATCCCTAAATCTCATAGACTTTCAGTGGGACTTGGGGCTTGACTACGTGGGGTTTTAAACCTGATCAAATGGAGTTAATCCAGTTTGAAAACAGGTACACATGGCACAAATTCATTACTGCCCATTAACTCCACATTTATCATGAACTCTGGCGTCCTCTTGCAAAGTGGACCAGGTTTGCTTCAAATTGAATGAGACTGGTCTACTCGTGTGGACGCAATTGCTGACTAGGTTATTAAAAATTCCCCTACAATTCTTACAAGAGAAGGGCATGGTATCCTGGCCCAATTCCAAGTGGAGTAACTACACCATGCACCCTGTATGTAAAAATGGAGAAGGTACTCTTCATTTCCTGTTCTGAACTGTAGCGTTTAATGTTTGTTAAACAGCTGCTACATTCTCCCTGAGAGAGAGAGGATTGTATTTCTGTCAGATGACATAATCTATACTCTTCTGGGGAAAGAAACCATACATAAATGTAAATTACCTCCTGTGACCTGTTTTGCAGAAAGTATCTTCTTGTATAAAACTCATTCTCGCCTTCTTGCAGGCTTCTACTGGCTATCCCAAAGTGTTTTGCAGTTTGACCATTACTGACTTGTCCATTTACATGTCTGCCCTCCCATGCTTTGGTGTCAAGTTCCCAAGATGACCCCTCCACCTTTAAAAGCTGGCACGGGGCCAGATTTTGCCCATTTGCTCTTGGATCACTGTGCATCATTTTTGTAATACAACCACAATAGCACTCTAGAAGCCAGGCACCATACCTTGCACAGCCATTTGGTGATGTGCTGAGACCCTGGATCTCATCACCATCTGGGGAGAAGTGTCAGTGCAAGAAGCTCTTGTGGCCAGCCTCTGGAATAAAGTGCTTCTTGTGGGCATTACAAAGCAGATGTTTGTGAGGAACATGGAGCAGTGCCAGACAAAGAGCAAGTTGCTCAGGAAAAAGTACATTGTCTCCTTTTGTCCTTCATTTCAATCTGGCAGGGGACATGTGACATGCCCATTTTTTTGATGAACCAGATAGGGTTCTACACAGTTATAGTACCACCTGTCCCAGGCACCATTTGGATCCTGCGGCCCACACTTCTCCCATCTCTCCACCCCCCTGAGGATGATCTTTTGGAAGATGAACAGAAGGCTGCCTCAGAGGAACTGTCCCCCTGAGAGACAGGATCTTTTGGGGACACAGGATCCTGATGCCGATCAGCTGGAAAGCTAGCTGCAGTCCTGCTCTGCATCATCTGATCCTGAGTTCCAGCCAGGAACCCTGGCCAGGACTGATAAGGCAGATTCCTGGAGGCTTCAGTATGTATGTACCTAGACTTACCATTTGTGGTGATGATGATTACTGTACAGTACAGTACAGGGAAATGGGATTATTTAGTCTGCTGAAGAGAAGAATGAGGGGGGATTTGATAGCTGCTTTCAACTACCTGAAAGGGAATTGCAAAAAGGATGGATCTAGATTGTTCTCAGTGGTACCAGATGACAGAACAAGGAGTAATGGTCTCAAGTTGCAGTGGGGGAGGTTTAGGTTGGATATTAGGAAAAAAAATTTCACTAGGAGGGTGGTGAAGCACTGGAATGGGTTACCTAGGGAAGTGGTGGAATCTCCTTCCTTTGAGGTTTTTAAGGTCAGGCTTCACAAAGCCCTGGCTGGGATGATTTAGTGGGGGACTAGTTCTGCTTTGGGCAGGGGGTTGGACTAGATGACCTCCTGGGGTCCCTTCCAACCCTGATATTCTATGATTCTACTGTGGCCCTAGCTTTAGGAGTAGCTCACATCCACCTGCAAAGGCTGAGGCCAGGTGCACTATGGCCCTCCTGAGTTTCCAGTCCCCACCTCGGCCAACACTGTCCATTCAGTCCTCCCAAACCTGTGTCCAAAACGGCAGCGACTCTGCCCAGGCAAGCGGCCTCTGTGATGTGCTAAATCCACAACACTCAACTGCTTTCAGAATCACTGCATAGAGGGCCCTTACCTATCCGTTTGTTTTCCTTTCCCATTCTCTGGAATGATTTGTACAGTGGGGTTGCTGAGAGCCAGTGAGCCAAACTGTAAACCCTGCACATAATGGAAACTACTTCAACCCAGGGGGTACGGCAGCACGCTTAGTTCCAGCACTTGTGCCATTCTCTCATCTCACCTAACTGGCAAACCCACCCATCCCTTTTTTTGCTGTCTCAAAACTGGCAACCAGCAGTGTGGCACAGCTGCAATCTCTATGCTGCCCAACGTGCTCCCCAACCCAGCGGATCAGAATAATGAAAACATTCACTTATGCAAAATTCAACAGTTTATTGCACCAGGGGATACAGGAAAAGAAGTGTGGTTAGTGTTCATTGTTGAAGTGTGGTATAAATTAGGGCTGTCAATTAATTGCAGTTAACTCACACTATTAACTCAAAAAAAGTAAGTGCGATTAAAAGAATTAATTGTGATTAGTAGTAGTTTTAATCACACTGTTAAACAATAATAGAATACCAATTGAAATGTATTAAGTATTTTTGAATGTTTTTCTACATTTTCAAATATTCCAGGGGTCATGCTTCCTGCCGATGATGCTTGTTAAAAGAAATAATGTGTTAATTAAATTGGTGTCTGAGCTCCTCAGGGGAGAATTGTATGTCTCCTGCTCTGTTTTACCCGCATTCTGCCATATATTTCATGTTATAGCAGTCTCGGATGATGACCCAGGACATGTTTGTGTTAAGAACACGTTCACTGCAGATTTGACAAAATGCAAAGAAGGTACCGATGTGAGATTCTAAAGGTAGCTACAGCACTCGACCCAAGGTTTAAGAATCTGAAGTGCCTTCCCAGATCTGAGAGGGACGAGGTGTGGAGCATGCTTTCAGAAGTCAGAGCAACACTCCAGTGAGGAAACTATAGAACCTGAACCATCAAAACAGAAAATCAACCTTCTGCTGGTGGCATCTGACTCAGATGATGAAAATGAACACGTCGGTCCACACTGCTTTCGATTGTTATTGAGCAGAACCCGTCATCACCATGGATGTGTATCTCTGGAATGGTGGTTGAAGCATGAAGGGACATATGAATCTTTAGCACATCTGGCAAGTAAATATCTTGGGACACTGGCTACAATAGTGCCATGCAAATGTCTGTTCTCACTTTCAGGTGATGTAAACAAGAAGTGGGCAGCATTATCCCCCGCAAATGTAAACAAACTTGTTTGTCTGAGTGACTGGCTGAACAAGAAGTAGGACTGATTGGACTTGTAGGCACTAAAGTCTTACATTTTTTTTTTTTGAGTGCAGTTATTTTTTTACATAATTCTACATTTTGTACATAATTCTACAATTTAACTTTCATGATAAAGAAATTGCACTACAGTACTTGTATTAGGTGAATTGAAAAATACTATTTCTTTTGTTTTTTACAGTGCAAATATTTGTAATAAAAATAAATATAAAGTGAGCATTGTACACTTCATATTCTGTGTTGTAATTAAGTCAATATATTTGAAAATGTAGAAAACATCCAGAAATATTTAAATAAATGGTATTCTATTATTGTTTAACGGCGTGATTAATAGCGAGTAAAATTTTTAATTGCTTGACCGCCCTAGTATAAATGTGCACTGCATGCCCCATTAAGGCACAGACAGCACTGCTCTCTGCTGAGGTACAAATGCCCTGTAACACATGTTGTAGGTCACAATCACTACACGACCCTATATATTTGTCTCTGCATGTCTGCAGGGGAGATACAGCAGAAGTTAAGACTGAGAAATCACTTGATTTTGTTTCTGACATTACAGAGAATAGCAACATGCCTCTCCACCCCCTGGCTATAGGTTGCAAGCCCCTTCCATTCCTGCTGCATTTCTGGGGTACCATCCTCTTGAATAACTTGTCTCACTGGGCTACCCTTCACCTTTATCAATAAGACCATTCTCTGCCGCCTAGTCACCTGCCTCACCATAATGCCGTCGAGAGTCAGGACAACCTAAAGGAGATTATTATCCAGCTCGCCTCCCCCCTTCACCTCTCTGACCCCACAGAAACACCTCCAGCACACAAACAGAACTGCAAAAACAAACCTGAAACATAATTCCATACCCCCACCTTATTAACAGTGTAGTCAGCAGATAGACATTCTAATGCCTGCAGCACACTTCTCACACACAGACCACTTGCCATCTCTGAGGTGCCACCAAGGCTGGGAAGAGGTAGAGTCCCACATATGTAATAAAAAATGCTCTGATGGCCAGTCTGGAATATGAACAATAAGTGACTGTTTTTCTTCCCACCTGCAATGGCCAGGCCTGCAAGGACAGGGCTTCTATCTACTGCTGAGAGGCTGGCCAACCAGAGGTGGTAAAAAAGAAAGACGCAGGATAAGATGTTTACAGAACTCATAGCAGAGTCCCAGAGGAAAGCCAGGCTGGCTGAGAGATGGAGGCAGAACCTTATGACCCAGAGGGAAAAAGAAATGCAGCTCTCCCAGCAGCTTGTGGCAGTGGCCAAGGACAGCATCACCATGGCCATGGAGAGCATGGGAAAAGACAAGGTGATTCAGAGGCAACTCATGGATGCTATCCTGAGCCAGAATGATCTCCTCCAAAATATACTACTGAGAGGCCAGGAGTCCCATCATTTAGGGCTCAGCCATTTCCTTCTGCCCCTGGACAATATTGGCTACTGGGCCAGCAGCAGCTCCTCCCTGCCATACCCCTGTAGTAGTGCTATGAGCAGCCATTCCCCTCTCAGAACCAACCTCCAGGCACCAAGAACACGGGCTGCTGGGAGCCCAGCAGTTCCAAGCCCTTCAGCGCCTCTGACAATTTTGAGCTGTGGCACTTAACCCTAGAGACCATATGGGCAAGAGGAGGCAGAGAGAAGGTGCATACCTGCCTATCACTGCCACTCCTCCCCCAAAAATAATTGTTCTCTTTCCACTGTTAGTACTGTTGCACTTCCAGTTGTGTTTGCATGGTTTTAATGACAGGTTTGTTTACCATCCATCAGGAGTAGATTGTTTAGTTCAATGTACTTTCAAATACAAAAATATTTTTGTATTTTTTCCATTGGTTCATTTACAATTTTGGTTTTTGTTATTGTTCTTTATTAATAAAAACCATGTTAACTCCATCAATTATGAGGCAGCACTGCATTTAACTCAGGAAATCCTTTACATAAATCTGCAATAATTCATAGGGTTTTATAGAATTACAGAGAGAATGTTCCACCATCCAGACACGAAACCCCAGTGTTTGTAATGTCTGTCCCAACGTGCCCTCACAAGCTAACAACTGCACACGTTCAGACATGAGACTCAAAATAGGACCAATAGGTAGCCTGACAATATCCCCACAGGTGTTAGCATTTTCTATGGGATGCTTTGCTGGCTGCTTGATTCACAGAAGACTCCCACCCATCGTTATGGCTTTCTGCCTCTCATAAACATTGTGCAGAACACAATGTGCAGAAACGTTTTTTTCTGCTACTTCCAACCTCTTCCATAAGCAGCGCCAACTGCCTTTCAAACAACCAAACACAAGCTTGACTACTACTACCAGTTAAAATGTTCCTTCTAGGTGTCCAAGTGGCCTGTATATGGCTTCTTTAACCAGGGCATCAGAGGATACGATGGGTCTACCAGAATAACTGGGCCAACCTCCATGACATTAATATCCACATTGGTCCTGGGGCAAAAAGTCCTTCCTCCATTAATTTAAATAAAACTGAGTTCCGAAAGGTCCTAGCATGGTAGATACGTCCAAACCACCCTGCATTTATATCTGTAAATCTGCTGCAGGGGTCAACCAGTCCTAGAAGCACCAGCAAGAAATACTCCTTTTCTGTTTATAAATTCTGCACCCTGATGAGGGAGCGCAAATGATAGGCACGTGGGTTCCATCAGTTATCTCAATACAGTTTGGGGACCCAATGTGTGCAAAGCCATCAATTGTCTCCTGAGCATTCCACAGCTTCAGGATCTGGTTAGACAGTACTTCGTCACTGGATAGCTAATCTGAATGAGCATGGCCCTAACAGTTGATCTCCCAGTGCTGAATTGGTTGGCGACAGACCAACGTGCCAGGGTGGCCGGATTCCAGATTGCAATGCCGATCCATTTCTCCACGGATATGGGGAACTGCATGTTGGTAGGTTCTGCCTAAAGCTCCGGGGTCAGTTCTGCAGAGATCTCAAGAACGGTAGCCCTCCCCATCCTGAAGTCCTCTTGCTACAGCAGTCGTCCCATGTCTGCAGAACAACCCTCTCCCACCACTCCACGCTGGTTTTACAGCCCAGAAATGGCCCTGAATGCTATGTAGCTGATCCAGGAACTGGTTCTCTAGTTAAGGGGTTCTCAAACCTTTTCTTTCTGAGCTGTCCCCCCCCCCCCCAACATGATATAAAAACTCCACAGCCCACCTGTGCCACAACAACTGCTTTTCTGCTTATAAAAGCCAGAGCCGGTGCTATGGAGTAGCAAGCAGGGCAATTGCCCAGGGCCCCATGCCACAAGGGGCCCTGCCAAGCTAAGTTGCTCAGGCTTCGGCTTCAGCCCTGGGTGACAGGACTTGGAGCCCTGGGCCTCAGCTCCATGTGGTGGGGCTTTGGCTTTCTGCCCTGGGCCCCAGCAGGTCTAATGCTAGTCCTACTTGGAGGATCCCCTGAAACCTGTTTGCAGCCCCCCAGTGGGCCCTGGACCCCAGGTTGAGAACCACTGTTCTAGTTCCAACAGCTCAGTGTCATCCTCTACCTGGTCGGCCTGCTGCCACCTCTTCCAAGTGTTCTCCTGCTGCTGGGGGGAGCTGCTGTTGCTGTAGAATATTCGCCTGCTCCCACATCATCTGCTCGGTAGCGCAATGGGCAAAGTCCAGGGCCAAATTCATCCAGTTTTGATTGCTGTAGAATTATAGGACTGGAAAGGACCTTGAAAGGTCTTCTAATCCTGTCCCCTGCACTCAGGGCAGGACTAAGTATTATCTAGGCCATCCCCGACAGGTGTTTGTCTCACCCACTCTTAAAAATCTCCAATGAAGGAACTTCCCTAGATAATTTATTCCAGTGCTTAACCACCCTGACAATTAGGAAGTTTTTCCTAATGTTCAGCCTAAAGCTTCCTTGCTGCAATTTAAGCCCATTGCTTCTTGTCCTAACCTCAGAGGTTAAGGAGAAGAATTTGTCTCCCTCCTCCTTGTAACAATCTTTTATGTACTTGAAAACTGTTATCGTGTCCCCGTCCCCCCCCATCTTCTCCTTTCCAGCCTAAACAAACCCAGTTTTTTTCAATCCTCCCTCATTGGTCATGTCTTCTAAACCTTCAATAATTTTTGTTGCTTTTCTCTGGACTTTCTCCAATTTGTCCACATCTTTCCTGAATGTGGCACCCAGACCTGGACACAATACTCCAGTTGAGGCCTAATCAGCATGGAGTAGAGTGGAAGAATTACTTCTCGTATCTTGCTTACAACACTTCTGCTAATACATCCCAGAATGATGTTTGCTTTTTTTGCAATGGTGTTACACTGTTGCCTCATATTTAGCTTGTGAGCCACTATAACCCCCCAGATCATACAGCTCAAGCAGCATGGTGTGTTTGTGCGTGTCACAATAGCAGCACAGAGCAAGGTTGGCTCCATGCTGGCTGACAGCAATATGAAAATGGCATAAGCCCACTCAGAAAGAAGTATGGTGTTGAGACAGTGGAAGCATAGAATTTAAAAAAAAAAAAATTGAACCAACATGGCTTCTCACAGTCACTGTGAAAATAATTGCAGGATGCAGCTGCTAAACAGCAAAGCAAAAGACCATGGAGTACCCCCAAGAATGCTTCTCCATCAGTTTGCAGCAAACCGGTGTCATGTATCCACACAATGCAAACTGAAAATGGAACAGATGTGCTGTGTGCACGCTATTGACTGTATCATGCGAGATACCTGACCGGCATCAAAAAGCATCAGATTAACACCTCCCCCACCCTACCCCCAAGGTGTAAATGTACTTTTAGCTCCCAAGTCACTAAAGTGTTTTTGAAAAATTCAGGATCTCATCACCACAACACAGTTCCCCTTTAGCTCTGATGAAGTCTCAGCACAGTTATATGGTAAGCAAGGGTAATCTCTGCTGGTCAAAAGAGAGCGAGAAGCAACACACCGATGGTTTTTCAAAAAATGTTTGTTTTCAACTTGAGTCAATTGTGCATTTCATTTCTGCCCCACTGGGTGGTGCTCTGATGGCTGTCATTGAACTCAGCCGTGTCCAGTTCATTCTTGCACATATGTGGAACTTCGTCTGTTTGACTGAATAAGCTAAGATAGCCTACAAGGACACGGGTGGGGGAGACCAGCTTTTCCTTTTTCCTAACTTCTGGTCTTTGAAAAGCTTGCTTTGATTGCAAGAGCAGGAATGGTTTGGAGACTTGTTCTGTACAATTTGCTATTTTGAATGATACCTCGCCAGTCACCTTTTAAAAAATTGTACACGGAAAAAAAAATCAGAGCAGTTTAGCAGGTTTACAAATCCCCTTAATCAAGAAGGCTATCGGCCCTGAAAAAACAGCCATGCTAGTGCCCCCAAAGGCGAACCTTTCTCCTGGAGAGATACGAAACATCAAAGCTCATACAAGCTGTTGTATCTGAGGAGGGCCCCTAATAGCCAGCTTCTACTGCTCCAACTCCATCCGCAGCTCGAGCAATTTCTAACGCCTGCTGTGAGATGTCTGATGAGCTGCCAGCCATCCCACAAGAATGAGGTGGAAGCGTAAATGCTTGTGTGGTGCTCTTGGGAATTGTGACTGCAGTGTGTCCAGGCACAACCCTGAAGACTGAAGGGAGACCGAGTGAAACTGGGCAGTTGTTTGAGTTTTGTTCTTTTTTTTTTTTTTTTTCCCCCCTTCAAGGTGGCCACCAGAGTCTTGGGACTGTTCGTGCTGGTGCCTCAGTTAATCTCTATGGTCTGGGGATCTCTGGCCCAAACCATATATGACGTTATAGATCAACATAGACTTTTTTGGTGGGGGCAGACAAAGGGCTAAATTTGGAGGTAATATGACAGTTAGATTCCCCTAGGTCATATTTACCTAGTTACCAAAGGGTGAGAGGGTCGAAGGCAATAACATATACCCTGTGGTGCTGAAGGAGGTGTACCTTTCAGTAGGAGATGGCTTGCTTCAACTGACATCGTCCTACACCTCATGTTAGGACTGGTTGACACATACATTTTGCCAGCAGAGCTATGTCGGTCAGGGCTCTGATTTTTTCACCAAGGGAGCTGGGCCAGCAAAAGCTCTAGTGTTTATACGGCAAAAAGTGCTTACGGAAAAAAAACTTATTTCACTCAGAGGCACAAAACGTGTTCAGTCTCCACTTCCCACCCGACAACAAGGGAACTAACCAACTGCCATAAGCCCCACTGGCCAAAGGACTTCTTTGTGGGGGTGCTGATTTAACTTCATCTTCACAAGGAGGGTTTGCCAGTGTCGCTTTACTGGTATAGCTATACCAGCAAACCCTTTCAAGTGCAGACAAGGCCTTAGTTGCTTTTCTTGCTTGCTCTCTGCTGGTCCTTTGGGAATGTGAATTAAACCACCTTATGCTCCTTTGCTCAGTGGGCAAAATTCAGATCGGAAGCTTAAGGGAAGGGTGTAAGTTACAAGCTGGTGAGGGGCTGTCAGTCATACGTTAACAGAAAGGAGTCCAATCCAAATGGGGGTGCCTAAATAAGTGGGAAGATTTTTAATTGGGACAAGCACTCAACAGTTCCCACGGATGTCAGGGCTCAGCACTTGACAATCAGGCCACTGTTTTAGGCACCTAAATTTGGATTTAGGATCTAACTTTAGTCGCCCTGTTTTGAAAATATTGGCCAAACGAATCTAAGTTGTGAAGGGGAGACAGGAGAAGGGAAAAGTCTGAGACTTTTCTCTGAATAGTCATAGATTCAAGGAATGTGAGGCCAGAAGGAACCATTAGAGCATCTAATCTGATCTCCTGTATAACACAGGCCCTAAAATTTACCCCTGCCTTGAGCCCAGTAATTTGTGTTTGGCTAATGCATATCTTCCAGAAAGGCACCCAGTCTTGGTTTGGAGACATCAAGAGATGTCGAATCCATCACTACCGTTGGTAGTTTGTTCCAGTGGTTAATCACTCCCACTGTTAAAAATGTGTGCCTTATTTCTCATTTGAATTGGTCTGACTTCATCTTCCACCCACTGGGTCTTGTTATGCTATTTCCCACTAGCTTAAAGAGCCCTTTAGTAGTGAAGGGAGGGAGTGTTGTACTGTTATCTGGTCAACTGTCAATGTTCTAATTTGTTCCAAAATAATCTACTTTTAAGTGCTCACCCTGTCCACATGGTTTTCATGATCCCGCTGAAGTCCATGGAAGTGCTGCACTCCTGGAAATACGTATTGAGCCAGGGGCATGCCTGACAGTCAAATTACTGAGTCCCTCTGTCTCTTCCAAAGTGCCTCAGCTGTGGCTCCCAGTGCCTTTCTTACAGGTGAGTCATCCTCGGAGCTGAAGAAATATCTTGTCCAATCTCCAGTTTAATGGTTCTCAGACTGTAGTCCATGGAGCTACTCACATGTTGCTGGCTCTTTCTTGCTTCCAGCTGCTGAATGTCATTAAAGGAAGCTGAAAACACTCAAATCCCTTTCTAGTGTTACTCCCCCATCTACGTGACTGCTGTAGTTGCCACAGGCACATTCTGTCATACAATTTCTAAGAAGTGAGCCAAGTCATTGAGGGAGCATGTTTTCAGTACTGCCTGGGGGAAAGCCCCCTCTGATTGGCTACTTTCCCCCCTTGCCTGCCTCCTGGCATAGAGCAGCCAATCAGAGCTCTTTTCTTGAGAGCTGACACCATTCTCCAAGGAGGGAGTAGAAAGTGCCCAGCAGCTCAAGGCATCTCTGCTCCTTCCCCTCTCCTGTGAGCAACAGGACAGCTCCTCTCCCCTCCCTCCCTGCAACACCCAGCCTGGGAAAGGAGATCGCAGTGCAGCCCCCACCCTGGCCTGAGATAGGGTCACAAGCCTCTGGAGGTGAGGCTAAGGTGTGTGGGAGGGAGGGCAGTTAGGGGGATTAATTGGGGGGGTAAAATTGGTTGCTGAGTAGGGGAATGGGCAGACACAGGGGGAATGGGCCCCCCCCCCCACACACACTGTTTTTTAGGTCACTTTAAGTACTGCCACACAGGAGTAGCTTTAGCAAGAGCTAGAGGGGAACTCCACCAGAGACAGGGAAACCTCCCCTTCTTATCTCTCCACAAATGAGGCAGAGACTTATCATAGACTATTAGGGTTGGAAGAGACCTCAGAAGGTCATCTAGTCCTCAAAGCTCAAAGCAGGACCAACACCAACTAAATCATCCCAGCCAGGGCTTTGTCAAGCCAGGCCTTAAAAACCTCTAAGGATGGAGATTCCACCTCCTCCCTAGGTAACGCATTCCAGTGCTTCACCACCCTCCTAGTGGTACCTCTTTACCATTGGAAAAGGTTGTTTATAGAGTAAGCTGGGACTTTTGAGAAAATATAGAAGTCCTTCTTGGGGCTTTAATTACCCTGAGGCTTCAACCTGCGAGGGGCTGAACAGGTCTACACTACAGACCTATATCGGGATAACTACATTGCTCAGGGGTGTGAAAACTGAGCAGGTGACACCAACCTACCCCCCTCGCAGACAGTGCTGTGTGCATGGGAGCGTGTCTCCCGCTGACACAGCTACCGCCTCTCAGGGAGGCAGATTAACTATGCAGACGGGAGAGATCGGTGCAGCTGTGCTGCTGCAGTGCCATACGTGAAGACAAGCCCCTACTCTTTTTCCATTTGGGTTAAGCTTGAGAGAACGGGGCTGGAACTCCCCAGTAACACCCGTCAGCTATCAACACTAGCTTGGGAAAAGCAGAATCTTTAACCCTGAAGGGACAGGTCAGACTGATGTTTGCTTTCAAGAAGAATGTCGAGCTTTTAAACTCAACTTCGGGGCAAGCCGGGGACTTAATAGCAGCAGCCTTTGAGCTGAGAAAATAATTCCCAGGGAATAGTTCACTCAATGAGCTTAGCCTCTGTGAGCAGAGGGGCGAGTCCTTCAAATAGACTCATCATTAGACAAATCCCTTAGAATGTTTTACACCCCTGATTGACGGCAAATTCTTGAAATTCATGCTTCCAGGATCGAGGCTTGAACATGCAAATATAACATTTGTTATTACGCCCGTAACTTCAACATTCACTTAAACATAGGAATTTCCATACTGGACCAAACCAGGGGTCTATCTAGTCCAGGACCCTATCACTGTGCTAGTGGCCAGTATCAGCGGCTTCAGAGGAAGGTGCAAGAAACCCTGCAGGCGGCATTTATTAGATACCTGCCCCAAAGCTCAATCAGTTAGGTCTTGGGGAATGAGTTTCATGGGCTAATAGTAGGGGCGGGGGAGAGAGGAGGGAGGAGTAGTTGAAGAGGAGAATAGTTTTACTAGTTTTGAACTTGCTACCTTTGAATGTCCCTGGGTATTTTGTATTTCTGAGACAAGTCGACTAATTCTACCTTCCCTGTGCCTGTCAGTCTTGTGTATGCCTTTACTGTGACCCTCTGCTCTTGGGTAAGCTGCCCCAGACCTTTCATCCTCTCACTATAGACAAATTTTTCTGTGCCCTTAACCACTCTCCACCAATATCCTTAGTAGGGAAACACGTTTGCTTGAATGTTCCCAGAGAGGGACTGCAAACCGGCATGAACATGCCTGAAATGAACTTGAAGTGCTAACTGACAGTCACAACCTTGTTTTCTTAACTGACCCAGCTCTAGTCGGAGTGCTCTGTACTGCCGTCCACAGGACCTGGTTTTATTCCCAGTCTGGTGGTGCCAAGAGGACTGTGGAGGCAGCTTCAGAGCTGAGGGCATGATATAGAGGAGGGGAGACCTTTTGTGCTGCTCAGCAGTGATCCTTGTGATGAGCTCTGAAGGGAGCTCCAGGCCCTTCTTTTTTGCTAGAAGGACAGGTTTGATTCTGTAGGGTCTCAGGGAGGGGAAGTGGGGAAATTTTTGCAGCAGTTTTAAGATGATTTCCAGCTCAAGTCATCCTACTGTAAATGCTTTGAATCAGTCACTTTATTACCATCTATCAGGGCAATTGATCATCCTTGGTACGTTTCCTCTTCAGAGATGGCTGTATCACCTGCAGGTATAGTGTAGCACTAGCCAGACACAGCGAAGCACTTCCATCTGGTAGCATCCAGCTAACCAATCTCTCTCCAATAAGTGTGGCATTTAAGTATCAGAAGGGTAGCCGTGTTAGTCTGTATCCACAAAAACAATGAGGAGTCCAGTGGCACCTTAAAGACTAACAGATTTATTTGGGCATGAGCTTTTGTGCGCAAAAAACCCACTTCTTCAGATGCATGGAGTTAAAATTACAGGTGCAGGCATAAATATACTGACACATCGGGTATGTCTTCACTACCTGCCGGATTGGCGGGCAGCGTCTAGTCTAGATGCGCTAAATTGACTCCCAAGCGCTCTCCCGTCGACTCTTGTACTCCAGCGCTGCGAGAGGCGCTGGGGGAGCAGCAGCAGTCGACTCACCATGGTGGAGACACCAGGGTAAGTCGATCTAAGTACGTCGACTTCAGCTATGTTATTCATGTAGCTGAAGTTGTTTAACTTAGATCGATTCCCCACCCCCACCCCTCCACACCCAGTGTAGACCAGGGCGAAGAGAAGGGAGTTACCTTACAAGTGGAGAACCAGTGCTGACAGGGCCAATTCAATTAGGATGTGTCCCAGGTTCTGAAGCAACTTTAGAAAAAGCCCACATAAAAACAGTTCCTTTCCCCCACTGACCCCTGGGGGTCACCAGCTCTCTGTTGCAAGCTTGTGTAAACCTTCCCCTCTTGCCAAAAAAAAAAAAAAAAGCTTATGCCCAAATAAATCTGTTTTAAGGTACCACCGGACTCCTCGTTGTTTTTGTGGCATTTAAATACATGCTACACCCTCTGCTGACCAATCCCAGTTCAGCAGTTAATTTCTGGGTGTGTGATTGTTTTAAATAGAGAGAATACTAATAGCCACACGTATGGACAGAAAAGCACAGTCAGTCATTGGATTCGCTTGCTGGACGTTCTAACAGGCAGCTGTGTCTAATAGCTAATGCCAATGGTATTTTTGGTTCTGCCCCTGATTTGTAATGTGACCTTTGACATGTCAAGTGATTCTCTGGGTGTGTGATTCACAGTTCTGTAATATGGGGATGTTGTGAAGATTAGTTAGTCAAAATTCATACCGTATGCTGAAGACATGAAGGGCACCATGTTAGTACTTGGCATGGGGCTGCTTGCTTTCATTTCTGTGCATTGACTTTTAGTTCCTTAATCTATTTTTCTCTCTTTCTGTGCCATGTTCCATCCTGACCCATGTGTCTGTCTATCTAAGTCACATTTCTCATTCATCCATCTATTTCTTAGTAGTGTCAAGTGTTACATACGTAAGTGAGAGCAGCTTCATTTCTGTCAAAGGAAGGACGTGAATCTCCAGGAGTCCAAGCGTGTGTTCCTTCCCTAGGTGAGATCCCTGTGAGTGGTTTTGTTGCAAGAGAAACAATAACCATGCTCAAAGTGCTCTCTGCCCTTCAGCCTGCACAGAGGTGGGTAAGTTTCATTACCTCCATTTTTACCTAAGGGGAAAGATTTGTCCAAGGTCAGAGGCAGGAATTGAACCTAGCTTTCCTTACTCCCAGTCCGGTAGCCTGCCCCCTAGCAGGCTGCTTCCCCATCTCTTCCACAGCCCCCTTTATTGGGGAAAGGCTTGCATGGGTGAGGAGGGCCTTTCATCGTGCCCTCATCCTCATCTGTGGTAATGAGGAATTGCACAGCTGAGGGCCCTCTGCCCAGAACACCCATCCCCTGATTCCAGACCCTGGGCCCAAAGGAGGGGGACCATCCACCGCAACATCCCCAGGGAGGGCAGTGGCTTGCGGGAGGAGAGGTGGTCTCTGAACTCATGAGGCCCCAGCCTATTGTGGTACTTTAGAATCAGGAGCTAGGACCCTGGAATGATGCTGAATGCATCCCCCTGCATGAAGGGTTTGATTGCAGCACCCCGACGAGATCTTTGGCAAAGCGGTGGGATATTACAGTATATGTTTGATGTCCTAGATCACTCCCTGTTTGGGAGTGAAACCCTGGCCCTGCCGAAATCAGTGGAAAAACTCCAGCGGGGCATGTCTCTGGACCCTCACTGCTGCTGAAGGGTGACCAAACCAACAGCTGCTCATTAACTGGATTACAAAAATGATCTCAGTCGGTGTCTGTAGCTATTGCTCTGAGTAGTAGACACTGGGGAGTGGGGCAGCAGCCATTAAAGTATAGAGCCTGTGGGCAGCACATGACCTGGGTTCATACTCCTCTTCTGGTTCACATTAACAGGGAACAGGCTGAGTCTGAGCCAGCTGGGAGGCAGCAGCTCTGCTGTGTTTTTCGCTGCCTTGGAGCAGACGGCTGTGTGCATTCCAGCCCAGTGAATGGCGCTGGGCAGGAAGTTGATCCTCCTGGCTTATGTGTGCTTTGTGTGCGCACTGCTCTGCCCTCCTGCCCCAGGGCGCACATGCAACCTGCCAGCTTGTTTTCAGAGGGATTTGTTTGGTTTCTGATGACGCACTGGGCGGAATGGTTAGAAAAACGCAGTGTCGCATGGCAGCCAAATTAAGGTGCCAAAACCAAGAGCAAGCTTGTACCCCTGTGCGACCAGGGTTTTCTTGCCTTTGTCCTAAGCAGTCCTCCTTTCCTGAAGCTTCTATGGCTGAACATTCCCTTCCTTCCATCCTGCCCACTTCTGAGGGCCTATGAAAATACAGGGGATTTTACTGCAGGCCAGCATTAATCTAAAGAGTCCACAGGGCCAGATTTGTGATTGGTAATGAGAGAGGGAACCGTTCACCTCTTTACAGCCTGTTCCCACCTCGTGGAAAACACTGATATGGGTTTGGCCAGCATCCAACCAGACGGCTATTGTCTTGCAAGGTTTTTGGCTAGACAAGTTTGCAGGCCATGTTCCTTTTCTTTCTCTCTGACTCAGGAGAGGTGGCGTCGTGTGTAGATTGTCATCTTTCCTTCCTGTTCACTGGAAGGTCTCTGGGGGAAGAAGAGTAGGGAGTGGGGAGGGCAGGGGGTGTTAGTTGACATACCATGCTTAGGTAAGGTTAGCTCAGCTGTCTGGGGGCAGGGAAAAGGTCTCTGAAGAGTGACTGCAGTGGAACTCCCTGATAAATCCCAGTTGAGGACCAGGACCTTTGAGAAAGTCCCTTTCTAGTGTGTTTCCACAATGGCTTTGAATGACCTGGTTATGTGTGAGTGTGGTTTTTCTTTAAAACTGCTTCAGCCCCTAAAACAATTTCTGCAGAATTAGCTAGACCTGTCCCTGACCCCAGATGCCACCAGCACTGCTCTGGCTCTGTGGGAAATGGCCTGACGGTCTCAGTCCAGCTGCTAGCAGACAAGTGCCCACAACACAGAGCCACTGCTGGAAGCAGTCGCGGTTGGAAGCCTCTGGGTCATCTGCAGAAAGGGTGGTCTCTCCACCTCCGAGCCGAGGCAGGTTGGCACAGGGCTGTGCGGGGAAGATTGTGCTGCTGCTATCTGTGTTGTGCTTATTGTGTGGATAAAGGCAGGACACTCGGCCGGTCAGCTCCCTGCTTTTCACCAGCACTGACGTCATTAAAAACTTGTGCAGAAATGTTTGCACAATGTGCTGATTATGAGATCAGACTTCACCCACCGAGCACATCTCTGATCTACCTATCTAGGTGCTTCCATGACCCCCAGCCACATAGTGTTTGAGCACCTCAAAGCTAGCAACAGATCGTATCCCCATGAGACCCCTGGCACGTAGGGAAGTATTGCCCCATTTCGCAGATGGGGAACTGAGACATTGGATAGGTTAAGTGCTTTGCCCAAGGTCCCACCAGGAGTTTGTGGCTGAGCTGAGAACCAAACCCAGGCCTCCTGAGTCCAAATCCCTACTCACTTGATCAAACCTTGCTCCCCTACTCAGGCAGAGAGATTATCAGTCTTACTTCTGATGGGAGAGATTTCCAGTTGGCTGAGAAGGTAGGAGAAATACCCCCGCTCTCTTCTCAGAACACCTCCTAGACTGCCTGACATGGCACCAGTGTACAGAGACAGGTGCTTACATGCATCACACATCTGGCCTTCTGTGTTGATCATGTAGGGCTGATAAAACTCCACCTGCTCATGTTGAGTGCCCAGAACTGTCATTGTCTCTGAACCCGGAGTGAAGAGGCCACCCTGAGCTGCAGGGTTGACGAGTAAAAAATGGTCTGGTTGTTGCATGTGAGACCTCCAGCCTAGTCTTCTCTGCTGCAGAGACTCCCTGAGACAGTGAGCACCAGGGGCCCATGTAACTTAAGCACCACACCCCACTTGACATACCTGTCGCACTGGATGAAAGTGGCCTGAACTTCCATGCTGCTGAGCAGGCAACTCCCTGTGAAATCAATGGCAACTGCTGGTGGCAGACATCACACAGCAACACAGATGCCAAAACATTGATTTAGATGCCTAACTCGGGCACCTGTTTGAAAATGTTGGCTACAGGGCAGAGAGAACATAAGAGCAGCCATACTGGGTCAGACCAATGGTCCATCTAGCCCAGTATCATGTCTTCTGACAGTGGCCAATGCCAGGTGCTTCAGAAGGAATGAATAGAATAGGTAATCGTCAAGTGATCTGTCCCCTGTCACCCATTCTCAGCTTCTGGCAAAGAGAGGCTAGGGATACTTCAGTGCATAGTTTTGCATCCTTGCCCATCCTGGCTAATAGCCACTGATGGACCTATCCTCCGTGAACTTATCTAGTTCTTTTTTGAACCCTGTTATACTCTTGGCCTTCACAACATCCCTTGGCAAAGAGCTCCATGGGTTGACTGTGTGTTGTGTGAATAAATACTTCCTTTTGTTTGTTTTAAACCTGCTTCCTATTAATTTTATTGGGTGATCCCTAGTTTCTGGTGTTATGAGAAGGAATAAATAACACTTCCTTATTTACATTCTCCACACCAATCATGATTTTATAGACCTCTGTCATTCCACCCTTAGACATCTCTTTTCCAAGCTGAAAAGTTCCAGTCTTATTAATCTCTCCTTATACAAAAACTGTTCCATACCCCTAATAATTTTTGTTACCCTTGTCTGTACCTTTTACAGTTCAAATATATCTTTTTTGAGATGGGGTGACCAGCTCTGCACATAGTATTTAAGGTGTGGGCGTACCATGGATTTATATAGAGGCAATCTATTTTCTGTCTTATAGATTTATAGCTATTAAGGTTAGAAGGGACCATTATGATCATCTAGTCTGACCTCCCTTTCCTAATGATTCCCAGCATCCTATTAGCTTTTTGACTGCCACTGCACATTGAGCGGATGTTTTCAGAGAACTCTCCACAATGACGCCAAGATCTCTTTCTTGAGTGGTGACAGCTCATTTAGATCCCATCATTTTATATGTATAGTTGGGATTACAGGTTTACCAATGTGCATTACTTTGCATTTATCAACAATGAATTTCGTCTGCCATTTTGTTGTCCAGTCACCCAGTTTTATGAGATCCCTTTGTAATTCTTCACAGTCTGCTTTGGACTTAACAATCTTGAGTAGTTTTGTATCATCTGCAAATTTTGCCCCCTCACTGTTTACCCCCTTTTCCAGATCATTTATGAATATGTTGAACAGTACTGGTCCAGTACAAACCCCTGGAGGACACCACTATTTCCCTCTCTCCATTCTGAAAACTGACAATTTATTCCTACCCTTTGTTTCCTATCTTTTAACCAGTTACTAATTCATGAGAGGACTTTCCCTCTTATCCCATGGCAGATTATTTTGTTTAAGAGCCTCTGGTGTGGGACCTTGTCAAAGGCTCTGAAAATCTACGTAGAATATATCCACTGGATCACCCTTGTCCACATGCTTGTTGATCCCCTCAAAGAATTCTAGTAGATTGGTGAGGCATGATTTCCCTTTACGAAAACCATGTTAACTCTTCCCCAACAAATCGTGTTCATCTATGCGTCAGATAATTCTGTGCTTTTTCAACTAATTTGTGTCGTACTGAAATTAGGTTTACCAGCCTGTAATGATCTCTTCTCAGAAAGCCTACTGCCTGGGGTCATCTGGTAGCATGGACAGAGTAAGCAGAGGCCTGGAGTACCATGTGGCCAGGTAAGCTCTGAAGTTCCTGGGCCAGCCCTTTTCCCCTCTCCAGCACTGGGAAGGGATAGGAAACAATTGGATGTAACTGGCTGCTTCCTTAGATCCATAGATTTCAAGGTCAGAAAAGACCAGTGTGAACATCTCATCTGACCTCTTGTATAACACAGGCCACAGAACTTCCTTGACTTAATTCCTGTTTAAACTAGAGGAGATTTTTTAGAAAAATATCCAATTTTGATTTAAAATGTTCCAGTGGTAAACCATTCCAATGGTTAATCACTCTCACTGTTAAAAATGTGCACCTTGTTTCTGGTCTGAAGTTGTCTAGCTTCAACTTCTTCCAGCCATTGGATCATGTTATACCTTTCTCTGCTAGAATGAAGAGAACTCTGTTAACACATTTCTGTTCCAGTCTAGGTGCTTCCAGTTTGGCCAATTAAGAGGCTGGGGCAGCACCTGAAGGCTATCGAACCTCCATCAGGAGTCAGAGCAGACTGAATCACAGTGTTTCACAGTGTTTCTGCTGCACACAGAAGGTGATTCCTGGGAGAGGGCTGAAGACGGGAGAAGTTTGCTGGCTGGCATCCCCGAGCCAGGGCTGGAGAGGGCTTGAAGGCAGGAGGAGCAGCAGAGGAGATGCCAACTGGCTCTAAGCCAAGAGCTAAAGCCAAGGACCAGAGAGGGCTGAAGGCAGGGGGAGAGGTGGAGGGGCTTACCTCCTGACTTCTACTTGCTGGAGAGCTAGACCCCGAGGAACAGTGAGAGGGTCAGGGGAAATGAGGATGCCCTTTGGCAAGGCTGCTCCCAGCAGAGAGGCTGTGGGTGTTCCTGCTGAGAAGAGCAGGGTTGCACCCCAGAAGAAAAGGCTGGAGTGGCTGTCCCAGCAGAGGGTAGAAGAGGACAGACAGAAGCCTATCTGTGATGGAAGACACTAAGGTGTGGTGAGAACAAGGACTTTAAGCACTGGGGTGGTATTGGACTATATCTTGGTACTTTTGTTATGTTTTGTTAATAAACCATGTTGCTGGAGTAGAGGACAAGCTTTCATGGAGTTGCCAGGGCCCCAAGAAGGAAACTAAGGTGCGGGGCCACTTGCAGGGCTGCTCCAAGGCCACAAGGGGGCATCAAGGAGGAGGCCATTCCTTTACATCCACCATGAATCCCAAGATTTTTTCAGAGTCACTGCTTCCCAGAGGGTGTCTGCCATTTTGTAAGTATGGCCTACGTTCTTTGTTCTTAGATGTGCACAAGCACATCCTCCTCTTCCAACCACTGAGCTGACCTGCCATAGGGGAATGGAGGGCATGAGCCCTGTGCTTCCCCCATCCCCAAATTTCCTATAGCTTTTTCTTGGTAAGGCATGTGTCCCTTTTAAGTGGCTAGTAAAGGGTTTGCCAAGGATCCGGGGGACGTTGTCCAGAGTTGCTAGGAAGTGGGACCATGGAAATGCTTCCAAGTGTAGTAGTGGTGGAATGTGCCCAAAATTAGCTGCTCTTAGCTGCCAAAGCTGTGGGCCCACATCTCGTGGGCTGCCACAGCTGGTGCTTGCGAGAGGGAGCAGTGAGTGCCCCCCACACCTGTTTCATAGCACGGCAGTTATATGAAGCCCTCATGCTTCTGAGTCAAGATGAAGACGAGGGAGGTAGAGGTGAGAGAGGCAGGTTTCCTACAAATCTTCTCCCACTAGAGGAAAGAAAGCAGCAAACTGGGGTAGTCAGCACCAGTGCAAGTCTTGGGCACAGCCACTGTGGTATGTCCACTAGTGAAGACAAGGCCTTTGAGTGGGTTGAAGTGAATATCCAGAACTAAGTGATGCAGCACACAAATATCCAAACACAAAGCCTGACAGAGACCTCATCCCCCAGCCAGACATGGTGACGCATGGCCTGACAGGGACCTCATCCAAAAGCCAGACACGCTGATGCATGACCTGAAGGGACCTCATCCCACATCTGGAAATGCTGATGCACAGCTTAACAGGGACTTCACCTCACAGCTGGATGTGCTGACACACGGCCTGACAGGGACCTCATCCCACAGCCGGACATGCTGACCCACGGCCTGACAGGGACCTCATCCCACCCAGAGCCGGACATGCTGACACACAGCCTAATAGGGATCTCATTCCACAGCTGGACATGCTCACACACAGCCTGACAGGGACCTCATTCCATCCACAGCCGGACATGCTGACACATGGCCTGACAGAGACCTCATCCCACAGCTGGACACGCTGATGCACGACCTGAGAGGGACCTCATCCTATCCATAGCCAGACACACTGATGCACAACCTGAGAGGGACCTCATCCCACCCATAGCCAGACACGCTGATGCACGGCCTGACAGGGACTCCATGGCACAGCTGACCATGTTGATGCACAGCCTGAGAGAACTCCCCCCACTCACAGTCGGACATGCTGACACACAGCCTGACAGGGACCCTCTCCCACAGCCGGTCATATTGATGTACAGCCTGACACAGATCTCCCCCCACCCACAGCTGGACACGCTGACATACACCCTGACACAGACCTCCCCTTCCCAGTTTAATCAGCCATACGAACAAACATTCCTACACTGCACCCAAAACAGAAACATACCCATAGTCCTGCATGCCCACCCACTCATACACGCCAACTGATCAAGGTCGATAGTAACACATACCCTCACACGCCCCCATCACAGACCCACTGACAGAAACAACGATGGGGTCACTCAGACCGTCCTGTGCGCACCCTACTACAGTCCCAGACATATGCATGTCAACAGTTCAGTGCAGAGACACACAGCAACCAAGACCCTCCGACAGACACAGGATGCTTCTTTACGCACACCTTAACACAAACGCCTAGGTGTAGCCATCCTGAGACTCCCCACCAACCATACCCCCCCCCTCACTCTTGATGCAAACCTACTGACCCTAAGCAGCAGAGTCTCCTCGAGCCAGAGGCAGAGCCAGAGTGAGTGGAGGTCTGTGGGAAGTAGCTGGTGACTGGTAAATCTGGGAGTGTAAGTGGAGACTAGATGAAGCAGACAATGTGTCCAGAATTCTCCTTCTGCCTCTCTGGGGTGGTGTGCGCTTCTAGGGCATTCAGAGAGAGACAAATTGTTGGGAGGAAATATGTTCCTCCTCCTGAATTTGCTCATATTACTGCCTGCGACTCCCTTTGACCCCTGACTGCCTGGCTAAGACTGTGCTGTAATAGAAAAGGAGCCATAACTGTTCAGATAATGAGAAAATCAGTGGGTGTCCAAAGTACAAGTACAAGCCATGTCTGTGAGCTGCTTTCCTCCAAGGACGCTAATTGAAAACACATTGACACTACTATTAGGAATTATAAGATAAGAGGCATTTTGGAGTGGAGAATGACATACAATAACAACACTTAGCACTGGTACTGTGCTTTACCTCTTCAAAGCTCTTTACAGACAGTCAGCCTAAGAATCTTCAACCACAGCAAGGTGGGCAAGTACAGGTGGGGAAACTGAGGCATAGAGAGACGACTTGTCAAAGAGCCTACAAGGAGGCAGTGCAGAGGTGAGACCGGAACTCTGGAGCCCTGACTTCCCATCCCCTGCTCTCACGATTATATCCCGCGCCATGCAGGTTAAAGCAACGCTGTGAAAAAATCGGTGAGCTTTGAGGAGACATTAAATATAACCTGGTCTCTGAGACTGGACAAGTCTCCATGTAAATGAGCTGAATCCCAAAGCGTCATAGTTCACCAGTCTTCTCCCAATGCTTCTGCTCCCCTACAAATTCTCAAGTGTATGAAGCATCACGTGACACTGGCTAGTCCAAAGTTCATTAGAGGGCTGGGAAGGAATGTGCTAGCAGCGGACTGCGAAATGAAGGGTCTGTTTTTCCTCCTCCTTTTCATGCAGCTCCTTGGTGAGTAATGACAGGACTGTCTGAGAATGGAGAATGAGGGCAAAATGGCTTTTTCCATTTCAGGCTTTAGGTAGTGTGGAATAAAGCCACGGACTCTGTACTTGGTGACGTATTTCTAATGCAAATGGAAAAACTCATTTCCAAACGGACAGAGAAAGAGTGGGTGGACTGTGATTTGCATCTCCTGTTCGCTGCACCTCTGCTGCTTGGGTTTTTCGGTTCTTTTTATTTAAGGCCCTGAAGAGCCATCATCTTCTATTGAATATGCATATGGATTTAACATTCAGAGACCATGATTCCTCAGTGAAAGGACTGATTAAACAGTCAAGTGATGTTGATAGAGAGGCAAAAGGTGCATCAACTCAATACTGTGGTGCATAGTTAAAATCAGGAATTGCATAAGCTGCGGCTGCAACAGTTCGGTTAACTTGGCTGCATTGCACAACTTGGGGCCAGATCCTCAGCTGTGTGACTCAGCCTTACTTTGTTGAAAGCAAGGAAACTATGCCGATTTACCCCAGCTGAGGATATGGCTCTATGTCTTATGGTACTGGGTATTGTACACTTTATAAGGTAAGCTACCTCTATCCAGCAAAACAGGGATAGAACTTTCTATATATTTGCAATCGAATCAACTTAGACATTCTGTTGGAATTTTAACCTTTGCTTTTCCTGACTCCTGGGGATTTTAACTAGGCAGTTGCAGAATTGCATTCACAGTTTTTTTGTATTTAATTTCATAGGTTTTTTTGTCTTAAAAGAAAAAGACAAAACAAAAAATTGCCCGTGTTTAAGTTTCAGTTCAGTAAGGTTCTCACGCACATGCTCAATTTAATACTTGTGAATTTGTTCTATTGGTCCGGAGTCTCGTTACACTACTCTGGCAATGTAAAGGAGCCTTAAAATGGATACAAATTTTTGCCTAATTTAAGGCTTAAATCAGACTCACGCCTGTTTGCTTCAATTACACTACTTGCGTGCTTTAAGTTAGGCATGTGTGTATGCACCTTGCTGAACCAGGGCGTTCATAATGTTAGCTCTGGAATGTCCCAGGTTGGCTTTGGAATTCACACTGCATTAAAGTGGGGTGGGGTCGGGGGGGTGAATTCTCCATATTATTGCCACTATGGTGTGGCTGCAATCCGCTCACTGCAAGGCTGGGTTAGCAGGGCAGCAGCAGATCTGTTTACGATGCAGCCCTCACCATGTGAAGGACAGAAACATTTTCATTTTAATGAAGGTGTGACAGTTCTTGGGGTACCTGGGACTGTGAGTCACCTTGTTATCCGCTGCCTCCTGCATAAGGGAGTCATGCCTGCGCTAGCTCCTTGACACCGCCAGCATGTCAGCCTCTCAAGCTCACTCTTCTGGGATATGCCAGCCTGTCTTTGTCTTGCAGGTTAACAAGAGGTACACTCCAGTGCCTGAGTCCTTGTAAAGCATTCCCTGTGAGATCCTGACACTGGCTACTCCCAGAAATCCCAGATCTCTGGTCCCAAAAAAGCAGTGTACCCCAGTTTACCAGTTTTACCTTAAATCACTGTACCTGTATAACACACAGCACTTGTGAGCACTTATAATAAAATTAAAGAAAGTTTATTTAAGAAAGAATAGAGGTTCCACTAGAAATGAGAGAGAGAGAGATGGAAACAAATGGTTACAATATAAAACAAAATCATAACGTGTGAATTAGGGCCTCCATTTATTAATAGTTATCTTTCCTGCCTAATAAAGAAGGTCTCTCCCCCACAAAGTTCAGTCTGTTGCAGAGCCAGGAACCAGGATCCAAATGTTCATGAAACACCCCTACTCAACCAGATGTCTCCTCTGTGAATGGACACAGTTTCTTCCTCCACCCTGCGATATGCTGAATCAGTCTGTTGTCTCCGTTTACAGGCTTTTATAACAATCCTTTTTACCTCCAAGTTTTTTCAATCATTGGCAGTTGTCTTTGATGGTTTGCCATTGACAGTTGTGGGTTGGAGCAAGGGTAGACAACTAAACATTGCATTATATCACCGGAGGGGTGACAACTCTCTTCCACTTGAATGGCCCATCACCAAGACACAGGATTCCCTGGTGGCTAACTTGTAGTCCAAGACCATAAGGTATAGTTTTTAATATATTTATGTAATTCCTTAAACATTACCCATGCACACACACCTCACAATGATTGTGAGAACTGGGAAGTTACAAGTTGTCAGCAGAGACCTCACATGTTAGCCTTCCTGTATAGATACTATGAGAGTGGAGTATTAGGTGTATTGAGTTTCTCAGGTCTGAGACAGCAGTTGATTGTAAAGAATAGTGACCTTTGGTACCAATGGGCTTCTGGGTCACAAAAGGATAAGAGTGTGCAGGGCACACTAGAAATTTTGGAAAGCGCTTTCTATGGTTTTCAGCTGCTATTGTTAAAGGAGCAGTGGGGTTTTTGTTTGTTGGTTGGGTGTTCTGTTTTGCTGTGTGTTTCAGTAAGACCATAAAAGCACACTGTAAGGTCTTGTCTTCACTAGGCAACTGGTGTTATTTTAACATATGTAGGTCTTGGAGGCACAGTCTAGGAAGCCCTCTTCCCTGAGTTTGCCTCCTGAGGTTCCCCACTAAGGTTTAAACCTCGACCAGTTAAAACATGTTAAAACTACAACTGCCCAGTCTACACTATGCTGCTTTTGCACATTTTAAAAATACCCCTTTTTTTCTAGTCTACATATGGCCATATGCAGTGATTGTCTCAATAGCACCCCTGGCCAGGCCACACAAAAGAACGTACAATTATGTTACAAAGGAGATCATTCGGTGCTGCTAAAATTTCAGCAGATCCCCACTTAGAGTTTCTTCCCCATCACTCATAGCATTCATTTTAACACCCCACCACAACATGAAGTAAGTAATGGCACAGTTGCCTTTATTGGTTAAAAAAGTGGTTAGAACTTTTAACCATGGGAAAAGTGCAAATTTCTTTTTACTGTCCAGTAACTCACATGATTGAAACCATTTTACTCCGACTGTTGAGTCAGTTACATGTTCAAACACAGACCAAGCTTGGGGAATGTTAGCACCAAAAGAGAATATTTTAAAAATGTTGTGCAAAAACAGGAGATAGGAATGGAAACTGTCTTGTAACCTTTTCTATGACAGAGGCTCTCATTTGATCATGCTAATTTCTGGAGTGAGGTACGCTTTCAAAAACATGTCCCATTTTTATCATTAAAAGATCCGGATGGGCAGGAGGTCAGGCTGGGGTCCTGACTTTGAACCATCATTCCTTAAACTCATCCTCTCAATCCACAACAGACAGAGGGACAGAGACAGAGTGAGACACTCATATTGCTGCACTAGTGACTTTTGCTGGCAGATGGAGGGATAATACTGATCAGAGCAAATGTCTGTGCCTGTATCTACAGCAGAGAGGGTGTGTAAAAATATGCGGGGTAGGGAGATGGTTGAGAAGAGGGCTAGTAAAAATGTCAGGAATACACCAAATTCTTGCAGGATTAGACAATGTGAGACAATCTCCCCACAAAGGATTAAACCAATTCAATGCTCTGTGTCACAAATGCATGTACAGTGGGTCACATAGACTCCAACAGTAGATATAGAAAGAGTGGCCCGATCTGAATTACTGTGTGAACCTCATTTATATACAAACTTGATAAGACAAACTTCATTTTCATCTGGTTTGGCTGGTGACTGCCTGTGACTGTTTTGTCCACTGTGGCAAGCACACCTCCCTTTTCTGTTACCTTGGCCTCACCCCCCATCATAAGCACCAACTCTGTGGGTGCTCCGGGGCTGGAGCACCCACAGGGAAAAATTAGTGAGTGCTCTGCACCCACTGGCAGCCAGGCTCCCGCGTCCCTGCTCCTCCGCCTACCTCCCAGCGCTTCCTGCCTTGCTGCCTCCAAACACCTGTTCGGTGGCATGCTGGAAGGGAGGGGGAGGAGCGGGAATGTGGAGCGCTCAGGGAAGAAGGCAGGGCCGGGGCCAGGATTTGGGGAAGGAGTCGGAATAGGGGCAGGGAGGGGGCAGAGTTGGGGTGGGAACTTTGGGGAAGGGGTTGGAATGGGGGCGGGGCTGGGGAAAGAGGGGGATCAAGCACCCACTGGCCGTAGCAAAAGTCGGTGCCTATGCCCTCCACTACCTTGCTTGTCTGTTTAATCACCCCTTCCATGTTGTTTAAATTGTAGACTATGGGGCAGGGACTGTCTTTGTGTTTGTACAGTGCCCAGTACAATGGGGCCCTAATCCCCATAGAAATAAATAATAAGTAATATTCACACACCGGTATCTAGTAGTACAACATTTTCATTTACCACCTGGAGGCCTTGTACATGCACAGACAGTGCTTCTCTCTCAGCCATCGGTGATCCACAGCTACATGTTAATCACAGCATTGAAAATGTCCCCTGTGCTCACTGATCACGGGGATTTTGACATTGCTTTATTTAAGACATACACGCAGGCGATGATGCTTTTTTGCTCCTATGCAGAAAATTCCGTCTCTGGCATATAGAGGCAGAAGGATGCTCTAAATCTCAGATAAGTCTCTTTAAATCTATTCCCGCAGAATGAATCAGTCTGTTTGTAGATTAATCAGGGCTAGGTAAGCTGGTTGAATATGGCAGATCTGGTGTATACAAACATAGGTTAAAATTTCCAACCGCTGCCTTGTACAACCAGAGTCATGCTCCTTTGAATTTGCTATGCACAATCATTAGTGCAAATGGGTTTGTGTTTGCACAAATGTTTAGAGACTGGCTATTATTCCTACAATTCCCATATTCATTTGCAAGGTAGGGGACTTGTGGAGAGACAAGTGTGTTTGTTTTTTCTTGTGTATAAAAAGTCAAAGAGTAGGAACAATATCATGTGACGTAGCTGACCACATGCCTTGAGTAATGAATAGTAGTGAAGAGTCCAAATGAGTTGTTTGCAAACAAACCATAAACTGAGGCTGGTTCAGCCAGATTATTTG
Organism: Caretta caretta; assembly: GCF_965140235.1. Lineage (NCBI taxonomy): Eukaryota > Metazoa > Chordata > Testudines > Cheloniidae > Caretta > Caretta caretta. Next base: position 110,927,707 of record NC_134211.1, read on the forward strand.
GCAAATGTTTAAAAATCACCAATCCTCGTCTCTCTCACCAACGGCAGTTGGTCCAATAAAAACTATTACCCCACCCACCTTGTCCCTAATCTCTTGGGACCCACATGGCTACACCAACACTGCATAGGAATCACTAAAAGGCATCTGTAGAAGAGTCAGTTCCTAAAAGAAAGGCAACAGCTACATTTGTCAGGTAGTTTATCCACACTGAATAATTGGGCCAACTTCCTCATCTTTTACTATGGCATTTTGACAGCCACTCTCTAGATGTTATTGATTGTTCGCAAGTGCATGAGTCACCATGAGATCCAGTTGCTAAATTAGGCCTTGTCTACAAAGGAAAGTTGTACACTGCATTAGCTATGCTACCGTACTGTGTCTCATGCTGACTCTTTGCACTCTCCTGTCTGTCTGCATCTCTTTTCATTGTCTCTTGTCTTATAAATAAGACAAAAATACAGCTCTAAAGGTGCTTTGGCTGTAGTAGTGTAGCTATTCCTGCATGGGGCGAAGAATAAGTGTTACCAGTGTAACGGCTTGTCTACACTTAAAACTCCTCTGCAGCACTGCTGTACCACTGCCTATGCTGACAGCAAGGGTTCTCCTGGTGCCACAGGCACTCCACCTCCCCAAGAGCTGGTAGCTAGGCCGACGGAAGAAGTCTTCCATTGACCTCGCACTGTCTAGTCGGGGACTTTGGTTCGCTTGACAACTCTGCTCAGGGGTGTGCATTTTTCACACCCCTGAGTGACAGAGTTAAATCAGCCTCATTTTCTAGCGTAGACCAGGCCTCGGGCACATTTACACAGCCATGACTGTCTCCACGTTAGGGGCTGTACCAGTATAACTGGATTGGTAAAAAAATCCCCTCTCTAACCGACATAGTTATCCTGGTATAAAATCCGTGTCTAGACCAGGCCTTACTTGCTTCTCTTGTTTAAAAGCTTTTTTTTTTTGCTCTTTTGCACTTACTCTACACCCGATCCCAGCTGGCTCAGTGGTTGCTCAGCCCTGACCCAATTAAATTCCTGTCTCCTTCGGTGAGTAATAATAACGCAACTGCAGAGATAAATAAGAGGAGCGGCGTAGACTTGGTTGACTGGTGAGGTGGAAGAACATAAAGGAAGGTGCTCAACATGGCAGAAGCCAGTGTCACAACTCTCATGATTTCATCATGAGCCTGACAATCTGAGGTGTTTTTCTTCAGCTCCTGGAGTCATGCTATTACTTGAGAATCTCAGCTTTCATTTAAAAAAAAAAAAGTTTCTAGTCCTCCTGGCTGTGGATAAAAGCTTGCAGACATGGTCTGTAAAGGCTCAGAGACCAGAAGGCAGATCAAAAGGACCCAGCAGGTAGTAGTATTCAAATCTGATGATTTTAAAGCCAAACTCATGGGAGGGGAGGGGCCTGAATCGTGGTGTTTAGAATGCTTTGGGTTGGCAATCCAGAGGCACTGCACAGGAGAAGGCTCTTACACCAGCAGTGTGTAGGTTGCAAACCAATGGCAAAGTCAGCAAGTTGATGAGCATTTTGCCTGAGTAAGATCTGAGGAACAGCTGACATGACTGGGCCCTCTAGTTCCAGTCCGAGACATTGGCAGCTCATTTCTTTGCTGAGTGTTGTTTATCTTTGTGTGGCTGTATTAACTCATTCTGGGAGGAGTTTGGGGGCTATAGAGGGCCGGATCCTCAGCTGGTGTCAGTTCCTGTAGCTCCATTGACCTCAGTAGAGATACAGTAATATACACCATCTGGCTAACAGTGTGTCTGGAAATTACTGTGTAGAAACAGAATAGTATTGAATTCCATTTCTTTTTTTGCCTCGCCTAGCTGCTTCGATTGCTGTGTACAAACAATGGATTCCGAACACCAATTTTGAAAATGCTTCCAACTGGGATAAAGACAGAATCCCATGTGCTAACGATGTGGTCCTTTTCAAGAGTAATCAGGTATTTGATTTTCAAAATAGCATTCATTTGGGCCAATCTCTACCTGCTTATAGAAAATGCACTCAGCTTTTTTGCATTTCTTGCAGGTGATCTCGGTCTTTGTCCAGTCAACTCACTCTCTGGCAGACATGGTAAGGACACATACTGCAGCACCGGATGTGGTGGTGACGAACGCTGTCAAAAATATGGGACACAAGGACTGCTGCAGTGCAGGACACCTGGGTTCTCTAGCCACTTCTGGTGTCTCGTTTGATGACCTGGGTGGCTTAGGTGTGTTTGCATAGGCAGTTGGAGGGGCGCGTGGACCCCCTCCTTTGGGGAGGCTAGCCCCCTGGCCCTGCCCCTTCCTCCCAAGGCCCAAACTCCTGTGGCCAGAGGCCCAAGCCCTGCTTCCCCCCACCATGGTTGGAGCCCTGAGCCCCCACATCCCAGCTCCCTGCCACAGCTGCAGGAGCCCTGGGCAGGCCAGAGCCCCGAGCCCCTCTCTGCCCTCCCCCCCACACCCCCATGACTGGAGGAGCCCCGGGTTGGCCCCAGCTGCACCCAGCCCCAGTTGTACCTCCCAAGACCCAGAGCCACCCAGTGGGAAAAGCAAAAGCTCTTCCCGAAGAACGCGGAGCTTTATATATGTGCTATGCAGGTTCTGGGGTGACTGAGGAGGTGGTACCTGCTACTCAGCTTCCCGGGTTCATCAGTAATGTCTCTGGAGTCCAGGGAGATTACTGATGAACCCATGAAGCTGAATAGGAGATACCACATCCTCAGCTGAGCCTCCCCTGGCCTATTATACCTACCACCTATGGTTGGAGTTTTGCTGTGAGGGCCGGGTGGGTGGAGTGTTACAGAACAGCCCCATATTGGTTGTTTTGTGGAATTGTGTCGGAGCTGTTCTCCGAGAAAGCCATTCATTGTCCAGGCTGAGCAAATAGCACTCTTGTTGTTTCCATGGGGAGCAAAATGCTGGTTGTGACGTGTACCACAGAAAAGAGAGTCACCCCAGGATAACCAGACCTATTACTGTAGTTCATGGGGGGCTGTACCAGAGCTGGTGGGAGGGGAGGCATTTGGAAAGAAATCAAATTACCCTCCAGTGCAACATTGTGGTGGCGTCGGCGTATGTAGGAGGGATCAGGCCAAGGCTCTGGGGCTGAGGGCTCCTCCGAGGTGAGGTTGCATCTTGAAGGTGTGTTCAGTTCTGGGTATCCACATCCCAGAGAGAGAGCACTAACCTGGAGAGAGTGCAGAAAAAAGCATCAACAATGGCTCTGGGGTGAAGGGAGGAACCAGCACAGAACGAGGTATTTATACAGCAGCTTGAGCAAGTGAATGAATAAGGTCCACTGCTGAGCTCCTTCATCTTCCACTCACTGCAGTGGCAGCTGAGAGCACTCGCTGCCTTTTGGGAGGGTATTTGAAGGGCATAAAAACAGCAGGGGGTTGTAACTGAGTGTCACGGGACCAGGTGAAAGAAAGGAGAAGTTAAGATGACCACAAGGGAAAAAATCCTATTGGCAAAATAATATTAACAATAACAATTTTTGTGCATGAGGCCCCATACGCCATAGCATTCTGGTTCGTAACAAAAGCTGCCAAGCAAAAACAGCATCGAGTCCTCAAACAGATCGGAGAGCTGCTGTACAGTGCCAAAAAAATCGATGGAATGGCCTCCCCGAGGGAAGCAGTGGAAGCCCTATCACTTGAGTCAGAGCTCGTTGTCCGTCTAGTCACTAGAGCTAAGCAGTGCTGTAGTGCTTGGCTGGCTCAGGGCCATAGTGAGGAGTGTGGTATAAGAACTACATCATCAGGGCCACAGACACCAGTGTGCCTTTCCTGTCTGGCTCTCTGCCCAATCTGTGGTAGTTCCAGGTTATCCTATCATCGCTGAGCGCCATTTAAAAACTGACAGGACAGAGAGAGATCGGATACGCTGCAGGGAGCAATCTAGCATTTTCAGGGGGATGAACTAGGCAGCTTAATGGGTCTTTCCGTTTCTCATTTCTTGTCAATGAGAGGCTAATCAGGATGTCAGAGGTGCTCCATACACAAGGAGAGGTATGAGCTTTCAGTTGGCACTTTCCATTCATTCAAAACCATCACGCTTAGCTATCCTCCCAAATCTTTTTTCCTCACTACACTAAGCTTTCTTTGAATAGTGACCATTTTTAGAAGGTTTCAAAAATTTATCATCTAAGGGGGAAATGGGAGTTTAAAGCAAATTGTGTGATGTGTGCACCGCCCTGGCAGGCAGCCAGACGTTCCTGTTAACCGCGATCGTGTCAGACCAAAGTCAGTGTGTCTTGATTTCTGTGCAAAGAACATTTGCTCATGGAAATGGCAACTGAGGTTGCCATGGTGACCTGATTTTTCTAGGTGTCCTTATACCTATTATAATTGGATCTGTTTTTGGCAATTCTAATGTACCCATCACCTTAACATCCAGGCCATAGGGGTTTTCACCCAGATGTGATCTATTTGTGACAGAATTGTCCTTGTCTTTTTTGTTTTTTAGCTGCCATAAGTAGTTTGAAAACTGGCCTAGGCCACTTTCTTTGTGTGTATGTGTGTGTGTGTCACTGTATCCAAATAAGCCCTATAAATTTTTGGACTATAATTTGTACAAGCTGCCTAAACTACTGGTGGCTTTGGTGCTTTAATAACACAGAGTACCACATTTAACTCTTCTACAAATGCTTGGAGGAATTATCATCTATCTGTCTAAACTATAAAATACGAAATTTTTAAATGATGTGAATATTAGCGGGAAAAAATGTATATTTGGAATATGTACAAATATTATGGTTAAATGATGTGAAATTTACTAGAAAAACATACGTGCCAAATATCAGTTCGGTAGATTTTATTTTATTTACAGATTAATGTATAATATTTACGAAGTACTTTGCAATCCACTGTTGAAAGTGCATAACTGCAAAGTATTTATTATTATCCATTTTGGCATTAGCCTTTCAAAAACAAGCTAAACAGCTAAAACTTAAAAAAACCTAAGACAGACCATATCTCCTGAACAAAAAATAGACAGATATAAAAGCTTTATACAAATAACAACTTCATCTGTAATAGAATAGGAACTCTGTCTTACCTGAAGGACTTAGGGGGGAACATTGACGTATCGGGATTCTACAGCAACTAAGAAAGGGTCAAGTTATTAAAGCAGACTGAAGGAAACTGTTACCTTGCCTGGGTACTGATCTAAGCACCTCATTGTGCTCTGGTTTTTAAGCAGAACTTGCCATTTGAAATTGATGCTGCAGTTGTGCTTAAAAATAAATAGCCTGCTGCGGTCCTCAGGAACTAGTTCACGTCTAAGAGGCAGGTTTGCCCCTTGCCACGCGTAGGCGTTAGGTGGTGAGGATTTAGAGTGGTAAATATTACCCATCTCATTGGCACAGCCGCTTTTCCTTCATGTCTGTTTCATCTTTATCAATATACATACTAGGGGGCTTGATCCTGCAACATGCTGAGCACACTCAACTGCCCATGGAAGCTAATGGGAGTTTAGGATGCTGTGCCCTCCCAGAATCAGGCCCTTAACTAGCTGCTAGCTTTGCTGCTGTGACGTCAGATCCTTAGTCCCAGCCTGAGTCCCAAACCTCCTCCCCCCTCCCTTAGTCTGCACCCCAGAGGATGTGTCTGGCATTGGCTGATGGGAGCTCTGCTATGAGAATCTCAGCTGAAGATTTCATTCTTGCCATGCTCTGAGGGATTTTATATCTAATTACGGCTCTGAGCTGCCTCCAGCTTTAGACAATTATTTTGCAGCATATTATACAGGCTTCTAATGAATGGGAATGTGCTGAAGTCATTTAGGTTCAGAATTTGTTTTATAGGATTTTTGTGAGACAGGAACGCAAAATGAAAGTCCTCAGTCTTCAGGGAAGTTGGGATCCTCAGCTAAATCCAAAGTCCTCTGCTTAGGCCCCTTTCTGTGAAATGGACCCCGATTGGAACAACTGGCTCTGAATTTTGCCTCTTGTCTATAAGACCTGATGTCTATAGAGTGGGTCCAGACACTCTCCAGATCTAACCCCATCAACAGACTTAAAATAAGTCATGCCAAATCACAGTGCCAAGTTATTACTTTTTTTTTTAACATGGCACCATGAATGTACATGGTACTTTACAAGATGTGGAACAAGACTCCAACCTTGCCTGGAAGAATTTACAGTCAAAAACCACTACAAAATATATGGGGTTGGATCCTCAGCTGCTATGAATTGTCACAGCTCCTTTGACTTCAACGATTTACAACAGCTAAAGGTCCACCTCAGGGCCCTTTGTATACTGACCCAACTGCTACTGCTGTAAAACAGGGGGTCTCTAAACAATGAGACTGACATCAGGCCCCCAATCAGCCACCGTATATAAATCAGACAGTTCATTTGGTCAAAGTGTAACAGACATAAAGATTTACACTATATTGATCAGACCAAGTTTTCTAGGTTTCTGATTCAGCTCAGCTCGCTGCTTGTATGGTAGGTGGGTTTCTGTTCTCTGTTCTTTGTCACTAGGTGATAAAAATAATGCCAAGGTTCAGGATTTTTTAAAATCAAGGAATTGATCTGCCCCCTCGCTCCTGGGAATGGCCTGAAATGTGGTGACAGGGTCATCAGAAAAATTGATTTTCAGGATTAGAGAGAAAAGCAGAAATGTGCCTTTTTAGACTGTAGCCTCAATATTTCAGTGAAATTAATCACATAAATCAGCAGGACTACGTTAAGCTTTTGAGTCTCCATGGAGACGCTATACAGCCTTTGGCCAAAGAAGTGGCCGTCACATACTGTACAATCAAAGGGCGAAATTCAGATAAGGGTCTTCAGCTCCTATTGACTTGAGTGATTTCAATGGGAGTTAGGCACCTAAATACCTCTGAGGATCTGGATCTTATAGATCTCTTCTCCTGCAAGTTTTCCACATCTTCAGTCTCCATTTTCCTCTTCTTATTTCCATCTTATTCATTCTACTTGTACCTACCTCAAATAATCTCCCTGTCTCCTAGGTCTTACCCCTTTTCAGATATTTTGTAGATAGTTGTCATGCCATGCCCATAGTCTTAGCATAGTAAACAAGCTAATTCTCGATATTTAGCTCTTTTTATCTTTCCTCAGAAATCAGTCCCTTCGACCCTCTGATAATTTTTGCTGTTCATCTCTGAATTCCCGTCAGTTTCTCTACATCTTTTTGACATTGAGGCACTCAGAACTGACTGCAGTGTTCCAGGGGTGCTCTCAGTTTATGGCTGTTGGTGGTGTACTTCCCGTCCACATGGGAATGCGCAGCACGACAAAACCTTCCTGCTCTGTGTGTGTGAGTGTGAGTGTGAGTGTGGAGAAGGTAGTGCTGAAGGGCTAAATGGGATATGGAAGTTATCATTTTTTGTTTTGATAGCCAATTCTGAATTTAGTAGAAAATCAATGTAAGTCAATATTCCAGCCAGCTCTTCAATGACATTTAGCTGTGATGGAGGGAGAGAAAGTGTGCTCTCCTTATTCAGCTAGAATCTTAAAAACGGGAACTTATTTTATGCTCTTGGGGTTAAAAAAAAAAATCAATGTCCAAAAGCCTGCTGCATCTCTTTGGAAGTGTCCTCGGTGCTGTCACTCATAGGAGCCACCTGTCAAAATCTCACTCCACACATTAATCTGCCCTGGATCTAGCCCAGGTTTAACAAAGCCCATAAACTGGCTGTGCGTGACAATCTAATGGGAGCTGAGCAGAAGCTGGCTGTTGCAATTTGCCTCAGAGAATACAGGGTTCACCCTCTGCATTGTCAGCCTGGAGGTGCTCAATATACATAAAGCTTGGTATCCTACAGGCTGTTCTTGAAGGGCTTGCTCTGGCAAGATGCTGAGTGCCTTCAGCTCCCAATGATTAGCTTCTGAGCTGGGCCCCATGAACATGCCGGGAGTTTGGAACACTCTGCACCTGGCAGAACTGGGCCCTTTCTTGTACAATTCAATAATTTGGACAGAAGCCAAATTTGGGTTATTCATGGATCAGAACCTGGCTTTAGGTCACCACTTCAAATCCAGACTAGGGGCACAATTTTCAAAAGTACTGATGTGATTTAGGAACCATTTTAAAAAAGGGCTTGACCACTTAGGGTGGTATTTCAAAGTTATTACAGCACCTAAAGATGTGATAGGTACCTAATGGGATTTTCCAGAAGTGCTGAGGTGCCCAGTGCCTATTGAAATCAATGGGAATTAGGTGCTTAGGTGCTTTTGAAAAGGTACCTATTGCATCTTTAGGTGCCTAAATACCATTGAAAATGTGGTCCTTAGGCACTTACGTCTCACTGAATGTCAATGGGACTTAGTCACCAAAGTCACCTAGGCGCTTTCAAAGATTTTACCCTAAGTTTGTACTGGCTGGAAGTTGTTCCTATCTGATGGCTGCTCGGTAGCCCACTGAAACTGAGTTCTGTGGCCTCAGATTAGTTACCAGTGGATTGGTGGCCAGATCTGAAGAATCACCACCTCAGCTGGAGCTTTGTACTCTGGATAGCGGATTTGGTCTCCAGAGCCAGTAGCTTTCACGTACAAAGGGGGAAGGGAGGGAGATAGCCACTCCCAAATCTGTCAAGCAACTGTGCAGCCATTCTACTGACATGGCTGGAGTAGCCCTCTGTGCCCCCAATGTAGCCCTACTGTGGGGAAAGGGCAGAGACCATGGAGTGATGGTTCTTCTGGCTCCATCCCCATCCTTAACCATGCTCCACCCCTGTCCTGCAGCCAGCCCCCCATCTGCCTGATCTGCCCCCACACATCCGTGGCAGCCGCCTGGAATCCTTCCCCTTCACTGGGCCTGTAGCCTGGGGGATCCCTTGTGAATGTATGGTTATTTTTGTAACTGTCTGTCCCTGGCAGTGAGTGAAATGGGGCAGCGCCTGTCTGCGGCTGGTGGAACGTGTGCCGCTGAACGTGGGTATTGATGAAGAAGCTCTGCAGATGTAAACAAGGGGGTTGTTGCAGCGTCAGCCAATTTATGCAGGTCGTCTCTCTCCTCACTCTGTTATGTGAAAGGAGAAGAGTGGCCATAGCAACCTCCGCATTGGTAGCTTACGGAGGCTTCTGCTGAGCGCCCGGGCTCTTCTGTGAAACACACATTCCCTGGTTAATGTGCCTTGCACACATACTCCTCAGTAATGTGGTAAGGACAAGATGTGCATTATAGCCTGTGTGGGGGTTCCGCTCCGAGCTCACTGATCCTCCTTAAAAGTGCGGGAATGACTGTTGATCCTCATGTGCCGCACAAAGATGCAGAGAGAGGGGAACGAAATACGTTTAAAAACCAGTCGAGTTGCCTGCATGTAACTGTGAATTAGCATTCGAACCCTAGAATCCCTCTCCAACATCTGTCCCGCCACCGTCTGAGTCAGGTGTCAGTGTTGCAAATGTCTTCTAGTACTGCCAGTCTCATGTAGCCTCTTTGCTATTCAGGCTGGCTAGGTGAAACAAGCAGACAAGCGCACAGGATTGCTGATGTGCAAAGTGCCGAGGGTCTAACATGGGATTCATCTCCCGAGGTTATATTTTTAGTCACCTAATTGTAAGAGGAGAATGTATCAAGCTTTAAGGCAGGACACTCCTCTGTTTCTGGTAGAGGTTGATTTTGAAATGCCAGTTGCTCTCCTGGGGCCTGGTTCTAATGCATTGCAATGTTTCACACTAGTCCTAGGCACTGTAGGTCCCTTAGCTTCTGAAACAGCAGGAGTGCTGGCTAAATATAAAGAGAGGAAGGGTGGTTTTCCCTGTGATGGGGTGGAAATCTGTGTGGGTCAAAGGGTATTTTAGGAACCTGTGTATTATGTATCTATGTGTGCATAAAATTACAGGGCCAAATCAAACATAATTCCCATTGACTCCTTGTGAATGCGAGAAAGGACTGCAATCAAATAGAGATGAAAACAGCCTGTGAGGGCATGCAGCCCAACCCCTCCTGGAGCATGGTTGCCCCTACAAAACAGTTTCTAGTAGAGGAGCTTTTCAGATACTATCATTTCCTGTTACTCTTGGGAACAGCAATAGACTAGAGCAAAACAAAACTGCACTGAGATTTCTTACACTGTGTAGGAGAAGCCTTCTCAAGGGCAAAATAGCATGTTAGGCCATGTCTACACTACAGCTGTTACAGTGGCAGTGCTACGGAGCAGCACCTGTGTCTCTGCAGCAGCTGTAGTGTAGACGCTTCCTGTATCCACAGAATGGGTTTTCCCATTGAGGTAGTTAATCCAGCTCTCCGAGAGGCAATAAAAACTAAGGTCTCGCACGTAAACTCTTCAGCACAGGGAGTTTGTCTTTATTTGCCTGTTACTACTGTGACGGGTTGGATCACAGAAACCCCCTTGGGGCTGCCAACTGACGTGCCAAGACTACTTCTGCCCCTGCTTTCCCTGCCTTCCCAGCTTGGGACTTCAGTGCCCTGCCTGGTTTGAGCCAGACCCGCTAGCCTGCTGCAAGCCCAGACCCAGGTCTGAACCACGTCCCCTAATAGCTGTAGGCTTAAACTGAAAGCAGCTTGAGAAGTGTTCCTGTCTTTAACACTCAGATGCCCAACTCCCAATGGGGTCCAAACCCCAAATAAATCTGTTTTACCCTGTATAAAGCTTATACAGAATAAACTCATAAATTGTTCGCCCTCTATAACACTGATAGAGAGCGATGCACAGCTGTTTGCCCCCCCTAAGTATTAATACATACTCTGAGTTAAGTAACAAGTAAAAAGTGATTTTATTAAATACAAAAAGTAGGATTTAAGTGGTTCCAAGTAGTAACAGACAGAACAAAGTGAATTACCAAGCAAAATAAAATAGAACATGCAAGTCTAAGCCTAGTACAGTAATAAAATTGAATACAGATAAAATCTCACCCTCTGAGATGTTTCAATAAGTTTCTTTCACAGACTGGACGCCTTCCTAGTCTGGGCACAATCCTTTCCTCTGGTACAGCCCTTGTTCCAGCTTAGGTGATAGCTAGGGGATTTCTCATGATGGCCGCTCCATTTGTTCTGTTCCACCCACTTATATATCTTTTGCATAAGGCAGGAATCCTTTGTCTCTCAGGGTTCCCACTCCTTCTCAATGGAAAAGCACCAGGTTAAAGATGGATTCCAATTCAGGTGACATGATCACATGTCACTGTAAAACTTCATTACCCACTTGCCAGCCCACAGGTATACAGGAAGACTTACAAGTAAAACAGAGCCATCTACAGTCAATTGTCCTGTTAATGGGAGCCATTAAGATTCCAAACCACCATTAATGGCCCACACTTTGCATAACTACAATAGGAACTCAGAGTTATATTTCATATTTCTAGTTTCAGATACAAAAGTGATACATTTATACAAATAGGATGACCACACCCAGTAGATTATAAGATTTGTAATGATACCTTACAAGAGACCTTTTGCATGAAGCATATTCCAGTAACATTATATTCAGGAGGTCATCTAGTTCAACCCCCTGCTCAAGCAGGACCAATCCCCAACTAAATCATCCCAGCCAGGGCTATGTCAAGCCAAAACATCTAAGGAAGGTGATTCCACCACCTCCATAGGTAACCCATTCCAGTGCTTCACCACCCTCCTAGTGAAAATTTTTTTCCTAATATCCAACCTAAACCCTCCCCACTGCAACTTGAGACCATTACTCCTTGTTCTGTCACCTGCTACCACTGAGAACAGTCTAGATCCATCCTCTTTGGAACCCCCTTTCAGGTAGTTGAAAGCAGCTATCAAATCCCCCCTCATTCTTCTCTTCTGCAGACTAAACAATCCCAGTTCCCTCAGCCTCTCCTCATATGTCATATGTGTTCCAGTCCCCTAATCATTTTGGTTGCCCTCCGCTGGATGTTTTCTAATTTTTTCACATCCTTCTTCTAGTGTGGGGCCCAAAACTGGACACAGTACTCCAGATGAGGCCTCACCAATGTCGAATAGAGGGGAACGATCACGTCGCTCGATCTGCTAGCAGTGCCCCTACTTATACAGCCCAAAATGCCATTGGCCTTCTTGGCAACAAGGGCACACTGCTGACTCATATCCAGCTTCTCGTCCACTGTAACCCCTAGGTCATTTTCTGCAGAACTGTACCTAGCCATTCGGTCCCTAGTCTGTAGTGGTGCATGGGATTCTTCCGTCCTAAGTGCAGGACTCTGCACTTGTCCTTGTTGAACCTCATCAGATTTCTTTTGGCCCAATCCTCTAATTTGTCTAGGGCCCTCTGTATCTTATCCCTACCCTTCAGCATATCTACCTCTCCTCCCAGTTTAGTGTCATCTGCAAACTTGCTGAGGGTGCAATCCACGCCATCCTCCAGATCATTAATGAAGATATGAACAAAACCGGCCCCAGGACCAACCCTTGGGGCACTCCACTTGATACCGGCTGCCAACTAAACATCGAGCCATTGATCACTACCCGTTGAGTCCGACAATCTAGCCAGCTTTCTATCCACCTTTTAGTCCATTCATCCAGCCCATACTTCTTTAACTTGCTGGCAAGAATACTGTGGGAGACCATGTCAAAAGCTTTGCTAAAGTCAAGGAATAACACATCCACTGCTTTCCCCTCATCCACAGAGCCAGTTATCTCGTTGTAGAAGGCAATTAGATTAGTCAGGCATGACTTGCCCTTGGTGAATCCATGCTGACTGTTCCTGATCATTTTCCTCTCCTCTAAGTGCTTCAGAATTGATTCCTTGAGGACCTGCTCCATGATTTTTCCAGGGACTGAGGTGAGGCTGACTGGCCTATAGTTCCCTGGATCCTCCTTCTTCCCTTTTTTAAAAATGGGCACTACATTAGCCTTTTTCCAGTTGTCCGGGACCTCCCCCGATCGACATGAGTTTTCAAAGATAATGGCCAATGGCTCTGCAATCACATCAGCCAACCCTTTTAGCACTCTCGGATGCAGCGCATCCGGCCCCATGGACTTGTGCTCGTCCAGCTTTTCTAAATAGTCCCGAACCACTTCTTTCTCCACAGAGGGCTGGTCACCTCCTCCCCATGCTGTGCTGCCCAGTGCAGTAGTCTGGGAGCTGACCTTGTTCATGAAGACAGAGGCAAAAAAAGCATTGAGTACATTAGCTTTTTCCACATCCTCTGTCACTAGGTTGCCTCCCTCTTTCAGTAAGGGGCCCACACTTTCCTTGACTTTCTTCTTGTTGCTGACATACCTGAAGAAACCCTTCTTGTTACTCTTAACATCTCTTGCTTGCTGCAATTCCAAGTGTGATTTGGCCTTCCTGATTTCACTCCTGCATGCCTGAGCAATATTTTTATACTCCTCCCTGGTCATTTGTCCAATCTTCCACTTCTTGTAAGCTTCTTTTTTGTGTTTAAGATCAGCAAGGATTTCACTGTTAAGCCAAGCTGGTGGCCTAACATATTTCCAATTCTTTCTACAGATCGGGAGGGTTTGTCCCTGTAACCTCAATAAGGATTCTTTAAAATACAGCCAGCTCTCCTGGACTCCTTTCCCCCTCATATTATTCTCCCGGGGATCCTGCCCATCAGTTCCCTGAGGGAGTCAAAGGGTATGTCTACACTACGGAATAAGGTCGAATTTATAGAAGTCAGTTTTTTAGAAATCGGTTTTATATATTTGAGTGTGTGTGTCCCCACAGAAAATGCTCTAAGTGCATTAAGTGCATTAACTCGGCGGAGTGCTTCCACAGTACCGAGGCTAGAGTCAACTTCCGGAGCGTTGCACTGTGGATAGCTATCCCACAGTTCCCGCAGTCTCTGCTGTCCATTGGAATTCTGGGTTGAGATCCCAATGCCTGATGGGGCTAAAACATTGTCGCGGGTGGTTCTGGATACATATCGTCAGGCCCCCGTTCCCTCCCTCCCTCCGTGAAAGCAAGGGCAGACAATCGTTTCGCGCCTTTTTTCCTGAGTTACCTGTGCAGGCGCCATACCACGGCAAGCATGGAGCCCGCTCAGATAACCGTCACTGTATGTCTCCTGGGTGCTGGCAGACGTGGTACGGCATTGCTACACAGTAGCAGCAACCCATTGCCTTGTGGAAGCAGATGGTACAATACGACTGGTAGCCATCCTCGTCATGTCCGAGGTGCTCCTGGCCACGTCGGCTGGGAGCGCCTGGACAGACATGGGCGCAGGGACTAAATTTGGAGTGACTTGACCAGGTGATTCTCTTTAGTCCTGCAGTCAGTCCTATTGAACTGTCTTATGGTGAGCGGGCAGGCGATATGGATTGCTAGCAGTCCTATTGCATCATCTTCTGCCGGGCAGGCAGGAGATGAGGATGGCTAGCAGTCCTACTGCACCGTCTGCTGCCAGCCAAAGATGTAAAAGATAGATGGAGTGGATCAAAACAAGAAATAGACCAGATTTGTTTTGTACTCATTTGCCTCCTCCCCCGTCTAGGGGACTCATTCCTCTAGGTCACACTGCAGTCACTCACAGAGAAGGTGCAGCGAGGTAAATCTAGCCATGTATCAATCAGAGGCCAGGCTAATCTCCTTGTTCCAATAAGAACAATAACTTAGGTGCACCATTTCTTATTGGAACCCTCCGTGAAGTCCTGCCTGAAATACTCCTTGATGTAAAGCCACCCCCTTTGTTGATTTTAGCTCCCTGAAGCCAACCCTGTAAGCCGTGTCGTCAGTCGCCCCTCCCTCCGTCAGACAATCGTTCTGCGCCTTTTTTCTGTGCGGATGCCATACCAAGGCAAGCATGGAGGCCGCTCAGCTCACTTTGGCAATTAGGAGCACATTAAATACCACACACATTATCCAGCAGTATATGCAACACCAGAACCTGGCAAAGCGATACCGGGCGAGGAGGCGACGTCAGCGCGGTCACGTGAGTGATCAGTACATGGACACAGATTTCTCTGAAAGCATGGGCCCTGACAATGCATGCATCATGATGCTAATGGGGCAGGTTCATGCTGTAGAATGCCGATTCTGGCTCGGGAAACAAGCACAGACTGGTGGGACCGCATAGTGTTGCAGGTCTGGGACGATTCCCAGTGGCTGTGAAACTTTCGCATGCGTAAGGGCACTTTCATGGAACTTTGTGATTTGCTTTCCCCTGCCCTGAAGCGCATGAATACCAAGATGAGAGCAGCCCTCACAGTCGAGAAGCGAGTGGCGATAGCCCTGTGGAAGCTTGCAACACCAGACAGCTACCGGTCAGTTGGGAATCAATTTGGAGTGGGCAAATCTACTGTTGGGGCTGCTGTGATGCAAGTAGCCCACGCAATCAAAGATCTGCTGATATCAAGGGTAGTGACCCTGGGAAATGTGCAGGTCATAGTGGATGGCTTTGCTGCAATGGGATTCCCTAACTGTGGTGGAGCCATAGACGGAACCCATATCCCTATCTTGGCACCGGAGCACCAAGCCGCCGAATACATAAACCGCAAGGGGTACTTTTCAATAGTGCTGCAAGCTCTGGTGGATCACAAGGGACGTTTCACCAACATCAACGTGGGATGGCCGGGAAAGGTGCATGATGCTCGCATCTTCAGGAACTCTGGTCTGTTTCAAAAGCTGCAGGAAGGGACTTTATTCCCAGACCAGAAAATAACTGTTGGGGATGTTGAAATGCCTATATGTATCCTTGGGGACCCAGCCTACCCCTTAATGCCATGGCTCATGAAGCCATACACAGGCAGCCTGGACAGTAGTCAGGAGCTGTTCAACTACAGGCTGAGCAACTGCAGAATGGTGGTAGAATGTGCATTTGGATGTTTAAAGGTGCGCTGGCGCAGTTTACTGACTCACTTAGACCTCAGCGAAACCAATATTCCCACTGTTATTACTGCTTGCTGTGTGCTCCACAATATCTGTGAGAGTAAGGGGGAGACGTTTATGGCGGGGTGGGAGGTTGAGGCAAATCACCTGGCTGCTGGTTACGCGCAGCCAGACACCAGGGCGGTTAGAAGAGCACAGGAGGGCACGGTACGCATCAGAGAAGCTTTGAAAACCGGTTTCATGACTGGCCAGGCTACGGTGTGAAAGTTCTGTTTGTTTCTCCTTGATGAAACCCCCCGCCCCTTGGTTCACTCTACTTCCCTATAAGCTAACCCCCCTCCCCTCCTCCCTTCAATCACCGCTTGCAGAGGCAATAAAGTCATTGTTGCTTCACATTCATGCATTCTTTCTTCATTCATCACACAAATAGGGGGATGACTACCAAGGTAGCCCAGCAGGGGTGGTGGAGGAGGGAATGAAAATGCCACACAGCACTTTAAAAGTTTACAACTTTAAAATTTATTGAATGCCAGCCTTCTTTTTTTGGGCAATCCTCTGTGGTGGAGTGGCTGGTTGGCCGGTGGCCCCCCCACCGCGTTCTTGGGCGTCTGGGTGTGGAAGCTATGGAACTTGGGGAGGAGGGTGGTTGGTTACACAGGGGCTGTAGTGGCAGTCTGTGCTCCAGCTGCCTTTGCTGCAGCTCAACCATACACTGGAGCATACTGGTTTGGTCCTCCAGCAGCCTCAGCATTGAATCCTGCCTCCACTCATCACGCTGCCGCCACATTTGAGCTTCAGCCCTGTCTTCAGCCCGCTACTTACTCTCTTCAGCCTGCCACTTACTCTCTTCAGCCCGCCATCTCTCCTCCCGGTCATTTTGTGCTTTCCTGCACTCTGACATTATTTGCCTCGACGCATTCATCTGTGCTCTGTCAGTGTGGGAGGACAGCATGAGCTTGGAGAACATTTCATCTCGAGTGCGTTTTTTTTTTCTTTCTAATCTTCACTAGCCTCTGGGAAGGAGAAGATCCTGTGATCATTGAAACACATGCAGCTGGTGGAGAAAAAAAAAGGGACAGCGGTATTTAAAAAGACACATTTTATAAAACAGTGGCTACACTCTTTCAGGGTAAACCTTGTTGTTAACATTACATACATAGCACATGTGCTTTCATTACAAGGTCGCATTTTGCCTCCCCCCACCTCGTGGCTACCCCCTCAACCCTCCCCCCTCCCTGTGGCTAACAGCGGGGAACATTTCTGTTTAGCCACAGGCAAACAGCCCAGCAGGAATGGGCTCCTCTGAGTGTCCCCTGAAGAAAAGCACTCTATTTCAACCAGGTGACCATGAATTATATCTCACTCTTCTGAGGATAACACAGAGATAAAGAACGGATGTTGTTTGAACGCCAGCAAACATACACTGCAATGCTTTGTTGTACAATGATTCCCGAGTACGTGTTACTGGCCTGGAGTGGTAAAGTGTCCTACCATGAAGGACGCAATAAGGCTGCCCTCCCCAGAAACCTTTTGCAAAGGCTTTGGGAGTATATCCAAGAGAGCCGCGAATGCCAGGGCAAAGCAATCCTTTCACATGCTTGCTTTTAAACCATGTATAGTATTTTAAAAGGTACTCTCACCGGAGGTCCCTTCTCCGCCTGCTGGGTCCAGGAGGCAGCCTTGGATGGGTTCGGGGGGTACTGGCTCCAGGTCCAGGGTGAGAAACAGTTCCTGGCTGTCGGGAAAACTGGTTTCTCCACTTGCTTGCTGTGAGCTATCTACAACCTCATCATCATCATCATCTTCATCGTCCCCAAAACCTGCTTCCGTATTGCCTCCATCTCCATTGAAGGAGTCAAACAACACGGCTGGGGTAGTGGTGGCTGAACCCCCTAAAATGGCATGCAGCTCATCATAGAAGCGGCATGTTTGGGGCTCTGACCCGGAGCGGCCGTTCGCCTCTCTGGTTTTCTTGTAGGCTTGCCTCAGCTCCTTCAGTTTCACGCAGCACTGCTTTGGGTCCCTGTTATGGCCTCTGTCCTTCATGCCCTGGGAGATTTTGACAAAGGTTTTGGCATTTCGAAAACTGGAACGGAGTTCTGATAGCACGGATTCCTCTCCCCATACAGCGATCAGATCCTGTACCTCCCGTTTGGTCCATGCTGGAGCTCTTTTGCGATTCTGGGACTCCATCATGGTCACCTCTGCTGATGAGCTCTGCATGGTCACCTGCAGCTTGCCACGCTGGCCAAACAGGAAATGAGATTCAAAAGTTCGCGGTTCTTTTCCTGTCTACCTGGCCAGTGCATCTGAGTTGAGAGTGCTGTCCAGAGCGGTCAAAATGGAGCACTCTGAGATAGCTCCCGGAGGCAAATACCGTTGAATTGTGTCCACAGTACCCCAAATTCGAGCCAGCAAGGCCGATTTAAGCGCTAATCCACTTGTCAGGGGTGGAGTAAGGAAACTGATTTTAAGAGCCCTTTAAGTCGAAATAAAATTAAGTCGAATTTAGCAGCATTAAATCGATGTAAACCTGCACTGTGGACGGGTGCAGGTTTACATCGATTTAATGCTGCTAAATTCGACCTAAAGTCCTAGTGTAGACCAGGGCTATGTCTGCTTTTCTGAAGTCCAGGGTCCGTATTCTGCTGCTCTCCTTTCTTCCTTGTGTCAGGATCCTGAACTCGACCATCTCATGGTCACTGCCTCCCAGGTTCCCATCCACTTTAGCTTCCCCTACTAATTCTTCCAGGTTTGTGTGCAGCAGATCAAGAAGAGCTCTGCCCTAGTTGGTTCCTCCAGCACTTGCACTGGAAATTGTCCCCTACACTTTCCAAAAACTTCCTGGATTGTCTGTGCACCACTGTATTGCTCTCCCAGCAGATATCAGGGTGATTGAAGTCTCCCATGAGAACCAAGGCCTGCCATCTAGTAACTTCCGTTAGTTGCTGGAAGGATCCTTGACTATGATTCCTAGACCCTATGGTAATGCAAATAATATATAGTAGTAATGGTTAGTGTATGGTGCTTTTCACCTGTTGATCTTAAAGTGCTTTATGAAAGTGGGTTGATCTAAATAGCCCCATTTTACAGATGGGGAGCCACCTGTACAGTCCCATTGTCTTCCTCTTCTGCCCTCACTGACACCTGGACAAGCATGGAGCTATGCTGATAGCAACCCTTGTGTTAGCACAACCACCTCATTCCTTGCCACAGGACTAAAATTACCTAACATCCTGGTGTATCTCAGAGAGAAAAGAACAGGAAGCTGGAGTATAGGGATCATGGGGGTGGATGAATATGCCTATATAACGCAGCTCTAGAACAAAAGCTCTCTCTCATATTATTATCCAGCAGAGAGGGAATTTAAATACCTAGGATAGTTGGTTGCTGACAATGGCTGTCCTGAGATGCCTGGTTTCACACCAAAGCAGTTTGGTGCAAAATGGCAGGAGCTGACCCCAGTTCAAGATGCCAGTAAAATTAAAAGGTAGAGTGTATAAAACTGTAATTCAACCTGTTCTAAGCAGAGCAGAGACCTGGCCCACCCCCAGCAATCTTTCCGCTCCGGAAATGACAATGTTGAGATGCATGCAGTGTCGAGATGGTCAAGTGGTTGGACACTCTGTGATAGGAAATGAAATAAGGTTGTGAGGGACCTAATGCAGGCTGCCCCAGCTGAAGAAAAGTTGAGGGAGGCTAGGCTACACTGGTATGGATGTGACCATGGCGACCTGAGAGTGATAATGGTTACGATGGCCCTTGTGATGGTCATGGACAGAAGTCAATCAAGGGGAAAGCCAAAGACTTGGTGCGTGGATCTTAGAGATCAGTTTGCATGACAGCCAGGTATGTAATCATGAGTGTTTACAAAAAAAAAGGCTACAAAAGTCGTTGCGCCTGAATAGGGAAATGGCAAGAAAGAAGAGATTTAGCAGAGAGGGAAAGGAATCAAGTGACCGTGGGGGTGGAGAGCTCTCACTGGGTTAGAGCAGTACAGGACCTGGGCTGGTGGTGGTGATTTTGCCTTTAGCAACCCAAAAAATTGGTGGCCACATTACAGGTATCTGTGCTTCAAAACCCACTTTCTATTTGTTTGATCAATAAATCAGTCAGCAGCTGTGGTCTTAGCAAAAGACCATCGCTTCAGCTATTGGCAATGATCCAGCTGCACTGAATCGAGATTGTGCCGTCAGGTTGTGTCAGTACAAATGACAGTCTAGAGATGGATTTCTCTGGGGAATCCTAATCATTTGCAGGTGTGCTCCTTGGAGAACAGGAACACTGCACAATCTATTGAAACAGCTCAGTGCATGAGGCATCCAGGACAGTGACCAAAACAGGGAAAAGAGACCCTAACATTTATTCTAGGGCTCTTCCATCCACAGTGAACAAGGGGCCCTAGTCTCGTGATGAGAACAAGGGACTGGTAATCAGCCCTTCTGGGTTCTAGCCTCACTTCTTCCACTGATGGGTTCTGGAACCTCAGGTAAATCATTAAGTCTTTCTGTGCCTCATGATAACCTCCTAGGGGCTGGGTTAGGGACTGCTGGGTTGATCTTTTTATTTTAAAGTAAAATCACGGGGTGAAGTGTTGGCCCCATTGAGGTCAATGGCAAAACTCCTGTTTACTTCAGTGAAGCCAGGATTTCACCCATTTTGCCTGGGATATTGGCATCTTGATTTCTAGCAGCTTGTAACAGGGTGTGCTCTTTTACCGCTTAGTTGCCTCCTAGTGGCCCATCTGGGGATTAGCCCCCCACATGGTCTGACACCCTTTCCTGTGGTCCTCAGCCTGTTGTCCCGCTCACTTGCTCCGTGGTCTCTCTCATGCGCCCAGACCTGCAGTTCTTTCCTCTTTGTGGCGTAGTCTTCTGGCCAAGACACACTGAAATTCTCCCCCTTTCCAGGGTATTATCCAAACTCTCCCCAGGAGTCCCCAGATGGACTGTCCGTAGCATGCCACCCCCACAGTGGCTTGTAGGGGAACTCAGGCCTGCCCTCTACACCAGCTTCCAAACCAGGGGCCTTTGACCCAGCAACTCAGGGCTTTATTCTCCCAGCCCTTACTGCTTTCCTACACTGCCTATGACAGGCTACGACTCACCCGCCTTGTATCAGGGAGTGTGACTGCAGGGTTCCTCACTGCAGCCACCTTCTCTGTTGCCGGCTCCCTGGCTTCATAGAAGCCCTGCCTGTTTCTGCCCAGGTGAACTTCATCCCCAATTAAGCCTCATTGCGTCCTAACTCCCCTCCAGGTGAAGCCCATTCTAACTGGCCCTTCTTGCATTGGCGCCGACAGGGCTGGAGCACCCATGGAAAAAAATTATTGGCAGCCAGCTCCCCTCTCACCCCCAGTGCCTCCTGCTTGCCATCAGCTCTGCTGATGAACTCCTTCCTCTCGTTCCCAGCACCTCCCACCCACCACAATCAGCTGTTTCACGGCATGCAGGAGACTCGGGGAGGAGCGGGGACAGGGCACACTCAGGGGAGGGGGCGGAACTAGGTGGGAAGAGGTGGGATGGGAAAAGGCGAGGCAGGGGTGGGGACTTGGGAAAATGGCTGTGGGTGGGGCCTGGGGCAAAGCAAGGGCGAGAAGAGGCAGGACGGGGTGGAGACTTGGGGGAAGGGATTGGGTGGAGGCAGGGCTTGGGGCGGAGCAGGGGTTTGAGCACCCACCCAGGCTCGGAGGAGGCCAGCGCCTATGCTCTCTTGCCTAGATTAATCCCTGCAGGGGTAGTGCAAGGGGAAAGCCCCATCACACAGCCATAGTAACATGCACCTTTGTTACACTAAAGGGGTGAGTGTCTATGGGAACCCATTGAGGGCTACAGCCTGTAGGACTTGGGGCACTGACAGCATTTGCCTCTAAGCCCAGTAGTGAGTTGCCTGCTATCTAGAGGGGACTGGTGTCCCAAAGCCCTCACAGCTGCGTCCTGCAGCAGGGTTGGTTACAATACTCTTATAATGAAAGGCTACACAACCCCCTGCTTGGCAAGGCCTTCTCTCTGTGCAGTAAGTGTAGGCTGGTCAAGTGGTTAGGGCACTAGCCTGGGACCCAGCAGCCCTCGGTTCCATTCCTTGCTCCACCACCGACTTTCTGTGAGACCTTGGGCTTGAGACACTGGCCTCTTGGTGGCTCAGTTCCCCATTTGTAAAATGGGGAGAATGACCCTGTCTTATCTCCCAGAGGTGCTGTGAAGCTAAATACCTCAAAGATTGTGTGGTGCTCGGATAGGACAGCAATAGGAACTGGATCAGTACCATAGAGAGCCAGGGCCATGAGATTCTCTAGGGAACTGGCTGCCGCTAGAGGCCCTGCTGCCCTTGGGAGAGTCTCAGACAGAGTCCCAGGATGTTCATTTAGCTGAACTTTGCACGGGTTGTGCAGAATTGTTGTTCAAAGTCATCGAGTCTTAGTAGTTTCCGTTGGTTGCATCCAGACACAAATGTGGCTCCATCCCAAACTCACCAGATCATTCTGACACAGTCTGGATGACAGGAGACGGAGTGGGTGAGACCCGAAGTGCCTCTGTGGCGCTGGGATGGGGAGTTTGCATAGTGCCTGCCCACCCTTCTTTCTGGCTGCAAACAGCATGGACCAGCCCAGCTCTGAACTATGCAGCCTTCCATTTCTCAAGTGGTAACTGTTTACGTTTAGGAACCGTATTTTATTGGCTGTCCCCAGCATTGGGATTTAGCTGCCAGAACGAACGAGTTTAGGCTTGATCCTGCCCAGAGCAGGTGCAGAAGCAGCATGTTGTGCATATAAACTCAAAGGAAAGCGTGATGAGCTGACAGAGCAGGAGAACTGATCCTGCATTAATGAGACTGCTGCTGCCAAGTTGCTCCAGCCTCGCTGCAGGGGTGAGGCTTAAGGGGAAACACGAAGTTAAGCAGCTCAATCGCACATGGAGGACTGTGCTTATTCCCAGGTCTCCTCAGACACACCCAGTCTTTGCCCACTCCCCAACTTTTATATCCTCTCGCAGGACGGGAAGGACACAAGGGATGGGTTCCACGGTGCAGTGGACCGTGCCAAGCACTTACTCTTACTTGTGCCCACTAGTAGCATTTGCTCACATGGATGGTGGAATGTGCTCCCTTCCCCTCCCACCCCCCACTGCACATTGCACAAGGACTGACGGGACCAGTGTCCCAGTTGAACACTTCACCATGAGAGAGATCAGACTTCTCGTGTTGTTCCAGAGGGGAATGTCCAGGGCACTGGGTTTCTCAGCACTGAAGAGCACTGTGCGGAGCAAGGGAGGAGATGCAGTTCAGGAAAAGGGCTTTGTTCTCGGCTTGCCTGTAGATCTGAAGCAGGGCACGCAGCTGATCCTCAGTGCTAGTGGTTATTGGATCCTTTCTCATGCTGCACAGAGCGTGGGAAATGCTGTGTCATCTTTACATGATCTGACAGGCCGTGTCCAGTCCCCTCATTCAGTCTAGGTCATTAAGCCTTATTAAAAGGATTTCTGTTAATTTATTATTGCCTTTGGCATGCTCAGCTTAATCGTTCCATTTGGGTCCAGCCTGGGCGTGGTCATAGTAATATGATTCTACAGGGATGTCTCTCCCCTCTTGAGACCAGCAGCTAAAGCTGTTACAACCTCAGAACCTAACAGCATCTTAGTAACTGTACCAGTGTTATTCTGGGAACTGGCAGGGGCACACTGCACTGCGGCTAAGGTGGGTATTTTTGCCTCAGTGTCTACCAGGAGTGATATCCTAGCTCTACGGAAGTCAATGGGAGTTTTGTGATTGACTTCAATGGGGTCAGAATGTCACTCCAGGTTCAAACCCTATCACAGCTCCACAAAGATTCCAATAGTGGGTTGGTACAGTATTGCTCTGACGGAATGAATCTCGCCTTTCTGAGCCAGGGAGAGATCAGAAGAGCTGGACCGGTCAATATCCCTCCAAACAGACAGATACACACAGGCCTCTCCTCATTCATCAGGACAACCTGCCCTCTTCCTTGTTGCAAAAGCTGCTACAAACCATCTCTCACCTGAGGCTCCGGCTCTCCATGCCTTGTCTGAGCATAGGGAAGTGATCCATGAGCGGGGACAGAGGGGAAAGGGGCAGGTACTCTCCCTTCACAGCCAGCTCCCCATCCCCATATTACCTGAGCTTGATCATTTCTGCTCCTTCCACCTGTCACTCCCCAGATGTTCTTTCCTTTATCTCCTGGTATAACAGTGTGACCCTGAGGGTGGCTAGGCTCTGCAAAGATTTTCTTAAGGTTTTCCAACTTTTCTTTGGTATTGCTCAGTGATTTATTCATGGCCATGTGCCAGTCCTGAGTGCCAGTCCTGAGCTCCCCCTGCTGGCAGAATTGGGAAACAGCATGGGCCAGATCCAGAGCGAGTTTTAATCAGAGAAGTTCATCTCTGCTGATTTACAGCATCTGAGGATCAGGCCCCATGTGTTACTTTCCAGTGGCATCCTCTGGCCAGTTGGAGCAGCATCCCTGATGGATGATAGCAAGAGTCACATCCAGTCCTCCCCATAGGAAGCTGGTCGCCACAATGAGGAGCCAGTAGGTGAAAGGAGCCAGAGATGCTGTAGAGATCTTTGAAGATGAGCTGTACTATATATTTGCAAAGTATTATTATACGAGAGGAAAACAAGGGCTTTTTTCCCCCTTCAGCTCTGCACAAGAAAGAAAGAAAGGCCCTAGAGGCATGGTAGATAGGGGTCTGGAGCGGGCCTGAGTGTGACATTGGACTGACCGAGGGCATATGGCCTACGTGGGCTCTGGAAATGGAGGGAAGCATGCAAAGGAGCAGTGAGGACCCTGTTTTTCAGAAGTGCTCAGTTCTCATGTGTCCAGCTTTTCCAGAGCTCAGCATGGTGGGGGCATTGCGGGTGCCAAGCTCCTTGGTAAATCTGACCCATATTTAATGGCAGCTGAGTGCTTTTGTAAACCAGACCCCTCTTGTGGGTGCTGAGCACTTGAAAATCTGGCCCGTAAATAGGTAGCAGGCAGTAAGCGAGAGGGCACTCTGGGAGAGTGCTACAGTGCAAGGAAAGTGTGCGTGTGTGGGCATGCGGGCGGGCGTGGGTTAGGGTGTAAGTAGCAAGCCCAAGAGTGGAGGTGCAGATTTCATCCAAGTGGAAAAACTCTTGAGGCAAGTTAATCCCAGACATAACTTGAGTAAAGTCAATAGAATTGACCCAAAAATGGATTTGGCCCAGTGCCTTGTCTCTTGCTACAGTAGAGTGACCAGATAGCAAGTGTGAAAAATTAGGACACACACTTTTTTTCAGGGTGTGTGGGGGGGAGTTGCCTAAATAAAACAAATCCCCTAATAGCGGGACGTCTGGTCACCCTGTCCTACTGCCAACAACCTGATCAGACCTAACTGACCCTACTACTCCTTTTGTATTAAAGCTTGTTCTCCAAACACACAGCGCTGCATCAACGGGATATTAACAAACTCCCTTGTACGCCTAAATTTCCCGTTCCCCGCAGCTCCAGTTAAAGAAGGAATGAGCTAACTGCCTCTGCTCTCCCCACACGGGGAAGCCTGCCTGTGTGTAAGCAAGTGCTTTGGCACATTGCTACCACCTTCAGGAAGGAACTGGCAAGCACACACAAGGACAGATTTGTAAATAGAGGTGAAGGAATTAGGCGGATGACAGTGAAATCTGCTATTTTAGAACTTTAATTATTGTGGTGGCTTAACTTAACGAGTCACTCGATGATACTGTAGTGCTGCTTTTTAGATGCAGCCCTGAAATGTCAGCTAAGGACTTGATGCTGGGACAGTACAGTATATCACAAATCAGCACATAGCCTTGACTGCTAACTAGCTGCTTGCAGAGCTCACACGTGCTTGTAGCACTGCAGAGCCCGGTGTTCTGGTGCAGTCACTGAGTTACGAACAGGGAAAGCTGGCACAAACTAGACAAAGCAAAAATGATCATAGTTTGGCTCAGTGAATGAAAATAAAGATGATGGAATGGTCTGCTGTAATGATGAGCTTTGCTCTTTTGGGTGAGCAAAGGACGTTTGACATTTTTCCCTGCACTGATGATTATGACACATCAGTCACGCTGCCATTGCTGATCAACATGCTGTAACCCTCATTAATCAGCTGGACCTTTAAAGCAACATCATCTGGTTATAAGCCATGCATTTTAAAAGACGCATTCCCATGTCTGTGTCATTAGTAGAACCTTAGATTATTAAAATGGACCTAATTCTAAAGGTAGAATTAGATTCTCATCATTTCAGCTGCTTGTTCACACACACACACACCGCTCCCCATTTCTGAAAACAGGCTAGTCAATTTCATTTTTGCTTATGAACAGATTCTAGTGGGTTTGCCTTCCTGGTTCTCAGGTAGTAGCACTGTGCTGCAATACTTAGGTTACAGAGGTGTCTCTATATCCATACATGCAGCCCTAAAACTGTTTTTAGTTGATACTTTCCAAAAGTCCTGAAAACATGTCAGTTGTCGTTACATTTCGTCATAGAGACCAAAGAAATAAGTTATTGAACAATAGCCAAGAAGAAAAAATGCTAATACTAAAAATACTAATGCTCTCAGTGTCGTGCTGGCCCCCAAGTACTCTTTGGTGGGAACAGAGGGGCAGCTGAAATCACCAGTTTATTGGAGCCAGTCCTTCGGCACACGTCACTGCTCAGTTCAAAATGGACCTGGGAAGGAGCCTGGTTTATAGGCAATTTCTATACCAAACCCCACCGTGCAGAGAAAGTGGTTTCCAAATGGAAACTCCCATTCTGTCCTCTGCAGTTAGCTCTGGTGAATGGTTCTTCCTGTGGTGTGATTGACCCTTTTCTGAGCTGCCTTCTGATAGTGGCCACGTAAAGGAGAACTTGCTTAGGCCCCAGTCCTGCAAACACTTGTGCACGTGCTTTACATTAAGTCTGTGAGTAGTTCCAGTGGGACACCTCATGATTAACATTAAGCACCTGCGTGTTTCAAGGATCAGGGCCCTGGCGCCGGACATTGGCAATGCAAGCGCCTATCATCAGAGATTGCTGCTATGATACTAACGGGAATATACAAGGAAGAAAAGCTTCCTTTTGCTCTTCAGGATTTTACAGAACACGTGACTCCTTCCACCAGCTCTCACATTTCCATTTAACATCAGGTCTAGGGTTTATAGTACTGAGCCTGTCCAGACTTTGTAAGCATCATCCTGAGGTAGTAAATGATTGTACATTCCATCAATACTTCTCTGGTTTCCCTATCAGTGTCTGCAGGGATGCCTCACTCCCCTGGCTTTGACAATTCCACCCTATATTTTTAGCCTGCATGGCCAGGGGTGTTGCTAGAGTTCTATAAAGCGCTACCGTCCCCCCAAGGAGCATGGGACACACTGTCTCTACAACGTCCGCAGGCTCTGCCAGCCCCAGTGCTGAAGACCCCATCTTGAATCCCTCATGAGAAGAAGGGGTTGTGGTCTCAATAGGTCCCTAGGCCAACCTTTGCACATGCGCACACAAGCTCATGGAGGACATATATTTAGGGTGACCAGCGGGAAAGTGTGAAAAATCGGGATGGGGGTGGGGAGTAATAGGTGCCTATATAAGAAAAAGCCCCCAAAATCGGGACTGTCCCTATAAAATCGGGACATTTTCCAGTGTAGATATGGTAGCCAGAGCATCTCCACCCTGCGCTTTCCAAACTCTGTATTTAGCAGAATGGATGCAGCTGACTGTTGATCTCAACACAGAGGCGTGAGTTCTTCGAGGTCTTCCCTGGGGCATAATAAATGTGCAAGCTGCTCACAGTTTGTTGGGGTTTCCTGGAGCAGGGCTAACACTACAACAAAACTTAGTAAGCGTTTGTTTAAATGTTGTGTTAGTGACATTTTTGCCTTGATCTTGTGACCGTTCATGGCACATGAACTTTTGGGCAGGAAAGTTCAGTGCAAACCATGGATTCTAAGTGAATATTGAAGAGTATTCAGGGACCTCACATTCGTACTCACGAGCAGGAGCACTGGAAATGAACCACTTCTTAAAACATCAAATACACTGGGGAAAATCCCAACCTGTTCATGGGCGATTCGTGAATGGAAAATGAGGTGACTTGTTTTTTTAAAAAATTATGTGTTATGAATGAGTCACGTGGCTGTTGTTTACTAATCCCTCCCGCCTTGTCTGCACTAAGGAGTATCCTGGGTTCAGCCATTGTGGGCTGGTTATGAGAGTAGTTGCACCAGCGCTTGGGGCTAGGAACACAGTGGAATCCACAGCCCTGGGCTAGGTGCCCAGGCTCCCCATACAATGCAAGGGGAGAGAGAGGCATCTAAGAAAGGGATTCTCAGAAGCCAACAAAGCTGAATGAGGACCTGCCCAAGCTAGGCTGGTGTGAAATGGAAAGGAAAGGGGTGGGGCTTAGGGCCTAGATTTGCAAAGGGACTTAGGCGTCTGACTCCTATTGGTCTGGACCTCAGGCACCAGACTGACAGCTGGAGGAGGATGCCTAGTACCTCTGCTTGGTGTCTCTCAGTCCCTTCTCTTGCAGCTATTTCACTCTGTAGAAAGAATGAGAGAAACACACACAAAGTGAGAGACTGACTCTCTCACGCAGTGCTCAGGGCACTCACCTGGCATGGGGGAGAGTCAGAGTCGAGTCCCTGCACCAAGAAACTTGTAGTTATTATACAAAGGGGAACAGGTTCAACAGAAGCCATTGAGAGAGACCCACCCCCAGAGCCTGGTGGTCAGACCACTTACCTGAGAGTCCTGGGGTCAAGTCCCTGCCCTATATCAGGCAAAACAGAGATTCAAACGTGTGTCTCCATATCCTCTGTAAGCACCCCCCCACCCCCGAAAATTCCTAACCAGCTCAGTCCTGGCCTCCTCCTTCTGTGGGGAGTAGGCATGCTCAGAGCACTCCTACTGGATCAGGCTTGACAGGCAAGCTAGGCCTCGGCTGGGAAACCCGCCGAGGCCTTGCCATGAGTGAGGACTCTGAGCGGATCGTTAACTGTGGGGCAGCGTCAGGATGTAGGTGGCTTTGCACATGCCTGCGAGCAGAAAGCTACACCCAGTACAAGCAGGGGGAAGCCTTGCCTAGCTCAATCAGTGCAAACACTGCTAGTCTAACGACTGGCCAGCGATGGCTGAGCCAGGGCTACTTCTGGGTATAGGCAAGGCCCGAGTTGGGGAAGGGAAGGAATTCTATAACCCAGTGCCAAAAGGGGAGGAATTGTATGGCCTAGGGCAAAAGCCTGAATAATAAACACACCATGGCCTGATTCTGAACCCCCCCAAGCCCAGTGGTGGCCAAGGAGAGAGGAGGCTGTGCAGTCCTTCGTGAGCTCAGGCCAGGGGCAGTGACTGGCGAGGAATGCTGGGAAGCCAGCCCCTCCAGTCGCAAAATGCTCAACTGCTGAGAGGCTGTGCAGCCAAGCAATGTTCCCGTGAAGAAGCAGACCCAGCCTTCCCCTTTCACACAGAGACAAATGGGGAAGACTAGCACGGTTTTGCACCATGGAGAGACAGTGTGTTAAGTTGTGGGGCATTTTTGCTTGCTTCACGTCTGCACTCACTTTACCGGCTTCGTAGTTATGGCAAGGTAAAATAAAGCATCTCTCCGTAGCGTAGTGTCTCGGCTTGTAAAATGGAGGTGCTGGTATGTCCCTACGACCCTGGGTGCTCAGTGTCGGTGTGGAGAGCGACTGCTTTGTGTTTGTATAACACGTTGGCAATGGCATGCGGCATAGAGCTTTGAAGAATTAGCATCATTATTTGATCATAAGCATGTCTGGCTGGGAGGCGGGCCGAGCACTAACCCTTTGAATCCCTTTGTTTAGTACCTTCCGTTGAATGGAGAGTTCATTATGGCGCCTGGTGCAGGATTTGCAGCTTTTGATGGCAGCTGGGATCCAGGCTGTGACACAGGTATCATGTGCCCAATCCGCTTTGATTAGCCATGTAAATTCAACACAAAGACGTCCAGGTGGGCTTTAATTATGGGAAATACAATGAACTAAAGAATTCCTTTGGAACCTCTGCCTTTGCCCCGGCGCCCTTCTCCATGGGCCAGTAAACTGCACTAGAACTGCTCTGGGGTGCAGCTGTGTCACTGTCGTGCCGCGAGTGCAAAGGCTCTCTGCCGATGGGCGAGAGCTCTCCAGTCGGCACAATAACTCCACCGCCGCGAGAAGCGGGCGCTGTGTTGGCGGGAGAAGCTCTCCCACCAACATAGCGCGGTCTACGCTGGGGCTTCGGTGGGTGTAATGTACGTGGCTCAAGGGTGGGGCTTATTTACACCCATGAGTGACATAAGTTATACCGAAGTAAGTGCTAGGGTAGACCAGGGCCAGGTCAGGCCTTTTTCATTAGATCACCTGCCTTCTAACAAAGGTCAGAGAAGACTTTGAAGGGAAGGCTCAAAAACAGGGAGGGTGTTGTATGTATTTTCCACCTATTTATTAAACATGGGGCCCAAATCAAAGTCCCCATTCTCAACACTTCCAGACTTTGAAAAAATAGGTTGGTTGCGAATTTACACCTGCCCCCCTTGTTATAATGAGCTGAACCACTCCCACTGGGGGGAGATAGCTATCTGGCCCATCTCCTATTTGTGCATTTCAGTAATAAAGTATCATCTAGCCCCCCATGTTAATCTCAAATTCACATCCCAAGTGTCTGTAGGCTGTTGAGCAGGTTCTGTTTTAGGAGTGGCTGCTAATATGTGACTGGATCCTGAGGTTCTTAACTCAGTTCGCACTGAGGCCAGGTCCTCTATGAGTTTTTCCTATATTTTACAGCCAAAAAAATACTTTCAGTCTAAAGTGACATTTAATTTAGAGTCAGAAAAACAAGAAAAGAATCAAGGAGTTGCCATGAGAGAGCACAGTGTGTGTCTTCACTGTGATTGGCTGTAGCAACACTGAGACCAAAATGGCAGCATGTCTCTGCACACTGGCCACGTTTCTAAAGACTTACAGGTGCTGAGCACAGAGAACAAAGGCAAACAGATTCAAACTACATTCTCATTAACTTCATTGAGAGTTCTCTTCGTGGGAAAATGGAGAAGGGATTTCAGCTTTGGGCCTATCCAGATTCAGTACCAGCAGTCTCAAGGGTAATGTTAACAGGGCAAGTGCAGGTGCAATTTTTCAACTTTTTGTTGCTTAATCTGTGTTATGATTATATCCAAGGCCACCTCCGTTTTGAGCTAGTCTTACATTCTGCAGCATTGTCGCTGGATGCTGGGGCGCTCCACTGAAGCCAGCTGGAAATTCTGTGGCAGCTTCACTTAAAATACAATTTGTTTTAATGAACTAAATACAAATATCAAAACCAGACAGTGAGTAGCCCCTGTGTAGTTTATTTGGATATCAAATTCAGCTAGGGAAATGCGAGAGGCAGTTTGGGACTGTGAGAACAGCAGAATTTGCCTGCTGTTACTACTAAAAATGATCAGCCATGAAATAGTTAATTTTGTGTCAGTTGCCATCTTTAGGTTTCAGAGTTAACCCACTGAGCTTAATGGGGCAGGTCACACCTCTCAGAGCTCTTGTTTCAGGCCATCTGCAGACTCAGACAGACATTATTTCATCTGTTGCAATCAGTTGATCTTGTAAAGGTTTTCTCCAGACCCCTAAAAGCTGGAAACATAAAAAGGAAACTGAGATTCAGACGCACCAGTCTGATGCAAGAGGTGGATTCCATGGGAAACTCGATAGCTTCAGCATCCTGGAATACATGAGTCCTGACTACAGAAGCCACCTGTCTGGCTTTGCAAAGCACTGACAAGTCTCCAGGCAGTGAGTGCTGCTGTTATCCTGGGGAGGATGAGCAGAGAGTAGATTTTAACTCCTGTTAAATGCTATTAGCTCCTTCACTTCAATCCCGGCATTCTTGCTATTTAGATTGATGAGAGAATTGGAAGAGAGAATTTAGATCGATGAGAGAATCAGGGCAGAGAGACTCCAGCTCTCACCTTACCCCTTGTCTTTCTTCCCAGCTTCAGCTGTCTCGTTCACTGATGCTGAGAAGTATAAGTGGCATGACCCTGCACTATGGCATGCTGCAACCTCCTTGGAGGACCTAGACCAGGGCAAGTACATCTTTGCAGTGGATGAAGAACGTGTCCCGTGCCAGTACGATGATGTTATCTTTCAGCCTGAAACCTCCTTTCGAGTAAACATCGACTCATCTGAGCAAATGATTCATCTCCGAAGCATCTCTATAATGGGACAGGTAAAGTGGAACATTTGAGAAACAAAACAAAACGCAATCACACTTCACCACCTCCCCTGCGGCGCCCACAAAGTAGGTCATGAGAACAAAAAGTGCAGTGACACTTGCTGTGTGTATCAGTATGGTTCACTTACAGGCATTTGTTCAGCACTAGGCATGAGCTTGACTTGAGTGTGCACCGTGGTGCCAGATTTCCAGCAAGGCTTCAACCGTGTGCACCACAGTTGTAAGCACAGGTTTGGCTCGTGCATGTGCAAAAAATCTGATTTGTGCATGCAAACTGCGTGGGACCCCACAACCAAGGGAGTCAGGCACTGATTGCCCCATCTGGGGCATGCAAAAGCAATTTTCAACTCCACTGACTTTCTTGACATGACAAGCCATTCAAGCGTTGTTGAAGTATAAATAAGAGACAGACCGTCTCAGGTGTCTCTCGGAGGAAAGTATATGGTTGTCTGGGGGGGGAAGGGAAGTCCTACTATTTTGGGGGGTTGATCTCCTCTGTCCATTTGTCTTGTTGCTGTCCAGTCCTGATTGGGTGGTAATGGTTATTACCCTACCATCTCTGCTGTCTCTTGCCCAAGTCAGAGTTCTTATGTGATTTAAATGTGGGTGTGCAAAACTCTGCATGCAATTTTGGAGGTTGCTGTGGTAAAATAGGGCCGGACTGTGTCTAAATCAAACAAAGGAGAAAACGTGACCGTTCTGCTTTCAAATGCTGTGTCCCTGGAGAGCCTGGGGAAATTTCAGACTGGGTTCCAATGTAAATGAAGGTTCTGAGGCTGGGAAAACTCTGTTTGAAGAAAGTCTGGTCCTTGATTAGCTTGTTCATTTGAATCCATGTGTTGGGAAGCATTTCAGTAAAATTAGGCCAAGACTTTCCAAAGTGACCCAGGACTTTGGGTGCTGAACCTGAGACACATTCCAGCGGTCTGTTTGTCACAAAGTGCTGAGCACTCACCCTCTGGTGATCAGCCCCCTTTGAGGTGTCTCCAAATAGTGCCCAGAATCACCAGGCCCTTCTGCAAGTTTGGTCTCAACTTTTCTTGTTAAATAAAAATGGCCATTGTCACAAAAGTTGCACAGTGGTTTATTAAGACTGGCCCCTTCCTCTCCTCCCAGGTTCAGCTCATTGCTTTATCACGTCATGTGCAATACTGAGATGGGCATGAACAACAACCCCAGATCCAAACAGCTCCTAACTTTGGGATCCAAACTGTGCAGCAGGGTTCCAACTTGGTAATGGGACAAGCTGAGATCCAGGGGGTTCTGACCACTGGGAATGCTTGTACTGGGAGCCAGACTTTGCACCTCATGTCCCACTCTACTGCAGATGATATATGTATCTGGCTCCTGTGATCACAGTAAGTGAGCATGTCACAACACCCTGGGAGTGGGGAAGAGCTCTTGGCAGACAGGGAACTGATGCATAGGAGGCTAAGTGATTTGCCCAAGGTCACATGGGAAGCCAGTGGCAGAGCAGGGAATTGAACGCAGGTCTCCTGGGTTCTAGGCTAGTACCCTAACAACTGACCATCCTTCCTCTCTGTCAGATATATACATGACACACAGCTGAATTGGCCTGGGAAATTTTGTCTGTGTTTCTTGGCCTGTAAGAGCCTGAATGGTGGGACCTTCAGGGCCAGACTGTTGGGGAGGAAGATGTGGCTGGAAGGGCATTCGTACTCATTTCCCCAGGGCTGCTGCCACCTATTGTGGGCTTGCTGCTGTTTTTCTAGTTGGTAGTTTTCAAATAGCGCCTTGGGGCACTGGAGCTTGGGAGGCCAAATAAATCCAGGAATAAACAATGCCCTCTGCTTCCCTGGCTGCTCCATTCCTAGACTCACCTCTGCACTTGCTGGGCTCTGGGGCTGTGCTGTGTATTGTGGCTCAGGCAGATTTTCACTATGCAAGACCTCTAGCATGGTTAGAAATGAGGATTTTAATGAGCCCTTCGGAGGATAATGGTACTGCTAGAGGGAATATATGGAGGCTACATGCCACCGCATTGAAGACACAGCCATGAAGTTCCTTTTTCCTCCTGAGAGCCCTCCTCAGCCCTGAGCTGTGTATCCCATGTCGTGGCTTCACCTTCCAGCCCTGGCTCAGTGCCCCTCTTGAGTGGGTTGGAGGGTAATTGCAGAGACGCTCGCAGCCTGCCCTGTGCCTCTGCCCAGGGACTAACCATATGGCCACTGCAGCACCTGGTGATCTGAGGCGTTAACAGCGGTCTCTGAAACAGCAGGCACTGGTTACGCCCTGAAGCAGGAGACGTAGCTGGGTGTCTCAGTGGTTGTTATTATTTGCGTTGTGATCGTGCCCAGGAGTCCCCTCATCCTCCCCGTACTCGGAGCTGAACAAACACAGTAATGAAGACAGTCCGTGCCCCACACAGCATGTAACTGCGTGATCCAGTACGGGACTTCCCTGGGCCCTGCTCAGAGTTCTGGATCCAAACTTTCCTGCGTCGGGGGTGTTTGTGCTGTAGCTGGGGTTTGGTTGGAGCCAGCTCTAGCCCCTATGTTCCACAGCGCTGTGTGTGCGACAACTCTGGCCAGAGTCGGGGAAATGACATTATAGAAATGACATAGAGGTGTTCACCTTTACTGTTCCTCAGTGACCTTCCAGACCAAATCCTCTCAGTGTGACAGGGCCTTGTTCATTCACAATGAGGAGGCGACATGCCTTCAAGTTTGTAATGCGCTGTGGGATCCTGAGAGAGAGGCTGAGAAGTTGGTTTCTCTCACTGGTTGGCTGGGCGGTGTGGATGGGGTACCAAAGGGTGGGGTTTTTACCACAATGTTCTAGACCGGTCTCCTGGTTTGGCCTCATCCAGACTGGGGGCCATGCAGTGTCAACCAGCAGAGTCGATGAAAGTGTTCAAAACGAGCTCACATGGAATAACTTGGTTCCCAGCCCTGTGTTGACAGGACCCTAGACCTGGATCCACCTAGCGTGCTCCCACCCACACCAGTGGCAAAGCTCCCATTCACTCCCAAGACAGCAGTGTCAGGATTAAAAGGAAGAGTAATGTAGGGTAAAAAGATGCCCATCAGCTGCTTCTACGCCTCTTTGCAAGGTGACATGCAAAGACTAGTCTGTGTATCCACTCCCACACCCCCATTTAGGCATGGGGTATTAAGAAGGTCTGATTATTTTCCTCTTGTGTCCCCTGTTTTTCCTGGAAGTGTCAGGGTGTCACAAATGTTTCTTTGGAAGCCTGTGTGGATGCATGGGAAATTAATAGGAGTAAAAGCAGAGGAGCTACACGGGGCAGGGATTTTTAGTCAGACTGTTTAGTACACTCTGGTTCACTGCTAACCGTGAGGTAACTGAAATGCCTGACAGACAAGCCTGAGATAAAAGATTTGTGTTAAAGAATCCACATCCCTCGCCCTGCTGTTACAGGCGGATAGATCTTCAGTCTGGTTCTCGGCTCCTCTAAGCAGACTCCCAGTACAAAGAGGGAAAAGAAACCCCAGAGTCCTGGTAATTCTCAGCTTAAAAAGAAAGAAACAAATAAAAAACCCAGCCCATATTGTTGCTTTTTACTGTTTTTTTTTTAGTTTGGGAAAGCCTTTCAGGCCTTTGTAGGCTCCATAAAGAAGGGGAGGTGGGCACTGTCCCATTATTTTCCCTTGCCAACACACCTTGAAGGGGATGTCCCAAGGCCTAGTACTTCCGCCTTTGAGGGCAGGTGGGCTAAGTGACCGCTCTGTCGACAAGGCCGGAGCTGCCACATCTTACACTCCGTAGTCTCAGCTGGTAAGAAATGTTGATCTATTTTTTAATCTTTCTGGGTTGGGAGCTAGAAGTTCACCAGTGACGCGGCCTTAGCTGAGTACATGCCGACCAGCTCAGCCAAGCTGCAGTTCCACGGCAACGGGACCTTCCAGGTGACAAATGCCGGGTGTCCGGACAAATCGGGCTGTGAGTGTGGAAATGCTGGGGTGAGTTCTTCAACAAGAATTAAACAAACTGTTCTCTGGGATCTTTTAGCTCCCACAAGTCACAACTCCTGGGTGGGCTCTTCATGGCCTCAGGATGCGGACAGGAAGTCAGGGAACATGCCAGCACTATGCTCAGACAGGGCAGTGCAATCTCATTGGTGTTTGCAAAACTGAACAGAAAAGCAGAGCAGGAGCAGCTCTCTAGCCAGGGGTGGATCAGAGGAACTTACCCTGTGTTTTCATTTAAGAAACATCGACAGATCTGCGCTGCCTTGCTCGGGGATTCTCGGACTCGGTGCCCAGCGCTTGCGTGCAAGGACCCCTTCCAGCCAGTCGGACACTGCTGTGAAATATGCGGTGAGTGCAGAATGGGGATTAATTCCTGTAAGCAGGCATGGGCATGCTGGCCTTCTGGCATAGCTTTATTGTATCTATTTCCTTGGTATTAGGCCTTGAATGCCCTTCTGGAGTTGAATCTTGTGGTTGTCATCTTTACTTTGGGAATGCCAACAATTGACTGACTGCTGTTTGAGTGGTGCGGGGTCTGGTCGGTGGAAAGGTCAGAGCTTTTGGACGGAACCTCGGAGGCTTGAGTTGGTATAAAAATAATTAAACATGCTGGGGACTCTGCAAGTATCGAGACTCAGGCTTAATAATTTAGGGCCTGATCCAAAGTCCAGTGAAATCGGTGGGAAAACTCCTGTTAACTCAGTGGACTCTAGACTCACTTTGGCTGGACTTTCTGAAGCTGAGGAATAACCCATACTCCGCCTGCTGAGCCCTTCTGTTTTTTCTCTGTGGGGTTTTGATCAACCCCCCATATCAGCATGGTGGCATCAAGAGAAAGGTCTTTTACATAGTGTTCTATCTACCGCTCCTCCCCCAGTGGTAAGTATTTTATATTGATGATATCCAAGCAGGACAGCTTCCAATAGCACATCAGCTGTGGTAGAATTTGGTTCCTTTGGGGTTTAGACTGTCCAAATCCCTGCCAGAATTGAAACCGTACGTGTTTCTTAGCTTGGTTCTGGTTTAGCCAGCACTTTGTTGGCTCGAATAGCAATGTATGATGAAGAAGTACAAAGGATTCATTGATCGAACAAACCCCTGAACTGTCCTGATTCTGCATCCAACTTTCTCCTTGTTCCTGCTCTAGGGGCACCTCTACCTCCCTATGAAGTGAGATTAAAAGACACAGGAAAAGGATTTTAGAGTTAAAGCTCTGAGCCCCTCAATGGAGCTTTGTACAGGGATCACCTTGCAGGATGGGGACCCAAGCTCACAGGATGATTGTAGAAAACAATGCTCAGTGCTTCCTTTAGTGCCATCAGATCTTAAATGCACAACATAAATATTAACTATTCATCAAACAGCCCCGCTGCGGTTGGTAGCTATTTATTATCCCCATTTCACAGATGGGGAAACTGAGGCACAGGGGCTGGCTTCAGAGGAAGGGATTCAGCACCTCTGAAAATTAGGCTCCTTTTGCTTAAGGCCTAAAGGTTGGCCTTAGGGACTTGTCCAAGGAAGTCAGTGTCAGGATCCTCTAGCAGTGGGTTCAAATCAACCCCACCACCTCTTCCCACCCCTGCACTGTGCCTCAAATGCCTGTCTCTGGAGTCTGAGTTATGCAGAGCGCTGAGTTATATTTCTGTCTCTCTGAATCATTATCATCCCTTTCTGGAGTCTATCTTGGATTGCAGCCTTTTGTCCCTGTCTGATTTTTCCGAGCCCTGCCCCTGCCCCTGGTTTAGCCTGTCAGGGTGTCACAAGTCATCAAGATAGTTCAATCCATTCCTGTCAGTGCAGGCTGCGAGGACTGCATTCAGTGCTGGCATCAGGGATGTCACTAATGGAAAATACCCAAGGAAAATGCACTTTCTTGTTCCAATAAATGTCATCTTTATCACCTACGGTAAATTTAATTGAAAATGAAAATATACCCAACAGATTGGCGGAATTTCCTCTACATATGGGTGTTTGTCTGCTTATCTACCTGGAAAGTGAACAAGAATTTTTCATATACAGTCATCATGCCAAACTCATTAGGGCTAGCATATGGTTTTCAAACCTGTTCGTACCAGCAGAGCCTTTGAAAGCAATTAATGGAACTTCATATTTCCAGAAACTTTTACTCCTGCTTTTCAAGAAAAATATTTAGCTCAGCTAACGTGGTGCCAATTGATTTGGTGAATCCAATTGTGCCCTTCTCTAGTGCTTTTTATCCAAGGAGCTCAAAGTACTTTACAAGCATTGCTGAACGCTCATCATTACCTCTTTAAGAACTAGGTAAGTGTCCGGAGCGGATGTGGCTTTCCCAGGAGTGTTCTGAAAAGAGCCCTGCTGACGCTGGCTTTTTTAAACCTGTAAAAAGACCAGCAATAGAGGAGGTGTTTCCTGCTGAAAGCTTTTTTCAGAGATCGCTAGCTGATAGAATTATCCCCCCCTTTGTGAGCTCTAGAATGGCACCAGATTACACAAATGGGACTGGGGAATTGTTTGTGAATCTTGTACTGATCCAGATCTTGGTAGACTCTGAAAACCACATTGATTCACGCTACCAGCCCCACAATAGCCCACATGCAAGGAGAGGTGTGCTTGCAAATGCGAAATCAATGAACCTGTGTGTGTTCTTTCTTGTCTTTCTGCCTTTGAACTATAGGAGCCACTATTTCACTGGAATACACTCCTGGTTTCGACATTAGGCAGTATCAGAACAGAATTCTTCACGCCTTCCTGAGCCTGGTATGGTAGTCTGTTTGGAAAGACTTATTTAATACACCATTCAGATAGAAGCCAGGAAATCCCACCAGTGAGACACTCACCATTATCTTATAATATAAATACATTATAATAGACTGGTATGTACATTTTTCCAGTGATGTCAAGCTGGGTAGTGGCTGCTTGCAGAGCCCTATCTGGTACTCTTGTAACTTGGAAGTCAGGCTGGGAAACAGCTGTTTGTAGCCCTGGCTTCTGACCTCAAACAGGAACTCAGCTGCTGGAGCACACAGAGTTCAGCTAGTAGGAAGTCTCTATTTACTATATGGCCCATTAGCGTTTCCCTTTTTTCCAGCTACATCCAACCTCCTACCCTGAATATTTGATGCTACGTGACCCTGGACAAGTCACTTCCCTGCCCAGTGCCTCAGTTTCCCCATTTTACAAAGGGGATTAATGATACTGACCTCCTTTGTAAAGTTCTTTGTGGTCTAGGGATGAAAAGCACAATGTAAGAGCTAGGTATTACTCCTGAAGCTAGTGATCTGGTTCTGCTCTCACATCAGGATGTCACTGGTGTGAATCCTGATTTACAGTGGTGTAAATGAGAGCAGAACCAGGCGTGTTGAGCCCAGACTACCCCAAACTGTCCCACTCTTCCAGTTAACAAGACTATAGCCCAAGGACAGAACACAGAGTGCTGTTCAACACAGAGCCAGCAGCACGGGCACCAGGAGCTCACACCTGCCTTGTTCGAATTTTGACAGTCAGGGGCAGCAAGTCCCAAAGTCAGGCTCCTTTGAATGAGGAAAGAGTCAGCCCTGGACCATGCAGGGTTCCCGATGGCCCTCGAACTGCAGTGGGAGTTGTTCCTTTTTGTCATTCATTCCTACTATTGTTTTGGGGCTAGGGATGTGAACTGGGGGGGTATGGGGAGAGGAGAGGGGGTTGATTTCACCTCCTTTCCTTCACTCACCCCTCTTGGCCGCGTGGTCTCCCAGAGAAGTTAGCAGAGTCGTGGAGTTTAAGGCCAGAAGGGACCGCCAGATTGTCTTGTGTGACTGCTTGTATGTCACAGGCCACCCACACCATCCAGCACCCGGCCACTAAACCCAGCACCCAAAATGAGTTAAAAGTTGAACAGCCCACAGGAGACTAGTGTTAGGGGGCTTATTCCTTCACCCACTTACTTCCCTGGTCCTTCTCGCATGAACAGAGAGCAACAATACCCGAAGTCCAAAGGTGCAAACAATTCGATGTTTATTGGGGTGAACTTCCAGCAAGCATGATTCCAGTTTCCTTCCTTAGTATCCTCCTTCCCAGCTCTGACACCACAGAGCCTTACACCTGTGTCCCTGTTCCCATTCCTGCCCTTAGCCAAACATGATTCCAACTTCCTTACTCCCATTCCCTGTTCCCATTTCCCCCTTTAGCAAAACATGATTCCAACTTCCTTACTCCCATTCCCTGTTCCCATTTCCCCCTTTAGCAAAACATTATTCCAATTTTCTTACCCCCATTCCCTGTTCCCATCTCACACACCCACATGCCCACCCCCACCCACTTCCTCATTGACTACAGATTATATAGTAAAACTTGAGTTCTGCTTAGCTATACCTTAACCAATCATTTTCCTGAAATGTAACTAACCAATCCTAACATATTGTAACATGATTATGTAACCAATTATATCCCACCACCTCAATTAGTTTACACCCAGCAAAATTAATTATACAGCAGACAGGAACAATCACAGAACCAGACAGAGATTATACAGACAAACAACAGCAAAGTGGGAACTATAATGACAAAACAATACAGAAGTGAGGATTTCACATCCCAGCTATTGATAAGTGAGTTCTTGCCAGACAGGATGCTATCAAACTAAGTTTCCTTTTACATTTTCTAGGCACTTCCCTTTCTCTGGAGGTGATAGGAATACAATCCCGTCCTGATAGTGCCTAACAGCCCAATAGCACCTTATTTCAATGTGACTAGTTTGGAATGTGAGGATGTGACCGTTCGCTTCCCAGCTTATGGCTGCCTCTGCTGCTTAGCCAAAGGCCTGAGCCTAAGCACAGGGCCACAAACTGTCACAGTAAGAGAAGGCCCTTACACTGGCAGACAGTGGTTTTGATTCTTTCTTTTATACCTCTATCACTAGCCAAGTGATAAGAATACACCTAAATTCTTAGAGTATAGGCCTTTACAGACAGGCCTGAATATCTATATCCTAACAACTAGGCTATGATGTGTGACAGGAGGGTGGGACCGAGGTGCACCACTGCCCGACACCCCCTCCATGGCAGGGAAATGATTAAGTGAGATACACTCAGACCATCCTACCAAGTGAGCCACACCCCATGCTGCAGAGGAAGGCAAAAAAACCCCAAAGTCACAGCCAATCTGACCTGAAGGGATGCTTGGTACCATCTCAAGGCACCAGCCCACCCCGCCCAGTGTCCATTGTCAGCCATGGAGGGTTGCCAACTTTCTAATTGCACAAAACCCCCTTCCCTGCCCCTTCCCCGAGGCTCCATCCTGATACAGCTCTTCTCTGACTCCACCCCCTACTCACTCCAGCTCCCCTCTCTCTGTCACTCACTCTCCCCCACCCTCACTCACTTTCACTGGGCTGGGGCGGGAGTTGGGGTGCGGGAGTGGGGGAGGGCTACAGCTGGTGGTGTGAGCTCCAGGGTGTGGGTGAGAAATGAGGGGTTCAGGGTACGGGAGGAGGCTCTGGGCTGGGACAGGAGGCTGGAGTGTGGGAGGACATGCGGGCTCTGGGATGGTGCCGGGGATGAGAGATTTGGGGTGCAGGAGGGGGCTCCGGGCTGGAGTTGAGGGGTTTGGTGTGTGGGAGGAGGTTCAGGGCTGGGGTAGGGGGTTGGGGTGCGAGAGGGGATTCCGACCTGGGGCAGGGGGTTGGGGTGCGGATGGGGGTGCGGGATCTGGGAGGGAGTTAGGGTGCAGGAGGGGGTTCTGACCTGGGGTACGGGGTTGGGGTGCTGGGTCTGGGAGGGAGTTTGGGTGTGGGAGGGGGTTCTGACTTGGGGAAGGGGGTTTGAGGTGCAGGTTCCAGCCGGGTGGCACTTACCTCAGGTAGCTCCTGGTCGGCAGCGCAGTGGGGCTAAGACAGGCTCCCTGCCTGCCCTGGCTCCGCGCTGCTCCTGGAAGTGGCCAGCATGTCCGGCCCCTAAGCAGAGGGGCCAGGAGGCTTTGTGTGGTGTGTGCTTCCTGCCCCCGCAGGCACCACCCCCTCAGCTCCCATTGGCTGTGGTTCCCGGCCAATGGGAGCTGCAGAGCCGGCGCTTGGGTGGGGGCAGCACGCAGGGCTTCCCTGATTGCCCCTGCCCCTTGGGGCTGTGGGGACATGCCAGCTGCTTCTGAGGAGCTGCACAGAGCCAGGGCAGGCAGGAAGCTTGCCTTAGCCCCACTGCACCCCTGACCGGACTTTTAATGGCCTGGTCAGCAGTGCTGACCAGCGCTGCCAGGGTCACTTTTCGACCAGGCACCTGGCTCCAGCGGAAGGAGATTAAAAAAACCCACCAACCCAATCCCTGATGCTCCAGCGGAAGGAGATTAAAAAAACCCACCAACCCAGAGTATGGGTAAGGGGAGGCATAATCCCTTCCTGACCCCTGAGGTAGCTGTCTGAACCCCTGAAGTATGCACCTGAGGCTTCAACTCTTCTCTAAGTCTCAGCTGGGGGTGGGGACACTGGCTGGTGAGTGATGTGGGGCACTCTCTCTTCCCAAGGGATGACAGCATTTCAGCAGCAGGCAGAACCCACGCTGGGTGGGTTTACAGGGCCAGATTCACAGCCATGCAGGGGCCTAGCACAGAGCCGCTTTCATCCTGGTGGAGCTGGGTGGGTGGGGATGTAGGAGACTCCTCAAGGAGCATTCGGTTGGCATATCAGTTCCTATCCCATCCCACCACTGAGGGCATGGCCAGAGCAAAAGGTGCTTGAACAAGAAGGTGGTGCATCTGGCCAATCCCTGCCTGCCAGAATGGGTCCTAGAAAGTGTGGGCACCTGGGCCTAAACCAGAGCAGTTTTCAGGCTGCTCTAACTTATGCTGGGGACTAGTTTTGTCCCTGGCAGCCATGGGATCTGGGGGCACAAAGGTGGCTGACCAAAGAACCTGACCCACAGTTTTCAAAACATCTGTTAGCAACACTGCAGGAGAAGGCAGAGCTGGGGGTCCCAGGCTGCGCGACAGGCAAACTCGCTCAGGTGTCACGGTGCTCTTCGCAGCTGCCATGCTGAACCCCCGGCTCCACTCCTCTGCTCTGCGTTCTCCCGTCCAACCGGCCAGTCGAGCACACCAGTATTGGGGGTCACTGCAGCAGCCCGGCCTCATGCTCTGGAGCTTCGGGCCCTGTGCAGCCACCTGGAGGATATGGCTTCAGAGATCCCCCACAATGGATCCCTTGGGCCAAATTTTGCTCCGGGGCAGGTTGTGCTTCCGGAGTAACTTCACAGGAGTTACTCTGGATTTACCCTGCTATAATCAAGATCCGACTATAGCCCCATGTAGCAATAGATGCGAGTCTGGTTCTTCCCTCCTTACAAACGTGTACATTCTAATGTATTGTTTAAGGGTGTGTTACATACACTGCCTCTTTATACAGGGGCCAAATGACACTGTCACTAGAGCATAGGCGCCCCGATCCAGCTCCAAAGGGAGCAGTATTCCTACAGGCATAACCTACCCTGCGTACTCTGAAGTAACATTGGGCCCTGGTGTCTGT
The DNA here is from genome assembly GCF_965140235.1 of Caretta caretta. Classification (NCBI taxonomy): domain Eukaryota; kingdom Metazoa; phylum Chordata; order Testudines; family Cheloniidae; genus Caretta; species Caretta caretta. The sequence continues at coordinate 110,971,033 of NC_134211.1, forward strand.
TGTTTACAGCCCTGCATGGAAAGAAGACATAAATGTGTCGTTGTGAAAACACAGCCATGATGTGATTCACAGCCGCACTAGCTCTTTGATGATATTTACATTAAGATTTATAGCCAGCACTTATTTTACTGTCCATCGCAGCTCCAGCTAGAGACAGACCCTGTGATCTCTGCCTGCTGACCTAATGTGTTTTGTGTGTCTTGCTTTCTCGGAAAAGCCAAAATATGCAGGTGTTCAGATGGCTATATCCAAGGTGCGTAAACCCCAGACTTCGCGGAATGCAGTTCCGGTCATCCAGATTGTGCTAATGGATGATAAGACAGGGTCACAGACAGGGACTAATGCTGAACAGTTGGCTGAGGACATCATGCGTGACATAACAGTGCACGGTAACTGGTCCCATTCACCTATGGAAGATTCTTTCTCATTCACCAATGATGCTTTCTAGGCGGTTAATAGGAATCACAGAAAATTAAGTGGCAGTTTATTTAACAAAGTATGTATTGAAAACTCCTGGTTGCTTGTACATAGCTTGTCCATCCTTAGAGATTTTTAAGGCTCAGCTTTACAAAGCCCTGGCTGGGATGATTTAGTTGGTGTTGGTCCTGCTTTGAGCAGGGGATTGGATTAGATGACCACCTGAGGTCTCTTCCACCCCTAGTATTCTATGATAGCACTTTGCTGTGTCTATCCTCCAAGGACCATAGCAACGTAGTTCCAGTGGTGTAGCTATGCTGGCATAACCCTGTAGTATAAATGCAGCCTACAGTGATGGAAGGGGGTTTCTGTCGCCGTTAAGAACTTCGCCTCCCTGACCAACGGCAGCTGCAATGGCAGAATCATTCTTCTGTCAGCCTAGCTGCATCTACACCAGCGGAGAGGTCAGCATAGCTACAGTGCTCTGCGGTCTGGATTTTTCATACCCCGGAGCACCATGCCAACGTACATTTTAAGTGTAGATCAGCACTTTCAGCTTCTAAGCATTTTCCGGCCCCTCTGAATTAATCAGTGCGAGTCCAGCACAACTCTTGCAAATCTATCCTCCCCCACTCCCTAAGGACTTGGCTACACACAAGTTCAGTGTTAACTGGTACAGCTTTGTATGTGGACACTTAAAACTGGTTATATCGGTTTAGTTTGTCCTTGTGAATTTACAGCAGTGTCCACATATAGAGCTGTACCGGTTTAACTAAATGAGTATAAAATCACACCTTTGGTCATCTTTAGTCTTGTCTACACCCAAAAGTTGTACCAGTATAGTGGTACAGTTAAAGTGATACAACCCCCAGTGTGGAAGCAATTATATTGGTATAAAGGTGTTTATATTTGTGCCGTTTATTTCCATATGGGAAGAGGACTGAAGTTATACCGGTACACGGCATTTTTACATCAGTATAACTATGTCCATCCTAGGGACTTTACAGGTATAATTATTTTGGTAAACAATCCCTTCCCTAACCAAAATAACTATGCCAGTACCAAAGCTGTCCATGGACCAGCCTTTCTGTGTAGGCCAGGATTAATTCTGCAGGAAGAAAGAAACTGCCACTTGCATGTTGCCTATCGGATGCCAGTAGCTCAGTGGTTTGAGCATTGGCTTGCTAAACCCAGGGTTCTGCGTTCAATCCTTGAGGGGGCTGTTTAGGGATCTGTGGCAAAAATTGGGGATTGGTCCTACTTTGAGCAGGGGGTTGGACTAGATGACCTCCTGAGGTCCCTTCTAACCCTGATATTCTATGATTCTAAGGCTACTAACCTTAGAAAAATATCTACACAAATAGCCTCTTTTTTCCAGAAAGGAAAGGAATTGGGTGTCTGAACTTAGGGACTTTACCATTCTCCATACAACCTGTCCATTCTTGTCTCCACCTCCAAATAGAGGAACAAGCAAAAGGAACAGAGTTTTCACATAAAGTTTTTCACTCTTGCAAAATGCATTTCCCATATGTGGGCTCCTGATATCCCCCAAGAATAGCACTGTTGATTGGCCAGACTAGTGGATTAATTGAACCTTTTCACTGATCCCATAAAAGGGACCACACTATCTGCCTAGTTCACTTTTTCTGGAGGATAGCTCTGATCCAAACCTTCCTGCATAGAATATGAGACACTCATGCTAGAGCTGTGCAGAACATTCAAATAAAACCTGGACTCTCAGAAAGGCTCATGAGCCTGGAACTTGGGCAAGACTCTTGGGTGTCCATCATTTGATTTATGATAGATCCAAATCAGTCCCCCAGAGCTGAGTTCCCTCTGAAATGTGTCCCGTTCTTGATGTAGAGCCTGATTCAAATAGTGTGACTCAAGCCCATCTCTAGCGGGAACCAGGGCCAACATTTTCAAAATGAGGAGCCTAAAGTTAGACTCTTGAATCCACATCTAGGGCTTGTCTGCACTGCAAATGTTTTGCCAGCATCGTTATACCAGTATAGCTAACCCAGCAGAGCTCCCTAGTGGAGATGCACTGTAAGCTGACAGGAGGAATTCTGCCGGCACAGTTAAAACACCTCCCTGAGCAACACGAGCTAAACAGAGGGAAGCACTCTTCTATCAGTATAGTCATGTCTACACCCGGGATCTTTTCTGGCATACCTATGTTGTCTACGCGGTATGTTTTTTTTCATAGTATGCTGGCAAAACTTTGTAGTGGATAGCCTCTAACATGTAAGTAAATGACTTGATTTTCAAAAGAGCCGAATACCTTGAAGTCAGTGAGGGCTGTTGGCTGTTCAGCACTTTGGAAAAGCTTGGCACCCATGAAAGGTGGAGGTCTTGACCAAGTCTCACTTGGACTGATTTTTTAACCTGAATTGCCAAGTAAGTGACGCTAGTGTGCGTGAGAACCCGTGCTAACCAGAACTGAAGGGCTGCGTCTCCCAAACCCCTGTAAACGGAAACTACTGATGGCACACAGCCCCAAGACCTGCTATTTAGCCTGACCCATGTTTGCGGAAATGCTAATGCCACAGTGAGTTGCAGAGAGTATTTTTCTAGGCACCCTGCTTTTTATGTACATACCAGTTCAGTACAGGGATTGCAAGTCAGGGGAGAAGGGGGGAGGGTGTTGTATTATATAACCCTGTACTGAAAAATCCTCTTACCTACTTTGCAGGTGACTCCTTTGGCATTGTGACGGATACAGTGCAAGTAGCCACTGGCAGTAATTCTAATGGAGAAGGAGGCACCATTGCTGGGACGGTTATTGGTCTACTCCTTGGGGTGCTGTTGCTCGGCATAATGCTGTTTCTCCACTGGAAGGGGATGATAAGGTAGGCACGGGGGCTTTCACACCCATTCGATTGTTAACCACCGAAGAGTTTTGTTTAACAGCTGAGACTAAGAAAATGAACTCCGAGGTCTTCCGTCGTTCACTGATTCATGAAACAAAGAATCCAGGGATTGGCCCAGACCCTACCCACCATTAAAGCAACTTTATGTTACTCCACCAGTGTCAAGCTGTGCTAGCATTGGCAGAGCCGGCCTCCCAAATATCCTCGCATCCTGGGGAGGTCCTAAGGTGACAAAGAACTGCCAGAGCAGCGTCTACGTCACGCCCTGTCCCTGCAGCCCGGTCGTGGCTGGGCATCCTGGCATTGCAACAGTCCTTGGCTGTGTGTGTTGTGGGAAGCTGGAATAAATGAGGGCAGCCTTGAGGCTGCTCTGACTTGTACCCAGGGACTGGTAGGTGCATAGTGGCCCCAGGATCAGGGAAGTTCTTTGGTGGCTTCAAGGCGCATTAGTGCCCCCTCCAGCTGCAGCCCACGAACCAATAGCTGTCGCGCTGTTCTCCGGTTTGAGTTCAATGTGGTTCAATTTTGTAACTTAATGGAAATTCCCTGTCGCTTTGCAGTCCCGCAACTGCATGCAGAACTGACATTGCCTGGTGGGGCCCATTTGGCCATATTAATGCATCGAAACAATTCTAAACACTTGTTCTGCAACTTTGTGTCCCTGAGAGCAAATTGCCTGACGGAGAGAGCCCGCGGCAGCCCGTTGGACCATATCACTTTATTTATTAATTGTCACGCAGCCTGCGCTCAGGCGTCAAAAACGGAGACTAGGCCAGGGCAGGGCTCGGCCTTGCATTCCTTCTGCGCCCCAAATTCCCACGGAGGCCAAAGGAACCCGGTCTACAGGTCTGGGCCCTCACTTTTTTTGGGTGGCTGCAGATCTGGGGCCTGTTGAAGTACCTTGGGGCTTGTCTGACTGTTCCATTGGCCAGCACGCAATTTAAATCACTTGTGTTTGTTAAATGTTTCAGACTTCTTGCGAAACAAGCAGATTCAAGCAGTAAAGATTACATCTCTGAAATGTTAGCTCTGTGTGTGTGTGTGTGTGCGTGCACTGGGAGGATGTATAGCTATCAGGGAATAGCTGTACTGGGAGGTGGCTGGATCGGATGCATTTGACACAATAGGTGAGATGAGAAGAAGGAAAAAAGGGGGAATTCAGAAGGAAAAGGGGAGAAAACTGGGGGTGGCCGGGGAAGGGCCCATCACAAGATTTCAGTGTAATCAGATGGGCTTTATGAGCCTATTCTGCAGGTGTTTGTCCCATATGTCAGATTACCACAGCAAAGGATCACAAAACAGCCCGGTCTCTGCTTAAAAAGCTTTACCAGCAGAGCCATGTCAGGGGTGTGCTTTGCGGTTATGCTGATAAAATACCCAGTGTAGACACAGTTATACTGGTATAAGGTGCTTTATACCACTATAACTTGGGCCAGGTCTACCCTACAGACTCCTGGCAGCATTGCTCCCTGAGCCAGGGGGTGAAGAGATGTGATTTTTGACCAACAAAGCTGTGCCAGGAAAAGGCCATAGTGTAGACGCAGCTATGTTGGCAAAACTAGCTTGTTTCAGTCCGGCGGGGTAGTTTTACTTCACCAGTGCAACATACAGCTTTGCCAGCACAGCAGCATCCTCGCTAGGCATGATTTGCTGCTATAGCATACCAGGATTCCTATACCGGACCATGGAAATACCACTAGTCTGGGAAAGTACTTCTAAGTGCAGATATAGCTTTATTTTGCCTCGCCGAATTGGAATAAGCTATACCAGTATAGCTGCTTCCACACTAGGGGAGTGGTGTTGCTCTAACTATGATGGCATAGTTAAAGTGACAAAACTGTTACATGTAGCCAAGGCCAGATGTTCCAGATGAAATCCCATGTCCAGGCTGCTGTTGCATACCAAAGAGCTTTGTCACAGCTGGCTGGCTCCAGCGAGGGAGGAATCCAAGGCAGGCTGCTTCTGCTTTTGCCAATGCATTAGTGTTGCATTTTTCAACAACCAGTGCAGTTCTCAGGCATCATTTGTTTTTCTTGCCTCTCGACAAGCGCAGAGATGGTTAGTGTTTCCTAGCAAAAAATAGCAGATTTATTTCAGTTCTAAGTAAATCTTCAGCCCCCATAGTTGTTACTAGATTATTCATTTCCCAGTGACGTTCGTCTGGAGGCTGGGTAGTTGTTTGACATGCGTGCTCACTGCTTTGGGAGGAAAGTTTATGAAATAATGAAAGAGGGGGGGAACCCAAGACCAAAGCCTTTGGCTTGGCTCTCCCTGCCCAGCTGCAGGCTCTGAATTCCAGCGCTGGCACAAAAACCACTTCAGCACTCGGATCACTGCTGCTGGATACCAGTTTTTTCCTATAATGGAGGGTGCTCTAAATTAGAAAATGGGGAAATGATAGGGCCAGCCAGAATGTGTGAGAGCTTCAGAGCAACCTGAAGCTCTAAAGCAGAGGATGCCAATCATCCTAAGTGCTACTGAAACAGTCCTCCTTCAGAGAGCCTCGGTTTTAAAACTAAAGGAGTACTTGTGGCACCTTAGAGACTAACCAATTTATTTGAGCATGAGCTTTCGTGAGCTACAGCTCACTTCATCGGATGAAAACTGACTACAGCCACTTCCCTGAAGAGCAATCAATGTCCCTTTTTCAAGAGGGCTTGACACTTACCTGAAATATTCCCCCACCTCTAGCATGAAGGAAATCCATTTCACTAGGGGAGACTGGCTTGACAGTTGCCTTCAGTATTGGATGGATGCACATTTGGGAACCTAAAATGTCTTTCCTCTCAGATTACCATCCGTACACTTGGCAGGCCTGTGGAACAGAAAGAAGGACCAGGATGTTGTGGCAGGACCAAGTGACAAAGGGTTTGACAATCCCATATTTGACACGCCGACCAACAGAGCTGTAAGTGTCTTCACTTTCTCTTTTTCCACAGCTGGCTCAACGCGTAACCCTTTGCTCAGCCTTTGCATGTGGAATTGTCATTGCAGGCACTGGGCTGGTGGGGTGATTGGGTACTGGCTGGAATATCTGACCTGGGTGGTGTCTGCTCGATGGAATGTCGAGTCTCTGGGACTCTGCAGACTACAGCAGGGATAAGTCCTATGTACACAGTGGAGATTCCTCGTTAGCTCCAGTGGAAATGCTGTGTGCACTTGGAGTGAGTGGAAGCCCTTGGGCTCTCCCTCGATGCTGCAGATGTGCTATACAGCTGGTGACTGTGCTGGCCATTGTTTGTGGCCAGACGCTTTTTACAATGTGGGTCGCTAGAAGCTCTCCAGTTTTACACACCCATCACGGCTGAGGCTTTCAAAGGAGTGGTAGGTAAGGTCTATGTCCCGAGTGCATTGCAAGCGGCTTGGATGTGTGGAACATTTGAGGGAGGCCAAATCTGAGGAACATTCTGAGCTGGCAGCTGTAGCTAGGAGCCAGAGCACTAAGTACAAAATGTAGCAGAGGTGTTTCATTTTCTGGAGACGTTACTGGCAAAAATGAGTTGTGCTGTTTCTGAATCCATAGTGCCTTCGACTGACATGTTTCTTCCACGCCCTCCCCACACTCCTCCCCTTCATAGCTCTGTAACTAAAAAAACAAATTACCCCATCTAATGTAATTGGGGTGTGACAAGAGTGAGCAGCAGGAGAAGAGAATTGCTCTGGGAGGAAGGACACTTGCCCCAGAAAGAGCCGGGCAGAGCTCAGGCCAGCCTGCGTTGCGGGGGGCTTGGGCTAGCCACACTCGGGGCGGGGGCCCTCAGATGAGCAGCTCGGGCCAGCCCAGGGGTGAGGGTGGGGCCTCAGGCTAGCCCTATGTGGTGTCCCATTTTCCCTTTGGGAAATGTGGTCACCCTAGGGATGGGCTAAAAGCTTATCAGGTTCCACAGAAGGTTTTTCCTTTCTCTGGATGAGACCATCCACCATTACATTAGATGGGGTCACTTTGTTTTGTAGTTCCAGAGATAGGAGCCTCATGCTTCATGGCAGAAGCCAGCCCCAGCTGGATGGTCTAAGGAGGAACATCCTCTGTGGGCAGCTCAGTCCAGAATGGTCAACTGAGGGGTTTCGGCTGCTGGTCACTGCTGGAAACAAGATACTGAGCTAGACGGCTGGCTGGTCTGAGCCGGTCTGGCCATTTCCATGTGAAGTATGCAGCTTGCTGAACGGTAGTGCTCAGTTCCACAATGTCACATCAGATTCACTTCATCTTACAAGCGCCTGAGCTCGGCTTTTTTTTCACCCCTCTCCTTAAACATTTTGTCTCTTTCTGTTGTAGGAGTCACATGGTGCATGCTCCAGAGAGGAGGCCCTGAAGGAGATGGCTAGTAAAGAGAGTGGGATTTATTTTGTTAACCCATTATATGATGAAACTGAACTCATTGCTTAATAGCAGAGTCTTGAGCGGTCCTAGCCAAATGTGAGGTTGGAATATAATTTCATTCAGGCTAATATTTTACCCACTGTACAGTAATAGTTATCCCAGGATAACCCTCTATGGGGACATTTTTATTTTGCAGTAAAAGTGGCTTTTATTTGGTTATTCTAAATCTCTTCCCAAGTGTTATAAGTTAAAGCAGAAAAAGCCACCCTTATACCGGAATAAGTGTGTCCACATGCAGGGATTATACACCGGTATACTATACCTCTTTAAATTCGCACCTTAGTTTATACCAAAAAACCTCTACCACGTAGACAAGGCCTAACTAAAATCCCCCTGCATCAGCATCTGTGTATGATTTCTTCAGTTCCTGTCCTAAACTGTTATTTTGTGTTGCTGCTAGAGCTGCTGAGTTCTTCCACCCCCAAGGTGGCTGCATTTCAGTGGTGGGTGAATTGATATAATTTGCATATCAGTTTTCCTTGTCACTGACAGGAGCTGTATTCACTCATTTGTTAGCTGAAGTTCCCAATGCCTTAACAGAATAAACAGTGTTCATACAGTTCATGTCATTTGTGTGCAATCGTTGTTTTTTTCCCCCTTTAAAGATATTCAATTAAATAACAATACTTTATCCCTATTTTATCCAAGAAGCTGAGGCATAGAGAGATCAAAGGCTTGATCCCTGCAAGATGCTGAGCTCTCTGGCCTAGATCCAGCACTTTTCACATGAAATCAGCCAGTGATTTGTGTGTGTGGAGAGAAACAGGCATGGCAGCAAAATATTTCAGAGTCCTTGTTTGTTTCCCTGATCACTGAGAATATCTGAATGCAGATTTCTCCCCCGCCCTCCACCCCCCGCCAGCCCATTTCACAAGATGGAATCCTAAGCAAGTATTTATCTTCCTCTGTCATTTATTGAAATGGCTGCACTGCTCCGATTTCTCCTGCGATCCCATTCAAGTTTGATATTTGTTATGAGAACTTAAAAGAGCCACCTTGGAATTTTTCATGTTGCTTCCTGAGGTCAGAGAGCAAATATTTTAGCAGGAAAACAAAAGCGGGGACCCATCATTTTTTACATTCCTGACATTCCAATGTGCCACTTTACGATGTCCACACTAGTTCCATTGAGAAGTCCAGCATGAGATGTTTAAATGGCTTTATTTTCTGCATCAGAGACAAGGTGGGTGAGGGCCTATCTTTTACTGGACCAACTTCTGTTGGTGAGAGAGACAAGCCTTTGAGCCACACAGAGCGCTTCTTTGAGTCTGGGGAAAGTATTAATAGTGTCACAGCTAAATACAAGATCAAACAGCTGTTTTAGCATAGCTAGAACATATGCTAAGGAACCTTTATGCTAAACTATCTTTTCCATCTTGTGTTCAGCTGTAGCACTCCTTCCCAGTCCTGAAGAAGCAGGTCTCATTCACCAACAGAAGTTGGTCCAATAAAGGATATGACCTCACCCACCTTGTCGCTCTAATATCCTGGGAACGGCACCAATATTCCTTTCTGCATGACATTCTGGGGACTAGTTAAGTGCTCAATTAAGAGTGGGACTAAGAGGCACAACCTTTCCACAGCTCCTTAGTACGTGGCATCAGGAACAGTATGGTAAGTATGTAGCCTCATTGATTTTAAGGCCAGAAGGGACCATTATGATCATCTAGTCTAACCTCCTGCATAACACAGGCCAGAGAACTTTCAGCATGGACGTTTACTTATTTATCACTGGATTTTTATAGCTGGTACCTCTCAAATACCCTACGCACCCCAAAAATTCATGCAGCAATCCTCCTCACGTGTTGGGAATTCATTATAGAATAACTTATCAATGGGCAGATCTTGGATTCTGAATGTGTGGAGATGCGTGAAAATGTATGCAAATTTGCAATCTCCTGGGTTGTCAATAGGGCAGGTACGGTAGGGAAGTAGCTCTGTTTAGTTTATTATTTTTTGTTTTAGTCTTTAGATGGCCTAAGCTTTTTTCAAAGGCTTTGGAACTTGGTTTTATGTCTATCACAGGTTCTGACAAAATGTGACAGCTCATAGATAGTGTTTAAAGACATTACATGTCTGTCTCTAGGATAATGACCCACTGGAACTATTCTGACAAAGTTTCCTTTGCAGACAGATTAAATGTATTTTACAGGGGTCCCAAACATTTCCCAGTGCTGATTGGTTCACTTGCCTAACCATTGGCATGAATGGGGCAGAAAAATAGATTCAAACGTCAACCTCCAAAAGGCAAAAGTTTTGCAACAGCCAATTGATTCTGTTGCTGTTTTGGTAGCGAGGTTGGGCAAAGACATTATGGAGCAGACACTTGACTAATTTGTCATTCTGGGCTACCAGCCCCAACTGCTCGTGAATGGACCAGGGGCCAGAAACAAGGAGAGGGCCTCAAATAACAGCCCTCTACAACACACAGCATCTCTCCTGGTCCAAATGGAGACAGGCCCTGAGCAGTCAGATGGAAGAGTAGAAACCAGACAGCACAGCTAGGAAAACTGAAGTCAAAAATGGGAAGCTAATATGTGCTACCAACAAACTCCTTTTCCCTCATGGAGCCTCCTATGGGAGCCACTCATAGCAAAGACAGCAGCAGCATGGGAGCGGAGCTCAGTAACACCATGGGTCTGGAGTGGGAAAAGTAGGGGGGAGGTTTGAGGCCAAGGGATGAATTATCCCAGCGGCTTCTACAGTTCCCTTATTATCTGTATTACGGTAGCACCAAGAGGCCTTTACCAAGACCACAATCCCATTATGCTAGGTGCTGTATAAACCTACAATAACAAGATCCTGCCCTGCAATGGATACAATCTAAACAGACAGAAAGGTGGAGGAATGGAGTATAGTGAGCCCCATTCTGCAGGGACAGAGAGATGACGAAGCCTGGATCAGAGCTTGTGAACTGAACTCAGAGCCCTGATTTCTAGTCTACTGCCTCACACCGCAGCTCCTCCTTTCTGTAGCCCCCCTGAGGTGTCACCTCTTGGGCCCCACTACCTTGAAGGCTCTTTTAAGTGCAAAGCCTTGTGCCAATGTGTGTGCTGGGCCCAGGGATTGCTGTTGCCTTCAAAGCTGCCTTGCCTCACGTTGTGAGGATTGGTTAATGTTGGAATAACACACTGTAAAAATACACAGCTGCTATAAGTGCTTCATAACGTTGGTACCTGTTGCATCCTCTCTCAGAGACCACACCCTGCTAGGACCAGGGGCAATCACGCATATACTTCAACACAACAGCCAACAACCTACCTGACAGTCCTTGAGATGGGGGCATGTATCTGACATGAACTGGGTGATGACCGCCGGCTCCATTTCATAACAGATACCTACCATCCTTTATGTGGTAGCAGCTTTGGCTCACTGTTGGGACAGGCTAGGTTGTACCCACAAGCTAGAAGGGGAAGACTCCATAGCCCATTTCCCAGCCACCAATGAGCTCCTATTTGTCCCTATAGGGTATGTCTACACTCAATAAAAAAACCCCTGCTGGCTTGTGCCAACTGACTTGGGCTCGCAGGGCTCAGGTTAAGGGGCTTTTTAATTGGGGTGTAGACATTCGGGCAGGAGCTGCAATCCAAGCTCAGAGAGCCTCGCAACTCAGAGGGGCCTAGAGCCCAGGCTCCAGCTCTAGCATGAATGTCTACACTGCAGTTAAACAGCCCCTTATCCTGAGCCCCAGTCAGCTGGCATGGGCCAACTGCAGGTGTCTAATTGCAATGTAGACCCACCCTGAAAGACCAAGATGACGGAGCATGTAAAAGCCCAAACTGCCTAACTATCTACATGGAAAATTGAGCATGGGGTACCAGCCTTGGGACTCATGGGTGCTGGGGGTCTAGGCCTGGCTGTTTCTGGGACAAGTCACTTTCTCTCCCTGCCTAATTCAGATGGTAAGTGGTGCAGAGCAGAGACTGCCTGGGACCGGGTGGTTGGTTGTCCTTTGTTGATTTCAACTGAAAACGAATCACATTTAAAAACAATTCCAACTTTGCTTGTTTTAGTGACAAACGAGGAGCTGAAGTGTTAAAAACAATAGAGCGGAATGCTTCAAATGTGCTGGGGGCCCTGGCAGAACTACGTGCTGTGAGAATAAAACTGACAAGCCAATGAACCCTCCTGGGTACTGAAAAGAAAGGAGACTGGGACGGGAGGGGTGATGGAGGGGAAGAGACAACCACTGAACACTGCCAAGCCTCAGCCTCTTCCCTGCACAGAGGTGGGGGCAGCGAGGCCATCGATCTTACAGACTGGTTGTTGTTGCCAGTGCTGCACTTCCCATAATGTTAGATGCCATGGTAACAGGATGATGTCACTTGCCAAGCTATTCATCTACGAGCGCAGAATTTCACAGTCACACTGGCCTCCTGCATCAGTCAGCACTAGCTCATTGGAGGAGAGTGCGCAGTACAGCACCCCTCATACAACATGCTCCCACACAGCTGTGTGCTGCAGAATTCAACTGCCAAAAGCAAGGACACCCGCCACAAACACACCCACGCTAGGAGAGGAGGGATGGCCAAGGGGTTAGAGTGCTAGCCGGGGACTTGAGACACCTGGGTTCAATTCACTGCTCTGCCACGGGCTCCCTGTGTGACCTTGGGCAAATCACTGAAGGCCAAAGGTACGGAGGCATTGCTTCACTGAGTGTTACCTCCTAGGCGCCCTGTTGCCCAGTGGAACCCCCCAGCCCTCGGTTGGGTGCCCAGCCTCCCCATACAATGCATGGGCAGATTAAGGGATCCTCAGAGGCCGGGAGGGAACTAGCCATCTGTGAACTGCAGCGTGTGGCTGGTGGGCCTGAGTTGGGCACCTTCTGCCTCTTGGGAACGTCAGCCTTGACCCTCCTCCTGCAGTTAGTGGTCTAAACCAGGCCAGCCAACTCAGTAGCCCACACCCTGGAGTGGATGCAGCAACAAAGAGAACCATAGCCTGGTGGATCAGGCCCTTGGAACCTCAAGTTCAAAATCCTGTTTTGGCTGAGTCAGACCAGGGACTTGAACCTACATCCCAGGGGAGTGCCCTAACCGCTGGGGAATAACATAGATTCATAGATATTTAGGTCAGAAGGGACCATTATGATTATCTAGTCTGACCTCCTGCACAACGCAGGCCACACAATTTCACCCACCACTCCTACAAAAAAAACCTCACACCTATATCTGTGCTATTGAAGTCCTCAAATCGTAGTTTAAAGACTTCAAGGAGCAGAGAATCCTCCAGCAAGTGACCTGTGCCACATGCTACAGAGGAAGGCGAAAAACCTCCAGGGCCTCTTCCAATCTGCCCTGGAGGAAAATTCCTTCCCGACCCCAAATATGGCGATCAGCTAAACCCTGAGCATATGGGCAAGATTCATCAGCCAGATACATCAGGCTGCAGCTCCATAAATATTGACTTAGTTCTTCAAAGTGCAGCAGCCCTCCCCACACATACATACCCGGAGAGCTGGTGAGCACTCCACCAGTGTGGTGGTTAGGGCGCTCATCTCAGCTTTAGGAGCCCTGGCTTCATGTTCTGCTCCAAATCAGGTAAAACTGACTTGAAGTTGGGTCTCCCACATGCCCAGTAAGTGCTTTAAACACACACACAACGGTTTTGTCACAAAATGCTGATCTGCTGCCTCCCCTCCCCCATCTGCCATCCATTGTGACAGGAACTGTTCAGGAAGAACAGGCCGGGGAGAAAAGGAGAGGGAGTTGCACTGTATGTAAGGGAGCAAGCAATATGATTGCCCAGAGCTCCAGAATGAAACTGGAGTGTTGAGAGTCTTTGAGTTAAGTTTAGTGGTGAGAGCAACAAGGGTGGTGTCGCGGTGGGCCTCTGCTATAGACCAGGAGGATGAGGTAGACAAGGCTTTCTTCAGACAACTAACAGAATTTTCCAGATCACAGGCCCTGGGTCTCATGGGGGACTTCAATCACCCTGACATCTGCTGGGAGAGCAATACAGCGGTGCACAGACAATCCAGGAAGTTTTTGGAGAGTGCTGGGGACAACTTCCTAGTGCAAGTGCTGGAGGAACCAACCAGGGGCCGTGCTCCTCTTGACCTGCTGCTCACTAACAGGGAAGAATTGGTAGGGGAAGTAGAAGCGGGTGGCAACCTGGGCAGCAGTGACTATGAGATGGTCTAGTCCAGGATCCTGATAAAAGGAAGAAAGGCGAGCAGCAGAATAAGAATCCTGGACATCAGAAAAGCAGACTTTGACTCCCTCGGGGAACTGATGGGCAGGATCCCCTGGGAGGATATTATGAGGAGGAAAGGAGAACAGGAGAGCTGGCTGTATTTTAAAGAAGCCTTATTGAGGGTGCAGCAACAAACCCTCCCGATATGCAGAAAGAATAGCAAATATGGCAGGTGACCAGCTTGGCTTAACAGAGAAATCTTTGGTGAGCTTAAACACAAAAAGGAAGCTTACAAGAAGGGGAAACTTGGACAGATGACTAGGGAGGAGTATAAAAATATGGCTTAAGCATGCAAGGCTGTAATGAGGCAGGCCAAAGCACAACTGGAGTTGCAGCTAGCTAGGGCTGTGAAGGGTAACAAGAAGGGTTTCTACAGGTCTGTTAGCAACAAGAAGCTCAGGGAAAGTGTGGGACCCTTACTGAATGGGGGAGGCAACCTACTGACAGATGATATGGAAAAAGCTGAAGTACTCAATGCTATTTTTTTGCCTCAGTCTTCACAGACAAGGTCAGCTCCCAGACTCCTGTACTGGACAGCACATTATAGGGAGGAAGTGAGCAGCCCTCAGTGGTGAAAGAACAGGTTAAGGACTATTTAGAAAAGCTGGACATGCCCAAGTCTATAGGTCCAGATCTAATGCATCCGAGGGAGTTGGCTGATGTGATTTCAGAGCCATTGGCCATTATCTTTGAAAACTCGTGGTGATCAGGGAGGATCCTGGACGATTGGAAAAAGGCGAATATAGTGTCCATCTTTAAAAAAGGGAAGAAGGAGAATCTGGGGAACTACAGACCAGTCGGCCTCACCTCAGTCCCTGGAAAAATCATGGAGCAGGTCTTCAAGGAATCCATTTTGAAGCACTTGGAAGGTGATCAGGAACAGTCATCATGGATTCACCAAGGGCAAGTCATGCCTGACCAAACCTGATTGCCTTCTATGATGAGATAACTGGTTCTGTGGATATGGGGAAAGCGGTGGACGTGATATATCTTGACTTTAGTAAGCTTTTAATATGGTCTCCCACAATATTCTTGCCAGCAAATTAAAGAAGTATGGATCGAATGAATGGACTATAAAGTGGATAGAAATCTGGCTATATCGTCGGGCTCAACAGGTAATGATCAATGGCTCAATGTCTAGTTGGCAGCTGGTATCAAGCGGAGTGCCCGAGGGTTCAGTCCTGGGGCTGGTTTTGTTCAACATCTTCATTAATGATCTGGATGATGGGATGGATTGCACCCTCAGCAAGTTCTCAGATGACACTAAGCTGGGGGGAGAGGTAGTTATGCTGGAGGGTAGGGATAGGGTCCGGAGTGACCTAGACAAATTGGAGGATTGGGCCAAAAGACATCTGATGAGGATCAACAAAGACAAGTGCAGAATCCTGCACTTAGGAGGGAAGAGTCCCATGCACCGCTATAGGCTGGGGACCGACTGGCTAAGTGGCAGTTCTGCAGAAAAGGGCCTGGGGATTACAGTGGACGAGAAGCTGGATATGAGTCAGCAGTGTGCCCTTGTTGCCAAGAAGACTAATGGCATATTGGGCTGCATTAATAGGAGCATTGCCAGCAGATTGAGGGAAGTGATTATTCCCCTCTATTCGACACTGGTGAGGCCACATCTGGAGTATTGCATCCAGTTTTGGTCCCCCCACTACAGAAGGGATATGGACAAATTGGAGAGAGGCCAGCAGAGGGCAAAAAAAATTATTAGGGGGCTGGGTCACATGGCTTACAAGGAGAGGCTGAAGGAACTGGGCTTATTTAGTCTGTAGAAGATAAGAGTGGGGGGAGATTTGATAGCAATCTTCAACTACCTGAAGGGGGCGTTCCAAAGAGGATGGAGCTCGGCTGTTCTCAGTGGTGGCAGAAGACAAGAACAAGAAGTAATGGTCTCAAGTTGCAGTGCAGGAGGTCTAGGTTGTATATTAGGAAAAACTATTTCACTAGGAGGGTGGTGAAGCACTGGAATGGGTTACCTAGGGAGCTGATGGAATCTCCTTCCTTGGAGGTATTTAAGGCCTGGCTTGACAAAGCCCTGGCTGAGATGATTTAGTTGAGGATGCCCTGCTTTGGGCAGGGTGTTGGACTAGATGACTTAATCGTCTCTGAGTCTAATTGCAGCTAAGGCCTGCTGGTGAAATTAGCTTTCCCCTGCCTAGTGTGAGGCGCCATTGTAAATAATGGCAACAGCTAGAAATTTAGATGCCTAAAGGTTAGGTGGCAGCTGAGGGGCAGTTCTGAGAAGGTCAGTGAAACCTAAATGGTGAACGTAAGCCCTTAAATGCCTTTGTGGTGTGGTCCTGTGGGCCCAGGTCATGGTCTATCAAAGGGGATACTAGCACAGAGGTGTCATGAGGATACATGCATTAAAGGTTGTGAGGTACTCAGCTAATATGGGACTGGGGGGCCACCTAAGTTAGAGAGATAGCCCAGCCCTATGCCCATTGAATTCGGGGGACGCTCAATGGAAGCCTGATCAAGTCCTCTGTCTCCCTGAGTGTAGGCCCTAGATGGCCTGAAGCAGCTCTGTTGAAGAGGTGCTTGCACATGTGATGGCAAACAGGGTGTGTGTGTGGGGGGGCGAAGTGGGGGGGCTGGAGCTGTTAGCTGGTGTGGGTAGAGAGGGCCCCTGAGCTCTGAGCCGCCGGGGCTGTGGTGGGGTCCCGGGGCTGTCAGCTGCTGCGGCAGTAGGTTCTGGACCCTCCCACCCCTCCTGGAGTAAGGCTCAGGCTCTCATCACCCCCCGCCCCAGGGCTTGGGGTTTAGTTGTCTCCCTGTCCATTCTCCCCCCACCCCCCACATTATTTTCAGTAAAAGTCAGAGCTCTCATGAGCTTCTGTGAATTTTTGTTTATTGCCCATGACCTGTCCATGACTTTTACTAAAACCAAAAATCTTAACCTTAGCCATGGCCAATATAGGCACTGTAAGCAACTTGCCTCCCTCTGGTGGCCCCACCTACAGCCAGTGCTTAGCAGAGGGAGCAGGGGCAAAACCAGCATGGAGCCCACTGTGCAGTGGAGGGATGGCTCACAGAGCCTGGGTTGGGAGAGGCGACGTGCCCACCCCCCCCTTGGGTAGAGCGCATATGCCTGTGGCTTAGGACGGCACGGCAGGAGCTCCTCTGCTTGGGGACCTGCCCCCTCCCTTCATTTCCTGGAGCCCTTGCTCTAGGGGGTGCCCCCCCACACACACACGTGGTGCTGCCAACGCTTATATGCTGCCTGCCCTGAGGCCATTCCCCTGCCCACGTATAGTCCCCCAATTCCTTGTTCAGGGAATTCCCCTTCTAGCCTGCTGAGGTGCCCTCCAGCTCTCGCCCCTGTCTCTGCCCTCCCAAAAGGACACCAGTGCCCATCCTGATCCAGCCCCCCCCAGCACTGGCTCAATCCCCCTGACTGCCCTCCTCCCCTAGCTGCCCATCAGAGAACGCACTTACCATGGGGCCCGGGTCGAGGGGGTCCATTGCTGCTGGGCTGGCTCTGTGCTGCTTGCAGCTCTCTCTGCTCATGCGCCAGACATGGGATGAGCAGGCTTTATACGGTGGAGCCAGCCCAGCGTCACCTCGAGCAGCCAGAAGACACCAAGGGTGGCCCCTCTTCCCGGGGACATGTGGCTCTTGGCTACTTACCTGGGGCAGAGTCACCTGTGGCCATGGGCAGGTCCTGTATCGGCCTAGTGGTTAATCCAGCCCTGCCTGAGTAGGGTGACCATATTTCCCAAAGAGAAAATGGGACAATCTCCTCAGAGACTTGCCTGAGGTCCCCGCCCCCCCTCCAGTGCAAGGCTGCTTCCTGTAGCTGGAACCCTGCGCCTCCTCCGGCACCAGGCTGTTTCCTGTAGCTGGAACCCTGAAGCTCTCCGCTCCTCCCGCGTGCAATTTGTGAAGCTATTGTCTCTGGACCCCTGCGGGGCTCCCTCAGGAGGCTGTTGCCCGTGGCTAGAACCCTGCTGCCCCCCCCAAGCTCTTCCGCCCCCCTGTGGGGGGGCTGGGTCCCCCCTCACACTGTTCCAAAAGTGGGCATTTGTCCCGTTTGCTCTTGCCAGCTGATGAAGTTGGCAAGCGCAGCAAATGCCGCCTTTTGAAATAAAAGTGGGGACGGCCAGGACAGTGTGTAAAAAAGGGATATATGGTCCTAGCCAAAACGGGATATATGGTCACCCTATGCCTGAGCAGGTTCTTTAGTGCCTACGGCCCACGTGTAGATAACTGGCCTCACCTGGTATAAACACTTAGCCAACTTTGAGTCAGGCCATACTACAGCTTTCCCAATACTGGAATGAGCGGGCTTGGGGCTAGGGATGGGTTGACCAAGAGTGTTAGGCCACTCAGTGATTTTTGTAGCCTGGTGGAGGCCTCACACATGAAGGGTGGCAGCTGGGGGAAAAAAACAGCCCATAGGCCCAGAATTAGTTGCGCTGGGGATGCAAACTGCCACATGAGCAGAGTAAGGCTTGGGCACGCTGCAGATTGCTTTAGTCAGCCTGTGTGGGATGCAATGGAAGCACTTGGGGGGGGGGTGTCCGTGTCTCCTGTTTCCTCTTTGAATAGGCATTTTGGAGGTGAGGTGTGGGGAAGGTGGGGGAAGAGCCGTCACGCTTGCCTTTCATGTGCCCAGCTACTGCTTTGTGCCTCAGCCCCTTTAAAGGTTCTTCCTTTTGCTCTCACTTTTGGGGTGCTTACTCTGGCACTGGTAACGGACGCCGTGACTGCATAAAGCAGGCTGTTGCCAGCAAAGCGCTAAACAGCACATCCTGTGACCGAGTGCCAGGAAAGGAAACCAATAATAAGAGGGATCATTGCAAAACATGGCAGCAGAACGACACCGCTCGACTGCATCAGTTGAAAACATCCTATGCATTCCGCCGTGTATGATTGTGATTTTGCTGCGTGCCGGGAAAGGCCATTTGTAGCTGAGGCGATATGGTTTCACAAGACACGCAGCAGAATGCAAAGCAGGCAAGAGAGGCAGGTTTTCTCTTAGCACAGATCTATATTGGTTGACCGCTTGGCATGCAGGAGCCTGGATTTCCCACTACTGAGGATTAATTTGAAATGCATTAGAAGCTCTAGGTCACTTGCAGGAGCGGGTTTAATTAAAGCAGAGATCAATTTTGTCAGCATGCTAATAGAGCACAGTCTGTACTCTTCCTGTGGGAGCCACGTTCCGCTAGCCCATGAAGAAATGTTGCAGGGACTCTGTAGTTTTCACAGAAATGACCCGAGGGGGACAAAAAAGCCTCAGTGTGCCTTGCCAGGGCCAGGCTTGTGCTTTAGTACCAGAGTGCTGCTGCCATGAGGCCTTCTCCTACTCCCCACTGTATACTCCTGGCCCATGGCACAGAAAGGGTCTCATTAACCTAGCTTATTCTGCAGAACCAACACAAAACGGGGATGTAATTGGATTTGTACAGTTGCTTTGATAATCAATTCCTTAATTAGATTCTTGGACAGGGTTGCTAGGATTGCTCATGCAACATTTGAGTATCCGATGGCTTTGTTAAACTCTTGGGGCTAGGTTTCAGAGTAGCAGCCGTGTTAGTTATTCGCAAAAACAAAAGGAGGACTTGTGGCACCTTAGCGACTAACAAATTTATTTGAGCATAAGCTTTCGTGAGCTGTAGCTGTCGCTCATGAAAGCTTATGCTCAAATAAATTTGTTAGTCGCTAAGGTGCCACAAGTCCTCCTTTTCTTCCTGGGGCTAGGAGTTGAGATTGCCCACCGTACTAGACTAATGCAAAATATATTACCGTTAACAGCAGGTCTGCTGGAGTCCTTGGTTCCCAGGTTAGCGTAGCATTCACGGTGTTAATGGACATCAACCGGCACGTAGTCAGTATGCCTGCAATGGCTCCTAGAAGCTTCTCATAATTCAGATTAAAATCATTTTGTTCAGCAGCCCGTATAGCATTGCAGCACTTGGGTTCTGGTTTTATGTTCAGTTCTAGCAGGAGATGGCAGCATCTGACAAGATTTGCTTAGTCAACATGGAACAGCACCACTGAGATGAACCAGATGGCTGAGCTGTTTCAAAGTGGTCTGCAGAAAAGTGGACAGCTAATCCCATCAGAATTCACTACCCAACACTGTAGCATCTGACTTCCCTTTCTAAAAATCAGTTTGTCTGGCTTTTCCAGCTTCCTTGGAACAAGGTCAGAGCTGGACTCGAGGCACATGCCATAGGGAACAAACTTACAGTCACTGAAAAGGTGGACTGTGTGATCCAATAGAAGGGGAAAGCGCTTTGATCCACTCTATAATCTGATTTGTCATAGTTCAATGAGGTGTTTCATCTTAATGGGGGAGAAGAAATGTTTACGACAGGTATAATGAGCCGAGTGATTTCTGCTTCTGTAGTCCTTCTCTGGTTGAACTGCAGCTCTAACTTCCTATTACTGCCTCCCACAGAATTGCTCACACCCTAAAACAGGGCTTAATTTGTAATGAAAGAGGTGCTGAGGCTATGAACTGCAAAGCCTAGAGGTGCCAGGGATCAGGCCTGACAAGCCCTAGCACAAATTAAGTGCTGCCCTAACTAACCCTTTAAATGTTGTGTGCAGTGTAGTTGTCGCCCTGTCAGTCCCAGGATATTAGAGAGACAAGGTGGGTGAGGTAATATCTTTTATTGGCCCAATTTCTGTTGGTGAGAGAGACAAGCTTTCCAGTTTACACAGAGCTCTTCAGGTCTGGGGACGGTACAAGGAGTATCACAGTTAAATGCAAGGTGGAACAGAGAGTTAAGCCTAAATCGTTAGCACATGTTGTATGGGACCATTCGAGGTAGAGTGGCCCGTTAACACCTCTGCAGCCATAGGACACAAGGAGGGGGTTAGTGGGTTAAACTGTCTATACGACAGACTTTACAGTGGCCCAGGTCTCCCCTGTGGCTGCTCTATGCTGGTGGGAGAGAGCTCTCCGGCTGGCATAAGTAAACCACCTCTAATGAGCGGTGGTAGCTATGTTGGTGGGAGAACATCTCCCGCTGACACAGCGCTGTCCGCACTGGCATTTTTGTCAGTCAGGAGGTGTGTTTTTTTCCACATCCAAAAGTTTTACCAATAAAAATGCTAATGTAGACAGAGCCTTACAGATTGTTGTAATAAGTCACAAAGCCAGTCTGTCTGTTCAGTCCATGATTTTGAGTGTTACGAAATTTCACAAAGTCATCACTCTATATTGGACCCTTCAGTCCACATCCTCGAAGGGAACCTGCAAAACACATTCAAACGATGAGCCTGGGAGCTTAAAGTCATAACTTTGCTAGACACTCAAAAACCAGAGACTGAACAGAGACACTGGATTTTTTGGTTTATTACAACAGTCCTGTGACTGGAGAGGTGTTAATGGGCCACTTTTCCTTGAATATGTGAGAACTACTTCGGCTAAAAGAAAAGGAGTACTCGTGGCACCTTAGCACACTCACCTGTCATGCGCAGCATACCTTACCCAGACCTGAAATAGAGCTCTGGGAAAGCTCGTCTCTCTCACCAACAGAAATTGGACCAATAAAAGATATTACCTCACCCACTGTAGCCCTTTAAAATGTTGCCATTCAGCATTTTTCTGGCATAACACACCAAAATTCTTAATGTCACTGCGGCCCTTATTGTCAAAGGGATTTAAGTGCCTAAAAAGGCAGCTGGGTACCTAAGTCCACCATGTAGGTGCCAATGACATTTTCAAAAGCACAGCTCAGATGCCACCTAACAGCCCCCCCCCCCTTCCCGGTGCCTAAATTTGCTGCTCAGCATTTTCAAAGCAGCTTAAGTGCAGTTAATCATAGAATCATAGAATCATAGAATATAAGGGTTGGAAGGGACCCCAGAAGGTCATCTAGTCCAACCCCCTGCTCGAAGCAGGACCAATTCCCAGTTAAATCATCCCAGCCAGGGCTTTGTCAAGCCTGACCTTAAAAACCTCTAAGGAAGGAGATTCTACCACCTCCCTAGGTAACGCATTCCAGTGTTTCACCACCCTCTTAGTGAAAAAGTTTTTCCTAATATCCAATCTAAACCTCCCCCACTGCAGCTTGAGACCATTACTCCTCGTTCTGTCATCTGATACCATTGAGAACAGTCTAGAGCCATCCTCTTTGGAACCCCCTTTCAGGTAGTTGAAAGCAGCTATCAAATCCCCCCTCATTCTTCTCTTCTGCAGGCTAAACAATCCCAGCTCCCTCAGCCTCTCCTCATAACTCATGTGTTCCAGACCCCTAATCATTTTTGTTGCCCTTCGCTGGACTCTCTCCAATTTATCCACATCCTTCTTGAAGTGTGGGGTCCAAAACTGGACACAGTACTCCAGAGGAGCTCAGGAGCAGCTCAGAGCCCTTGCTGACACTGAAGCCCTGGAGGGCCGGAGCCAGGATCCTCAAGCTAGGCAGGAGAAATGCTGATCTCACCAGGGGATCCAATCATGTAGATGTGCTCTAAGACCTGATACCTGTCAGCAGGGGGCCTGATGCAGGCCACTGACAGGAGGAGGGGCCAGGGGGGTGGCAAGTTGTATGGGCCTGTGGTGCCCATGCTCTACCAATTAAAGGGTCCAGGGGCCCCCGCCGCCACCTCCGGCAGCGCAACAGGGCCAAGGTGGCTTACAGCTTGCCCGCTCGGCTTCCAGAAGAGGCCAGCACGTCCCTGCAGCCCCTGGGGAGGGCTTGTCTCCACCTGTTGCCCCGCCCCGAGCTGCGGCCAATGTGAGTTGTAGGTGCAGTGCCTGCGGGCAGCGGTGCGTGGAGACCCCTCTGGCCCCTGCCTAGGAGCTGCTGCAGGGGGGGTGGGGGTGGGGGGTTGCAGGGTCGCTTTCAGGAGCCGCCCGAGGTAAGCTCTGCACCCCAGCCTGCTGCCCCCCTTCTGCACCCCAGCCTCCCTCCCAGAGCCCACCCCCCCGCACCCCAACCCTCACACCCAAACTCCCTCCCAGAGCCCGCTCCCCCCTCCTGCACCCCAACCCCCTGCCCCAGCCCAGAGCCCGCACCCAAACGCTCTCTCAGAGCCTTAGGCAGGTGGGACGAGACTTGGACCTGTTCTGGGCACCACCAAAAATTATACAAACCTGCTGGCTCTGGGAGGGGCAGCACAAGTACCTGCACAAGACTGAGCTGGAGGCATAGGGCCAGCGGCACCAGAACAGGCAGGGCCAGGGCCCTCTCACTTTTTACCAGCCGTAAGGGCAAGCAACAGGGGCATAGGTGCTGGAACCCGGGGTGCTGCTACACCCCCTGGCTTGACGTGGTTTCTATCATATACAGGGTTTAGAGTTTGGTTCAATGGCTCTCAGCACCCCCACTATACAAATTGTTCCAGCAGCCCTGGACAGGGGCGGAGAGAAGCTAGCAGGGGGCGTAGTCTTGGGGGGAAGAGGGGCAGTGTGAGGGCAGGGCCTCTGGGAGAAAGGGCGGTGCAGGGACGAGGACTTGGGGTGATGAGAAGGCAGGGGTTTGGGGAGAAGGCGTGGTATGAGGGCAGGGCCTTAGGGAGAAGGGCAGTGCGGGGGCAAGGGCTTGGGGAGAAGGGGCAGTGCGGGGCCTTGGAGAGGTCCCTGGGGCACAGTTCAGGTGCCTGTGGGGCCCCCTCACACATTTAGGGCACTTGCGATGCTCCTGCATAGGGTAATATAAGGCGGTGTGAGAGAACTAATGAGCATGAGCAGATAGAGATATGGTCAGTTTGGGGAGCTAGGGCTTGGTTACCTGAGCGACTAAACTAGCTTAGGTGCCTAACTCCAGGAGCGAGTTCACATCTGAGAATCCCAAGTGGAGGGAGATGGCTGCCTCTGGCCTGTCAGCCAGGCACATCAGGTCAGTTACATAGGTCCCTACACCCTCCTCCTCTCGTGTCTTCAGCATTTCTCATCTGGCTAGCACAGGCAGCCGCCCATTCCACCAACTGGCATCTGAAAATCCCTTTCTTAGGGACTTATAACGACCCCCATGCACCCGATAGGAAGCCTAGGCAGGACAGAGCTGCCTAACGGAGAGCTGAAAATGCAAGTAAGCAGGAGGCCACCTAGAGGTTAAGCTTTGTTCCATTCAGCTAAGCAACACCTAAATCTCTTTAAAAATTGGGCCCGAGAGCCTACATTTGTGTGTACCCAAATTATCTCTGTGTATACATAATAGGCCTGCATGAAGCTGGTCTTTTCAAACACACCACTCGGGCTATTTTTAATTGTAAAAAGTTTTGTTCTCAGAATATTTGCATTGCATATTGGATTGGCAGATGTGTTCGATTCACAGGCAGGGAAAGGACTCAAGGAATTAGTAAGGCTACTGGCCTTTCACATTAAGGTCACCCTACGTTAGGGGTGACCAAAATTTAATATAAAAGTTGTAGGTGGCCCCAGTCTAGCTCCTAGTGGCTAAGTATCCACATCGCCAAAACTATCGTCAGTATTGGCACCAGCCGGTGCCTTGGAAAACACAATCTCAGGACAGGGGTCTGACCCTGAGTGGGAGTTCTTGTCACAATTGGGGCCTAGCAGGCCCACTTTAGTTCTTAGCCTAACTGCTGAGTAAAGTGAGTAAAGGTGAATTGTCAAAATTACCTGCTATATAAAATTATTTAAGGAATGATGTCAGGAGACAGAAGGACTGAATTAATTTAAACACGAAGGGTTTTACTGATACCGCTCAAGACCAGTGTTAAGATTATGACTGGAAAACAAGAGGCACAGAGAACTGGAAATGAATAGACCAGAATCGGTGCTTCAGAAATTAGGCCTAAGGGGTGGGCAAACTAATGAGAGGATGGACCATTCCATCTATTACCCTTTTGGGGGACCTTAAAAAGAGACTTTTAGGGGAGAAAAATTGAACTTTAAAATTTCTGCAGGTAAGGTGGAAGGATTGTTGCCGTGACACCAGGCTTTGATACTCCGCTCGGGATGCTTGAACACCATTGCTGCACCAGTGAGGACCCCAGTCTGATACATGTGAGATCCTGCTGTCTTCCCTTCCCTCGTGTTTTCCTTTCCTTCTCCCCCCCAACCCCCAATCTTCCTTCTGTCCTGCTTTTCACCCGATTCTGAAATCAGCTGCACTGCAGGGCACCGGCATGGCAAGATGAGATAGCCTATCCACCTCTGCCAGAGAAGGACCAGTGAAGAGGGACCTGACCAAACAACCAGATGATGTCCCTGACCAGGAAAGGTGAGCCATAGTCCAGAACAGCTGCTGTTGAGGCTGGCCTTTCATCTGTCGGTGACTGACCAGTTGTCCTGTATACTGAGAACATCAACAAACTGTATTTCCCCCATCTTTACTATCCTCTCTCTTCTGTGTGTTTTGTCTAAAGCAGGAAAATGACTCATTTTACTCAGAGCTGAACAACAGAACTAACCCTGCCCCACCAAGGACTGTTTGACAGAATAAGAGACTAACCAAAATTCACTCTCTAAAGAGAGACTGACAGGTTTTGAATAATCATCCAATTCCACTTTCAATGCCTTTTGCCTGGCTTTGATTTTTTTCCTTGTGTGTGTTAGTAAACTAGTAAAATTCTAACCTTTGGCATGAATTTCTATGTTTGCCATGGTACTAATCAGGCTGAGGCTGAGGCTCCTTGTTTAACACTGGTGTTGGACAGTGACAGGGTCATGTTAACTCTCTGGGCCCATATATTCCATCTAAACTAATGGAACAGTGGAGAGAGAATTCTCTTTCCTTGGAGGGTTGAAGTGCCCAACCGATCCTATACCTTTTCCTCCCCATTAAACAGGATCAGTCCGTGGTGCTGTCCAGCTAACATTTCATGAGCTCCAGATTATTTTTCATTTAAAAAGTTAGCCTGATGCTTTAAGGATGACCCTGCTGGTGACTAGAATGAGAAGCCTGGGCAATTTCTAGTAGAGGAATGGGGCATGGGACAGATTGGACACCTTGTTATGTTGAATTAAAAAATGGAACTTAATACTAAGCAATTGATTTGTTTTTAGAAACCTACCCACATAGGCGATGCATGGTGGTGGTGAGACATGTGGGTTCGCATGCCTGCCCCAGATTTCTGCCAGGGTGGGAGTCAAGAGGAGTGCGGCTGAGGGGATGTGCCTGGGAAAAGACACTGATACATGTGCTCCTCCTGAGTCCCACTAGGTGGCACCCACAGCTGGGAAGAGGGATCAGGATGACAGCAGGCTCAACAGGGGAGCCTGCCTGGTACATGGGAGGCTGCAGAAAGGATCTCAAGGCAATGGGGAGGGGGGAAGCAGCAGGGACCAGGGGCAATGGGGGGAATAGAAGTGCAGTTCCCCTGAATTGTGACAATATTTTATTTCATTTTTTCTAAATGCCCTAGTCCAGCAGAGTACTTAAACGTGCTAAATCCAAGCATTTGAGCAGTTCCATTGATTTCAGTGGGACTACTCCCATGCTTATAATTGAGCATATGCTTAAGAGTTTGCTCGATTGTGGCCTTAATGCTGGAATAGAATAAATAATTAAGAACCGGAGAGTCACACTATTAACTTTGTAAAGTTAATAGCAAAAAAGTGTGTAAGCTGTGAAGCTTTGATCCAAATTCAAGTTCCTAAACTTCAAATACCAAACCCAAGCCAGACAAGGGTGTTGGGATTTGGAGTTCTGAACTGGCCCATCATAAAAATAAACCTAAGCTGTGAAGTTGAAATCTGGACCTAGATCTGATCTGCCTCATGTTTCTTTCTGAGTGGTTTGAATTCTATGTCCTAGTTTTGGTCCATCTCTAGTTAAAAGTGAACTGTAAAGAGAAAATTGTAGGCAAGCTCAGAAACATGACTTGAATGTCTCTGTTAATTGGGCTGGGCACAGGAGATTGGGCACAGAAATCTGTTTTAATTTACTTTCCAAAAATTCTTTCAAACCACTATCCTCCTGCCATGAAATCTGTTTTTACAGGTTTGCTAATGATGACCAATATTCAGCATTCTGTGATACTACAGATACCAGAACAGACATCATAGCTACCAGTAGGGTTAGCATGAAATTTCTGGTACTTGTGATGCCCAAGAGATGTCTTCTTGTAAATCCAGCAGGGAGAGGGGATTCACATGGAGAGGGAAAATAATTTTATAGGGTTAAATTAGAACTGATTCCTGACATAATTATTGGGTACAGATATCACAAGAGCTCTAAAAGAGCATATCAACGAATTGGTTTGCAAATCTTTCTTCAAATTGATATAGTACACTAGTGCAATCCAGAGCATCATGTGTAGCTGTCTTTTAGAACAGCCTCCATCTGCTATTACATACTATCGTAAAACATGACATCAAAAATAGTTCTAGAAATTAAAACTCCTTTGTCTCGAGTACCTGTCCTGAAACCGCACTGCATACTACCAGAAACTTTAAATTGTGCACCCCCACTATCAGCAGTTACTAGTCACCACTGCTTACCCATGTGCTTAAATTACTCCTGGAGGCATTCTGCACCAAAAAAATTAAAAATTCTGCACACAGTATTTTAAAATTCTGCAAATTTTATTTGTCAAAATAACACTACATAATCACACCAGTTTCAATTATTTTGATAATTTATGTCAGCAAGTATGTCTGTCACAATTCAGACACACACAAAAATGCCCCAGGAGTAGAGAGTTAAAGAAACATGACAACCCAGTTCCCGTTTCTCTGCCCCCTTCCCACCCCCAGAGCCCAGCCGGGAGGGCCAGATGCATGCACCCTTTCACCCCCCCTCCCACCCCCCCGATACCTGCACCCTCCTCCCTAGAGATCCAGAGGGACAAAAGGCTTGATGTTTGGTCCCAGGCTTGCATGGAGTTTCCTGCGCATCGCCCTCTCCTTCCCTCAGGACATACTGGGAACTGTAGCTGCCAGGAACCCTCTAGCTCAGTGATTCTCAAACTTTTGTAAAGGTGACCCCTTTCAAATAGAAAGCCTCTGAGTGTAACCCCCCCTTATAAATTAAAAACACTTTTTTATATATTTAACACCGTTATAAAGGCTGGATGCAAAGCAGGGTTTGGAGTGGAGACTGACAGCTCGCGATCCCCCCATGTAATAACTTCGCAACCCCCTGAGGGGTCCCGACCCCTAGTTTGAGAACCCCTCTAGCTCCCTCTCCCTCTCCCTAGCAGTGTCTTATGTGCAAACTGGGCTCTGCCAAGTCCAGTGGCCCCTAGCAGCACTGCAGGCCCATTTCTGGGGGGGAAGGGAAATTCTGTGCACGTTTATTTTTGCAAAATTCTGCATTGTGCAGTGGCACAGATTTCCCCCATAAGTATTACATTACATCCAAACCTCTGCTACTGCATTTGAGTGCTGCAATTTAGCACTGTTATAATTAACAGAGTCACTGTTTCTATGCTAAGCCCTTGGAATGCAAAGAACAATCAGCCCAAGAGCAGTAGAAGTCTTTGACTTTTTTTAGAAGATGGGTTAGTGTCTGAATACTGCATTTAGAGTTTGTTGTACTCCCTCTGGTCAGCAATCCTACACGCACCTCAAGGGAGATTCCTGGTACACCTTCCCCAAACTGGAGAGCCAGCTCAGTTGCACTGCTCTGCACTATCATACAAGAGATCCTCATAATCCTTTTGGCTGATTAGAGTGCAGCATTGTGAACTCAATTAAGAGGTCCATCCAGGCCTGTGTGGCTAGGAGGAGAATGGTTGCTATGAGGGTCCTAATGATCAACAAGCAGGAAAAAACTGGAATCCTTGGGAGCGCCTATATAGGCGGGTGGAAATTCACATAGGAAGTATGTTAACCATCTAGAAGGGATAAAGTAGAAACTAGGTTTCTTCTAAACTTCAGCTGTAACCTGCCCCATTGTAGCCAAGTACTGCAGCACATGGGGAATTTTAAAACAAAGGATTGTTCAAAATCCCTCAGTACAGTAGGCACAGTAAAATGGGTTAAAACAATGGAACTTCAGCCTAGGCATTCAAATTCCCACGCTTTAACGTTTTCATAACAGTGTTTCTTTAGAACCACTGCATCTTCCCGACTTTCCTGCATCCACCACACCATTTAGAAGATGTTTGAACAGATATTGAAGTCCCTTCACCTACACCTCAATCCCCAAGAAATAATTGTTCTAAATATTTTAAAGATGCTAACATGAATCAGGGACTCAGAATGAAAATGATAATCCTTTCTCAGACGAAGAGAAGTTGCTGCAATTCCAGCAGCACTAGCAAAAGGTTTTTCTTTGCCATTAAACAAGTGCACAGAAATTCACATCTCTTTTGTAATGCTCATGAATGGCGTTTCAAAATATTTCTCATTCATTTTATATCTTAAGTTTTAACTGAACACAGTGAATTTATTATGAAACTAAATACAGTAAAGTATTTTCACATGTCAAGACAGACCATTATGAACTTTAAAACCTCCCTCTTCTGCTTTATTGACAGGTAAATTGTTCAAAAATGTTTTCACAATTCAATAATTACAAAGACTTAGACTTACATTAAAAAAGTAAAAACCAGAAAACCCCCAAAGCAGTAGTGTCCAGCTCTAATTGAGCCCCCTTTATCAATAATCTGAGGAAAAAAGAGCAAGTACTGTCAAACACTTAATGTAACAGGATTAAATGTTGACTAGAACACTCAGTTTAAACTAAATAAGTGCACGTCCTATACAGTGTTTCAGAAAAGAACATTAGCCATTGGTATATTATCATTAGCCCATTTAAACCAAATTTTAAATAAGTGACATCCAACTGTCATAAAATTGGCACAGAAGGCACACTAGTGTGACAATGACAAACTGGATATGCCAGCCACTGAATTAATTACAAGCTTTTAATGAAACATGGTCACAAATCTTTGATTACTAAATGTATAATACATGGAGGCATGAGATTAAATATACACGCAAGACCATCACCACTGCACGTGGGCCATAGCAAAATATACAGGAGTGTGTTGTGCATCTTTCTCCATGATCAATACTTGATTAATAATCATGGGGTCTTCATGCATGTGAGGATACAATTAATCAAAAAGCAGCACCCTCGCTTACACATCCTTCATGTTCCACTTTGGTTACCAATAAAATAGACTGATGTTTTAGTATGATACAGTCCCTTAGTTCAAGCAGACTTTAAGGGTAGTGTTCCTCCAAGAATGCTTGTGAGCTTTAAAAAAAAAAAAGTAGTGTATTTTACACTGAAAAACCAAGAGAAACGACATCTCAGAGGAGGATAGCAGGAACTAGAAGTAAAATTTGTTTTCACAGCATTATTTACTGATGTCTTAAAAGCCCTGACTAATGATCATGAATGAGAAGGACTAAAAAGCAGGGTAAGAGTAAAACATTACTAGTAATAGTCCTATGTACAAGACTAAAAAGTTGGTAGAAAGATAGAAAGACAGTTATGCAGCTGAAATGTAATGGCTAAATGAGTTAAAAGGCCACAAAACTATCACCAACTTTCATTTGACTTCCTGATGATTCTGTTGATGCTGGGAACAGCCTATAGCTTCCTATCATTCCCCTAAAGACTTAGGAAACAGTTACAGGAAAAAGGGAAAAGTATATTTATCTGAGGATGTAACTCAAGCTGCTTGTATTTCCTATTCAGAGGTCCAAATTCTGTCTAAAAGGATTTCCTGCTAATGAGACATTACATCATTCTCTAGAAAAATAAGATTTCTGATACTGTTTAGTAGTAACACTATCAGTACCTCTTCTCTATTTCTTTTTCAGCATAAGAATCAGACTATTTACTGGTGGCCTTTAATCCTACTATGCAATGGAACTGTGATAGCTGTGCAGAAATAAAACGAATGAATCAACCATAACTTAACAGTGAACAATTTTGCATAAAAAGCTTGATCACTATTGTAGTAAAGTATTTTTCTTCATTTCAATATTTTGTATCTACAATCTGGATATATAATTATTCTTGTGCAACACTAGAGATTTAGCATCAGTCTTGGCACTAGCATCTGAGACAGCTTTGCCTTGCTCTCGAATACTCCACGGAGCAGTGAATGATCGAAGCTGGAATGGTAGGAGCGGTAGTGTTACGCATCACAGGTTGACTGATCCAGTCCATCTAGTGTAAGCTGATTCCTATGTGGAGAATTGGGACTTGGGGGACCGCTTGGATTTGAGCTGTTAGAGGGAGTAGAGTGTTTGGTAGAATCTGAATCAGGCTGTTAAAGAGAAACAAAAAGGATTCAATTTCTTATTTAAAATACTTTACACTCAGAAGCTTTCAAGGCACTTTACAAACATAATTAAGGTGCTACATTCACTTTTACATTAATTTACATTACACTCATGAAATGAGGCAGAGGTAGAAGGAATGAGCCAAAGCTAACAGAAGTTAACATGAATATTTCCATTAGTGCCAATAGGCTTTGGATCAGTCTCCTAAGTGACTTACCAATATCAACACAAGTAAATGGTAAAGTCAGGAAAAGAACTCAGGAGTCCCTATTATTACTTTCCCCTCCTCTAGCCACTACAAAGCTTTTCCTGTTGGAAAACAAAGTTTATTTCTATTCAATGTAATTTAGGATTTTTCAGCAAATTTTTCCCAACTGATTTAAGTGAGCACAAAATAGGATTGGTTTGCACATATCATAAATGAACAATTTCATTCCAATACTTTATCAACACACTGAAGAACAGAAATTATAAAATAGCTTACATATTGCATAAGCTTTTGGCAAACAATGGCCCTGGCAGCATGAGGAAACCTGTGGGAAGTGTTTTGACTGCATGACAAAATAATCAGAGAGTTGCCAAATAACAGGCTGGAAACCCACTGCAGAAACAACAAGTATTTACAGGAGACTCCTTCCACTCAGTAACTCAGTTAAGACAGCTCTCTTCCAGGTCATTTTCCAGACATCCTACTGATTGTTGGAACTCCGCCTCCAAATCTTCGTCTTCCCTCAGCTGGCCAGTTTCCCACTATTTTGGGGAGTTGTAACCCTTAACAGTACACAAATCTGTGGCTCATGAAAAGTTTCATAGGAAAACTGCTATCATCGCAGTCAGTTACTGCAGAAAAGGGGATTTAAATTTAGCTCATTGACTGAAAGGTGACATCCATGAGGACTGCTGTTCACAAGATTTTGCCACTTCTAGGATATACCACCGATAATAAGATTATTCTAACAAGATACACAATTGAGTTCATGCTGTGATAAGGCAGCAAGCTATGGGAAAACAATGATATAAAGGTAGTGTTAGATCCTGATTTTGCATGTGTAATAATCTATTATATTGTAAATTAAAATTTCTAGGTAATAACCAATGTAAGATTTAACAAAAAAGTGAAAATTAAATACTTTTTAAAATTGAATCTATTCCAGTATATGCATCTACAAGTAACAGCAAACAACTAGAATATGGAATGTGCAGGAGATCTAGGAAGAAGATTGCAATACATAATGAAGTCAACAAGAACTGTAGGTGGTCAGCACCTCTGAAAAATCAAGACGCTTATTTAGATATCTAAACTTTAGCCACTCAATTAATATTTGTGTTTTGTTTTAGAGCGGCTCACCCAAGGCAACACGAGTCAGAGGGAGAGTTGGAATTAGAACTCAGGGCCAAGATCTTCAAAACTGACTGGTGATCTTGGGTGCACAACTTGAAACATCTTAAAGAGGCCTGATTTCAGAAAGCAGTGAGCACCTGCACTCTGAAAATCAAGTCTTTAAAAGATTTCTTAAATTGGACACCCAAAATCACTAGTCACTTTCAAAGATCTTGGCCCAGTCCCAGTCACATTTCTTAATATTTCACTTGCACAGGTCACATGAAAGTACCTGTACAAAGCTTGTAAAAAAACTGCACTGATGACAATACAGATGAAAAATCCTATTTCACTAGCCTGGTGAAAGACACTTGAATTTCATGCAGTTTTATACTCCTGTGATGACAGGAAGTATCCACTTGCAATCTCTTTCACCTGCAGATAAAAACCGGCACATACTGCAAGACCTGCAAAAGAAATGGCATTACATATTTCAGTGAGTCAATGTATCATTTGTTTAAAAGGTTCTTGGCAACAGTCCCCCTGAACCAGTGTGGAAAACTGTTAAGTGTGGATGAGACCAATTGGTTTCAGCACTGTTAACGTGACTGAGCGGCTTCAGGAACACTTCAGCGATGGGTCAGCTTCTGACTGTAGACAAGACTTAACCATAGCCACTAGCACATCCTTGAAGCTTACTGTCAGAAACATCCCTTCAGTCCTCGTAGCTGATGCTGGCTTCACTAATTTGCCATTAGAGGCCTTGTGTGCTAGGAAGACTCTTTGCAGAGGAAATGCAGAAATGCAATCTTTATCAAAATGTTTCCTCAGTCACCATTTAATAAAAACTACTTTACCTCTTTGTCGAACTCCTGGTCAGTGTCAGACATACTTCTCAGAGGCACGGCTACTCCCAAATCACCGCCACCTGCAGAACAAAGGCATTTTATACCTCATGTTGAAACAATCTAAGCTTTAAGTTAGAACAGACCTGCTTGTTTTCAGTCTTACTTGATGAGGGCCATGAAATGTAGGTTTTGCTTCTCTGCTGCTGCCGTGAGAGGTTGGCTGTGGAGGGACATGCTTTTTCATCTTGGGCGGAAGGTAAGACACTCTGCAACACAAACCAAACATATCCTTAGTCAGGATATTTCCAATTAAAGCTCCTTTCCCATGAAAATTCTAGCATAATTCAACACCCATGCGCTTGGAACCATTACACAGAATGGTTTGTAGAAACAAAAACTCAATGCTCCTACTTGATTGCATCCATACAGTATCAGAAATACACCCCTTTCAAACACCCTCAACAAAACACAAGGAAAGGACTGAGCCGCAAAGCAGCCAGCAGAAATTCCTTCCACCTGCTGGAGACAGGAGCCGTTGGAACTTGGCAGGCAGCAAACCCTTTACAGAGGGGCAGTGACATCACCAATTGCTGTTTTCCTGTCTCCTCCCGCTGGAAGGAAGCATATATTACCCTTGCCTGGGCTAGCAGAGATGAAAGAGAGGAAAGGTGGGAATTTCAAAACGGAAGGTATAAAAGATAAAGATGCATCTTCACATCTCATTCTCTTACCTTTGTTTTATTTTAGCCGCTGACACCACAGTACATTTGTTAAATCCAAGTACAAAAATAAAGCTGGGAACACTGACTTAGAAGCACGTTAGTAATTATCTTCCAACTGTGTTAGTTTTTGCTCTAGTATTGGCAAAGCGCCACAGCACACCATTCTAGTTCCTAAAAGTTTATATCTACTCCTACCCTTGCCAAGGAGGCAGAGGAGGGACAGGAAGAGGAAGAAAGCAGAGGGGAGCCTTGCAATGAGGAATGGCCATTCTGGAGAAAGATTTCTGCAGAGATAGGGCTCATGTGATAGACGTGCTCAAAGCTTGTTGGAGGGGATATCAGAGCAGAGTGACGAGAGGATGAGGGGGAAGGAAATTCATTCTGTTGTTTTAACAAAACAAACAAGGAAGAGGAAGGGGGAAAGACTGATTATTTACAAAATACTATCAAACTCTTGGCAGTGATATTTCTTTCTTTCAGCTTTCCATTTTAAAGTCAGCTAACACTTCCTTGTATAAGACTGAGAAGCACTATGCATTGTAGGAGCACACATTTCTTGAAATCATAGCTTGAAAGTGTCTAACAGCTCTGAAAGATTTTAAAATATAATGCTGAAACCTTATACAGTCCATCTGCATAGGTTTTAAGTGCAAAACTGAACACACATGTATCCCTCCCCGTTATATTTATTTTACCAGTGGAAGATCCATGAGAACTTGCATTCCATCTCCTGGTCCCATATGAGCCACATGGTTGAAATTTGTTGGGTTAGAAATCATTTTTGATCTTAGTTCAGGGTCTCTCAGCATCTCTCTGAAAGAGCAACACTTCATGATTAATATTGTTTCACATTCATAACAATTCCACTTCAATATGTACAAGCTGCTATGTACAGATATTAAACCCTTACCGTCTTTGTTGTAATCTCTCTTCCTCAGGAACCTTGAAGACAAATCTTCTTTTACTTCTGGTTCGAAGCATTTGCTTTTTACTGTTATCAGAAGTTTCTGGCACACTGAGGACAGCTCCTACTGTAACACATAATGCAATTACACATACACACCTTCAAATAGTAGAATTTATTTTCCAAAGCATGTTGACTCTGTAAAGCACGCACTGCATGTTTGAAAGAAACTGGATTCTTACAATCTAAAAAATTTGTCTTGCTCACGAGTTTGAGATTGTTTCAAGCTGACTGGTCATCCCATCCTAATGTCATTACACCACTCCTGCCCTCCCTCAAGAAGACTAACCTGAAAACTTGTTCTTGAAATATATAAGCCGTGGGGGTTCACAATTAAGGAGATTCAGTGTGCCCTCCACATTTAATGGTCTGATCTGTTTTGGAGATAAAGGGGGGGAAAATTAACCCAGCTGCAGTGTACATTGTGAAGGAGCCTCCATTCCAAATCAGAGTTAATTAAATTGTGCAACAGAAGTGAACTACTTACCCTTCGTAGGCCAATTGTCTGAACCCATTCCATAGTGTTAACATCAAAGACATCAACGCCATATTCACTATACACTGTAACATAGGAAGGATTGCAACCTGGTACAGACAAAAAACAAAAGTCAAGGAGTGTTCAACAAGTCTGGAGTTAGCACACATTTGAGCATTGCTTTAACAGTGTTATATTTTTCAGCTATGTATGTTTAAGAGGAGATTAAAATATCCAGTTTTTTAAGCCATCTCTTAAAAGAAAAAACATGTATCCTTGTCAAGTTCATGTTATTTTGGTGGAAATAGAGGTTTGCTGTGGTAAACAGCCACCAACCTGCAAATCTTATTATTATTAATTTTTGATACATTTACTACTTTTGACTTCAAATCTTGGTTTAATACTCTCAAGATGCTGTCTACAGTCTGGACAGTAAGTGTCAGGAATGTAAATGAGTTATTCTATAGGAAATGAACTACACTTAACATCCTGTTTAAGGCTACCATGTCTAAGGAAGCAGCTTAGTGCATTTTGAAAGTGATGCACTGTCTATAACTATACAGTAAGCACATGCAGTGGAGTATTACTTGTGAGGTAAGTCATCAAGTTATGCTGCACAGCTTAATGTTCATTTCCTTCCTCCCTCTATTGGAATGGTTTACCTTTGGGTTTACATGTGCACGTTGCTCTACCCAGGTTAATGAAACATACTTCAAGAGCTTCAAACCTTACCACTTGCTTTCTCTCTTTTTGAATCCTCTACATTAGGTGTGTCAAAGAACTTTATTTTAGCTCAGAAAAAAAGAAAAAAGGCAATGATCAGGACATCTTAGCACCAACACGCCTGGGCCTGCTCCTGACAGAAGTTCCTCAGAAAGAACAGCCATTACAGATCACATAGTATTTAGGAGAGAAAAAAAGATGTACTCAGCTGGCAGGATTGCCTCAATAAATCGCAGAGGGTAAAAACCCTAACAGGGACACAGAATTCAACGTGAGAGTAAATTCCTGCAAGGCAGTGATGTGTGCTCTTGTAGCTAAAAACTTGTTTTCTCTCAAAGGAAGCCTGGTATCATGGTATCATAAGCTAGCTATCATGAATCATGTCTTCAGAAGAAAACCTCTTCCAGAAATGACTTATTCAGACAGACACCTGCTCCACTCAAATTAGTGTCTTCGTGTCCCCAGCAATGACCTTTGGAAGATAAACATACTCCATCACAAGACATAATTTCTCTAGTAAACAATCCCTTAGGATTGAGTACATTGGTAAGGGAGAAAGAACCTTTTCTAGTTTTATGATCTCATGATGGGATAACTAACAGGAAAGGATAGAAAGTCTTCACCGGTAACACATCAGGACCAAGGCAAGGGGAGTAGGCTGGTGAAAGTAACCAGGTTTCTTTAGGCAAATCAAGCTTATGGTCTCTTCCCACAACCATCTGTGTCAATGCCAAACTGAGAATCCAATGTGCAAAAATCATTCTAAAAATGTTTATAATACTAAAAGTAAACAAAAACCCTCCAACAAACCAGTGCATCTGGTTTGTTGAACCAGAGTTTAAAGTAAATTTGCTGATTACATCCCATCCCTATGCCCTTCTCCAAACTCTTATATACAGAACCAAGTCAGTAAGGCAAGCAAATAATTTCTATTTAGAATTAAAATAAAACAAACTATTAAGGTCTTGCAGTTTGAGGAATTTTACTATCAGCTGTAGCAGCTAGTGAACCGATTGGTTTAATTCATTATTTAAACAATGGCTCTTTTTTGGTCTACAATCATTTGGCACATATAGTCATTGCTATTGAAACTCCAAATAATTTTAGTACTTACTATAAGCAATCAATGGAATAATGCTTAAAAAAAGATTTCTAAGTCACTATATGTAGTTCACCAACTCATTTGTGCCTCTTTCAAAACAACAGACCTCAAAATTACAGCTGGTTGGAAAACATAATACAATTTTGCATATTTTTGTAAACTTCCTTTGGTTTCAGAAACAATTGACACAAGTTTTCTTACCAGCTCTGCCAAAAAGCAATATTTTTCCTGAACCGTGTCACCTTCTGTGTTAGTAGCTGAAAACTCTGATCTACAACTTTTGATAGGTACTGGATTTGAAATGCTATAGAAAGTGGCCTGAAGACAAAAGTACTTTTAAATCCACTGGCGGAGCAAAAAAGATTTTAGCAAAGAATTTTACAGTTTATGTGGTCTTTTGCTATCCTACATCCAGGTTACTCTCTTAGTTAATTAGACATGAACGTATTTAAAAGAAAGCGTCATCTTGCTTTATATTTTCGTTAATTTTCTGTCTCCTGTGACTAGTAAAAACTGCTTTCCTACAGTATCCAGGAGTTTTCCACAAAATGGTCCTTATGTGGAAGAATTACTATTCTGTTAACTCATCAAAACTTAAAGCTGTAAGAAATTGAAAGACAAACCAAAGCAAAATAGAATACATGCTGATTATTTTTAGACAAGTAAAGCAGCAACAGGGATATGGCAACAGAAAAACATATACATACTACAGGCAACAGGAGTTGCAGGCCACATTAGTTCCTGCATGCGTGACCTTCGACCTTGTGAATCGACGTACACTCCCATATGGCTGAAGCAAAGCAGGTATTCCTCATTACTGAGCTCCACAGCACAAAGGGCATCAAAAGACTGCTGTGAGAGGAACATAAGCGAGGGGTCATTAGGATTTACCAGGTTTATAGATTGTCCATCTCCCTGGATGTTCAACAGAGAGAACCCAGACTGGTAGCCAACACAAAGCTTGTCCTTGAACACTGCCATCCACTGTACATTTCCTGGAGCCTGAATTTCAGTGAATTTTTTATGGAAAGGTTTAGTTCTGTGAATTTCATAACAAAGAACCTGTCGTTTGACTGCCACAAACAAACAAGTCAAAGAGCTTTTCTTCAGTGTTCCAGTTATAATCAACTGGCAGCCTTTAGTTTCTGGAAGTTTCATGTCGAAGTTGCTTTCTGATCCATCCAGCGAGGCCCACGGATACAGGTGAACATGATGGTTCCTGCCACAGATGAGGATAATAATTTTCTCTTTGGGAGCAAGCTCAATCTGGTACACCTTCTTACAGTCAGCAACTCGGACTATCACTGCAATGAGAACAAAAGCCACCACCAGTAAATGACAGCAGTATGTGTAGGCCTGGAAGTATTACACAGTAACGTACACATCAAAAATTTAGACTTATGCACACATCCACTAGAAAGGGACACCAGGCCCTGGCTCCAGGCTTTCCTTGCCAATTCTTAAACATACAACCAAGAAATAAACCACTCCAATAGCGCCCCCCACTTTTCAACCATGAAGTCGCATAGCTCCAGCAACCCTCAGCAGCAAAAAACATAGGTAAGATCTTTAAGATCTCCCTCCAGAGTTTTCACATTCCCTCACAGGTAGAGGAAAACAAACATGCCTTGTGAGAGACTATGAATGCCAGTTAATGACTCCACCCCCAGAGAAAAAACATTTACACCATTAATAAATAAAGGAGAGAGATGGGAAAGGGGGGTGGGGGGGGAGAGAAAGACACAATTTTTTCTTTAAATGCCAAAGACAGGAAAACTCAGTACTGTGGTATTAGACAATAGTTCTTTGACTGGAGTGCAGAAATGGGATGGTAGAGAGAACTAAAGAATATAAGAGTGATAAATAAGCATCTTCATAATAGTGACTAGCTCTAGCAAAGCATTCAGTATTTCATGAGGTTTAAATAGGCAAGACCAAGCAATTATGAAATATGGAACATTAATATATTAACATTTCATAGTAATGTACATGTTATCTTATAAAACTTTAATCAACATCAGAGTTTTACTTTATTACTAGTGAAAACATTTAAGTAAATAATATTTAGAAATAATAAATACTGGTTAAAATAAAAAATAAAAATCCTCCTTTGGTGCTTGTACAGTGATTGGTAAAGTAGTCTGGCAAGGTATCCGGTTCTACAAATACCCCCCCACAAAAAACCCCTAGAATTTTGGACCATATGAAATCAAAAGTCCTTGTAGATTTTTGCTCCACTGGCACAGAAACACAATATATTTGCAGAAATGTTCTACGAGGTAAGTAGTAATTGCTCAGTTAACCATGTCTTGCCACAAATAAAATATAACTTTTGTTTGTTGTCCAAGCCTAGCCGTCAGATTTTAAGTCTAATGTACACATAAGCGGTTTACTAGGATCTTGGTTAGAGCCATTAGATATAACCAGATTGCTAGAGCGATTTAAGAACTTCACTTACAGTATGATATTAACATTGGTGACCTACTTCTTGACACTGTAATTAAAGTACTATAAAAGGAAGTAATTAAAGATCTGTCCCTTAGGGAGTTTCAGGACACTACTCTGGCACACCCAGTGTTTACATTTTTCAAAACTATTGAAGTGTGCCCCTATATCTTTTAAATCTGCATAACTGCATATAATGGTCTCCAACACCACTTAATTCCTCCACAGCCTTTAGGCAACGGGCTTTGAACAGGTGGTTAGCTACTGCGGTGAGATGAGATAGAAAAAGACCTACCATATAGTTCAGGCTGTAAGATCTTAATGGGCAAAAAAAGCCAGATGTAATATCACCTATTTTTCTGGTAGAAAAGTACCAGTCTTGTACCAGTTGTTTATAATGCCAGAGAAAACAAAAGGGCCTAAAAAATTACTTAGGGTGTTGTGGAAGATGCAAGTGGCAGTAAACTAACTTTTAGCATGTATCCCTCCCCAGAAGGATATTTTGTCTAACTCATATAATTCAATTTATTAACTAATCTGTTCTGAGCATAGACATCACTTGCAATACTTTACAGCATAATGAGGTGAATATAACACTGCCATGATTCTATCTTGCCACTGAACTATTTGTGCTTTGCAGTTTTATGGAAAAGGGGACAGATATTAGGATTACTTACCACTGAGAAGTCAACATGTTCATGTCCATTAGTAACCCTCTCAGTTCACTTGCCTTCCCTGCTGGACTAAGGTACACTTTCCCCCCTTGTTTGGTTTGTCTCTGGAAAATCAGGTTGCAGGGAAAAACAACTCCACTTCCTTAATATATGAGCCGTGATGGCTGGTAATTAAGGGCTAAACCCCAACACTGCCTGAAGTAAGGCTATGCAGGATCTCACTGAAGGGCTAAGTAGCAGTCTTCTTTCCACTATGTTGCCTGGGGCCTACTGAGTACGTGTGCTGCTGGCCCTGGTGACCAGTACTCAAGGAAAGGTCAGAAACAGCCGTGGCCAAATCCACGCACTGCTACCAGTGTCAGAGGAAAGTGGAGGACAGCCTTTAGAATGAGAAGAGGGAGGAGTGGCAGAGAGAGGCTCTGAGTGGGAAGCTGTAGGGGAACCTCAGTGCAGGGAAGGAGAGGCAGATAACAGTAGGCAAGGAGAGGTCCGCTACCTACAGATTCAACACTCTTTTAGACTGTCAGCTACCAGCATAGACTAGAATGGCAGCAGCAATCAAGTTTCTTTTATTGTGAGGCAGAAAAAAAATGGAAGAAAATGCAAAGGGCATGAATAATAGAAAGCCTCGCAAAGCTAACAACAGTATTCAACATGCTAGCAAAAATATAAACAGCACCATCCTAACATCCTATTATATTCCAGTCTAAGTTATGACTCTGCATGTTGGAACAAATCAGCCTCCAGGTTAACTTATTGAAGTTACCAGTTTTCTCTCTCAACTCATTCTAAATAAACCATGTATTTTTCTTCAATAAGTGCCTGGCTATTTATTGCACAAAAACTAGTGCTGTGCGCTCTGAATCCTGGAGCTTCAGTGAGGTTTGTGTCACCTACTATGCCCAGTGAGTTGGCTCCTTAATTTTAGGCAGCCAG
Source organism: Caretta caretta (assembly GCF_965140235.1). Lineage (NCBI taxonomy): Eukaryota > Metazoa > Chordata > Testudines > Cheloniidae > Caretta > Caretta caretta. The sequence continues at coordinate 111,012,231 of NC_134211.1, forward strand.
CTAAGTGTAATGGTAATGACCCAATTAGTGTTTATACCTCACATTCAAATGGCCATCTTCTGTCAGTTAACTGCGTGCTGGTATAAGCTATAGATGAAGGGCTATTATGTAATCTATATTAAAACAGCACTAAAATTTATGGAGACCATTATTCATTATGCAATTACTGTATACACTGAGATCTAACTTACCATCACGGGTCACCTCTATCACATACAGTCCTTCTTCTGAACCAATTGCTATTCTATCTCGATCTAAATGAGAGAGAGAAAGGAAAAAACAGAGCTATGAATCCAAGTATGTATAAAGTTAACGTTAAAACTAGGCTTCTTCTCTTTGAAAGACATTAGAAAATGTTTAAAACCCAGTAGCTGAAATATCCTTGCAGAAAATAATTTTAAAATAGTTTTGTGTGATGTAAGTTTGTACTTTATTTTAGATAAAGAACACAATGTGTTAACTATTTTGCTCAAGAAAATAAGCAAAACAATAAGTACAACCAAATGGTTTAGGGCTTTTCTTTAACCACACTTTTTTTTCTAGTGAAATCAAAATTATACAAGTACTTCTTACTGCACATAGAGTTAGTATTTTGAAGGGAAAATTGAGATTAGCATCTTAAAAAATGTTTCATGCCATCAAACTTCTATGGGAAGAAGATTCAGCTGAGAAATTTATTTAAGGTATCAGCACATTCAAAATTGTAGTTCACCTTAAAGTTATAGCAGTGCAGACAGTTAAATGTAAGGTTAAAGTGGACATACCTACAATAGCAGCAGCTAAACTTGTTTTAATAAGAGGCAGTGTACTGTCATAGGCTTCTTGTGTAATATGTACAACTTGGTTTTTAAGTTTGTTTTTGTGCAGGATAGATTGCAACCCTTCCAGGATTCCAACCCATTTTCTCTTTTCATTCTCATTTTCTGTCAAGATCAGTAGTGAACAGGTCTTTGAAGGGAAGCCTAAGAGAGAAGCTGTCACCTTAACAGCCAGAGAAAACAAAATTAACACCTATGCGACAAACACATGCTCTCTATATAGCAGGGGTAGCCAAACTGTGGCTGTTTTACAGTTAAAGTTTGGCTGACAGAGCCCCCCTCCCCATTCTCTGCCTACCAGACTGGGGGTGGGAGCTCAGGGCTTCCGCCCTGCGGCAGGGTGGTGGTGCTAGGGGCTTCTGCCAGAGATGACTGGCGCCTGCTGAGTGTGGGGGGGAGGGGAGAGGGGGGCACAATTTAAAGGTCCCCCCTCCCCAACAGCTTGAGTCACCCCTCCTCTTACCCTCACCGGCCTCTACCAGCAGCTCCTAGGTGTTAGCTCCGAGGCAGCGGCAAACAGCTGCGAGTTGCAGGGAGGGGCTGCTGCTTTAGCTCTGTGGGGAGAAGCAGCCGCAGAAGCAGTGGCTCTCCATGCAGCTCTCAGCTGTTTGCCACTGTTTCCCCACAAGCAACTTGCGGGCTCCAGCAGCCGCCATGCAGTGCGGGGGCCAACCGCACCATGTGACTGAGCAGAGCCAGCAAACCCTGGGAAAAATCAGGGGGACGGAGGGCAAAACGTGACCCCTCCTCATGCCTGCAAAGGCTGAAGCCCTGAGCCCTGGCAGGCGCACCCCAACTCTCGAACTTCTGAAGATTGTCGTACGTGACTTGGAGGATCAGTAAGTTTGGCCACCCCTGATACTGTACAAAAACAGGACTACTTATAAGAGTTCTCGAAGTATCAGCTTCAGGATGTATTTAAAATGGTATATAACATAGTATGCATCTTAAATGTACATTGAGCACCATCGTACTTACTTTTTAAAAAAAACGCAGTCTACAGTGATAATATTTAGGGCTTTCACACATTTAGTTAATGAATTTTGATCCACAGATATGAACAACAACAAAATTTACATTCTATTCCCCAAATGATCTATTTTAAGGCACGCTAGTAATGGAAACTTGTCTTTCCTGTACTGGAATCACAGTAGCATACAATAATTCTTCCTGAAACACAAACCTTTAATTCTCAATTGATTTCTATAGAAAATGAAACCTTTTTGTATGTTGAGAAAGATGCATTTAAATTGCTACGAACTGTACTGAACTTCCACAGTTTTGTTGCTTACTAGTATATTTACAATATATTTAACTGGACAGAAAGAAGAAGTAACTCATTTCATAGAATCATAGAATATCATGGTTGGAAGGGACAGGAGGTCATCTAGTCCAATCCCCTGCTCAAAGCAGGACCAATCCCCAATCTTTGCCCCAGATCCCTAAATGGCCCCCTCAAGGATTGAACTCACAATCCTGGGTTTAGCAGGCCAATGCTCAAACCACTGAGGTATCCCTCCCCCCATTTCTGGATGAAAAGTTAAGGGAACCCACTCTGCAGCCCGGACATCTATACTGCAATTCTATAGCACCGCAGCTTGAGCCCTGTGAGCCCATGTCAGCTGACATGGGCCAGCTCTTTGTGTTTTATTGCAGTGTAGACATACCCTGAGGGGCGTGGCCAGGCCCTCTGTATTGCTGGCAGAAATGACCACACAGACTCAAATTTGTGTGGTTCCGAAATCATGCCCAAATTAGAACCTGGGTTAGAGACTTGTTTTCCTTTTGAGAATTTTCAGCCACTAGTTATCCAAAGTTTCCCCAAAAAACCCGCTATCCTGCAGTTGCAAAGATGCTACTAATTGCTTTGCTTGTCAGGATCATAAGTTGTCTTTCAGCCACTATAATGGATGCCACAGACGTGGCAGAAAAAGAGGGTATTTACCAGTAACTTGAGGTTCTTAGACATATGCAGTCCCTATTTTTATTCCAAACATGGGTGTGCATGCACGCTACATGCCTGAGTCCAGAGTGTTTCTTAGCAGTGTTCATTGACCTGCATGTGTGCAGTGCATCCCCTCGTGCTCACAGCTGAGGGTATAGAAAGCAGTTTGGGTTGATGCCTCTCCAGTCTCCCTCTTATCATTGTGCAGTCCAGTCCACAGCAGAGGGGATGGAGGGCGGGTAGTGGAATACAAATAGGGACCACACATCTCAAATAACCTCCAGTTACTGGTAAGCAATCTCCTCTCCTTCGAGTGATGGCCCCTACATGCATTCCACATGTGGGTGATTTGCGAGCAATGATCAGTGTGGAGGTGGGTGCAAGGATGTGACAGGAAGTGCAGTCTACAGTACGGCTTGGCCCACATCTGCTCTGTAGCTACTGCTTGTGAGATGGTGTAGTGGGTTGTGAACATGTGGACAGAGCGCCAGGTTGCTCCATGACAGATGTCTTGGCATGAGATGTTCGCAAGGCAGGCCAACGTGGCTGCTTGTGCTTGCATAGAGTGCGCTGTGACTATCAGGTGGGGTACGCCTGATTGTGTGTTGCATTCACAGATGCACCCAGAGACCCATCTGGAGATTCATTGGGAGGAGAGGGCTTGGCCCTTGGATCGTTTGGCGATGGTCACAAATAGCGTCAGTGATGCGTGAAAGAAGCGAGTCCTGTGGAGGTAGAATGTCAGTGCATGGTGGACATCGAGGAAGTGCAGGACCCTGTCCATGTGGGAAGCATGTGGTTTGGGGTGGAAAAGAGGTAAGTGGATGCACTGATTTAGGTGGAACTCCGACCCTACCTTTGGGAGGAATTTAGCGTGTAGTCATTGGGGATTTGTCCTTGTGGAATACAGTGTGAGAGTGTGTGTGTGGTGGGGGAGAGTCTGCCATCATGGCTGTCAGTCATGACCTTGGAAGGATCGGTCCACCAATTGAGGGAGGCCAGCGCTGTCTAGGGAACTATGACCCTGACCTGCATATAGTCCATGTTGGGTCTGTAGACAACGCATGTGCAGATGTGTGTGCGGTGTTATGTAGGCGCAGGCTGCCATATGGCCAAGGAGAGAGAGACAATGGCAGACCGCTTGCGACAATGGTTGTCAGTGTTGCCTGCCAGAAGAAAGGCCCTTGTCATGCTGGAGTTGAGCTGTACTCCAATAAAGTGGACCATCTGTGTAGGTATCAATACTGATTTTTCCTCATTGATGCAAATACCTAGAGATGCCAGAAGAATGTAAAGGGTGAGGATGACGGGGGTGATTTCTTATTGTGATAACACCACAAGGAGTCAGACATCTAGGTAGGAATATATCGAGTAGCCAAGGCGGTGCATTTGGACAGCCACCAGGGCAAAGACCTTTGTGAACACTTGCAGAGCCATTGCTATGCTGACAGGGAGGACCTGGAATTGATAGTGATGGTGCCCTATCAGAAAATGGAGAAACTTGCAGTGGGCCGGGAGAATGCCCACGTGGAAGCAGGCATCCTTCATGTTGAGAGCCGCGAACCAGGCTCCCTAGGGGAAGGATGGGATAATCAATGCCAGAGTCACCATATAGAATTTGAACTTTCTGATATAGGTGTTTAGCACCTTAAGATAGAGAATGGGGTGGCACCCTCGTCCACTCTTCAGGATGAGGAAGTATGGGGAGTAGAAGCCTCGTCCCGTGTAGTGAGGTGGGATATGCTCGATGGCTCCCTTGAGGAGGACAGCATTTGCTTCTTGTTGGAGAATGCATTGATGGAAAGGATTCCAAGGGGGGAATAATTGGGGGGGGGGGGGGAGAGGGGATCAGATGCGGCAGGAATGAGAGAAATTCTATGCAGTATCCATGGTGGATGATCTCCAGTACCCATCTGTCTGTGGTGATCTTGCCCCAATTGTGGGCAAATAGGTCAAGATGGCTCCCAAAGGCGGTACGGGGTGCTGCAAGTGGCATGGGGGGAGGTTCGTGGGTCTCGACTGCCACATCAAAACTGAGGTCTTGGCTGCTGTTGGGAGAGGGTCAAGGAGGTGATGGTGGCAGAGGTGGGGAAGCATGGTCGTTGAGAGCAGCGCCACCTACGTGGGGCCTCCTGCTGGCGTTGGTAGTAGGCCGAGCAGGGAGTGTGTGGGCACATATGGAATGACTGCCTCTGCTGTCTGTGTTGTGGGGTTGGTGTATGTATCCTGAAGGTCTGCAACGTGGCCCTGGAGTCCTTTCACAAGTGAAGGGATTTGTCCGTCTTGCTGTGGAAAAAGCTTGTTCTTGTCAAAGATGAGGTCCTCGATCATATTTTGGACCTTCCTGGGGAAGCCAGATGACTGGAGCCATGAGTCCTGGTGCACGACGACCCCGGTTGGGAGAAAGTGAGAGGACGTGTCAGTCTCATCCACAGCCCCCCCGGAGGCCCACCCTGGCGACCAGGTGCTCCTCATCTACCTGAACCTGAAACTGCTGCTGTTGGTCCAGTGGCAGCTTTCCCCTGAACTCTGCTAGTCTAGTATAGTTATTACAATCATACTTGGCTAGCTGAGCCTGACCATTCACGATCTGGAACTGTATTGCTGCCGAGGAATATACCTTCCTCCCTAGAGGGTCCATGCACTTTGCTGCCCTATCCAGAGGGGTCGACTTCTGCGGGTGCTGGCGTGCCCATTCTGCTACTGCTTGGACAAGAGAGCTGGGGGGGCGGATGAGAAAAAAAGACAATCTCCCCCCACAGAGGTATGAAATACTTCCTCTCTGCCTGCGGGCAGCACAGGAAGAAGGGGTGTACCACACTGCTTACACTGGTTGGAGGATGGCCTCGTTAATAGGCAGAGCTACCTTGAAGGCCCCTAAGGTTGAAGAATGTCCAGGAACTGATGTTGCTGGTCCTGAACCTCCTCCAAGGGAATCCCCAGGTCTGCTGCTACCCTCTGGAGCAAGTCCTGGTATTGGTGGTTGTGCCTCAGAATAAGTGCCTCATCCTGCTAAGAGGAAGTGGCTGTGGGGGCTGGTGGAACTGATAGTACCGGTTCAATGTCTGCCTCTTCCTCAGACACTGATAGTGCTGCGGGAATGGGAGAGGTGCGATAGGACGTCTGGGAGGGTGCATGGTGTTGACAGTACGGGTCTCAGGGTGCAAGTATGACCAAGGGGAAGGGTCCTGTGGATGCTGTGGGCCCCACGGGTAGCGGACACTCACTGCTGGATAGTAAGCCAGGGAGCAAGACGGTTAGGGATGCAAGTCCGAACCGTGGCGTGACATCCGGGAGAACCAGGGTTCTGGCTCCAAAAACTCCTCATACTCTGAAGACTATTCTGGCAACGGGGCAACTGGTGGTATGGGAGGACTAAGGTGTGGCAATGGGACGGGCCTGTCTGGCAACAACAGAAAAGGCTTGTCTTCCAAAGTGGGGACATCCCAGGTGAGCCGGGGTCCACATAGGAGTGGAGACAGGGGGTATGAAAGAAATCAGCTCCGCTGCCAACAAGAGAGGCGACAAGCAGCTGGGAGTTCTCCGTGTGCCTGTGGAGATGCGAGAGGGACCTGACGGCGTCTGTGGTGCCAGTTTGTCCAGGAGGTGTGGCGGTACCGGCAGGATGGACAGCACGGGCTGATGAGCATTCCAAACACACAGGTACCAGGGTTACTGTCAGATCCTGTTTGTGCCAAGCTTTACCCTCCACAGGGGGACGCTTGGGTGCTGGTCTGGTCGGATCCGTGTGCGACATATTACCTGACCTGGCCCGGCTCAGGGAGGAAACGCTGCACTTGGAAGCAGTCCGCAGTGGGGATCTGTTCTTGTGCCTGTGAGAGTGTTTTTTACTCTCATGTCAGGACTTGTCCTTGGTCTCCAGTACTGACAGATCTGGAGCATGTGAGGTGCTCAGAGCGGAGCCTACCACGGTGCTGGCTGCTGTACAGGGGGGTCCAACAGACTCAGATCCAAGCGTGTACCCGGTTGCATAGTTTCCTCCATTAAGAACAAACGGAGGTGGAGCTCCCAAGTTTCCTCGGTTCAGGATGGCAAAGACTTGCAAATGGAGCAGCGAGCTGCAATATGAGCCTCACTGAGGTAGTAAAGGCACCTCTGGTGCTCGTCGCTTATGAAAAGTGAGTGCAGGCAGGAGACACAGTTTTTAAATCTCGAAATCCAGGGCATAGTCCCCAGAGGGTGGGGACGGTCCCCAAATGGGGAAAGAACTTCACTAACTCATCTATCTATAACTATATACAACTATTTACAACAAACGAACAACAAAAACTAAGTGCGAAGGAACAGCAGTTCCAGCTCAGGCCATGCAGCCGTCAGAGAGAACTGGAGAGGCACCGGCCTGCACTGCCCTTGGCTATGAGCACAAGGGGACGCACTGTGCATGGGCAGGTCAATGGACATTGCTAAGGAACACTTTTGGACTCAGATGCATGGTGCATATACACACCCATCTGTGGGATACATATAGGGACCATCACTCAAAGAAGCGCAGATGGTGTCCAAGGAAGGATCCAAAGCACAGGATGTGGTGATAAGCATCTTTTTCAGTGAAGACCTCGCTTCCTTATCCTGGTGTGGTGGTAATCCCGGAGCTTTAGGTGCCATACTAGAACACCACAAAGAGAGCAGGTAGCTGGTAGCAGCTTTGAAACCCTCTGGCAGAAGCCTCTGTTTTGTCTGAGGGATGTATTGATTTTGTTGTCCACTTCAGCTGTAGAGAAGTCAACCTCAGTGTTTATGACAATGCTGCCATTGTCTCAGCTGCATCTCTTCTCAGGAATGGAACTCTACGAATTTTGCCTATTTGCACTTCCCAGGGTGCATGACTGATGTGCGGAACTTCTCTTAGCTGGCGCCTCCATTTCTCCCTTGACTGCATCTTTTCCTGAGCACTATTAGGGACAAATCTAGCTCCTAGGGAAATGTTTTCTAACGGGCCTGGGAAAGGAGTCTTTTTGGATATTGCCCTTGAACCAGAGAGTATAACTAACTGATTGGGGAAATCAAATAATTCAGAAAATAGCCTTTTTTTAGGTCAAATTTCTCCTTGTCTTCCTTCCTGACTGAGGAATGAGGCATGTTCTTTTCTGCTCTTCTCCACTGTGACCAGAGAGCTTTACCGTGTTCTTACTGGGAGACACTGTGATGGTAAGATTTTCCCCTTCTGAGCCAGACAGAGCCTTACATTCAGGGGTGTGAGCACAGAGGTTACAGAGTCCAGACTCAGACAAGACCATTCTGTGTGCTTTGCATGTCTGGATCCCATGAAGCACTCTGCACAGCCTGACCACCATATTCAAAAGATCTCTCCTCACATCCCCCAAGAACCAGCTACTCACTGCACTGAGAAGAGGGGAGCGGGCAGAACATTAATTTTGAAAGTTGGAAGGAAGTGTAAGAAAAAAAGTAAGAAAGGAGAAACAACAGTAAATACAGGTGCAAATTCTCACTGAAGAAAATATCCCCTCTAAGAGGCTAAAAAAGCTGCAGGCACACTTAAGCCGCCTCTCCGATACAGAACATTTACAGCTTTGCTTAGGGGATGGGTATAAGTGATTGGGATTGCTTGCTCTTTTACTCCTGTGCTCCATGGATATGGGACTCCATCTTAATGGACAGGATCACAGAGATATACTTGGAGAAATTAATGTTTTCAGATACAAAACTCAAGATATTAAAAGCAATGAATATTTTTTGTCTTTAAAAAGACACAATGTTCATCTTGTTCCAAATTAAAGATGATCTATAAAAAAATAAGACCATCTGTTTAGTACAAAGTCCTTAGATGACCAAATAAACACATTAAAGGTGAACTAAGAACCAAGGAAAGTTATTTCTTCCCTTTATTGATCTTCTAGAATATATAAATATGATTGTTAAATGGTTTTAAAAAGTATTCCTTATGTGGTTTTTACATTAGGTAATCAGAAATAGTAATGAGGAAGGGATGCTTCATGTGGAAGTCTGGCAAGCCACAGCTCAGGTTTCATCCTGCGATGTCACCATCCAAGTCCCTAAGATTGTAGCCAGAGTTCTCCACAGCAAAGAGAGGAAAACCAGGATCTGATCATTCCAGTGTAAAAAGAAAAACCAAAATCACTTATTTTTAAAATAAAGGAAACTATTTAAACATGACAATTTTATAGATCATAAAGAGAACAAAAAATATTCTGCATTTCATGGTTCACCTTTAAGAAGAATGCCATAACCCTTCCTACCACCTTTAGAAACTCCTTTTAACTGGTTATTTGAGATATGTCTGCAAACTAATAAATATCATATTTTGCATTAAATGGTAAATGGTAACTGGAAACATCTATATGGATAACAATTAACGATGAAAATACAACATTAATATTTAACATGCATTATTTCTAAGAAAGAGCAAATTAAAACAGTCATACCCTGAATATACAAGGGATGTCTTTACGGGTTGCATGTATTACATCTGATGCTAGGACAGAGCTCACACAAAAATCTTCATCTCTGGTAAGAAAATGAAAACTATAATCAGTAAGAGGCTAACATAATTTGTTAGAGAAACATTCTCAACTGAGTGCCAACTATCACTAATATTTGTGTTGTGGTAGCACTTATAGGCCACAATCAGGATTGGTGCTCCATTGTGCTAGGAACTGTATGCACACAAGACAAGACAAGTCCTTGTCCCAAAGAGTTTGCAATTTTAGGCCCAGATCCTGCAATTTACAGCAGGGCCTGCTGCATCTGTGGGGGCCCACTGAAGTTAATGGGCTCCAGGCATGCTCAACAGCCTATTGGGATGTCAGTGATTGATTAGGACTATTACCCTAATGATTTGGAGAGACTTAGTTGTTCTTTGAAGCAAATGACGACATTGGAAATATAAACAATTCACACCTAAGAGTGTACAAGGTAGGAACATTTGTAGAGTTTAGATTCAAAGGATTAAGCAACATATCTCACCTGTTTGTTGGATTAAAATAAGGGAATACTTAGATTTTCAAAACAGCTAGTTTCCCACTTTTTGTGATTGTAGAAATAAACAGTGTAAATCACAACAAACTCTCATGTACTTTAGACGGTGTCCTTCTACATAGGGATTGTCTATACTGGGATTTTTAATTGCATTGTAAATTTTCATGTAATCAGACACCATTACTTGCTCCTACCATAGTGAAACATAACCAGGAACAAACCTTGGTGTCCTGTCCACAAAATAACTTACAATTGTATTGTTCAACTGGTGTTAAAACACAACTAAAAATTCCAGTGTAGACAAACCCAAAGAGGCATCAATGGATAAAGCACAAGGCTGCTAGGAGTAATGTCTGGCTGAGCTGCCTCAGGCAATCTGCTAATGAGAATGCTGTTATTTGCCGTGCCTCCACATTTCTACTCTTGAACACTGTGGATTGTCACATGCCCAGGAGATCATCAGTGTCAACTCTCAAACAGAATTACTGAGAGGAAAGAGCCAAGTATCTGTCACCCTATGGCACTAGGCCTTATTGGAGGGGACTGTTCATCAAGGGAGTTGTGTAAGCAGATTCTACACTAAAGAAAGGCATAAAGGTGTTTAACATTACAGGATGTTCCACTTTTACTGTATCATAGCCAAGAGAAATTTTATTTTCGTTTACTGGGTAAAAAATGGAGAGAAACAACCGGCCTGTTGTAGGAAAAAGTCTCCTGTGCTTAAAAAAACCAGTTAAATGTAAAAACATGACCCTTGTAACCAATATAGTCAGGGAGTCCTGGGGTAATCTACAGTCTAAATTGGCAAGCTCAAAGCTTCCTGGAGAACTGCTTTAATGTACTCAGTTTTTCCAAGGTTCCTGAAATTGCTAGCTATGTTTTACCTGCGATTTGCTTGTTTAGGATAGCTCTTTCCCTGTTCATAGCCTGCACATCCCCTGTGCCCTACTTTATCTTGATTAGTTTCCCCAAGACACACATCAAACTCCAGGAGGGAACACACTAACATTATGTGATTTCAAAGAAAATGACGTGTCACACCACTTCTTACTGCTTAAATTAACCTTAAGTCCACATACAGGAGGCATAAATCATTTCAGAACAGAGTTCTTATGTTACAAGAGCTTCTTGTGTACTGATTACAGAGGCACTTGATGTAGGGAAAAATAATGGAAGTTTTCTAACTACCATGGCAACACAAACCTGAGATCCAACACCTGACTTGCAACAACTCCAGGCTGGGTGGATTTTCCTTCAGGCACATCATATAGAAATAGTTTGCAGTCACAGACAACTGCATAGGCCCTCTGCCACCCCTTCTTAACTCCTGTAGGCTTTGGAACCTGCATGTAAATAATGGATTGTTCATTATATGTAAAAATGGTTATATAGACATAAAAGAGGAAATTTAGAAAGGCATGGAGACTCACATTTGAGTGAAGGGAACCTGAACACCATATTTTGGTTATATTTAAAATTGGTGGGAAAGTGTCAGTGTACATGAAATTTCAAGAACAGAACAATTATTTATGAAGTTCCCCCATTCTCTGTCCAGGTTTAATAAATACGTTCAACTTTTCAAGTGGTAAACCCAGGACATGTATTTTCAGAGATTCCACAGATGCCAAATCGGTGACAGAGTTTACTTTTTATCCTACATTTGTCTCTGTCATAGCAAGAATTCTTTTTCCCTCAAAGGTGGTTTCTCTTTTTTATGTTTGTGGCAATTTCAGCAGCCAACTTCTAGTCCTCCAAGTAAAACCACCTGTTTCTCAAGGATTAGCATTAAGGGCATTAGTGTGAATTGTACACAATCCCAGGGCTTTAGCACAATCTGAGGACAGAGTTAAACATAGTTAGGGTTTCCAGCTACAATACAAGACCAAACAGCATCTGCAATTTAAGTTTGCAGTTATACTGGAGAAAAATACCACTCATGTCCAAGGTCAAATGATTCTTACCTTAACATAACCTTTGTATGCCATTCCTATCCCCCTTTGCACATCTACTCCAAGAGGCCTTTTGGCTTGCTCAGGGGGTATAGGACAGACCTGAGGCGCACTGTCCTTGCAGGAAACATGACATGCGAATGAACACACTGAGAACAAAAGAGAAAAACTATAATGAAATTATATTATGACGATGAATTCATCTTAATAGGTGGTGCATATTTTCTACTCTTGGAATCAGGAGACCAATGAGTTCAATTGAAATTGCCTGCAGAACATACATGTCAGCAGCACATTATTGTTTAATTATTTTGGCATAGATAAGCACTTGTTTTTTAAATACCATAAGAGGCCCCTAGCAAGCTCTTATTTCTTTTTTTCTGGCACCACATAGGGAAAGAGCCTTCTCACCACGATGCATGAGGTGGCTTATAAAATCTGCAGTTTTCTCAGGGAGATAAGGACTTTGGCAGTCCCATTAATTTCAACACCACTAACCTCATTAATTCAGATAGGAATAAAGAGGCTTCAGCAGAGGGAAGGGGTAAAGATGACTTTTGGTAAGGAAGGTGGAAGATAGGAATGGGAGAACAGAGGATTAGATAAATCAATATAGGAAAGGGTTAATTTAATGAGTAAATATGTAGGGGATGGGATACAGTTAAAAATAAAAAGGGAAACCATCTTGTCCAGAAAAACAGAAAAAGGGTGATATGAAGAAAATGGGCTTAGATGTATAGTAAAATAGAGGCTAATAGACAATGGTTAAGATATCGTGCTATGAGAAAGGCATATGAATAGTCAGTACTTAAAATAAAGAGTAAACACCAATAAAACTGAATTGTTGCCTCCTTTGTCTGTTGTCTATTTAGAGTGCAATACTTTAAGAGACAGAGACCTGTTATCTATAAAGCACCTAGCAAACTTTTGGGCACTGTAAATAATACTAAAAATACATGGTGCTTCACACACTAAGGATACCTGGGGCTTCCCATACATACATGAAGACAAGGTCTGTGCACTGAGGAACGTACTCAGTTTGTAATATTGTAAAGCCATCAGCACTCTGAAGGTGTTGGGAGTTGGAGAGAACAAGACGACTAGAGCAGCTCTTGTTAAAGCAATTTCTTTTATGCACACATCTGCCATCTTCTCAATTCTTATATCCCTTTAGCTTATCTCTGGTTTCTTACGTCACTATCATGAGCTGGTGTCAGCCTGACAATGGGGAGATTAGTGGTTGAGTTCTTGCTGACAGACATGAGGCAATAGGAGAACGAGGTTGTCAGACCACTGGAGACAGACTGTTCCAGGATTGAGGGAAAGGAAGGGAAGTGCAGAGCTGCAAGAAGGAGACGACAAAGTATGACTACGGGTGGGTGCAGTTGGAGTAACAGGTGCTGCCTACAGAGAGGAAGGGGAGTGAGATTAGATTAGAAATAGATTATGACTGATGTGTGAAAATGTGCGAAGATGAGACTGAAAAGCCAGAATGTGATACAGAAGGTGTCAGTGGAGAGATGTTAAGTGGGGACTGAGCTGGGCATAGCGATCCAAGAGGACGCTTATTTCTACAGTGGTGTTTTGGACAGATCTGAGGAGAGATGTGTGAAGTCAGAGGGGCCAAACAGGAGGAATGGCAGTAATCAAGGCAAAAGGTGATTAAGGCTCAGACAAGTATTTTCAGAGAGAAACTTCCCAATACTCATACTTCAGATGCAACCGTCAGGGTAGAAATTCCTATAAAAATTAAGTAACAGTGGAAAGGAAAAAAAGGATTTCAGAGACAATGAACAGAAAACTGACAGGATCTGATGACACCCTGGATCTAAAGGGTAAAACAGGAGGCAAATGTTTCCAAACCTGTGGATTTTGGAGAAGTGGACAGTGGAAATTTACAGCGTTAGATTAGTACGGCAATAACATTGCTGCAATATGAGTTTCTCCATGTTCCAAAAAGAATGCTACTAAGGATTAATGGTTATACTAGTACGGAGAAATATTGCAGGAAGATAAATCTCTGAGCTTAAGAAAAACTTGAGAATTGCATTCCTTAACTGTTACAAGTCTGCAGACGTAAAAAGGTAGGAGGAAAAGGCACAACAGTATTATTTTCCATTGAGTAACTTGTTGCTTTAAAATAAATGATTTTTAGGTTAGATGACTGAAAATTCAGAATGGTTTAACTGACTCACCATCGCAGGCATAGCCTTGTCGAACTAATCCCACCATGAGAGATGTGCAGTGACTGCACTGAGTAGGGCTTGAAAAGGACTTGATATTGAGTTGGTGAGCTTTAGGCTGCAAGATAAGTTCAGGATAAAATAAAGCTACATGATAAGGGGGATCAATCAACTCCTATCTCCATGCAATATGTTTATCTTTTCTTTATCTTATTAGCAGGAGGGAATTATAAAATACTGCTTTCTTGTAACTAACTACAACTTGTCAGAAGTCCTGCAAGACAGAACTTTCTCTCAAAGTCATGTTGCATATTCTTTGATTTCTAATTTAAGAAAGACACACCCATGTTAGGAGCAGAACCAGACAGGTATTTCTAGTACAAAATAAAAAACCCAAATCTACTAACTAATCCAAAATAATTTTTTCTGATCTCTGACAAAACTAAACACTTAAATAATAATTACTTATGAATATGAATTAAAAACAGGCTTACAAATAAACAGCAAATAAAAAACCCAGACAGGACAAACCCAAACATATGGATAGCTAATTTATATAAAGCATCTCTTTTCTTTAGTTCTTACAAATAAGGTGAACAAGGTCCCCCTACCTTTGGTACAGCTAGAGAAATGGACTGAATGGTAGGGGAGGGAACAGCAGGCATCCTCTGAAGCCGTACTGGTTCCTGAATCACAAAAAACTACAGTTGAGCAAAATGAGGCTTCAATAATTTGTTTTACAAAGGATCAGTAAGAGTTTAGATTTTAGAACATATTGCCATTCCTGATTTACTGTGAATGAATTACATCTTAAAGCGCTCATAGGAAAGCCTGCATAATAACAAACAAGCAGCAATACAAAAATGGGTATGAAAATGGAGTACATCAACATACGTAGAGACTGGGAAAAGGTACCACCTGCAACTGTTCTCAAAGCATGTGTGCTTATAACAATGACACATGTCTGCAAATAAGCTAACACTCAAGGTTGGATTAAGCCTCTTCATGGTGAGTAATGTCTGTGATATACATTTATAACAAACCAGCAGTGCTTAAAGACCTAAGTGAATTACTCTGACTAATAAAATACCAGCTGCCTTACTTCTTGCTGCTGTTCTGTAGTCATAACAGAAGTGGATGGTGAGACTTCTGGTTTGGGACCTTGTGTTTCCTGCTCGCTTATAGAACTTGTCTGCAAAAAATGTTAGCAAACAAATTAGATTAATACTATAGATCTGAAGTAGTGTTCTTGCATCAACATGAAATAAATCCTAGAATGGTTACAATTATTAACTCAGAGCAAAAATAATAGTTTGTGAAACACAACATTAAGAGCACTGCTAATGTCTATAAATGCTATGTAACGTCTGTTTCTAAAAAAAAAAAAAAAAAAAAAAAAAAAATCAGATCCACTAAATGATAGCAAAAGTGTAGAAATGGAAGTATCATATTTTAAAAATTCCCAAATGGTAGGTGGCATAATAGCCATAAACATCAGCCTCCTTCTCCCTGAAATCCAAGAAGGACCCTTCATAACATGATTGGACTTCACCAACCACATCTTTGAATGTTGCTCCTACATTCTTGTACGCTGGTATGAGAGGAAGCCAGGCTTCCTGGACAACCAACCATGAAATATTTACTACAGTAGGATTTTTACAATGCAGAGCCGCCACCGATCCAATCATAAGGTTTTTAAAGTGACTTCATCCAATTTATTTTTAGTATTTAAAAAAATATTTCAGGAATTTTATAGATAGAATTTTGTTACCATTTGGAATTCTAACAATAATTACAACACATTTCATTAATACTAGAAATTAATACCACACATCCTCTATTAATTAAATACATATTTACAATAACTACTACTAATTGCCAGCACAAGGGGTAGTGTGCTATAATTCTAGAGTTAAAACAGCTGGGTGGGGAATTAGGATATTATATTATTGTACTCTGTGGACATTGGGAAGATTCTGATTAGCAAACATCAGATTAAACTTTCTAAAATATAATGTAATTAGTAGTAAAGGCTGTTGAGTAAGAGTCATACTCACTCTTCAGCTACTTTAGATTGGAAGATAACTCAACAGTTACACTAGATATGTGTCGACATTTTGTTATATGCTGATTGGTAGTGCTAGACTGAGGAATATCAAATAAACATGAAATTGTATCCTTGTGTAAAACAAAAGTATGTTACCATGATAAACAAGATTCATCTTTAGCCATGACTGTATTGTCAAAGTATCTTAAATTGTCAGCCTGTAAGGAGGTTTAAAAAAAAAAAAATCAACTATTTCTATTTAGTGGGTTAATTTGTAGTAAAAAGTTATTACGGAAGAAAAAAAATCCACTAGTTTTAGGATGCCAATCTTACAAATACAGGTCATAAATTAAGGAGACAAATGTATCAGCAAGAACTTACTTCTTCCCAAAAGGCTAGCAGAGAAGACGTAGACGAGGAAGAAAGAGAATCCTTTGTTGTAACAGATATGAGGGATAAAAATGATCACTTATCACCCATAAGAAACTTCAGAGGGATTATTTGTAGGCTAATTAAATGAATGTTTATGCAGCAAACGGATATTTACACAAACCAAAATAACCAAGAAAATCGGGGGAGGTATGTTATAAGTAAGTGTACCTTCAAAAAGTTAATGGAAATTTTGTTAATCAAAATATTCAGACTTCTAACAGTAATTCATTAGAAAATGATACTCAACTTTCCTTAGCACTTATTTATTTATGGTGGGATATATGACGTGGTCTTTTGGTTTATTATGCATTTAATTTTTTAAGCCCTACATTTTGTAATATTTGATTTCAATTATAAAAACAGTGATTCAATCCTTATTCAAACAAAGTGCTTTAAAATCTCATTTGTTGACTAAGTAATGTCAATTTGCTTTAAATGAGAAACTATCGAGGTCAGTAGACCTAAGAACTCACACCATGGCAGCAGCACATTTCATACGCTTTTCATCTATTCCTTTTCTAAAGGAATGTCTGGGGAGTGGAAGTGGAATAGTATACACAATGACCTGCTGTGTTAATTGTAAATAAACTAGCAGACAGATACTCTAATAGGAAATAGCACACATTTATGGTTTATGTATTGCACATCTCACAGCATGTCCCTGACTTCTTGGGAACAGCAACAATGTGAGAAATACATAGAAAGCACAGTAATCACATGGTAACACCACCTAGATACAAATATCTATCTAGGTAGACCAGGATTTAATCCCAACCAGTATAACTGCAGCCCTCTAGTTTATACTATCAGAGTTCTTATGATTTTCATTCTTAACTGTCTGTTTTAAATGTTATACAAAACATGTCCAGAAACCCATCAAGGATCAAGAGTTCATAAAGTAAGGAAATGTGATTCACTGCAGTAATTAACAGCTGTTTCCTCAGGGGATGTACAAACTTTACGCACCGAACCCACAATTTGTATGATTAACTTTCTAAAGAAAATCAGAGGGTGTGTCATGACAAAGCTGAGCTACAGTCCAACAAAAACCTTGAAAAAGTCTTATTTGGCCTACACCAACATGCTGGGTCTTCTGCATCTCTGAAGCTCTTCCCAGTTCCATCTACTCTAACCGCCCAAGCTTGGAGACGACAATTTCACAGACTAGATGAGTCACCCTTTGGAGCTCATCAATGCATTTAAATCAGCCAGTTTGTCAGCAGATGCAACCATGTAACCAGCAGCTATACACGCTGCCCTTTAGTTTGTGAAGCATGTTCAGAAAAAGTGAATGCATTATTTATCCAGTAGAAGTTCTCAGATATTTTCCTATCTTGGTTCTTTTGCTTACCTTAAAGTGGGATTTTACAACTATTTCAAAAAGTTATAGCTTTCTCTACTAATGCCTAGCTACCTGACATCTATTATAGGGGCAATGTGCACTTGCTACATACTTTTAATTCGTCTTGCATATTTCATACTCATTTGTCAGAACCTAATTTACTGCATATTACCCATGCATAAACTTTAATAATTCAAAATCCTCAAGACACATTTTTGTAGTCACTTGATGTTAAAAACTCACTCTAAAAGTCAGATCACGTGCAAGAGGTGAAGTGTTGAAATATTCAAAAATTGAATCTTGAAAGTCTGGAAGTTTGAGACCTGAAAGAAAATAATTACCTGATTTAGCTCAAAGAAAAACACTACAGATAATAAGCTCAAAATTAATTCTAATACTAACTTTAGTTACCTGTATCTGTTCTGTATTTTTCTTCCAGCTTTTTCTTCAATCCCTCCATTTCTTCCAACAGTTCCTTATTTTTTGCTTCAGATTCCTTCAGCTTACTAGAACATGAAAACCATTAAATATTTGAAAGGGAAGAAATTTACTGCATAATTTTATATTCTTGTTTTTACTAGCAGTAGTCCCCCTTTTGCCTTTTAGCAACACCTGCCTTCTTTTTAAGGCAGATCATTTCCCCCAGCCCACCATTCCTGTGAATTACAATTTCACTACCATGCTAGATTGAGAGTCCTTTAGGTTATCTGCATCTCTCTCTGTGATGTTGCAGGTGGTAGCTAACTGATGATAATCTCTTGGTAGGATGGTCTTCCCTTCCCCATACCAACATCCTCTCTCCAGCTGCTCTAAGAAAGGGGATTTCTGATGCTACTCCTAGTACCCATTTCTCCTGCATGGCAAAGACCCACATATTACAATCAATCCACTCACTTGGGCATGCTGCTTTATCTTAAAAATTACTTGAAGAAATCTGTAGAATTTTTAAATGGAGTTGGGGAAAAAACCTGTAATAGACAGGTTTTCTGTCAGGGTGTAAGTTTCTTGGCATAAAGGAGGGTAAATTAATAAGTGTTTGTTATTTGAACAGGTAGCTAAGAGTGGCACATTAAGGATAACCCAGCATGTTAGAATGTTCAGATGAACAAAACTGCACACTTCAGTAATTTATTACCTCTCAAAGGATATGTTTGCATCTTTAACCTTTCTTAACTCTTCTTGAATTAGCTGTTTGGCACGTATTTCTGCATCCAGGGCAGATTGCAGTTCCAGCCTTGCTGACATATCCAGCTTCTGACTTCGTCGCAGTTTCCAAAGTGGATCCTATTGCAGTAAGTTATTGTACATTAACATCAACTCTCTAAAGTAATTTTCCTCCTTTGTTCACAAATACAAAGAGAACACAGAACCTCTGATCCCCCCAGATTTGCCCCAGAGATCTTAATTTAAAAATCACATACTAACACTTTCATTGTTATGATGAAACAGTTTAAATGGACCCTGTCAAAATTGGCCCAATATTTAAATTTTATAAAACAGGCTTTTATAAAAAGCCATGACCAATAAGTGTTCAGTCCGTAGTTTTAAAGCAATTAATGGTTCATCTGCAGTGCCTGAAACCCAAATTCTGCAACACTAAAAACTTTAAAATGACTATGAATAAAGGTGAAAGTGCCTTCACTGATTTTCATTGTCCGCGCTGAGAGAAAAATAAAGAGTACAGTGAAACTGGAGTTTTAGAATGTTCACAGTCAATCAAGGGTGTGTTATTACTGACATATGTACAAACTTCTGCTTGTTTACAACGAAAGGTTTTTAAGTTGTCAGCATCTCTTTGAGAAACCTAAAGACAGTATATGTATTTTTTTTAATCTTGTTGTACATTATACACCAATTTAAGATATGGATTAGTTTCTCTGCATTTTATTACCAGAAAACGGTATTTTTGATTTTCCAAGATAGATAATTTTTCAAGGTTTTTTTTTATTTTAGGAGGTACTCAAACATTTTCATAGTGTGGATTGTATCTTAATAGAGATTGTCTCGTGGACACCTATCCACCCACTCAAGATCATAACACTGTATAACATTCCCATGGCAACTGCAGCAATTTCTTGCACTGAAACAGAATATTAAAAATATATTTTTTGCTCGCTAATGAAGTTTAGTAGCTGAGACGAAGGAAAGCAACACTATTTTAACATAATGGTGACCTGGAGAGAGCTGAAAGTGTCCAAAGAATCTCAGTTGTCCAAGAACCACAATCTGAAAGGCAATGCCTTATTTCATTTCCATATATACCTGAAGTCTGCTCCAAATACATGAGTATTAATTTAGAGCAAATTTGCTAAAGTCTATGAAACCTGCCTTGATATAGTATGTCATCTGCTTTTTAAATTTTGACAGTAGGCAAAAAGCAAATGGTCACTGTCTGCCTTAAATTTGCCACTTCCTCCTCTTGCACTCGTCTTCACTTTCTACCCCAGTTCACTCTCTACCCCAAGTAAAGGAGGGATGGTGCACAGCTGTACTGCCTTAGGAAGAAAGGCAGGAAAAAAATTACAAGCCACAATTTGCTCTCTTGCTCCCCGCTTACTCTGAAGTAGGAAGGAAAAGGGAATATGTTACTAGCATGGGCGGAGACTGGGGAGCATGGGGGCATTGCCCCTCCAAATAGAGAAGTCAAACTATGCCTATGGTTACCAGTATAAACCAGTAGCAGGTTACTTTCCCCTTGTGTGCTGGTCAGTGTGTTGGATGAGTAGAGGCCCCATGAAGATGCTCTCCTTCCCCATTTTTGGACTTACCAAGTGCTAAGGACAAGAGAGAATTTTGCCCTTAGGACTGTAAGCTTTCCTTAGCAGGGGCTCCTTTCTTTAAGGCCGCTAGACAAAATTATGAAATATAAATTAATATAACTTGCTGCTTAACATTTTTCTTCCTGATCCCAGATGTTGATCATCTTATGCCATGAAGCATGAAGAATGAAACCTCTTGTAGTTTTATTATTACTGTCAGGGCAAATGGCTATTATTCATTTATGTGTCTAAACCTTTTGGGGTATGGTGTATTAAAAATATTCCCTTTTATTTCTTTTAGAAATGTTTATTTTATTGACTCTCTTCTTTAATCCTGTTTTAAGGCATAGTTTGCAATTAATGGCAGGTACTAGCAATAAGCAAAACACGGGATTTTATCAAATTTGGATTGTGTGACACAGAGACCCCTGGGCAAAGGTGCCCTGTTCTTTGCAATCAGCTCTCACCTCAGACCTGAAACTCACTACAGCAAACATGTCTTTTTTATCCATAAAGAACATGTAAGGTATCTACAGAAAGTTCGTACCTTGTCATGACTCAATCACAGAGATGTACGGATGGATATTATTAAAGGAACAATGAGTATTGTAAGCAAGACATGGGAAGTAATTCTTCTGCTCTACTCTGTGCTGATTAGGCCTCAACTGGAGTATTGTGTCCAGTTCTGGGCACCACATCAGGAAAAACTACTTAACTGTCAGGATGGTTAAGCACTGGAATAAATTGCCTAGGGAGGTTGTGGAATCTGTGTCATTGGAGGTTTTTAAAAGCAGGTTAGACAAACACCTGTCAGGGATGGTCAGCAATTCTCAAACTTATTTAATTGTGCCCCCCGCCCCGTTTGTGTCTGTAGTAGTTTACATCCCCCTAGCACACAAGAACATATACCAATAAAAAAACCCCATGAAACTCATGAAATATTAAAAACAGTACGTCATTCATTTAAACCAAGCTAATGATCCACTGTAATAAGAGCTAAAGCAAAACTGTGATTGTGGTCAATGCTTACAATTAGATGTCCACACCATGTCATAGCAAACCGAGTAACACAGATGGCAACAACTTTATATAACGCTATGCAAGCTTAACAGAAATCCATCAAAATGCACAGCACCATCTGAAGACCTGATACACCTAGAGGAATCAGCTTTGTTAGTTATTCACTGCTGCTGGTAAAATGTGGGCAGTGTTTTTTGTCTAACGCTTCTCATGACCATTCCCAGCCCCCAGTTTGAGAACCTCTTGTCTAGATAATACTTCGTCCTGCCATGAGTGCAGGGGACTGGACTAGAAGACCTCTTGAGGTCCCTTCCAGTCCTGTGATTCTACGATAAATCAGGTTTCAGAGTAGCAGTCGTGTTAAAAAGAAAAGGAGTACTTGTGGCACCTTAGACACTAACAAATTTATTTGAGCATAAGCTTTCATGAGCTACAGCTCATTTCATCGGATGCATTCAGTGGAAAATACAGTGAGGAGATTTATATACACACAGAACATGAAAAAATGGGTGTTATCATACACACTGTAAGGAGAGCGATCACTTAAGATGAGCTATTACCAGCAGGAGAGCAGGGCGGGGTTGTGGGGGGGAGAGAAAACCTTTTTTAGTGATAATCAAGGTGGGTCATTTCCAGCAGTTAACAGGAATGTCCGAGGAGCAGTTGGGGGGGTGGGGGGAATAAACATGGGGAAATAGTTTTACTTTGTGCAAGGACACATCCACTCCCAGTCTCTATTCAAGCCTACGTTAATTGTATCCAGTTTGCAAATTAATTCCAATTCAGCAGTCTCTTGCTGAAGTCAGCAGCACTGCTATGGGTACCCGCATGGCCCCACAGTATACCAACTTTTTTATGGCTGACTTAGAACAACGCTTCCTCAGCTCTCGTCCCCTAATGCCCCAACTCTACTTGCACTACATTGATGACATCTTCATCATCTGGACCCATGGAAAAGCAGCCCTTGAAGAATTCCACCATGGTTTCAACAATTTCCATCACAACATCAACCTCAGCCTGGACCAGTCCACACAAGAGATCCACTTCCTGGACACTACGGTGCTAATAAGCGATGGTCACATAAACACCACCCTACACCGGAAACCTACTGACCGCTATTCCTACCTACATGCCTCCAGCTTTCACCCAGACCACACCACACGATCCATTGTCTACAGCCAAGCTCTACGATACAACCGCATTTGCTCCAACCCCTCAGACAGAGACAAACACCTACAAGATCTCTATCAAGCATTCTTAAAACTACAATACCCACCTGCTGAAGTGAAGAAATACATGGACAGAGCCAGAAGAGTACCCAGAAGACACCTACTACAGGACAAGCCCAACAAAGAAAATAACAGAACGCCACTAGCCATCACTGTCAGCCCCCAACTAAAACCTCTCCAACGCATCATCAAGAATCTACAACCTATCCTGAAGGACGACCCATCACTCTTACAGATCTTGGGAGACAGGCCAGTCCTTGCTTACAGACAGCCCCCCAACCTGAAGCAAATACTCACCAGCAACCACACACCACACAACAGGAACCTATCCTTGCAACACAGCCCGTTGCCAACTCTGTCCACATATCTATTC
Source organism: Caretta caretta (assembly GCF_965140235.1). Classification (NCBI taxonomy): domain Eukaryota; kingdom Metazoa; phylum Chordata; order Testudines; family Cheloniidae; genus Caretta; species Caretta caretta. Next base: position 111,035,306 of record NC_134211.1, read on the forward strand.
AGGTGACACCATCATAGGGCCTAATCACATCAGCCACACTGTCAGAGGCTCGTTCACCTGCACATCTACCAATGTGATATATGCCATCATGTGCCAGCAATGCCCCTTTGCCATGTACATTGGTCAAACTGGACAGTCTCTACGTAAAAGAATAAATGGACACAAATCAGACGTCAAGAATTATAACATTCAAAAACCAGTCAGAGAACACTTCAATTTCTTTGGTCACTCTATTACAGACCTAAAAGTTGCAATTCTTCAACAAAAAACCTTCAAAACCAGACTCCAACGAGAGACTGCTGAATTCGAATTAACTTGCAAACTGGATACAATTAACTTAGACTTGAATAGACACTGGGAGTGGATGGGTCATTACACAAAGTAAAACTATTTCCCCATGTTTATTCCCCCCCACTGTTCCTCAGACGTTCTTGTCAACTGCTGGAAATGGCTCACCTTGATTATCACTACAAAAGGTCGGTGGTCCCCCCCCCCCCCGATACTGCTGGTAATAGCTCACCTTACCTGATCACTCTCGTTACAGTGTGTATGGTAACACCCATTGTTTCATGTTATCTATGTATATAAATCTCCCCACTGTGTTTTCCACTGAATGCATCCGATGAAGTGAACTGTAGCTCCCGAAAGCTTATGCTCAAATAAATTTGTTAGTCTCTAAGGTGCCACAAGTACTCTTTCTTTTTATGATAAATCAGTCACCACAAGGTAATGTGTCTTAATGATTATCTATTCAAGCAAGTGGGAGTTGTCACTCCTCCCTAGTCAGTTGACAAGGTAATGCAGGGTTTCATTGTCTACCTTTGCACATCCCAGAACAGTCAGTGGGGAAAACACCAGACATTACAAACCACCAAAACCATTTAAAGGTAGAAAAGACACTCTACAGCAAGGCAGGGATTTGCCTGGCCTGTGAGCAGAAATAAATGGCTGGTTTCAGTGTACCAGAATAGGGAAAAGTACTAACCACTCGCTGAGGAAAACCCCTGGCAGACGTGGGTACTTTCATGAAAATTTGAATCCTGGTTCTTGAGAAACCAGCCAGCTCTGCAACAGCTGGAACCTCGGTGAGAAAAATCTAGTTTATTATATGGGAAAGATAACTATTCATGTAAACTTAGGTTCACGTTTTATTATGTTGTTTTATACTGTAACCACTTGTTTCCATTGCTCTCTCTTGTTTCTAGTTAAATCTTTATTTAAATAAATAAATCCACTTTTATCATAAGTGGTCACAAGTGCTGTGTGGTTCACAAGAGTGCTGGTTTAAGGTAAAACTAGTAAACTGGGGAACGCTGCACCTTTGGGTGCAGAGGATTTTGAATTTCTGTGAGTAGTCAGTGTCAGGGGCTGTATATCACAGGGGAATGATTCAAAGGGATTCGGTGCACCTATTATTCACCTGCCTGGGGAAGGAAGGGCTGGCACAAGCCAGAGGAGAGAGTAGCTGAAAGGCTGACACTGCACTACGACAAGACTCCCTCTCTCTAGAGAAGATGGTAACAAGGTGACTCACAGGCCTGGGTATCCCAAGAACTGTCACAGTGGTGTAACTGAGATTCACACACAATGGGGCAAAGTAGACAGGATAATCAAAGCACACAGTCTTTATTAGAAAACACCTCTGGCTATTTGCATACTACACCCTTTCTTGATAAATAAGAGGATTTCTAAATGAACGTGGAAGTAAATGAAGCCAAGTATTAAGAATTTTAGGCATCCAGAATTAGAAAGCCTTCTGAATGCTTGCTGTTGACCTACCAATGTTCTTGAGCCCAGACTAGAGATTCTCAATGACTCTAATTCTTCTGTCATCTTGGAAGCTAAAGCCTGAAGATATCCACGTGCGTCCTTCTCATCACTTACCCTAGAGTGCAATTACAAAGCAGTTACTTAAACAAGACCTTGTTTAGAAGCTGGAGAAAATATAAAACTTTGATACTCAGGCACCATGCACCAGGAAACAAGTCATCTTGCTGCCAAATATCAACAGAGTATTTGTACTGAATTTAGGGTCACAAGCAAGGATAGAGCACTGGGGAAATTGCCAGGCCCAGGATGGAGCCTAGCTGTGCCTCCTTTAGGACCTCCCTCCAGCTGGTTCCCCTACACCCCTGGATGCTGCCAGGTGTTTCATGATAGCTTCCCCTCTAGAACCCAACAGCAACCACACAGCATTTCATTACTACTGCATGGAGCCTGATCTGCTTGTTCCATGAATAGCCAGAAGCTGATTTCTATGGGCCTCCTCCAGGTTCCCTCCCTCTCAGTGCCCAGAAAAGCATATAAACATGCCCTCTGAGCCCCTTTCCTCCCTACTTCACTACCTGAAAGATTCTTTTCAAGCCTATAGGTCACTCCAGGGACAAGAAACTCTTCTTTTGGAGAAGCACTGCTCTTTAGGCCTAGGCTCCATCACCACCGAGTCTCAGGTGGAGGAAGAATGTGAGCACACCTTTATGAATGTGTGTACACATGCCTGCCTGTGTTCTTACACTCTTGAAACACTTGCACATAGCCTGTCAAACCAGTAAGGTACTAATGAATAGAAACTGTGTGCAAGAGAGAGGCCGTCTTTCTGACTGCAAGTGCTTGTCTGGGTGAGGGTGGGAACACAAACTAAAAGGAGGAAATACAAGAGGCCCTAAGCCTTCTGGGGACTGCAGGCAATGACACTGGAGACTGAACTGCTACAAGGTAGTCTCCTGCTTTGAGTCTCCTGCTTGTCCTGAACCCTGTAAGTTCTGGCAGTTGCCCTGAGTGAATTAGTCAGAAAATTCTATAGGAAATCAAGGATAGTGATTCATGATTTAATAATCATTTTAAATTTTGACTTGAACTGACACTGAAATCTTCTTCTTGTGCATTTAATATTCTATGACAGTAATTTGCTGCAAAATGAAAAAATCCTACTACTTAATCCACTGGTAAACAAAAGACAAAACAGATCATCAGCAACCACATCCAGGTATAGTTTTCCACTAATCTTCAAAAATCCACAGAAGACTTGGTTATGTTAAAAAGGCCGTATCTGTATTTCAAAAGTTGAAGATTGCTATCTGGAATAGTACATACCACTGAATAATTTCTGCAATCTGAGCTTCCCAATGAGCAACCGATTCCTTCTTTGCTGCCAGGTCTTGGAGCTCATCTTCTAGCTGCCTGTTTTGTGCTGTTAATTTATCCACAAAGGAACAAAGCTGAAATGAAAAGTGATCAGTTGTTTTCATCTGCAATTTATGTCACTTTCAGACTCATTATGCATGTGGAATATACACAAACAAGACCACTAGAGGATATTAAGAAGCTCTGTCAAAACAATGTAGCCTTCAGAAACCGTTTTTCTCAGGCTCTATGAGTGTGACTTCCAGGTCTAGTAGTACTCAGGTTCATGTGCCACTTCAAACAAGGGAAATGAGAAGAGGAGAAATGAATAGAAAAACCAATGAGTGTCAAAGATAGTGTGTAGTCCAAGATTGGGGATAGTTGGTATCACCCCTTTTATACTCTTGGAATACTCCATTGGGGGGGAAGGGGAAAATCCCCAGTGGACATCTTTTCATAAAATTCCACTGCTCAGCATCAGGCGGCACCAATCCCACAAGTGTGAGTGGCCTCTGCATACTACAAGAGGAAACTGATTTGCCCACGTCCGTGGCATACATGTGTGACAGTTGGAATTACTCCTATCCATACTAATGAAAAAATCCCATTTTTAAAGCATGTTTATGGTTTCTTCTTTGGTCAGTGAATTTTATAGAGAACTATCACAATATCAGAGTGATTTAAAAGGTAACAAGATTTACGTGAAAAACAGAACACTAGTTTTCAAGAAGAGTAATTGAACTTTGTTCCAAAACAATGGCTCTACTAACTACCTTTTCATTTTCCGTTGTTAACTTTTTGTTATCTTCAAAGAACATGGTTCTTTCCCGTTCATATTTCTCTTTTATTGTTCCTACAGTCTCCTCCATCTCATTGTGCCTGAGGGAAAAAAATAGAGAATGTACAACTTTACAGACTACAGGGGGTGGTTGGGATTTTCAAAAGACGCTAGGGGAGTTAGGTGCCCAAAATCCCACTACACGAGAGAAGCGGCAGCTGGTGGGGGGAATTTCTCCAGCAAAGTGGTTTCATACAGACCCTTACCTCTCTCGTTTTGCCTTCTCCAATTTATCTTTTAGCATCATGATCTCTTTCTGCAGTGCTAGCTGATGGCTTTCTGAATCATGCACCTCCTTTCTTATATTTTTTACTTCCAAGACATGGGATGCCTCTCGCCTGACTAACTCCTCTTCATAGAACAAGATTTTCTTTTCTAGCTCAGACTTCATTTTGGAAAGCTCCTGCTGATGTTCTAATGTGGCACCTGCTGCACGGCCTCCTTGCTTTAGCTGCAGAAGCAAGAGAGTGAAAATTATCAGGAAAAGACGACCCAAGATTTTTCTAGTGTTGCTTAAAAAGTTAGGAATAAATGTGGACAGGTAAAAGCCAAGAGATTAACATCAATAACATAGTTTGTGGGAAAACAGTTTGAAAAAAGCAAGTAGATCTAACAGGCTGTGTCAGGTTTCTATGAAAGCCCGATTCAGTTAAAAGACACAAAGTGCCACAAATGTACACGCTTAGATAAGCGAAGTTATTGGAGGCTTGGTCTTGTATCAGTAGTGAAAAGGGCATCTGTTTCCCCATATTTTGCATTTTTAAAATAATGGTACCTTTAGTGCTTCCAGTTCATTTTCCAGCTGCTTGGAGAAAATCTCACTGTGTTCACGAAGCTTGCGTTCTTTTGATGCTTCTGCGGTGACATCCTCAAGTTGAGCTTCCAGCTGTGAAAAAGAAAACCTTAAATTATGTCAAAGCAGACAGACAGTTGTAGCTACCCTGCTCCTTTCCTCTCCTCTCAGGCTGCTTTTGGGTCCTTGGAAACAGCAGGACTCCCTTACCTCCCATCCTTATAACTCTTGCAGCCCACACTGTGACCATTATCTTTCTAGACAAGTCTTTCAGGCAAGATTCATTCCCTTTGCAGGCCAACCACCACCACTCTGTCAGCCAGTGGGGTTACTGTTGGGTAATAAAAAAGACAGATACCTTTTCCATAACTGGTGTTCTTCAAGATGTGTTGCTCATGTCCATTCCATATTAGGTGTGTGTGCTCGCCACATGCACCGTTGCCGGAAGTTTTTCCCTCAGCAGTATCCGTAGGGGACTGGCTCTGGCGCCCTCTGGAGTGGCGCCCACATGGTGTGGTATAAGGCTCCCCCCACCCTCAGTTCCTTCTTCCCAGTGGGGAAGGAGTGGGGGGGGGGGGTTGTGGAATGGACGGGAGCAACACATCTCGAAGAACACCAGTTACAGAAAAGGTAACTTTCTTTTCTTCTTCAAGTGCTTGCTCATGTCCATTCCATATTAGGTGACTCCAAAGCAATACCCCAGAAGTGGGTAGGAGTTTACGGACGTGTCGATTGCAACACAGCTCTGTCAAATCCAGTGTCATCTCTGGCTTGCTGAGAGTGATGGCGTGTGGACAGAGGACACATTGTGGCTCTACAGATGTACTGAATAGGGATGTGTGCCATGAAGGCTGCTGAAGACACCTGAACTCTCGAGTAGGCTCTGACAATTGGCAGCGGCGGAACTCCCGCCAGATTGTAACAGTTCCTTATGCATGAGGTGATCCAAATGGAAATCTTTGTGAGGACACCAGAAGGCCCTTCATCCTATCTGCTGTAGCGATGAAGAGTTGAGTCGATTTATGGAGAGACTTGGTAAATTCTAAATAAAAAGCCAAGGACCTTCAGACGTCTAGCGTGTGAAGACACCTCACTGGTCTTGTGCGGTTTGGGACAGAACACTGGGAGGAAGATGTCTTGGTTCATATAGAAGGTGGAGACCACCTTCAGCACGAAGGCCGGATGGGGCTGCAGATGAACCTTGTCTTTGTAGAAGACTGTGTATAGCAGTTCTGAGGTCAAGGCTTTAATTTCAGAGACCTGTCTCGCTGACGTCACCGCCACTAGGAACGCGACCTTCCATGACAGATGGGAAAAGGAGCAAGAACCCAGCAGTTCAAAGGGTGGGTCGGTGAGCCTAGAGAGGACCAAGTTAAAATCCCACTGAGAGACAGGAGCCCGCACCTGCAGGAAGAGAGTCTCGAGCCCTCTCAAGAATTCGACCATCATGTCATGGGAAAACACTGTCTGTCCTTGGATTGGCGGGTGAAAGGTGGAGATGGTGGTGAGATGCACTCTAATGGAAGAGTGTGCCAGGTCCTGGTTCCTCAGATGGAGCAGGTAGTCCAGGACAGCCTGTATGGAAGAACGCGAGGGAGAGATGCCACGTTCGGATGCTCAGCGGAAAAATCTCGTCCACTTGGCCAGGTAAGTCAGTCTGGTTGAAGGCTTCCTACTCCCCAGGAGGACCTGTTGGACTCTGAACATGTCCGCTCCTCTGGGTTCAGCCACACTGCATCTACCCCGAGAGGTGGAGGAACTCGAGGTTGGGATGTAGGAGCTGACCGTGGTCCTGTGACAGCAGGTCCTGGAGGTTGGGCAGGGGCCAGGGAGGGGCCGCTGACAAGTTCATGAGCATGCCAAACCAATGCTGGCAAGGCCATGCCGGGCTATCACAACAACCTGCGCTTTGTCTCTCTTGATCTTTGCAAGGACCCAGCTGATGAGTGGAATCGGAGGGAACGTGTACATCAGGCTCCCTGACCATGACAGGAGAAAGGCATCGGAGAGGGAGCCCTTGCTCAGAACAAAACTGGTGGTATTTCCTGTTTAGCCTGATGGTGAACAGGTCCACCTGGGGAGTTCCTCACCTTTGGAAGATCATGCAGGCTACCTCTGGATGGAGCGACCACTCATGGTGAGAGGAGAAGTCCCTGCTGAGCTGGTCCGCCAGAGTATTCTTGACACTGGGATGGTGACAAGCTTCCAGGTGGATTTCGTGGCTTCTGCAGAAGTACCATAGACGGAGTGCCTGTTGAATGAGAGCAGATGAGCGTGCTCCCCTTTGCCTGTTGATGCAGAACATCGAGGCTGTGTTGTCTGTCAGGACTCGTACCACCTTGTTTGACAGGAAGACTCCGCATGCCAGTCGGACTGCTCAGAGCTCTTTGACGTTTATGTGCAACCTCACCTCCTCTGGGGACCACCTCCCATGTCTCTGGAGGTCACAGAGGTGCTCACCCCAGCCGAGGTCCAAGGCGTCCGATACCAACCCGATGGAGTGAGGGGGGTTGTTGAACAGAACCCCCTTCAGGACTGCCCTGTGGTTGGTCCAATATTGTAGCGAGGTAAGTATCGCCTGGGGAATGGTAATGAGTTTTTCCAGGGGGTCTTGGGACTGGGAATAGACCATCCCCAGCCATTGTTGCAGGGGCCGCATCCGAAGTCTGGCACGGCAGATCACATAAGTGCACACTGCCATGTGACCCAGCAGGCGCAGACAGACCCTGGCTGTAGTCAAAGGGAATATGGAGACTTCTGCGATGAGGTTTGCCATCACGTGGAAGCTTTCCAGCGGCAGGAATGCTCTGGTGCAGGTAGAGTCGCGGACTGCTCTGATTAACTCTATCCTCTCCACAGGCAAAAATGTCGACTTTTTGTCATTCACCAATAGGCCCTGAGACCGGTACGTGGCTTGAAGCACCGCGAAATCCCTTTGGACTCGAGAACTGAAAAGTTGCCCTTGACGAGCCAGTCGTCAAGGTATGGGTAGATCCGGTGTCTGAGGTAAGCGGCAACCACTGCCGTTCACTTCGTAAACACTCTCAGTGCTGTCGCCAGGCTGAACAGGAGGACCGCAAAGTGGTAGTGGTGGGGCCACACTGTAAACCAGAGGAAGCGTCTGTGTCCTTGAAAGATCGCTATGTTGAAGTATGTGTCCTTCAAGTAGAGGATGGCATACCAGTCTCCTGGATCCAGAGAGGGTATAACAGAAGCCAGGGAAACCATGCAGAACTTTAACTAACGTCTCACAGGTCCAGGATGGGCCATAGACTGCCCTTGGCCTTTAGAATTAAAAAGTACCAGGAATAGAACCTCTTGTTCCTATACTCGAGTGGAACTTTCTCCACCTCTCCCAGTTGTAGCAACCCCTTTACCTCCTGTGTGAGGAGACTCTCGTGAGAGAGGTCCCTGAAGAGGGACAGCGAAGTGGGGTAGAAAGGAACTGGATGGTATAACCCTGCTCCACCATACTGAGGACCCATTGGTCCAAGGTTATAGTGGTCCAAGTAGGAAGGAAAAGGAAAAGGCGGTTGGAGAACACTGGGACAGATGGATCTGGGGAACAGTCTGGTAGGTCACCCTCGGGAGCGCCCTCAAAATGACTGTTTGGTCCCTTGCTTAGCACGAGTCGAGCCAACTGGGCAGAGGGTGGAGGCAGGTGGCTTGGATGGCGCTTGTAGCCCTTGGTTCATTTGTGGGGGCTGGTCTGCTGAGGCTGGCTCCCCAGGCCCTGAAACTGCTGCGGTTTGAACCGCTTATGCACCGGGGCTGGGACGTAAAAACCCAGGGTTTTCAGGCTTTTTCGGCTTCTTGACCGGAGCTGTGACGGAGGACCAGAGCTGTGGCAAGCACACACACCTAATATGGAATGGACATGAGTAAGCACTCGAAGAACCATGTTAAAGTCAAATATAATCCAGAATATACAACATCTGTCTGGGAAAATCATGTAGCCCTTAACAATAATAGGAGGGGTGAGGTATGTACGTCACTCTGGCAATGACAATGACACAGGATAAGCCCCTTAAGTTTATAGTTCAGTTGCATCTTAAAATACATAACATTCAAATCAGCTTCCCTTAAAATGCTCACCTTTTATGCCAGTTAATTTGAAAGTAAAGTATTTGACTATTCTGTCTCATAAAATTGTGTAGTATAAAGTGATTATGCTATTTCTATGAATTATTTCTCTCTTATGAAGATATGGTCACTTTGAAATAACAGTAGAAGAGGGATTAGGAGGAGGAGGAAGGGGCAATGACTTTACAGCCTAGTTAAGGAAGAGCACTTGATGTGTTAAGGTGCCATGGAAGAGACTTGTTGGAGAGTAGATAAATGGGCAATCAACCACGGCAAAGGTGGTGGAGAGACAACTCTAAGTTACAAGCGCAGATAAGTCTATTACAGGAGCGGGTGGGTGAGGTTCTGTGGCCTGCAATGTGCAGGTCATCAGACTAGATGATCATGATGGTCTTTTCTGGCCTTAAAGTCTATAAGTAGAGGGGCAGAGTTGTAAATAGCCTAAAATGTAGGATAAGCTTTAATTTGAAGAGAGCTAATAGAGACATTTTAAAAGGGATGTCACGTTCAAAATCATGGTGACTATTTCAGCTGCTGCACTTTGAATGGACTTGAGGGTCAGGAAACCACAGTGGAAGAGTTTTGCAAGCACCTATATAGGACATTATGAGGGCCTGGATGGAAATGTTGTAAAGGAAAAAGCATCAACATTTGGACACAGCCAAGATGTTTGGGGGAAGACAGAGGGTGGGGTAAAAGAGGATAACAATGCCCTTCGACTTATCACCACCCAATCTTTTGCTCACGACTGAAATGTTTTCATAGAATCATAGAATATCAGGGTTGGCAGGGACCTCAGGAGGTCATCTAGTTCAACCCCCTGCTCAAAGCAGGGCCAATCCCCAATTTTTGCCCCTTATCCCTAAATGGCCCCCTCAAGGATTGAACTCACAACCCTGGGTTTAGCAGGCCAAAGCTCAAACCACTGAGCTATCCCTCCCCCCCAAGCCCAATTGGCCCACAATGCTCCAGCCTTCATAGCTCAACCTTTTAAATTTTCGAACAAGCACCTCTGTTTGGGAGGAGCTCCCCGTGAACATCCACAAAGCTATCTCATTATCCTTCCTTGAAATCCCTCCTTAAAACTCCTTTGTCATGATGCACTTAAAAAAAAACCCCAACCCCCCCCCCCCAAAAAAAAAAAAACAAAAAACCCCAGAGGCACTGATATTGTCCAGCATTCTGATCAGCACTGCCCCATTGTTTCCTTATACTTCCCTTTGTGTCTGTATTTACCTGTTGTCTCTTATCTTATACTGTAAGCTCTTTGGTGCAGGGACTGTCTTTTTGTTTTGAGTTTGTACAGCACCCAGCACAACAGGATTTTGCTCCACAATTAGTGTTCCCAGGCCATATGGGAATACTAATAATAAAATGGTGGTGGTTGTGTAGTGAACTTAAAAATGAACTGATTATTTTAGCTACAGTTGTTACAAACACCTACTAAAATAGCTAATTGAAAATTATGAGGAAACTATGACTTCCAATTTGCTTACTTCCTGAATTTGAGAGCACTTTGCTTAGTCTGTTTTACTGTTTCCCCTCTCTTTCATATAGCCATGGAAAAGAAACACATTTAAAAGAGGAAATTGGCAAGGGTACTCAGAATAAACTGCTTTGACCTTTGGAATTTACTAGATTTCAAGCTGACTGCATCTCTTGACATTTTTAAAGAGAAGATGAGCATACAGCAAGAATATATTTTCACTGGATTACAAGCAATTCAAATACATGAGAAAAAACACAGAATTATTTCCTTCACAAATTACTAAATATTTAAGATGTACTCTGTAAATGAAATAAAATGAGCTAGAGATGTCAGGCCAATTTACAGACCCAATGTAAATTATGGTTACATTGGGGTTTTTTTACTTTTATTAAGTATGACTTAAGTGAAGCGTAAGAGCAGCTGAAACATGTTAGCCTTAAATATTTTGCCAAGTTACCTCTTTTCTGCCTCTCTCAGATTTACGAATTTCCTGTCTCATAGAATCAATTTTCTGCACGATCACTTCCATCTCTTCCTCTTTGTCACGAAGCTGTCGAGAGAACTTCTGTTTCTGAGAGCGCAAGTCTACCATTCTCTCATTGAGCTCTGAAAACTCCTGCATAGCTAGCTTTCTTTGCTGATGAGCATCCTTCAGTTCTTTGGACTGTGCCTTTAATCTTTCTGAAGCTTCCACAAGTTGCTGGTAAAATTTAAAAAAGACATTAAAAATCCACATCTCCTCTCCAAGGAAAAAGCACACTGAGTAAGACAAAGTCTTTAATTTAAAGTTAACCATTATATGTACTTTTCTAATTTACAAAAATCCTGTCTCATGCAGAGTTTAAATATTGTGCTACTTCTAATTTGGCATTCCTCTTTATGTAGCTGTGTTATTCCACATGCCTCATGATTTGTACACACAAATTAGTCACTTCCTTTCATGCAACTGCTGATATTCCATCTCCATAATAATCTCTGGCTGAAGAGAAGGTATAAAATGTACCACCAGCCCAAGGCAGTTCTCATCTTAGTGCCATGTGCTTGCATAATAGCACCACACTTAAAAAAAACACCCCATAGATTCCAGCATATACAATGCCATCAAGATGAAGAGTCAAACTCTCAAACTATGGGTGTAAGCATTAAAAGCTCAGCAAAACGTGTGAAATTCTTTAAGAAAATCTTATGCAAGATTCCACAGTCAAAATTATGAAGAAGATTCAGTACTTTGGTGGAGAGCATTGTAAAAACCACATTTCCTTTGTGGGAAGAACCTAACCTAGACATGACAGCTTACAATACAAAACAGTGTATACTCCATAATACTTGGTAATGAACATACATGAGAAATGATAGAACTGTACACCAGCAGTTCAGGAAAAAACACATTTGTAACTTGACTAGTTCCAGCTTCAAGTTTTTGCCATGATTACTGAAATTAAGATATTCAATGACCTGCAAAAGAGGTGTTCAAGTCAAGAGGAGCTGAACTGGCTAACTCCCTACTCACATCATTTGGTTTATAAGCTTTAGTAGTGGTTCAGAGAGACAGGGAGGAAGAGAATTTAAAAGAACTGTCTCCTATGGTGCAAAAAGTTTCTTCCAAAATAAAAACTTGAGGAATTCTGGTCAGTGGGTTGCTTTCACTAAACTGAAATGCCAACTGAAAAAATATGGCTACTCAAACTTTCCAAACCCAATGCCTAGGGCCCTACCAAATTCACGGCCATGAAAAACACGTCAAGAACCATGAAATCTGGTCTCCCACCATGCAATCTGGTTGTGCGTGCGCTTTTACCCTATACTATACAGATTTCACAGGGGAGACCAGCGTTTCTCAAATTGGGGGTCCTGACCCAAAAGGGAATTGCATGGGGGGGGTGTCACAAGGTTATTGGGAGAGGTGTCAAGGTATTGCCACCCTTACATCTGTGCTGCCTTCAGATCTGGGCGGCCGGAGAGCAGCGGCTGTTGGCCAGGTGCCCAGCTCTGGAGGCAGCACCCCGCCAGCAGCAAGGCAGAAGGAATGGTGGCAATACCATATCATGCCATCCTTCCTACTGCAGTGCTGGGCTCCTGGCCAGCAGCCACCACTCTCCAGATGCCCAGCTCTGAAGGCAGTGCCGCTGCCAGCAGCAGTCCAGAATTAAGGGTAGCAGTACTGCAATACCCCCTCCAGTAACCTTGCAACACCCCCTCCACACACACACACACACACAAACAATATTCCTTTTGGGGTCAGGACCCTGACAATTACAACACTGAAACTGCAGATTTAAATAGCTGAAATCATGAAATTTACAATTTTAAAAATCCTATGACCGTGAAATTGACCAGAATGGACCATGAATTTGGTAGGGCCCTACCAATGCCCAACACTAACCATTTGAAAGCATATCAATGAAAATACAGAGTAACACTTTAAAAACACATCATGTATAATTAGTTACCTTGAAATAATAAGAAGAGTCTAAGTGCAACATTGTAAGATAATATACTCTACTATATTTTAAAAAGAACAGCATGGAAGGGTTGAATTATGCGTATAATATATGTAGTATTGCACACTAAAGCAGGACAACAATCTTAAAAAAAATTTGCTATAGCCGTGGCATATTGTTCCTTTATCAAAAAAAAGGAAATTTTAATTTACTGCAAACAGTGGCAGTGGACTCAGTGAGGAAAAGTTATCCAGCTAAACTTACTGAATTAAATATTTGTATAAAATACGTTTCAATAAGTCTGGAATTTATTATTAGCCATAGATTTACAATTTGAAAACTTCAGTGGATATTCCAACGTCTTGAGAGTAAAAAAACAGCCAAACTGATTCTGCTTTAGAAAGCAATTTTTTTTAACAGTTAGAAAACTAACCTCCACACTCCTGGATACATCAAATCTTTATAAATTATACTTGGATTGGCCAAGGCAAACTAGGCTGTTTTCCCTGACTATCTGGCTTTTCAACTTTTCCACTATTTCATGAGAAGTATCATGAACATACTAAAAAAAGGAAGAACAGACGAATGCCTTAAATACTAATAAGAAAGCATGTTTTTTTAAACTACTCGAATACCTACCAACATGCGATGTAGAACACATATGTCTCCTCGGTTCTCATCTTGCCACTCTATTACTCATTAAATGAATGGGTGGAAAAGCATTGTTTCAAACATTAAGGGAATACTGCCAGTTGGACAAATCTATCCTTGAGCTACCTGACGTGAGTGTTAAGGGTATGCACTTTAGACCATTACCTTATGAAGGTCCTCCTTCTCTTGCCTTATTGTTCTGTACTGCTTTTCAAGTCCTTTTAGCCTGTGTGTGTAGTCTTCATTTTCTTGATGAAGCTGTCGTTCTATCCTATTTAAATCTGTACAGAAATTCAAACTAAGTATACTTGACTCCCAGATTTACACCAATAGCATAAGCAGCAATGTTACATGAACAAACCACTAACTTTTGCTAGGAACTTGTTAGAGAGTTTAAATATTTCTTCTTCTCCATCTCCCCACTCAGGAGAGCCTTCTAGCCAACCTCTGTTCTCCGAGGATTCACCCTCTTTTTTACTTTTACTCTTCTGTCTCTACCAAGAGCCCTGATGTCATGGAGACAGACATTTCTCCACATTAAAAAGTTGGAACAGTGGTTTTTGGGGGTCAATTAATGCTATCCTGCAAAATACAGGAATGGGTTTTTAAGCAGGGCACTATACTCAAATTAGGATAGATTTTAGGATGGCTACATCTAGAGAAAGACTGTTAAGGAAATGACCATTGCTACTGAAGTAATAAATGTTGTAGGAAGGAAGGAAGATTAGTCATGGCTAGGATAAGGACTTCCCCATGAATGAGAGTGGGGTGAAGCCAATGAGTCAAGATGACGACAGAAACTGGAGGCCAGAAAATTGCGTGCTACATCAACATGGATGTTCACATCTTCAGTGAGGAGGATGTCTGAAGAGGAAAAAATTTGATTTGAGCTAAGAAATCTGGAAGGAAGGCAGAGAGGAGGCTTTTATGAAGTGGAAGATGACAAGATTGGGGGCTGTGGAAATTTGAGAGTGATTGCTCAAACAAACCTACATCTCTGCTCTTCCTTTCTTTATAGTAATAGCAACTGAGAGTCTCTCTTTAGTAAAGCTTCATTAAGACTAAAAGTCTGAAAGTTTAGCTAGCACTAATTCAAAAGTAGTTCTCATTCCCTTTTTTAAAAGTCTTCTAAAACTGATCTCATGTTTTCTGGGAGATGTTTACATGGATGAACAAAATAGGGTGGTCAAACAGCATAGTTTCAAATAACTGATTTGGATCCAACAGTTGTCTCTCTCTCAGGTAAGACTTGAGTAGTTGCCTTTTTCAACTTGTCAGTTTTAGACACTGCTAGATGAAGATTGAGTGGGCTTCAAAACAACCATACAATTTCTTTTTAATTCTCCCCTTAAATGTACCTAAGACCAGAAAAATGCCCCTTCTTCCCATGAGAAAAAAGCAAGATTAAAAGTACAAGATCACATTCAGAACATATCAAACTGAACCTATCTATCCCATTCCTTCTACTCTTGGCTCCCAGTGGAATATATGCTATCGGGCTCAGCACGGACGTTGAGGGGAAAGATCAGAGTTTATTTGTAAATACTGAAATCCTGCTTAATATAAGCATTCCAGTAGGTATCCTTTCCTTTTTTATTAGCATTCAGCAGTAACTATTTGTACTGAATTAAATTTAAATTGATAAAGTCAAGCATTACTGCTACTGAGATATTAATATTAGAATTAAGTTATTACTTGAAGCATACCAGTCAGAACATCTGCCAGTAATACCAGACACCTACCTGCTATTTTTTTGTTCAAACGTTCAATTTCTTCAGTTAGCTTCTTGATTTCTTTGTCAGGATCTGGACTCAGCACGGGCGGCACAGGAGATTCTTAAGTTGAATAAGAAAAAATATCAGTCAAACTAAGAGCATTCTGCTGCTTTTCATCATCTGAATTGCAAATCCTAGTAAATGTCCACAACTAACCTTGCAGTTTTCTGTACAAATCCAGTTTTTCTTCCTCCAGTTTTCGTATTCGCCTTTCATAAGCTTCTTCTTTGTCGTGTTGCACATCCATCTCTTTGGTTACAGCACCAGACTGCATTACACTCCTTAAAGAGCCTCTATCAGAAAATAAGCTGCAACCAAAACATGAATTAGAAATTACATTACTGAATATCTTACAACAATATTTACAACAAAAAGCAGATAAACAATAGTATTCTCCATACAAAGATGAATTCATCTTATCCTATTTTACATTTGCATTCCAACGCTACTCTGAACTGGAGCAGACTCTCTTCCTGATATATCCACAATTCAGAGCTCTAAGTACATACCACATTCTTCAGCATGGCACAAAATCTTTGACAGAATTGGTCTACTCCGGTCTTCAAAATGTTCCAGTTTCATGCTGGAATTCAACAGTTACACCTAAATTTCTGAGCACAACACTTAATGTAGTGTTACTGTATATACTGCTGCCAAGATTTTGCAATTTCTCTCATGCTTTTCTATTCCATGCAGAAAAACAGTGCCTTCACCATTGCCTTCCATCTTTGCCCGTCTCCTGCTGCAGTCAGCCTCTTCCTACGCCATTTTGATAGTTTTCAATTCTGCTTCTATTACACATTTCCATGCTATCCTTGGTCTACCTTGTCACCTCTTGTTCTAGACATTCAAGTCCAATACTCGTCTTATGTTACTCAGGTCATTCCTACATATATGTACTAGCCATCTCCATTTTCATTCTGTAATTTCCTGTCCTATTGGCTTCTGTTTCTTCCTCCTCCAGAGTTCATTTGTGATTTTTTTCCCCCAGCCATCTGATATTGGGATTTTGTCTAAGGCAGCTGTTTATGAAAACTCTGAAGGATAGGAAGGTTTTAAGTTTCCAAGTTTCATATACTAAGACTAGCTTTACAATGGCTTTAAATATGCAAAGTTTAGTTTGGAGGGCAAGATTTCTGTTTCTCCAGATTGGCTTCAAAGTTACAAAAGGTATGTTATCCGGCTTTTGCTATTCTAGCTTTAATGTCTTGGTCTGTTCCACCCGTAGTACTTACAATGCTGCCAAGACACGTGAAGTATCAGACCTCTTCTATGTTTATACCAGACAGTGTTATTGGCGTTTCTTGTTGTGTGTTGATTCCCATAGTTTTAGTTTTCTCAATGTTGATTTTCAACCCTACTAATTCTGCATATGCCTGGAGATCATTTGTTTTGGCTTGTATATCTCTATGCGTAAGGGATAGTGAGTTGATGTTATCTGCAAAGTCAAGGTCCTCATAACTTGTGAGTGAAAGACTACTGTACATCACTTGGTTGCTCTGTGATCTCTTGTTACCCAGTAATGATGCACGTAGTGGCTAGGAATGGCTTAGTCACTTCACTATTATGTATTATTTGGCATGTCATACTTCCATAGAAGCTTTGAATGATGTTCACAAATTTCTGAGGGATTCTGTAGTGGTGTAACAACTTCCATTAAACTGTTTTATCTACTATATCAAAGGCTGTTTGGAAATCTAAAAAATTCATATAAAGTGGTGACTGCCATTCGATCAACAGGTCTGATGATATGTAGGATTACTATTTGATCTATACATGATTTCTCCTGTCTGTTCTTTTTGTAACCTGGAACTATCACTTTTATTATTATTATAGACAAAAAGAAAGTAAAAATGTTACTTGGGATAGACATCAATCAAATACCCCTCCAATTTTTACAAGATCTCTTTTCTTTGGCAGCTTCACCATATGACTCTCTTCCCACTCAGTTGGTACTTTTTCTTCTTCCCATATCTTTTGTAAAGAGTCCTACCAAAATGTCTAGTGTGTTCTTCAAGTCTGCCTTAAGAACCTCCATTAATATTATCTGGACCTGGTGTCTTTCCACTTTTTAAACTGACTGACTGCCCTTTCTACTTTTACTCTGGTGATAGGTCCTAGGTTGACATCCAGATCTTCTCTTTTCTCTATAACTGGAGGATTGGCCACTGTTTCACCATTCAGAAGTTGACTAACAAACTGCCTCCATATATTTAATTGTTCTGATTTTTATTTTAATTTTATTTTTTGTTAAGTTGCCCTCATTGTCTTGATCTCATTGATTGGTATTTGTTTTTCTGACAACCCTCTAATGAATTGTACTGTATCTTCATGTAATTTTGTGCTGCAACAATCTGTGCATCTATTTTGTCTATGAAGTCTTGTTTGTCTTTCCTAACATTCTTTTGGGCCTCATTGTTCTTTACAATATATTCCTCCTAGAGTCACTCTGTCTGTGTTCTTGCTTGATTTAATTTCAGTTCAACTGTGTGGGTCTCTTCTATTTTCTGCTAGGTATTCACAGATAACCATTAATTGTGATGTTTCTTGCTGACTCCCAGCACTTCTTCACAAGTTTTAGTGAAATTTTCCTTTACTCATTTCCATTTACCTTCTAATATTCCATTATCTCAATCTTCAAGCACCTAGTACCTATTTGCTAGCACAATTCTAAACTCTTGTTTTGTCGTCATCTGTTTTAGCTTGGTGATGTTGTAACATAGGCATCTCTGCTGTTCAGGTCTCTTCTTTGTTTTTGTTTTACTCCTCAATATTGCTACCACTAGGGCATGGTCTGTTCCCACATCTGCCCCATTCCTGCTACAAACATCTTCTAAAGTTCTTCTCCATTTGTATTGCATTGTAATGTGATCGATTTAGTTCCTTGTTCTGTGAACTGGTGACCTCCATTTTATCTTATGAACAGTGCAGTGAGAGAAGATCGTTCCTCCAGTAACCAGGTTGTTCATGCCAAAAAATCAAACATTTCACCATTTTTATTAGTTTCACTGAGGCCTTGTTTCCCCATAACTACCTCCCTTCCAGGGTAGTTGCTCCCAGATTAGTATTCATATCTCCAGTTAATAGGAGGGCATATCTTTTCGGGACCTCGTCTATTAAGTTGTGTAGACGCTCACAGAAGTTTTCTTTTTCCCTTTGGCTAGCTTGATTTGCTGGAATATAACATTCAATAATGGACACTTTCTGGAACTTTGATGTAAACTGTGCTGTTATAATCCTTTCTGAAACTCGTACCCAATCTGTCAGACCCAGGCCATCTTGGTGTACATCACCGGCACTTGACAGCCCAGAATATAGTAGGATGACTAACTGAAAGTTTTGTCCTGGTGTTACCCATCTCATTCTTCTTAGGCCTAGTATATCTAATTTATATCTGTACATTTCTTTTGTTACTTGGGCCATTTTACCAGGCTCAATATTGTCCATCCATTCCATGTACAATTTTGGTGAGGGATTTAGAAGAAAGCAAATTTATCAGTGGAGTACTTTCCTTTGGGGTTTGGCCACTTTGCATCATCATCTCTCTTCTTAGGTCTGTTTGAACTGAGTTGAGTTGGATCGACTTTGTTGTACTGATCAGTAAGTATAGGTTTTCATAACGACTTTTTTTTTTATAGAAGCAGATCATTAGTTCACTCCTAACCTTTTACCAGGAGGGCTGGTGAACTGCTTTTAGTCAGGCTCCTTCTCCAGGTTACGCAATAGATACCCTTATTTGACTTGGCTGTGGAGTGAAGAATAAAATTTCGAAAAAGCACCAAGAGACCTCGGAGCCTAATTCCAATTTGCTTT
This sequence comes from Caretta caretta, assembly GCF_965140235.1. Lineage (NCBI taxonomy): Eukaryota > Metazoa > Chordata > Testudines > Cheloniidae > Caretta > Caretta caretta. The sequence continues at coordinate 111,054,312 of NC_134211.1, forward strand.
AAACGGTACTGAGGAGTCTAAGTGACTGAAGTGCTTTTGAAAATCTTGGCTCATCGTATTCTTAGAATGAGGAAACTCTCAAACAGTCATTGCTAAACTATCTGAATAGCCAACTTGCTTACTGCTGCGCAGCCGCGCTTTCCTAAGTTGGTACTAGGAAAGATGGCCTATTCATAACCGCGCACCAAATACCTACGCAAGAACAAACAAACAATCAAAATAGATGTTGGCAGGATTTGGATACTTTCCACACATCAAAAATTGCTGCTTTGATTCCATTAATAAAAACCAGGTGCACTGCAATTTTGATATTGCTACAGCCTCTCTTTGAAATTAGACATTTTTAAAAGAGCTATCACAAGCCAAAAACACTGCTGAAAATATGTTTTCTAGGTCTAACTGAAAACTAAAAAATTTTACCAAACAAAATTTAATCCACTGTCTCAAATGTAGGGGAAGTTACATCCAAAAGAGGGACTTTTTAAAGAGAAGTTCAATAGTGATTATATCAACTGTAACTACTTCATGTGATGGTACAATAAAAAAAATCCAAAATACCAACATTTCTTTTGGTCCCCCAGAAAGCAATGTTTATATTCTGTTGCTCCCAGAATTATTGCTGCAGCAGGTAAACACTATTTCAACACCTAACACCACAGCAACCATACAAATACCACAAAATGAAAAAGCCACAAGCATTGTAAGCTCTATTTCAAATACATGAAGAAAGATTAAATATAAATAAAAAACCTTTAATTCTTGTACAGTCAAAGCAAAAATTTTCATGTACAGTAAAAAAATTTATCTACACACATTCTTCAGTGTGCTTGTGAAGGTAAACCTTCTAGCCCTATTTGAGCGATACATATAAGAAGCACCTGTTTCTTTTGCCTACCTGTCAGTTGTATATGTAAACCCGACAAAAGGTAAATGTAATCCAGAAAAGCCAGTATGAGAACCTGGTGGCACAATTTCCTGCATAAAAAGAACATGAGTGAAAACCAAAGAATGTTTAAAAATCTTAAGTGCTTTTTTGTGCCTTAATGCTCAGGAGGTCAGACTAGATTATCATTATGGTCCCTCCTAGCCTTAGAATCTATGAGTGTGGTATCAGAAGTGAACTTTTCTTAGAATGTATCAGCACACAATATGTAGTTATTCGTTGAGTACAACAATTTCCCACAGATCCAAAATCCCTTATCCCAAATATGGTCATTCACAATGCATTATACACATTGAAAACCCTCTTCTTATTCACACTCCATTTAAAGGACAATTCTGTATGACAAATCGAAAATGTAATACATTCGTAATAAGTTTTGGTTTTGCTTTTAAAAGACATTAAAAGTGAAAAGCGATTGGCCACCAAAATGAATGGTGTTAATATTCTAGCTCTTGTGCCGGACAACCCATCAAAATCAAACCCAGTGCTCCTGTGTGTTATGGACTGCATACTTGCATGAGATAAGCTCATGTGAACATGGCATACCCTCCCTCCGCTCTTCTTGCCAAATTCATTCTTGTAAGCTATTAAGAGACTGAAATGGGGAAAAAATTTATTCTCAAGTATTCAAAAAGCAGAAATCTTGTTAACTACAACCCAAAGCTGGCTCAAGAGGCAGAGATGAGTGAAACATGATCTCATGTGAATTGGATACATGTGATCATCAACTCAGAGCTTTGGGTGTGGCTTTGATGAGCAGCATATCATCTTACTCAGTGTTACATAACATTGCAATGCATATGCACAAGTGGGTGGACTTAAAAGTTGCAGGAGAAATGTAACTCAATTTCATGGCTTTTGTGGGTTAAAAAGCTTAACTTCGTTGCATTAGCATAGTTTATCAACTGTTATGCTTTAGATATTTTTATTAGAACAAAGTAGAAACAAGTTGCTCACATCTGAACTAGTAGTTTTTACTGTTACTATACATACAGAAAGGCCATAATTTAATGTTTAAATGAAAGACTCACAGGATTCCTCAATACATCATCATCTACATCAAAGTTTGATGTGTCAGAGGGACTGCTAACATCTGGAATATAAGGTGCTTCTAGGTTTCGAATATTATCCCAATTAAGTCCTTTAAAAAATGCATGCGACTTGAAATCCTCTATTCCATTCTGTCCTAGTCGACATTCCCTACTACAGATAAGTCGCTGAATAAGGTCTTTCGCTTCTTCAGAAACATCTGTCACATGGGATGGAAACTGAAATCGTTCCTAGAAAAACAAAATAAACCTGATTTGAGAATTTTATACTGGAAAATTCCTGTAAAAAGGAAAAATACAATTTTTATAAGCTTTTTGGTAAAGAAGTTAAGTTCTAGACTATAGATATGACACTGGAAACTAATAGTTATAGCTACCATTTTCAAATCTATTATGAGCAACAGAAGTCTCATCATGATGAACCACAGAATCAAAGAAATGTAGGAGTGGAAGGGACCTCAAGACCATCAAATGCAGCCCCCTGCACCGAGGCAGGACCAAGTATACCTATAACGTCCCCACCAGGCGTTTGTCTAACCTGTTCTTAAAAACCTCCAATGATGGGGATTCCACAACCTCTCTTGGAAACCTATTCCAGTGATTAACTATCCTTATAGTTAGAAAGTTTCTCCTAATAGCTAACCTAAATCTCCCTTGCTGTAGATTAAGACAATTACTTCTTGTCCTACCTTCACAGCAGTTACTGTGCTCTTTACAACAGCCCTTGACATATCTGAAGGCCTATCAGGTCCCTCCTCAATCTTTTCTCAAGACTAAACATGCTCAGTTTTTTAAACCTTTCCTCACAGGTCAGACTTGCTAAACCTTTTATCATTTTTGTTGCTCTACTCTGACAATTTGTCCACATATTTCTTAAAGTGTGGTGTCCAAAACTGAACATAGTACACTAGCTGAGACTTCCCCAATAGAGTGGGACAATTACCTCTTGTGTCTGATGTATGTTCATACACCCCGGAATAATATTAGCCTTGTTTGCAACTGCATTACACTGTTGGTTTATACTTAATTTGTGATCTACTATAACCCCCCAGATCCTTTTCAGCAGTACTATAACCTACCCAGTTATTCCCCATTTTGTACTTGTGCATTTGATTTTTCTTTCTTAAGTGTAGCACTTAGCACTTGTCTTTACTGAATTTCATCTTTTTGATTTCAGACCAGTTCTCCAATATGTCCAGGTCATTTTGAATTCCAATCCTGCCCTCCAAAGTGCTTACACCCCGTCCCAGTTTGGTGTCAACCACAAACTTTATAAGCATATTCTTCACTTCATTAGCCAAGTCATTAATGAAAATATTGAATACTGGATCCAAGACAGACCCCTGCAGGACCCCTACATAAGTCCTCCCAGTTTGATAGCAAACCATAGATAACTACTCTGAGTACAGTCTTTCAAACAGTTGTGCATGCAACCTTATAGTAATCTCTATACCACATTTTCCTAGTTTGCTTCCAACCCTGATATTCTATTCTATGATTCTAATCCCTTACTAACATGAAGATATATCACATCTATAGCTTTCCCCCAACCCACGAGGCCAGTAACCCAGTCAAAGAAGGAAATTAGATTGGTATGGCATGATTTGTTCTCAACAAATTCATGTTGGCTATTATTTATTACGTTATCATCCTCTAGGTGCTTACAAATTGGGTTTTTAACAATTTTCCTGTACCTTCCAGATATCAAAGTTAGATTGACTGGTTTATGATTCCCCAGGTCCTCTTTGTTACTGTGTTTAAAAATTGGTATTACATTTGTCCTTCTCCAATCATCTGAAATCTCACCTATCCTCCATGAATTCTCCAGGACAGTTGTTAATGATTACTTCAGCTATTTCCTTAAGTACTCAAGGATGAATTTCATCAGGCCCTGCTGACTTGAAAAATCTAATTTATCTAAATAGTCATTAACCTGTTCTTTCCTTATTCCAGTTTATTTTCCTTCCTCCTTGTTGTTAATATTAATTGTGATAAGCATCTGGTCACTTTTAACCTTTTCAGTCAAGCCTGAAGCAAAACCTCAGCCCTTCTTGGTGTCAACCACTATTAGCATTCCTTCCCTGCAAAGTAAAGGACCTACACTTACCTCCATCTTTCTCTTGCTCCTACTGTATTTAAAGAATCTCTTCTTATAGCCTTTTATGTCCTTTGCTAAGGGTAACTCATTTTACAGTGGAACTTTATCCAATTTGCTAGCTTTTTCAAATCTATTTTATCCATTCCCCCTTTGCTTTAAGACATTATCAACTATTTTATCCATTCCCCCTTTGCTTTAATACATTATCAATGGTTTTAATAGATTGATTGTAAATACATTAACTGTAGGGTGAAAACTGAAGCTTTTAACTTTTAAATTTTATTTTAATTCTGTATGGCACACTAAGAGTATGAAGCACTAGGAGCAGATCTTCATTGGTATACATTGTCACAGCTTCACTGGCCTATTAAGACTCTAACCCTTGATGTTTCCATTACTTGCTAGAAACATGCATGATCAGGGTCTTAGAACTGTGGTTCTTTAGCTGACACCACTCTTTTAAAAATGTATTTTTATGATATTTTAAGTTTTTCCCCTTGACCCCCCAGTAAAAATTTTTAGACTATATAATGACAAAAATCTGACTAAAATGTTTTGGCAAGTATTAACATTCTGTGGTGGTTTTAAAGATTAAGAAATCTTACACAGAAAACAAAGCTGACTTCACAAGCACCAATAGCCTTTCTGAAAGCAAGTGATATTTGCCTTGAAATCTGATATGCTAATAAAAATTAATTCCTAAAATATTAAATTTTGTTTTAGCTCTTTTCATTGTGGAGTGTTTTGGGAACTTTGTATTTAAACTGGCTTCACTTTAATAACTTTTGCTATTGAAATGGCTAGGAAAAGTAAGGTTGTGTAATAATTTTAAAGGTCAATAGTTCAGTACCAACAACATTAAGCCATTTAAAGCAAGCTATTTATTTATTTGTATTGTGTATTATTTATTGCAAAAACAAACAAAAAACTATCAATCCTATTCTCAGATCTGAGATTTATTAATAAAAAATAATGTAATAGTAGGCTATGTCAACAGTAAACATGTAAGGAAAAAATGTGATTTCAGTATTTTTGGCATCTGTACTAATTCCATTTGACTTTTTATATAATAAATTGCATTATACATTTATGACAGCATATTTTAATCTTTGTCAAATATGAAGTCAAAGTCAACTTAAAAAATCACACCTAAAATGTACCTACTCTTTACAAATTCCCATTTGAAATTACTGTAAATAAACAATGAGGTGAAAATGTTTTTCTATTTTTAGTTTATTTACTTTATATATTTGACCCTGTCTATGAACAGTAAGGTTTCACTGTTTACCCTGCCCAGCCTGTTAGTTTCCCCTTCAGTTTCTGTGGATCTTTTACTGTAACAACGAAGAAATTTAAATAAAAAAAGTTAAATGGGATTGTCAAACCACAAAAATTGGCAAAGTGTTCTGAGATAGCAAGACTTAACTAATAGAATTTCAAGTTTAATTTTTAAATGGAAATTTTCAGTATAATCACATCTATGAACAAAACCCAAGACAGCCTGCATTATTAAGACAGCAAGACCACAGAAACTACAAAAGCATTTAGAGGTATAAATGCCACAAAAATATCACAAAACTAACAAATCAGACAAGTTTCCAAGACTATTTAAGATAGGACATGCCTCAATATACATATACTCAACTTAAAGACATTTTAAAAACAGAAATGAAACACTCATTGGCTGTATCAGCTATAGGAAAACTGCTAGCGGTTTTGCATTAGCACTACCAACACTGTGAGCTCTAGTATAGGCAGGGCATGTCAGATCATTTAACTCTTCTGAGGAAGTCCCATTAGTAACAATTGCAGCTGTACCAATGCTGAAAAAAACAGCAACGAATTTCCTATTATGGAGGCACCCAAAATGCATCACCCTCTGCATAACTTTTCTCAAAAGGACACCAACCACGAGCCGTTTACGGTTTTGCTCTTCACTGTTCAAAATGCACTCAAAAGCTTACAAACAAAAATTTTCCTACCAGTTTTGCAGCTAACAGTGGCAAAAATCAATCTCTTATCACGCACATTTTCTTATTTGTACTGATTATCAGTGTAACAGAAAATGTGCCACCTGTGTAAACAATGTATTACTTAACTACTATTGCAGGCTCCAGAGTAAATATTTTATAGTGGGCCCCATAAACAGGGTGGCTGGTTTAGTTCTCATTTTTTTATTTTGCAAAGATTAACAAGTGTTTAAAAATAAAAATCATAATTTGGAGGCCATCTTCAAATTACAACAGTAGTGATGGTTTTTCCATTTTTGTAAACTCAGAAAAGCTAACAGATTCCTTAACGCAAGCGGATAAGCCTATAAAACTACATTAATGTAAATAGAAACGTATCAAGGAATTATAACTACAGAATTATTGTCACCAAAAAAATCATGTTTTCTTTAAAGGTTGTCTACTTCTGCATAAATATTTTAATAATTATGTATGGTTTGATTATACTCCTTACTTCATGATTCATAATCTTCCCATAGGTTTCCACTAATGATTCTGCATAAAAGGGTGTTTCACCATACAGCATTTCGTACATACAGACACCCAGAGACCACCAGTCACATTCAGGTCCATATTTTCCCATCCCATCTTCCATTGCTTGCAGTATCTCAGGGGAGATGTAGTCAGGCGTACCCACTGCCACAGAAGATTGTACCTTAAAAATAAACAAGCGTCATTCTGGAAGGCTTCCAGGCTTCCTCAAGACAGCATTCTTTATCATATCTTGTATTTTTGGCAGATGAAGACATTAGGAAATGCTTGTTTTTATAAAAAGGAAAAGAATTATCAATCATAACACTAAAAAGAACTAATGAATATGTACAGAAAATTCAAAACAAAAAGAGGCTTCAATAAAGTGGACTCCAATGCAACTTCATTTAATACATTTTTGGCAAAACATAGAAATTATCAAAGGCAAATTTTGATTTCCCAGTGCTCTAACCATGAAATGTATACTCTGTGCAGAAGGAAACTCAGAACCACCAAACCTGATGGGGTGAAAAAGGGAAGGGCAAGAGAAGACTGATGTAAACACCATTAAGACATGAAGAGAAAATGTTTTGCCTCAGTGTGTGTGCGCATGTTTAAGGATGGAAATGGCTGTCAAAGATTGGGGTAGGAAGCGAGGAGAGCAGGGGGCTACCAAGCTCCCACTCCATTTCCCATGCTCATTTGTGTGATTTGATTTGGAGGTACTGGAGGGAGTGTCCACTCTGAGTCTAGAGCTTGCTTTTTTGTGCGTCACGTGTTGGGGTGGATGGAAAATGGCTTAACGTGGTAGATTACAGGATAGGTGAATTGGATGGGATAAGGAGATGAGCTACTAAGCTTCAATATATCCACATAAAAAGCAAGTCTTGGGGATGGTGGCAGGTGTTTAGTTTTGTGCTCCTTTGGCAAATTCCATTGAGATATCTTGCAGCCAAGTTGGCATGGCTCATTCAAATCCCTTCTGCATATTATTTTGGATAACGCCAAGACAGATGCTTTAGGGTTGTGGAATGTCACCAGGCTCTGGAATGTTTCAGTGACAGTGGATGATGCTACAAGCATTATTTTGTCATGACTGGTTCCACTGGATACTCATCACACCACCAGCATTGCACAAAACAGAGATGGGGCATTAGCTGTGATATTTGTATCAAATTTGCAGTGTACCAGATGGCCAGCTAGCATATCCTGGTTCTTTCTTTTGTCCAGAGGCACTTTCACAGTGATTCCCAGGAGCTCAAACAGCTTGGGTGCAGACTGGAGGAGAGCTGGGAGACATCTGAAGTCTGATTTAATGCCTGAGGATTTTATGCCAAGTCTATAAAGATTTCTGAATGGGGCCAAGAGATGTTATTTGTTCTGAGCTGTAGACATTGTGAGCAACTGTACAACTCAACTCTTGGGTGGGACATAGCCCGATTAATATAGGCTGCCTCAATTCACCTGCTGTTACAAGTTTGTTTCAACCTTTACACATCAGACAAACCGGCTCACAGTGAGGGGGGCTTTGAATCTTTTAAATCTAAGAGCTGTGTGCTCCTGATGTATTCCCTCTTCTCTGCTAGTTTGATTGCCTTGATTTCTGATTAGTTTTTCCCAGGATTTCAAGGTTACCTGAAGGTTGTAGCCTGTGGCTCTAATTCATATAATCAATAAATAATCATTAACAACACTTTTAATGTTTAGATATTCCATAACACCAACAAGAAATTCAACAGCTAGCAATGGAATGGTTGATGAGCAGATGGGTATAACTAATGCATATACACACTTTCATGTAGTCTCTATAAAATACTATATATACACAAAATGTATGTAAAAATGTACATATTTTGATTTTACCTCTTTCCCCCTCCCTTGGAATGCTGAAAGTCTTCCTAAGGTATATCTACACTGCAGCCAGGGGTGGGAATGGCAGCTCATGAAGAAGTACCTGTGCTAGTCTAATTAGTTCACTAAGAAGTGAGGACACGACGACTTCTGCACCAGCTGCACAAGTGAGTATGTACCTGGGGAAAGCAGTGCAGGAGTGTCAGATGGGCTTGTGTAGCTGGTGCTGAAGCCTGCAGCACAACAGCCTCACGTCTATTTTTAGCAAGCTAGCTAGAGAGTACAGCTAGCACGGTAACTTCTACACAAGTTGCCATTCACATCCCCAGCTGCAATGCAGATGTGCTCTTAGGCTGCAGACTCTTAAAGAGCAAGGCACCTTCTACAAAGATCCTGAATAAAATTTTACTTTATACATACAGTGCCATCTTCACTCATCTTCAAGCATGATCCAAAGTCTGCCATGCGTATATGGCCATTCATGTCCAAAAGAACGTTATCAGGCTTTATGTCCCTGTTGTATTAAAAGAAATAAAGTGATGTCAACACAGTACAAACATGAAGCCAATGTTCTCACTGAAGTATTGGCTCCACTGAGAAAACACCAATATAAATTAATGTAGAAGTTAGTCACCTATTGAAAGAAAAATTATTTACCAAATGGATGGTGTTCAGTTTATGTCTGGCTATCAGTTAAGTGCAGGGTATGTAGTAAGTTCAGAGAAACTTAATACTATGCCTGCAGCTGTACTACCCAGGTCTTTGATTCTGTCAAACCTGCAATGGTCAGTATTTGAACTGGAGAATTATGATAAAACCAAGTGATGCAGAAAGTCAGTATGAAGAGGTGATTCATATACTGTCTTGAAGAGCACCAATGTCTCAGCATAGTATTCTACAGGGAAAGTAGAATCTTTTGTATTTTCCAACTATCCTGACCAAGTTCTAATCTGGGCACAGTTCTTCTGCCTCCCTAAACCCTGTTATTTCAATTCAAGACCATATTCTTCACTTCCTGTCCTCGGCTTGTCTAGTACTGCGGTGCTCTATTAAAACAGCTGCTCTGTTATAGCCCAGAAGTAAGGTGTGTTTTAGGAGGTTGTGAAGTGATTTTTGCGTGTATATAGCATCTGAAGTGCTTTACACGCCTACATGAGCAAAGAGGCTATAAACAAGTTTAAGAAATGTATTAATAATAAGAATATCAAGAGACGGCCAAAAAACAATAACAAGTCTCCTAAACTACACAATACCACAACTTGCTAGGTAACATGTGTATAGTTGTGTATAATATGCTGTTGTTACTAAAGGAAATGAACTACAAGTTCATTTTTGCTCTAGCTCATAACCGGATATTCTTCGACCAGTAATGTGGTCAAAATGTTAATGAATGGGCATAATGTAAATTTAATTTCATTTAATCTCAAAATTAATCATGTTTTCCTTCATCATTTTGTACTCACTCATCTTCACATCCACTTAAAAGTATTGGCAAATAAAATGGCAGTAGCACCGAGGAAACAGAAGGTAGTGCTGAAACTTAGTGGTTAAGGCAGGCAGGCATTCTCTACAGATATTTCCTTATAAGTTCTCTCAAAGAATCTTAAAAGAGCAACAAGCCAGTGTGCAAGGGGAAACAGTTTTTAAATGATTTTCTGAATTTAGCAGTATAAAGAACATCTAACAGATGTACAAGTTAAAATGCACCGCCTTCCTCCCTTTATGTCAGTGTCATCCGCATCAATTCAGCAATATACCCCAATGTGCACTCTGCTAGTACATCGTGGAACATCACCCCTCCATAGAATTTAGCTGGGTATGTGAGCTGGGCTATAAAATGAATTTAACTTTAAATAATGAGGCACTGTTTTCTTTAAAAAAAACAACCAAACACCTTTCTATATTGGGATATATATTTAAAGAAAACTGCACCTTATCACAAAACAAAATGCTTTACTGCTGTAAATTAGTCCCAGCTACCTCAGCTATGCCCCAGGTCCACCCAATCCTCCACTCCTCCAAACAAAGTCCTGTACCCTCTATCCACTCTGGCCAGCTCCACCTCCCCACACGGGTGACGTATAGCGTAACTATTCATTTTTTGAATTTAATGTTTAAATTTGTGATACCTTAATTCCCCTCACTCCAGCTCATATGGAGGGACAGGGCGAGGGGCTCAGACCCCCCAAAAGAAGCATAGTCCCCCAGACCTTAGAACACACAGCAGACTGGGTGAACTCAGACCCCTGCAGAGGGGTAGGGTTTCTCCAGATCCCAGGCGCACACACACAGAAAGGGAGAATTCAGGGCTGTCAGGCTCCCCACCCCTTAACCCCCAACCTCCTCTCCTACCTCTCACATTCTCCAACTCCTCATCTTCTCTCCTCCCATTCCCCCAATCCCTACATCCTTCCCCTTGCCTGAACCACCCCAACACTTTTTCCCTCCACAGGCACCCATTAGTCCCACTCCCCAGCCTGGAACAACAGCTTTGAGAAATGTATCTCATTCCTGCCAGTTCCCGTGCCCCTTCCCCAGTGCCGGAGATTTTCTGATGTGTCAAACATACCTCTTCTCAGCTCCCCACATCCAGAGGGGCAGGCCTTCCCAGATCCTGGCTCACAGAAGTGGAGTTAGGGAGGCAGGTTAGACCCCCAACTGATGGGCAGGGCCCCCAGATACTAGCACACACGAGGAGGGACATAGAGCAGGGCTCAGACATCGCACGGGGGCAGTGATCTCCTCACATTCCAGGAGGGGATTAGGGAGTGGGGCTCGGAACCCTTCCAGAACCTGGCTCACATGAGGGCGGCAGGGAAGGAGGGGTCACCCAACCCTGCAGATGGGTTGGGGCCCCCAGATCATGGCACACACAGAAGGGGAATGTGGGGCTGACAGGCATCCCAACCCTATTCTCCCCAGTTCCTCTTCCCTGTGTCTCACACCTTCCCATAGACCCCTCCCCTGAGCATCCCCTGATCCCCCAACCCCTCTGCCACTATGCTCACCTACTCTTACACCCCTACTCACCATCCCCTCCCAGTAAGCATTTGCTTATCTCATTTTCTTTTCAAAATAATTTCAGTGCCTTCTGAATATTCTGCTGTACTCAGATTACACTTCCCAAAATAAAAATCCCCCTTTCATCGGAGGTGGATTGGAGAAACATGCCTATTTATTTAACTCAAATTTCTGCCCCGGGTTGGATTTGAACTCTCAGTGCCCTGGGTGTTCTTGGTTTCGATGACTAACACTCTCGGAGCCACCCAAATCCTGCAATGTGCAAGTAGTTTTTCAGATAGTTAGCCTGTCTCTCTGCACATGCTCTGTATAATCCACTTGGTGCATGAGCAGGCCTGTGAGCCTTAGTGTGCCTAACTGGAAAAGCAAGCTATTTTTCAAACACTGAAATCTGAATGCTCCCAAAGGGCTGGTGGGTGTCTCACACTCTGCTGGAGTAACCCTCAAATGTTTGAGGCCCTGATGAAATATCTGAGCCTTCACTGGATCTCTATTTATGAGCAAAACATTTGCTAGAACGTGTCAACTTTAAGAAAAATCTGTTTTTTTTCCAGGGGCTGCCTTGGGAACTTTGATCAAATGACCCCAACATTGAATCACTGACTGTACCCTCACATCCCCATGAGGCACACCAAAATACAAGGCAATCTGATTAACTGCACGGATTTTTAGAGCACTTAAGACAGTCAAGGTTTAAACAGAAAGCTAGTCTTAACTAAACACTTTTGTTTTGTTTTAAAACAAACATTCTTACTTTAGAGCCTATAGGACTAAGAAGTTTAAAAACGCAATATTAAAACCCTTCCTCTATCTCAAAGTAGGACATACTTTACAGTTTCATTGGCTTGC